>NC_058386.1:104805808-105430231 GCF_018350175.1 Felis catus
AATAATTAAATGAAAAAGTGATAAGCAATATGCCTAATAGGTAATTTAAAGTAATGGTCAGGGAAGCCTGGGTGACTCAGTTGGATAAGCATCTGAATCTTGATTTTGACTAGGGCATGGTGTCATGGTTTGTGAGATTGAGCCCTGCGTCAGGCTCAGCACTGACAGCATGGAACCTGCTTGGGATTCTCTCTCTTCCTCTGTGTTTCTCTCTCTCTCTCTCCCTCTCTCTCTCTCTCAAAAAAAAAAAAAAACTTAAAAAAAGAACTTGAAATAATTCAAACACTAAACACATGAGTCAATGAAGCAATCAAAGAAGAAATTTTTAAAAAAATAATGGAGACAAATTAAAATGAAAATACAATGGTCCCAAATTTGGATGACACAGAAAAACCAGTTTTAACAGGGAAATATAGAGAAATACTGGCCTACCTCAAGAAACAAGAAAAATCCCATATAAACAGTCTAATCTTATACTTAAAGGAATAAGAAAAAGAAGAACAAAAAAATCCCAAAGTGAGTAGAAGGAATAAAATAATAAAGATCACAGCAGAATTAAATGATATAAAGGCTAAAAGGATAATAGAGAAAAAAATCAATGAAACCAAGACCTGTTCTTTGGAAAAGATAAAGAAAAATGATAAATCTTTAGAAGCCTCATCAAGTTTTTTATTTAATGAAGTCCCAGTTGTTTATTTCATTTTTCTCTCCCTTGCCTCAGGAGAAATATTTATTATTTATTTATTTATTTATTTATCTATCTATTTTAAGTTTTTATTACATTTATTTATTTTTGAGAGACAGAGTGTGACAGAGTACAAGATGGGGAGGGGCAGAGAAAGAGACACAGAATCCGAAGCAGGCTCTAGGCTCTGAGCAAGAGTTCAGCACAAAGCCCAACGTGGGGCTCAAACCCACGAACCGTGAGAGCCTGACTTGAGCTGAAGTTGGACACTTAATTGAGCCACCCAGGTGCCCTGAGAAATATTTATTAATAAAATGCTATGGCTAATGTCAAAGAGGTTACTGCCTGTGTTCTTCTTTAGAAATTTTATCATTTCAAGTCTCATATTTAGGCCTTAAATCCATTCTGAATTTATTTTTGTGTATGGTGTAAGAAAGTGGTACAGTTTTATAATCACACAAATTGTTCAGTTTTCCCAGCATCACTAGTTGAAGAGACTGTATTTTTTCACATTGGATATTGTTTCCTGCTTTGTTGAACAGTAGTTGACCGCATAGTTGTGGGTTCATTTCTGTATTTTATATTCTGTTCCATTTATCAATGTGTCTGTTTTTTGCAACAGTACCATACTGTCTTGATCACTACAGATTGGTAATCATTACTTGAAGTCTAGCATTATGATGTCTCCAGCTTTTCTTTTCTTTGTCAATATTGCTTTGGGTATTCAGGGTCTTTTGTGGTTCCATACACATTTTAGGATTGTATAAAACTAGAGGTATCATAATTCCATATTTTAAGATATACAACATAACTGTTGTCATAAAAAATAAGGTACTGGCACAAAGACTGACAAATAGATCAACAGAACAGAATAGACAGCTTAAAAATAAATCCATACTTAAATGGTCAACTAATCTATGACAAATTAGACAAGAATATACAAGGAGGAAAACACAGTGTTTTCAATGACGGTGCTGAGAAAACTGGACAGCTACATGTGAAAGAATGAAGCTGGACCACATTTTAACACCATACACAAAAATAAACTCCAAATGGATTAAAGACCTAAATGTGAGACCTGTAACCATAAGAATTTTACATGAAGACACAAGTATTAATTTCTCTGACATTGGCAGTAGCAACATTTTCTCCAGATAAGTCTCCTAAGGCAAGGGAAACTAAAGGAAAAATACTATTGGGACTACATCAAAATGAAAAGCTTTTACAAAGGAAAGAAAATCATAAACAAAACAAAAAGGTAATCTATAGAATAAGAGAAGATATTTTCAAATGATATATCTCATAAAGGGTTAATATACAAAATGTATATAGAACCTATACAACTCGGCACCAAAACCACAAATAGTCTGATTAAAATTGGGCAAAGACACGAATAGATATTTTTCCAAAGAAGACACACAGACAGCTAACAGACACATGAAAAGATGCTCAACATCATTAATCATCAGATAAATGCAAATTAAAAATCACAAACAGATATCACCTTACACCTGTTAAAATGGCTAAAGTCAAGATGACAAGAAACCACAAATGTTGGTGAGGATTTGGAGAAAAAAATGTATTCTTGTATAATGTTGTGGGGAACATAAATTGGTACAGGCAATGAAGAAACCAGCAAGGAATTTCCTCAAAAAAATTAAAAATAGAAATGTCATATGACCCAATAAATCTATTGGGCATTTACCCAAAGAATACAAAAACACTAATTCCAAATGACATATTCATCCCTATGTTTATTGCAGCATTATTTTCAATAGCCAAGATATGGAAGCAACCTACGTGTCCATCAATATATAAATGTATTTGGGGCACCTGGGTGGCTCAGTCAGTTAAGCATCCAACTTCAGCTCAGGTCATGATATCATGGTTTCTGGGTTCAAGCCCCCTTTCAGGGTCTGTACAGACAGCTCAAAGCCTGGAGCCTGCTTCTGATTCTGCGTCTCCCTCTCTCTCTGCCCCTCCCCGTCATGCTCGCTCTCTCTCTCTCTCTCTCTCTCTCTCTATATATATATATATATATATTATATATATATATTATGCAGCCATAAAAAATAATGAGATCATGAAATTTGTAACAACATGTGTGGAACTAGAGGGTATTATGCTAGGCAAAATAAGTCAGATTGAGAAAAAGAATTGCCATATGATTGCATTTATAATTAGAATCTAAATAAATATATAAATAAACAAAAAAGGGAATGGACCTATAAATACAGAGAATAAACTAATGGTTTCCAGAGGGAATGGGGAGGTGTGAGTTTGGGCAAAATGAATGAAAGGGTATGGGAGCTATAGATTTCTAGGTATGGAGTGAATCAGTCACAAGAATAAAAGGCAGAGCAAAGAAATATAGTCAATGTTATTGTAATAATGATGTATGAAGACAAATGGTAGCTACAGTTGTGGTGAACATAACAAATGTATATAGAAGTTGCATCACTATGTTGTACCTGAAACTAATGTAACATTGTGTGTCATCTGTATTCAAACCAAAAAATACTAATAAGAATAATTGAATGAGAAGTCATTGAAAATAAATGAAAATTTATTTCAATGAAGCCAATGAAAATAAATGTTTCCTGGTCTACAATTTTTTTTAATTTAATTTATTGTCAGGTTGGCTAACATACAGTGTATACAGCGTGCTCCTGGTTTCAGGGGTATATTCCCGTGATTCATCGCTTATATACAACACTCAGTACTCATTCAACAAGTGCTTTCCTGAATGTCCATCACCCATTTTCTCCTCTCCCCTGCCCCCTGCCTCAATCCTCAGTTTGTTCTCTGTATTTAAGAGTCTCTTATGGCTTGCCTCCCTCTCTGTTTGAAACTATTTTATTCCCTCTCGCTTCCTCCAAGGTCTTCTATTATGTTTCTCAATTTCCACACATGAGTGAAAACATACGATATCCGTCTTTCTCTGACTGAATTATTTCATTTAACATAATACCCTCCAGTTTCATCCACGTTGCTGCATATGGCAGAATTTCATTCTATCTCATTGCCAAATAGTATTCCACTGTATATATAAATCATATCTTCTTTATCCATTCATAATTTGATGGACATTTAGGCTCTTTCCACACTTTAGCTATTGTTGAAGCCATTGTCATAAACATTGGGGTACATGTGCCCCTACGAATCAGCACTACTGTATCCTTTGGATAAATTCCTAGCAGTGTTATTGCTGGGTCGTAGGATAGCTTTATTTTTAATTTTTGAGAACCCTCCACAGTGTTTTCCAGAATGGCTGCACCAGTTTGCATTCCCAGCAACAGTCCAAGAGGGTTCCCATTTCTCCACATCCTTGCCAGCATCTGTTGTTTCCTGAGTTGTTAATTTTAGCCACTCTGACTGGTGTCATGTGGTATCCCAATGTGGTTTTGATTTGTATTTCCCTGATGATAAGTGATGTTGAGCATCTTTTCATGTGTCTGTTGGCAATCTGGATGTCTTCTTTGGAAAAGTGTCTATTCATGTCTTCTGCCCATTTCTTCAAGGGGTTATTTGTTCTTCAAGTGTTGAGTTTGGTAAGTTCTTTATACATTTTGAATACTAACCATTTATCTGATATGTTATTTGCAAATATCTTCTCTCATTTCATTAGTTGCCTTTTAGTTTCATTGCTTGTTTCCTTTGCAGTGCATAAGCTCTTTATCTTCTTGAGGTCCAATAGATCATTTTTTATTTTATTCCCCTTGCCTTTGGAAATGTGTTGAGCAAGATATGCTGCAGCTGAGGTCACAGAGTTTGTTGCCTGTTTTCTCCTCTAGGGTTTTGATGGTTCCATATCTCCCATTTAGATCTTTCATCCATTTTGAGGTTATTTTTGTGTATGGTGTAAGAAAGTGGTTCAGTTTTATTTTGCATGTTGCTGTCCTGTTCTCCCAGCACTATTTGCTAAAGAGATTGTGTTTTTCCATTAGACACTGTTTCCTGCTTTGTCAAAGATTAGTTGGCCATACATTTGTGGATCGATTTCTGGGTTCTCTATTCTATTCCATTGGTCTATGTGTCTGTTTTTGTGCCAATACCATACTGTCTTGATGATTACAGCTTTGCAGTAGAGGCTAAAGTCTGGGTTTGTAATGCCTCCTGCTTTGGTTTTCTTTCAACATAAGTTTGGCTATCTCAGGTCTTCTGTGGATCCATAAAAATTTTAGGATTGTTTGTTCTAGCTTTGAAAAGAATGCTGTTGCAATTTTGATTGGGATTGCATTGAATGTGTATATTGCTTTGGGTAGTATTGACATTTTAACAATATTTTTTCTTCCATGAGCAAGGAATGTTTTTCCATTTCTTTGTGTTTTCTTCAAATTCCTTCATAAGTTTTATTTTCACCATACATATCTTTTACATCTTTGGTTAGGTTTATTCCTAGGTATTTTATAGTTCTTAGTGTAATTGTAAATAGGATCAATTTCTTGATTTCCCTTTCTATTGCTTCATTATTAGTGTATAGAAATGCAATTGATTTCTGTACATTAATTTTGTATCCTGCGACTTTGCTGAATTCACGTATCAGTTCTAGAGGCTTTTTGGTGGAGCCTTGGGGTTTCTTTGCTATTTTGATTCTAGTCCCTTAAGGTGTGCTGTTAGATTTTTCATTTGGGATTTTTCTTATTTCTTGAGGTAGGCCTGGATTGCAATGTATTTTCCTCTCAGAACTGCCTTTCATGCATCCCAAACGTTTTAGACTGTCATTTTTTTTCATTTTCATTTGCTTTCATATATTTTTAAATTTCTTCTTTAATTGCCTGGTTGACCCATTCATTCTTTAGTAGGATGTTCTTTATCCTCCATGCATTTTGAGGCTTTCCAAATTTTTTCTTGTGGTTGATTTCAGGTTTCAGAGCATTGGGATCTGAAATTCTGCATGGTATGGTCTCAATTCTTTTGTATTTATTGAGGGCTGTTTTGTGACACAGTATGTGATCTATCTTGGAAAATGTTCCATGCACACTTGAGAAGAATGTGTATTCTACTGCTTTTGAGTGAAAAGTTCTGAATATATCTGTCAAGTACATCTAGTCCAGTGTATCATTCAGGGCCATTGTTTCTTTATTTTCTGCCTAGATGATCTGTCCATTGCAGTAAGTGGAGTATTAAAGTCACCTGCAATTACCATATTCTTATCAATAGGATTGCTTATGTTTGGGATTAATTGATTTATATATCTGGGTGCTCCCAAATCGGTGGCACACATATTTATAATTTTTAGCTCTTCTTGATGGATAGACCCCATAATTACAATACAATGCCTTTCTTTATCTCTTGTTACAGTCTTTAGTTTAAATTTAGTTTCTCTAAGTATGGTTACTCCAGCTTTCTTTTGAATTCCAGTAGCATGATAGATCGTTCTCCATCCCCTCGTTTTCAATCTGAAGATGTCCTGAGGTCTAAAATGGGCCTCTTATAGACAGCATATAGATGGATCTTGTTTTTTTTTTTTTATCCATTTTTATGGTCATGTCTTTTGATTGAAGTATTTAGTCCATTTACATTAGCGTTATTATTGAGAGATATGGATTTAGTGTCATTGTGTTATCTGTAGGTTTCATGCTTGTGGTGATGTCTCTGGTCCTTTGTGGGGGGCCGGGCCCCGGTGCCAGGCTGAGACCAGGTCGAGCAACGTTCCCTGTTGACTCAAGCCAACCCGGTGGTTCCCCCTCCCATTCCCCCACTTTCAAGGGCATACGAAAGCCTTGTCAAGGCTGAGAGAGTTAATTCCTAAAGCCTGTGGTCTGCAGGTGTTGGCAGTAATGCTACCTCCCTTTGTCTACCCCGAGTCAGATAGAAACAAATATGGGAATTGTGTTTTGCTAGCAATCTTATCAACAAGGTCTTGTGACCCGTCTAGAAAATGCACAAGAAACACAGAACTAAATGTTTGGGTGGGCAGCGATTATGTGAAACCTGTTTATTCTTAGAATGACCTAACCCATAAGAGTCTGGTTATAAAATATTGTGTATAGCAACAATAAAGCCGTCACTTGGGCCATCAGCCCAGGGGACCCTCCTGTTCCCAAACTTTCTCTTCTCTTCTCTTCTCTTTTACTGCATTCCCCTACCCTCAGGACCCTGACCTTGGTGTTTGTCGTGCCGGCCGCGACAGTCC
The DNA here is from genome assembly GCF_018350175.1 of Felis catus. Classification (NCBI taxonomy): domain Eukaryota; kingdom Metazoa; phylum Chordata; class Mammalia; order Carnivora; family Felidae; genus Felis; species Felis catus. The sequence continues at coordinate 104,812,633 of NC_058386.1, forward strand.
TTTGTAGTCTTTTCAGTTTTCCAGTCACAGAGTCCACCTTAGGATCTCTTGCAGAGCTGGGTTAGTGGTCATGAACTCCTTCAGGTTTTGTTTGTCTCGTAAAACCTTTATCTTTCCTTCTATTCTGAATAACAACCTGGCTGGATAAATTATCCTTGGCTGCATATTTTTCCTATTCAACACACTGAATATTTCCTGCCACTCCCTTCTGGCCTGCCAAGTTTCAGTGGACAAGTCTGTTACTACACTTATGAGTTCACCCTTGTAGGTTTAGGCCTGTTTGTCCTTAGCTGCTTTCAGAGTTCTCTCTATATCTTTGTATTTTGCCAGTCACTATAATATACCATGGAGAAGATTTATTATAATTACATCTGAAGGGAGTTCTCTGTGCCTCCTGGATTTGGATGTATGCTTCTTTCCTCAGTTTAGGGAAGTTCTCAGCTATAATTTGTTCAAGTAAACCTGCCACTTCTCTCTTCTTTTCTGGTACTCCTATGATGCAGATATTATTATGTTTCATAGAGTCACTTAGTTCTCTAATTCTCCCCTCACTGTCTAGTATTTCCTTATCTCTGTTTTTCTCGACTTCATCATTTTCCATAATTTTATCTTATATTTCACTTATTCTCCCCTCTGCCTCTTCCATCCTTGCTATTACTGCATCTAGTTTATTTTGCATCTCATCTACAGCATTTCTTAATTTGTCATTACTATTTTTTAGCTACTTGATCTCTGCAGCAATAGAGTCTCTGCTGTCTTTTATGGTTTTTGCAAGCCCGGAGATTAATCTTATGACTATTGTTCTAAGTTTTTGATCAGATATGTTGTTTATATCTGTTTTGAGCAATTCTTTTGCCATTACTTATTCTTGTAATTTCTTTGAGAATTCTTTCATTTCATCATTTTGGCTAGTTTTCTGTCCTTATGTGTATTAAAAGGTTGTTATGTGTCTTGGACCTATGTTCACTGCTATATTAAAAAGGGGTCATTAGTTGTCCTTGGCCTGGCCCTTCAGGAGGTGTTTTTGGAGTGTGTTACGTGCTTTCTGTTGTTGTGACTCTGATTACTTTATCTCCCTACTCACAGTGGTGGTTTGGACCTTCAACCAGGTGTGATTTTATTTGTTCATTGATGTAACCCTGGAAAAAAAATTTAAAAAGGTGGGGTGGTGGTCGTGTAAGAAGCCTTATCCCATACAAAGAGAGAAATTACAGGGGTGAGGAAAAAGAAATGGAAGAAAATTGACCAGGCAGAGAAGCTATATGCCTTAATCTAGAGAGAGATAGGAAAATATAGAAGAAGGATATACAAAAGAGGTGTAAACAGAATAGATTAAATATGTCTGCTTAAACAAAACAACAACCAGAATAACCAGACTAGAGAAGGGAAGAAATAAGAGGATGAAAAGGAAGAAGAAGAAGAAGAAGAAAAAATATATATAATATTTAAATTTATTTATATATTATTTATATATATTAATATATTATATATTAATATATAGTTATATATGTATATTTATTAATGTATTATATATTTATTCATATTACATATATATTAATATTATATGTGTGTGTGTATATATGTATATATATGTGTATATATATATATATATATGTGTGTATATATATATATATGAATTGACCAAGAAATTAAATCAGAAAATTAAAAACGCTGGGTACTTTGGGACTGGTGGCTTCCCAGGCCTGGAAGAGGTGCTGTCTGATTGGTCAATGTTAGTCTTGCTCAGGCAAATACCAGGTACAAAGGCGCGGGTTTTGATGCAGGCCAGTCCCTGAAGCCCCACCTTGTTGGTGATGGGAAGAAAAATGGCAACACTGCAATCCCTCCTCCCAGACCAGGTGTCCCAACTCCCCCTGTTCAGGCCATCTTCACAATGCTGCATAGGCAGGAGCGGGCTGGGTTTTTTTCACTCCATAGTCTCACGTGCCTCCCAGGCTATCAGCTGGATTTCATACCCTAATGTCTTAATGAATCCCACTCTGCGCACCCTGGTTCCGGGGAAGTGTCACTCCACCCTGATGACAAAGGGCCTCTGGCTCCTCCCAGTGCTGCATAGGCACAAGCGAGGTGGATTGTCCCCCTCCACTGTCTTCCATGCCTCCCTGGTGTTCGGCTGGGATTCAAACCCCAATGCCTTAAAAGATCCCACTCCATGTGCTCTGGTTCCAAGGAAGTGCCACCCCAGCCTGCTGATCTAAAATTTTTATTCAGTGTTGGAACAAATTAAAGTGGTTTACTTTGGCAATTATTGTGTGGTTTGTAGACACAGAATAGAGCTAGGTAAAAAGGGGAAGTTCCAGGAAAATATGATACATCAGAAAAAGAAAAAGGTAGGTAAGAAGAAGAAATAAATGATTAAGTATGGTAATGTTTATATTAAACAACCAACTTTATTTACTTTGATTTACCTTTTACTCTAAACTGCTACTCTTTTTTTTTATTTTTTTTTCAACGTTTATTTATTTTTGGGACAGAGAGAGACAGAGCATGAACGGGCGAGGGGCAGAGAGAGAGGGAGACACAGAATCGGAAACAGGCTCCAGGCTCTGAGCCATCAGCCCAGTGCCCGACGCGGGGCTCGAACTCACAGACCGCGAGATCGTGACCTGGCTGAAGTCGGACGCTTAACCAACTGCGCCACCCAGGCGCCCCTAAACTACTACTCTTCAGATTACCTTTCAAAGAGAACTGTGAAGTGTTAGGTATAATTTTTTTATTTTATGCTTCAAAGAGCAGCTCCCTCTTAAACACTGTTTAATGCCCACTATCATCTGTGTATCTATGACTTGGGGGCTAGGAGTACATATTTGCATGCCTGGCTTTAATAAATTATGAACAAAAGTTAGAGGCTAGTAGAATATGGACAGTCATTGTTATTCTCTAAATCTACATTTATTTGAGTCGTTTAGAAGGAAATTACCAAATTAATGATGTGTTTCTATGTAAAACTGAAGAAATAATGAAGACTATAATAATGCTGCTGATTGTTCAAGGAGTAAGAGATGAGAGTAATGATAAATAGAAATGACAGATAATTTGAGGGTTATTTTGAATATTTTTTGGATAACCTATTGGTAAATCAACTTTTTGGCAAAATCATATTAAAATCAAATTTGAGAAAAGATGTTTATTTCATCTTCCTAGCCTTCTAAACTTGTAGACACCTTCCAAAAGATGGGAATACCCCTGAATTAATAAAAAAAGGAAAATTTGACATTTGGTGATATTCTGTTACATCAGACATTTCATGTCACTTTATTATCTCTATATTAAGCTATCCCAGATCTAGAAGCATGATGTAGAAAAATTGTAAATAATTATTAATAATTGATTGTTTTATTAAAAATTGTATCATTTTATGTAACAAGAAATAAAAGTCTTTATTATGTATTTTTCATTCTATGCATTGCAAATGCCTTGTAGTTTTGTTTATCTAAAGGGTATATATGTTCACAGGCTATTAACTTCTATTAATAATTTCAAATGTTTCTTATGATAAATAAAATGCATTAAAAGTTGCATATAGGTCCAGGGAGAAAATATGTGGAAAGGAAAGTTGGAGTTAGCACAGAGTAATAAACAGCTTAAGGAATAATTATAAATCAATTCACTTTCTACATAAACACAAGATTATCTTGCAGTTGTAATTCTTTTATACATATGAAAACAAGTTTTCAAAATATTTAAGTGTTAGCCATTTTCCCTAAGAAGTAAATAAAGTAACTTTAATGACAACCACAGAAAATCTAAACAATCATTAAATATACTTACCTATTAAAATTATAAATATTTTAGTAGTGATAGTTGTAATTTCCCACTCATTTATTGACATCCAAAATTCGGTATTTCACAGTACTGATTTTCAATCACAAGGTTAAACAAACCTGCTCATATGTTACTGATTGATGTATACATTGGAAACTCTTGAGATGACAATTTGAAAATAAGTATCAAGAGTGAAATCAAAATAAGTATACTTTAGAAATTCAATAACTAAGAGGTTTACCAGCAGCATATCTTATTATCTTATTTAAGAAATACTAGAGGACTGGCTGTAACATTTTTCTATATATGTCTCCTGAAACAAGAGAAATAAAAGCAAAAATAAACTATTGGCACTACATCAAAAGAAAAGTTTCTGCACAGCAAAGGAAACAGTAAACAAAACTAAAAGACAACATCTTAAATGGGAGAAGATATTACAATTGACATATACAATAAAAAACTAGTATCCAAAATATATAAAGAACTTATACAACTTAATATAAAAAACCCCCACAAATAATCCCATTAAAAAATAGGCAGAAGACATGAACAGACATTTCACAAAAGAAGACATGCAGGTGACCATCAAATACATGAAAAGATGCTCAACATCACTCATCTTCAAGGAAATACAAATCAAAACCACAATTAGCTATGACCTCAAACCTGTCAGAATGGCTAAAATCAAGAACAAAGAAACAAGTGTTGGCAACGATGTGCAGAAAAAGGAACACTCGTGTACTGTAGGTGATAATGCAAACTATTGCAGTCACTGTGGAAGACGGTATGGAGGTTCCTCAAATTTTTATTTTTTATTATTTTTTAAATGTGTTATTTATTTTTGAGAAAGCACAAGCTGGGGAGGGGCAGAGAGAAGAGGACAGAGGATTCAAGCAGACTCTGCACTGACAGAAGTGACCCTGATATAGGGCTTGAACTCACCAATCATGATATCATGACTTGAGCCAAAGTTGGACACAACTGACTGAGCCACCCAGGTGCCCCTCCTCAAAATTTTGAAAACAGAAATACTCTATGATCCAATAATTGCACTACAGGGTATTTACTCAAAGAATACAAAAAACAGTAATTTGAAATGATGTATTCACCCTTATGTTTATTGCAGCATTATTTATAATAGCCAAATTATGGAAGCAGCCATACATACTTCAATAGATGAATGGATAATGAAAAGGTGATATATATATATATATATATACACACACACACATACATACACACAATGGAATATTATTAGGCCATAAAAGACAATGAAATTTTGTCACTTGAAATAATATTAATGGACCTAGAGGGTATAGTGCTAAGTAAAATAAAAGAGAGAAAGAAATACCATATATTTCACTTATATGTGATGAAAACAAAAAAAAAAACAAAAATCAAACAAAGATACAAGAAACTGACTCTCAAATACAGAGAATAAACTGGTGGTTGCCAGAGGGGAGATGAGTGGGAGAATGGATAAAGTAAGTAGAGATTAATAGTACACTTGTTGTATACTATTGGTAAATCATTATATTGTATACCTGAAACTAACTAATACTGCATGTTAGTAAAAAAGGAGCCCCTCCTATTCCTAAACCTCTACTGACATTCTATTTCCTTTCCCTTGCCTTATTCTTTTTCATCATTTTTCACATGTATGGATATATTTAATTTCATTTTTTCTTACAAAATTATGCTACATGACAGCAAGGGTTTTCTCTGTTTATTTTGTATTACCAATACCCAAAGCAATATACAACATATGGTAGGTGTTCAATAAATATTTCCTGAATGAATAAATGTATATATGTATATGAGTTATTTACCACTTTCGACCTTGAAAAATGTTAAAATAGTCCATCTGTTTTTTTCTCTATCTCTTCTCTCCTCCAACTCTTTCTCCCTAGTTTACTTTTTCCATACATAAGGATAATATAACTATAAAGTATATATTTTAAAACTTTAGAAATTTAATAAAACCTTGTATTACTTCCCTTTATGATTCCAATTGATGATCTATGATTTATTTTTTCCTACCTTTGAAAGATAATTTTACATATTTTGATGATATGCACATACTTACATATGTCTGAATATATAGAGATATATAATTTCTATTTACTCAGTTATAAACATGGATGCTTTGATGATGAAGCCATCAGCTTCCAATTTTATGCTTATTCTCATTGTTTTAAATTGCTCACAATGGAAAAAAAATGGTGAAATCTCTGCTCAGTGCTTCTAGGTGAATTATTTAACCTGGAAGAGCCATCTCAGGTGCTTATATGGATTAAAGGAAACAAAAACATATGGGTCGTTCAGAAGTAAATATTTTTTCTAAGAGCCTTTCATTTATAATACCTGTAATCTATGACTATTAGTCACATAATCAAAATTCACGGAACATTTTCTTACTCTGTAAACTTCTGCATTATATTTCTTATGACGTTTATGTGAAAAAGGAGTGATATTCTTTCTTAATGAGGTGTCACTGGTCCCAGAATATACATTAATGGTATGGGATAGAACTCTGTCCTAAATTCAAATAAATGCTGCCTAACCTTCTTTACTCAGCAATCATTCATCTTCCTCTACTCCACTTTTACTTATTCGTTTATTTTTAGGTATACTTGGCCATATCTCTCCAATCCCAATGATCACAGTTGACAATCAGAGAATCTGATGCTCTTCAATGAATATTTTAAGGCTTGTAAAATATAAAATGATATCAATTAGTGCTCTGGCACAATTATATTCTAAACATCATTCAGAACCTTCCCTCATCAGCACCTTTTTAATGTGGCTCCCTTTGGTCTTCTCTTGAATGAGCTATAGTCTTGCTCTTTACCAACTAGACTCTTTTTTAGAGATGGAACACTCTGAAATTGGCAACCTTTTTAATTCACTGATCAAAGTGTGCCATGGGTTGTTTCCAACCAGTGCATCTGTGTCTATGACCATGTGGTTCCAAAAAATATCTCCTAAAGCATTAGAAAAGTTGGCTGTGAGAGGAGTTAATATGGTGGAGAAGTAGGGGGACGAGCTGTATTGAGGTAAGATCATTTGAAACAACCAGGAAATCAATCTGCAGCATGGCAGAAGGATCTCCACAGGTGGAGGGAGAGAGCTTGCCAGGACTGAGGTGCACATAAGTGAATTGGGGTAGATAAAATGGTGTAGACATGGAGGGGAGGAAACCCTCCTCCCCTGTGGAAAGGACAGAAGGGAAAGACAGAGAGGGTGTGGAATTGTGGTATTATGTTAGCACAAAAGAAAAACCTCTGAACCACAGACTGATGAATGAGAAATAAAGATAGTTCCAGTTTCTATTTTGCAAACAGCTTCAGGAGCTGAAGATCATGGTTTCCTAAAGTGCACAACTTTCTCCAGACCAGAGCCAGCCTTGTGCAGGTGACTGGGGTTGAAGGAGCAGGCCCAGGGGTGTGGTAGCAATCACAAGGCACAAGGAGAGAACAGTACCCTTCCTTCAGTACTGTGGGAAGAGGATCCATTGTTTCCCCAAGAACAACAACAACAAAAAAAACCTGCAGGTACCAGCAAAAGGCCTTTTATTGGCAGGGCTATGTGACGTTACACCAGAACAGGGTCCAGGCATTGCAGGCTCATTAAGACATTGGGTTTTGATGCACAGCTGAGCACCAAGGAGGCACTAGAGAACTGTGGAGCAGGGCAAGCTGACTGCCTAGCTATTCTGTGAAGGCTGCCTGAATAGCGTGGTTTGAGACAAGTCCAGGGAAGAGAAATTGGGGTGTCACCATTTTTCTCCCCATCACCAACACATTGGGACTTAGGGACCAGCACAGTGGCTCCCAGTGGAGGTGGGACCCACTAACACCAAACCCCGCCCCACTGTGCTTGACAACTTCTTATCTACTGGAGAGGGACTGACATTCTGCGAACCAGGCAGCTTCTACTCCAGCCCAGGACAGCCACTGGTCCCAGGCATCAACAGACAACCGTCTTATGTTTTTGTCTGTTAATCTGTCTTTTTCTTTCCTTTTCTTTCCTTTTCTTCTCTTTTCTTTTCTTTTCTTTTCTTCTTCCTTTCTCTTTGTACCCTCTTTTTTTTTTTTTCTTTTAAAATGAGGCTCATACTTTCTGATTTGATTTTTGGACAATTTTATGTACATATATTTATATACATGTTTATATATATATATATATATATATATTTCTAAGTATATACATTTTTTCTCTGTTTGGTTTGTTTCACCAGGAATTTTTACTCTATTCTTTTTACACAATCTCTATGTCTCCTTCTTCTTTACTTTCCTTTCTCTCTCTCTGGATTAAACCTTATGTATTTTTTTTTATTCTCTCATTGGTCTTTTTTTTTGCCCCTTTAATTTTTCTCTTTGTATGAGATCAGGCTTCCCCACCCTTTCTTTTACTCCAGGGTTACTTCAACAAACAAATCAAAGCACAAAAGAAAGGTCAAGAAGAAATCACAGCCAGTGACCTGCTCAAAACATAAAAAACACATCTGAACAAGAATTTAGAATAATAGTCATAAGACTAATAGCTGGGCTTGAAAAAAAGCATACAAGATGGCAGAGAATCTACTGCTGCAGAGATCAAAAACCTAAGAAATAGTCACACTGGATTAGGAAATGCTATAAATGAGATGCAAAATAAACTAGATATAGTGACAGAGAGGATGCAAGAAGCAGAGAATAGGTGACATAGAAGATAAAATTATGGAAAATGATGAATCCAAGAAAAAGAGATATAAGAAAACACTAGGCCACAAGGGGAGATATAGAAACTTAAGTATTCAATGAAACGAAATATCCATATAATAGGAGTTCCAGAAGAAGGAGAGAGAGAGAAAGAGGCAGAAGGTTTATTTGAACAAATTGTAGCTGAAAACTTCCCTAATCCGCAAAATGAAACAGGCATCTTAGTCCAAGAGGCATGGAGAACTCCCTTCAAAATCAACAAAAACAGGTTAACACCACAACATATCATAGTGAAACTTGCAAAATACAAAGATAAAGAGAGAATTCTGAATGCAGCTATGGACAAACATGACTTAACCTACAAAGCTAGACACATAAGGTTAGTAGCAGACCTGTTCACTGAAATATGGCAGGCCAGAAGGGATTGGCAGGAAATATTAAATATGCTGAATAAGAAAAATATGCAACCAAGAATTCTTTATCCAGCAAGGCTGTCATTCAGAATAGAAGGAGAGATAAAGTCTTTGCCAGAAAATCAAAAACTAAAAGATTTCAATGACCACTAAGCCAGTCCTGCAAAAGATCCTAAGGGGGGCTTTGTGAGTGAAAGCAGCACAGACTACAAAGGACCAGAGACATTTCCACAAACATGAAACCTAGAGATAACACAATGACGCTAAAACTGTACCTTTCAATAATCACTCTGAATGAAAATGGACTAAATTCCCCAATCAAAAGACACAGAGTATCAGAATGAATTTTTTAAAAAAGACACATCTATATGTTGCTGACAAGAGTCTCATTTTAGACCTGAAGACACCTGCAGATTGAAAGTGAGGGGATGGAAAACCATCTTTCATGTTACTGGATGTCAAAAGAAAGCTGGAGTAACCATACTTATATAAGAAAAATGAGATTTAAAACAAAGATTATAACAAGACGTGAAGCAGGACATTATATCATAATTAAGAGGTCTATCTATCAAGAAGAGCTAACAATTGTAAATGTTTATGCCCTCAACATGGAACACACAAATATATAAATCACTTAATCACAAACATAAACAAATGTACAGATAATAATACCATGATTGTAAGGGACTTTAATACTCCACTTACAACAGTGGGCAGATCATCTAGGCAGAAAATCAATAAGGAAACAATGATTCTGAATGACACATTGGACCAGATGGACTTAACAGATATATTCAGAACTTTTCATCCAAAAGTGGCAGAATACACATTTTTCTCAAATACACATGTGCATTCTCCAAAATAGGTCACATACTGGGTCAGAAAGTAGCCCTCAACGAGTATAAAAGGATTCATATCATATCATGCATATTTTCTGATCAAAACACTATGAAACTCAAAATGAACCACAAGAAAAAAATGGAAAGCCCCCAAATATATAGAGGGTAAAGAAAATTCTTCTAAAGAATGAATGGGTCAACCAGAAAATTAAGAATAAATTTAAAAATACATGGAAAGCAAATAAAAATGGAAACACGACAGTCCAAACCATTTGGGGCTCAGCAAAGGCAGTCCCAAGAAGAAAATACATTGCAATTAAGGCCTATCTCCAGAAGCAAGAAAGATCCCAAATGCACAATTAAACCTCAGGTATCAAACAGCTGGAAAGATAGCAGCAAAACAAAAACAAAAACAAACAAACAAAAAAACCCAAAAAGAAACAAAGCCAGCAGAATAATAGAGATAATTAATAAAGATTAGAGCAGAAATAAACAATATAGAATTCAAAAACAAACAAACAAAAGAACAGAATAGTGGACCTAAGAGCTGTTTTTTTTAAGTAATAAACAAAATTGATTAACCCATAGCCAGACTCCTCTAAAAGAAAAGAGAAGAGCCAAATAGATAAAATCATGAATCAAAGAGGAGAGATCACAACCAACCCCACAGGAATACAAACAATTATTAGAGAATACTATGAAAAGTTACATGCCAACAAACTGGACAATCTGGAACAAATGGACAAATTCCTGGACACGCACACACTACCAAAATTCAAACAGGAATAAATAGAAAATTTGAACAGACCCATAATCAGTGAAGAAATTGAATCTGTTATCAAAAATCTCCCAACAAATAAGAGTTCTGGGCCACATGGTTTCCCAGGGAAATTCTCCCAGACATTTAAAGCATAGTTAATACCTAATCTTTTAAAACTATTAAAAAAATAGAAATGGAAGGAAAGCTTCTGAACTTTTTCTATGAAGCCAGCATTACCTTGATTACAAAACCAAGGACTCCACTATAAAGAATTACAGGCCAATATCCTGATAAAACTGGATGCAAAAATTATCAACAAGATACTAGCAAATCAAATTCAATAGTACATTAAAAGAATTATTCACCATGATCTAGTGGGATTCAGTCCTGGGTTACAGGGCTAGTTAAATATTTGCAAATCAATCAATGTGATACATCACATTAATAAAATAAAGGATAAGAACTATATGATCCTGCCAATAGATGCAGAAACAGTCTTTGGCAAAATACAGCATTATTTCTTATAAAAATCCTTAAGAAAGTCAGGATAGAAGAAACATAACATCACAAGAGCCATATAGGAAGGCCCACAGCTAATATCATCCTCAATGGGGAAAAACTGAAAGCTTTGCCTTTAGATAAGGAAAACAACAAGGATATCTAACAAGGATATATATACATATATATACACACATATACATATATGTATATATATACATATACATATATATACACACATATACATATATGTATATATACATATACACATATATACATATATGTATATATACATATACATATATATAGACATATACATGTATATCTTCTTTATCTTCTTTGTCATATATATATGCACACACATATGTATATGTGTGTGTATATATATATATATATATATTCTTCTTTATCCAGTCTTCTATCAATGAACACTTGGGTTGAATCCATATCTTGACTATTGCAAATAATGCCAAAATAAACATAGGGGTGCATATATCTTTTTGAATTAGTGTTTTCATTTTCTTTGTGTAACTACATAATAGTATTCTCTTTGACATCAGTCATAGAAACATTTTACTAGATAGATCTCCTGAGGCAAGGTAACATAAGCACAATTAAACTACTGGGATCACAGCAAAATAAAAAGCATTTGCACAGTGAAAGAAACAATCAAAACAAAAAGACAACCTGCTGAATGGCAGAAGATATTTACAAATGATATACCAGATAAGGGGTTAATATCCGAAATATATAAAGAACTTATAGAACTCCACACAAACTCAAAGAAAACTCTCAAATAATCCAATTAAAAATGGGCCAAATACAGGAGTGCCTGGGTGTCTCAGTTGGTTAAGCAACCGACTTTGGCTCAGGTCATGATCTCACAGTTCATGGGTTCCAGCCCTGCTTTGGGCTCTGTGCTGACAGCTCAAAGCCTGGAGCTTGCTTCAGATTCTGTGACTCCCTCTCTCTCTGCCCCTTCCCTGCTCATGCTTTTTCTCTCAAAAATAAATAAACATTAATTTTTAAAAAATGGGCAGAACACACAAATACATTTTTCAAAGACGTACAAATGTCTAACAGACACATGAAAAGGTGTTCAATATCACTCACCAGGGAAATGCAAATCAAAACTATAATGAGATAACCTCACACCTGTCAGAATGACTAAAATCAAAAAACACAGGAAACAATAAGTGTTGGTGAGGATGTGGAGAAAAAGGAAAAATAATGCACTATTAGTGGGAATGCTATGTGATGTAGCTGCTTTGGAAAATATGAAGATTTCTCAAAAAAATAAAAGTAGAAATCCCATATGATCCAGTAATTCCACTATTGCTTTGTTATTTTTACTGATGGCTACTGTTCTCATGATCATTTGCCAATATCCATATTAGCACTAAACATACATCAATTAGCTTTTAGGAAGAAAAATTAAAAATCATGTATCAATTTTCTAGAAGGAGAAAAGATATAAAACAAAAATGACACCAAAATTTAAAGCCTCTAGTAAGGAAAGCAAACAACCCGAAAGTAAATTAAATACGTGGAAAATAGAGGTCATATTCTGCAGATATGCTGATGCTTAACATATATTTCCCAAAGTAAGCACACATAGTATGTAGGTACTCTATCAACCTGGAAAACAAATGACTAAAAAATGAATCTTATTTTTATATAAATTTTAAGTACATATGAATATATTTTGAGTTCCACAATCGATATAGACATAAATATTCAAAACCAAGTAGTGTTCCACTCAAAACCACCCTAATTTCAATGTTATCATGCATTCTGATGCAATTATTTGGAGAGTAGTGTCATTATAACAAGTAACATCTGCTGGGGCACCTGGCTGGCTCACTCAGTTAAGCATCTCCCTTGATTTCAGCTCAGGTCATGGTATGGTTTGTGAGATTAAGCCCTGCATAGGGCTCTGTGCTGACAAGGTGAGCCTGCTTGGGATTGTCTCTCCCCTCCTTTCTTGCACCCCACCCCCGCTCTCTCTCTCTCTCTCTCCCAAAATAAATTATATATTTAAAAAAGGTAAAATCTGTAGATAAAATGATTTTTTAAATCTAAATTAAGTCAAGCTTCCATTAAACCTCTAAATGTCTTGTCATAGTTCATCAACTGAAACATTTATGTCAAAAACTATATGTTTTAATCATATCAAAGGAAAGAATAATAAAAATATTAGGCTTTTAGTTTTTGTTATGAACTGAATGTTTGTGTCCCCTCCTCCACCAAAGTCTTATGTTGAATCCTTAATCCATGTTTTAGTATTCAGAGATGGGGACCTGTGGAGGTAATTAGGGTTAGATGAGGTCATGAGGCTGGTGCCCACATGATAGGTGTAGTAGTGTCTTTGTAAAAAGAAACATCAAAGACTTGCTTTCTTTCTATCTCTCAATTTCCCTCTCTCAGCCTCTGTCTCTCAGTCTCTTTCTCTGCTTCTCTCCCTTACCTCTCCCACTTCCTGCACACACACACACACACACACACACACACACACACACGTGAGGAAAGATCATGTGAGTACACCACAAAAAAAAGTGACTATCTAAAAGCAAGAAAGAAGTCAGAAAGAGAACGCTCACCGGGAATGGAATTGGCCACCACCTTAATCTTAGACTTCCCATCCTGTAGAAATGTGAGAAATAAATCTCTGTTGTTTAAACCATCCAGTCCATGGTATTCTGTTATGACAGCCCAAGTTGATACAGTTTTCTAACCAATACAATTTCCAAGTAATACAGTTTTCTAAGAAGTATGGAGGAAGAAGTAAACCAGAATGCCTTTTTTACTTAACTAATACCTAAGGGTCCTTATTTCTTTATCTCCCCACTCTTGGGAGGGAATTTCTGTTTTGTTTTGTGTTAAATCAATTGCGAGTAACTCCTTAAATTGTTGTTCTAAGAAAAGACACTAACACTATTTTATTATTCCATGAGAAACTCAGTGGCTTCATGTGGTATGAACAAAAATAATACTTTAAAAAATAGTAGTGAATACAAATACCTTTGAGAAGCAATGGAATAATCAATTTTAATTGCTGTTTTCAGATACTGTACTAAGTACTTTAATGTATAATGTATGTTTAATACCTAAGCCCTGAGAATGATTTTCTTAGAAAACTCTAACTTGAAGATGTAGTTTGCAAAACCATAGAACTAATACATGAGAATTGGGAATAAAATTTAAGTTATGCAAAACTCAGTTTTCCTTAGACCAAGAAATATTACTCTTCAAACCATGCAAACTACTTTTTAGTACTCAGTCAATCTTACAATTGAGAGATCCAGTGGGACTTAATATCTTCATATTCTTTGAAATAAACAATAGACTTAGGTGCTTTGAATTAATACTATTTAGTTTCATTGTATTGATTCTCAATGATCCTGACTTAAAATTTTCTGACGTTGTTATAGATGCCATTTAATGTAGTAGTTAAGAATTAAGACTGATGTAGAGCTGGGTTGAAATATCAAGTCTATATTTATTTAAACAATATTTAAATTACTTGGTTCACATCTGCAAAAATTACATAATGATAGTACATAACTCAGAATTTTTGTAAGGATTAAGAGAGGCAATATAAATTATTTAGAAGAGTGTCTATTAGCACATAGTGATATATAAAGATTAGTCATTGTCATTTATTATAAAGTATATAAAAGGTATTTCTTCTCGCCTTGTAAGAAAAGAAGATACCTACATAGATTAAAAATAGATGGATTTGGGAGGAGGTAGGATGACAGTGGAGTAGGAGGACCCTAGGCTCATCTCATCCCTGGAACACAACTAGAGAACCATTAAATCATTTTGAATACCTCAGAAATCAACCTGAAGACTCACAGAACAAAAACCACAACTAGAGGGAGAGAAGAGGTCACATCAAGGAAGGTAAGAAGTACGAGAGGTGGTTTGAGGGAGAAACAGATCATGAGTCCTGAAGAGGGGAGTGAGCTGTGAGTGAAGCGTGAGAGAGAGAGAGAGGAACACACAGGGAAATGCACAAGGAAAACACTGTCCCAAAGCCATTGGCTAGGAAAATGATAGGGGCTGATTTTCCTGAGTTCTTGTAACCAGTGGGGCTTAAAGACTGGAATTTAAAGGTCAGCAGGCATGGCTATGATAGAGCCCTTAGGGTGCTGCCCTACTCCTGGAGAGAAGGCAGGCAAAAACCTGGGGGCAGATGACATGGAAACAGAGATCTGAAGAATGCCTGGAACACATGGGTGGCGATTATTCCCTCTTCTTGGAGTGTGTCCCTGAGAGGCACCATTCACAGTGGTGCCTCTCTGGGGACAAAGAAGCTGGCTGTCACCATTCCCTACCCCTGCCCAGAGACTTAGACAAAATATCAAGATGGAGGAATTCATCCAACATGAAAGAACAAGATAAGGTCAGAGATCTAAGTGAAACAGATAGAAGCAACATGTCTGATGGAGAATATAAAGCAACAGTCATAAGAATACTCGCTGGGCTTGAGTAAAGAATGGAAGACTTCAGGAAGACCTTACTGCAGAGATAGAAGAGTTAAGTGTCTGGGGCGCCTAGGTGGCTCAGTCAGTTAAGGGACCAACCCTTTATTTTGGCTCAGGTCATGATCTCATGGCTTGTGAGATCGAACCCCATATTGGGCTCTGAGCTAACAGCATGGAGCCTGCTTGGGATTCTTTATCTCCCTCTTCCTCTACCCCTCTCCTGCTCTGTCTCTGTCTCTGTCTCTCTCTCAAAACAAATAAATAAAATTTAGAAAAGAGTTTAAAAATAGTCAGAAATGAAAAAGGCAATGACTAGGTTTAGAAACTGGATTGATGCAATGAACACAGGCTGGAATAAGCATAGGAATGAATAAGTGATACAGAAGACAAAAATGGAAAATAATGAAGTTGAAAGAAGAATTACAGAACACAAGAATAAACTTAGGGAACTCAGTGAATCCATGAATTGTAACAACATTCATACTATAGGAATACAAGAAGAAGAGCTAGAAAAAGGAGCAGACAATTTATTTGAGGAAATAATAGCTGAAAAGTTCCCAAATCTGGGGAAGGAAACAGACATCCAGATCCAGGAGGCACAGAAAATTCCCATCAAAATCAACAAAACCAGGCCAATACCAAGACATATTGTGATTGAATTTGAAAAATATAGTGATAAAAAAAATCTTCAAAACAGAAAGACAAAATAAGTCCTTCACTTACAAGGGGAACCCTGTAGGGTTAGTTGGAAATTTATCAACAGAACCTTGGCAAGCTAGAAGGGAGTGGCATGATATATACAACATGCTGAATGGAAAAATCTGCAGCCAATAATACAGTCTCCAGCAAGGCTATCATTCAGAATAAAAGGATATATAAAGAGTTTCACAGACAAGTCTAAAAGAGTTTGTGACCACTAAACCAGCCCTGCAACAAATATTAAAGGGGACTTTTTGAGTGGAAAGTAAAGAAAAAAATTGACAAAGACCAGGAACAGAGAAAATCTCCAGAAACAACAACAAAACAAGTAAGAAAATGCCATTAAAGTTATATCTATCAATGACTCTGAATGTAAATAGAATAAATGCTCCAATAAAAACACATAGGGTGTCACAATAGATAAAAGAACAAGACTGTCTATATGCTGCCTAAAAGAGACTAATTTTAGACCCAAAGACACCTGCAGATTGAAAGTGAGGGGATGATGGGGCACCTGGGTGGCTCAGTTGGGTAAGAAACCAACTCTTGATTTCGGCTCAGGTCATGATCTCAAGGTTTGTGAGATGAAGCCCTGTATCAGGCTCTGCGCTGACAAAGTGGAGCCTTCTTGGAATTTTTTCTCTCCCTTTCTTTCTGCCCTATCCCTTCTCACGCTCTCTCTCTCTCTCTCTCTCTCTCTCTCTCAAAATGAATAAATAAACTTAAACAATTCTTAAAAAAATAAATTGAGGGGATGGAGAAACATTTATCATGTAAATGGACATCAGAAGAAAACTGGAGTAGCAATACTTATTTTGGACAAACTAGATGAATTAGACTGGTTCATTGGGGTGCCTGGGTGGCTCAGTTGGTTAAGCAACCAGCTCTTGATTTCAGTTCTAGTCATGATCTCAAAGTCATGAGATCAATCTCCAAGTCAGGCTCTGTGCTGGGTGTGGAGCCTGATTAAGATTCTCTCTTCCTTTCCTTCTACCTCTCTTCCACTTGTGCTCTCTCTCTCTCTCTCTCTCAAACAAACAAACAAACAAACAAACATAAATGAACTAATTGATAATACAATAATGGTAGGGGACTTTAACACCCTACTTACAACAATGGACAGATTATCTAAGCATAAAACCAAAAAGGAAACAATGTATTTGAATGATACACTGGAACAGATGGACTTAACAAATATATTTAGAACATTCCATCCTACAACAGCAGAATATACTTTTTTTTTCCAAGTGTACACCAAACATTATCTAGAATAAAACACATACTGGGTCAAAAATCAGGCCTCAACAATAAAAAAAAATTGAGATAATACCACGCATATTTTCTCACCCCAAAGCTATGAAACGTGAAGTCAACCACAAGAAAAAAATTTGGGAAAACCACAAATACATGGAAGTTAAACAACATGCTACTAAACAATGAATGGGTCAACCAGAAAATGAAAGAAGAAATTTTAAAAATACATGGAAAAAAATGAAAATGAATACACAACATTCCAAAGCCTTTGGGTTGCAACAAAAGTTGTCCTAAGAGAGACATATATAGGGGTGCCTGAGTGGCTCAGTCAATTAAGCATCCGACTTTGGCTCAGGTCATGATCTTGCAGTCTGTGGGTTCAAGCCCCGTGTCGGGCTCTATGCTGACAGCTCAGAGCCAGGAGCCTGCTTCAGATTCTGTGTCTCCCTTTCTCTCTGCCCCTCGCCTATTCTCTCTGTTTCTCTTTCTCTCTCTCTGTCTCTCTCTCTCTCTCAAAAAATAAATAAAACATTTAAAACATTTTTTAAAAAAGCATGTAGCAACATAGGTCTACCTCAAGAAGCCAGAAAAGTCTCAAATAAACAATATAGAAGAAGCTAGAATAGCAGCAAATGAAGCCTAAAACAAACAGAAGAAAGGAAATAATAAAGATTAGAGCAGAAATAAATGATGCATTATCTCCCATGTTTATAACATAATTATCATTATCAAAAATATTATTATCAAGAATAACCAAATTATGGAAAGAGCCCAAATGTCCACCAGCTGATAAATGGATAAAGAATATATGGATCAATTTACAATGGAATATGACTCAGCCACAAAAAAGAATAAAATATTGCCATTAGCAATGATGTGGATGGAGCTAGAGAGTATTATTCCAAGGAAAATAGTTCAGTCAGAGAAAGGCAAACACCATACGATTCCACTCATATGTGTCATTTAAGAAACAAAGCAAACATAGAGTAAAAAAAAAAAGAGGCAAACCAAGAAACAGACTTTTAACTATAGAGAACAAACTGATGGTTACCATAGAGGAAGTTGGTGGGAGGATGGGTTAAATAGGTCATGGGGATTAAGGAGTGCACTTGTTGTGAAGAGCATGAGGTGTTATATGGAAGTGTTGAGTCACTATATTGTACACCTGAAACTAATAATATACTGTATGTTAACTTGAATTTAAATAAAATCTTAAGAAAAATAGATGGATATTAAATAATGAGTGGCTATTTTTATCTAAAATATTTAGACTGGTTGGGGAAACCAGTCTTGGTAATATGAAGACTGTGATTATGCAACTGAGGTCTTTACTGATAATTTAGTTATTTCATGAAATAAGAAAAGAAACATTGTTTCACTGTTTACTTTCCAAGATATCAAACAATGCCTGGTATATATGTATTTTTAAATGAATTTTGTCAAAATGTTTGTTTCTTTGTTTTTTTTACATATAGACAAAGCAGATTTTTAAATATGTAGTTATATATATAGTCTAGGGAAGGTAATTTCAAAATCGTTGACCATTTTTTTTCAAAATACGTGGATTTAAAAACTAGCTCTGCTCTTTGTGTATTTTCTTAACTGAGTGGTTTCACTCTAAGCCTCAGTTTCCCTTTGTATAAGGTAGAAATGATATCCATATGTATTAACTATGTTTCTAGGTTCTGTATTGACTATTTGACATCTAATTATTCCCAAACTCTTCTTAAATCTGCTGAGTCACAAGGCAAGCCTGATAACCAATGTTGTTTATGTCTTCACTGAAAAGTAGCTTTCACAGAGAAACCAAGCTAGTGATCTTGACCTGCCTGCTTCCCCTTATTACCTAATAATGGACGTCTCTACTAGTTACTTCCTGCCACCACAGTCATAAAGGCAGAATCCCAGTTCCTATTTATCTGCTTACTCACTCCATGTTATAGGCTTTGTGTGGTCCTTTATGACCTGCTGTGCTTATCATTTCTGGGGGAACTGTTTTAATACTATTTTTCCAATGGCTTTATCCTCTGTATGTCATCACTCAGTCACCTTTATAAATTAAGAGCCAGGAACGATACAGTATCCTCTGTTGTAAATATAACCCAAGTGTGTAATTACAACTAATTGAGAACTAAAAGCAGTCAATAAATGGTAAATGCATATGTAAATATAAGTTGTTTACAAACACTTGTTGGACTAAGCCCACAATCAAGAATATATATTCCAACCTCTTCAAATATATAAAATAAAATGAATGGTTTCTGAGTATTCATTATGCATATATTTTTAAGTATGTCTTTACCAGTTTTGTGATAGCAATCCTTTGTTACTAATATTTTAATAGCATTTATTGTATTACATTTTTAAAAATTCAGGTTATTGAATTACAATTTATATATGTTAAATATCACTCTTTTTTGATGTACAGTTTTTTTGAATTTTGACAAATACATAATAATGTAAACCCTATCACAGTCAAGATATAGAATATTTCCATCATCACAAAATATTCTCTCTGCTACTTTGTAGTCAAACCTCTGTGCCATTCCAACCTCCATCCCCAGCCCCTGACAAGGACTGCTCTGCCTCTGAGGATAGTTTTTGTGTCCCGGATCTCTTTTGGAGAGTTTAATTCAGACCACATTGCCCCATTTGCCCTGTTTGCCCTGTGACATCAACTCTTTGAGAGTTCCAAGAAAATAAATGATATTTTAGATTATTTGACATTTTCTCATATTTTTATTGTGGTAGCAATGCTCCTTCTATTTTATACATCCTACATGTATCTAATTATATTGACTTTTTGTATATATATTTCCATGCAGGTAAATTACAGTGTAAGTCCATTACATCATTTAATCTTCTGAAAGTAACTAATCATCCAACCTTTTTCTTTACCTTCATTGTTCAATTTTATCATGCCCTCCAAGTCCAAATTTTCTTCCAATTTTGTTTACATATTGATCATATTTGTCCCTCTTTTTTTTTTTTTTCCTTTATACACTTGTAGATTTGGAACATTATTCGAGGTTTAAATACACTGTATGAAAACATCAATTTGCCTAATTGTTTCAATCTTAAAAAGAAGATCTATCAAAATTTTAAAAACCTTTAGGGGAGCCTGGGTGGCTCAGTCAGTTAAGTGTCCGACTTCAGCTCAGGTCATTATCTTGTGGTTCACAAGTTCAGGACCCCCGCCTCCACCCCACCCCCATCCCTGCCAGGGCTCTGTGCTGACAGCTCAGAGCCTGGAGCTTGCTTCAGATTCTGTCTCCCTCTCTTTCTGCCCCTCCCCCACTCGCGGTCTCTTTCTCTCAAAAATAAATAAACATTAAAAAAACTTTAAAAACCTTTAAGATCTCAGTTTCTATGAGTGAATTCTCAAGAAAGAGAAAAGAAACGGGGAGAGGGAGGGAGGAGGAGGAGGAGGAGGAGGAGAGAGAAAGAGATCGCAGCCAAAGATACCTACTCATAAGGAAGTATATTAAAGTGATGGGGTTTTTTAATTTATTTTTTTGATACTGCCATTGCATGAGTTTAAAGTTTCTGGAAATATATGAATTTTTTATGTTTGTTTTAACATCCATTTTGAGATTTGCAATTGATATATTCTACTCCTTAGAAGAATATTCTTTCTTTTTTTAAGGTCAATTGGACCTGGCTTATAATTTGGAAAAATATTTCACCATAACAAAAGTACTAAGAAAATTACCATATTAAATCACTTCTACTTTGCAATGAATCTTATTGTATGTTCCTGAATATAAACTCCATTAATTTAGTTGGTGAAGCAAAGTAACAAAAAGTTGTTTTCCGGGGCGCCTGGGTGGCGCAGTCGGTTAAGCGTCCGACTTCAGCCAGGTCACGCTCTCGCGGTCCGTGAGTTCGAGCCCCGCGTCAGGCTCTGGGCTGATGGCTCGGAGCCTGGAGCCTGTTTCAGATTGTGTGTCTCCCTCTCTCTCTGCCCCTCCCCCGTTCATGCTCTGTCTCTCTCTGTCCCAAAAATAAAAACATTGAAAAAATATTTTAAAAAAAGTTGTTTTCCTTCAACAAATGATAGAATTCTTCAGCAAACTGACTACCTTCTTAACATATAAACATATGGTTCTCTTTTATTCTAAAGAACAGAATGTTTTTTATTCTCTCTTCATTCTCTATTTATCTCTATCATTAATCAAGGCTCTGATATCACATTCCAAACATAAACTCTGTATATGCTTTCTGAATATTTTTTAGGATTATCATAGTCATCATGGGTATTAATTGAGCACTTAAAATCATATTATAATCACATAATCTCTGGAGTTAAATTCTATTTGTCCCCAATAGGCTAGATTTAAAACATAATTTTTGTAGGCTAATTTAAACTACATGAGATGGAAGGAAAAAATCTGTATTTCCATCTGGAAATCTGAAATTTTATAGAATAAAAAATAAATAATAAATCTAGATGCTCTAATCATTTTTCCCTTCTCTAGAAGATTTTTTAAATCATTGTCCATCAGTATATCTTTAATTCACTTAATGTCTGTCTTGGAAGTTATTCAAAATTTTCATCTTAAGGTATACATGAAATGTGGAAAATATGTGTTTAGCTATGAAATATGAAATGTCCCCTAATGTGTGATGGTGCTGTAGGACCATTCATTTAAAACTTTATGTAAGCGCATCCTACTTTTGCCTAACAGAGGTTACAGTATGATTTGGTTAAAATGGGCTCCTGGCACTAAATTCGGGACATACAATTTAGCATATACTTGTGAACTGTAAATACATTACATTTTATGGTGAAACAATTGGACAAGTCACATCATCATTAGGCTTCAGGTTTTATTTTTATATCTAAAAGAAAGTTTGGGACTTATCTCTTTAGGAACTTTCTAGCCCTAACAGTCCTTAGAGTTAATCTAAGAACTTAATTATGTGAGTCTGTCTGTAAAATTGAGAATAACTCGTTGACTTGCACATTCTTCCTTATTGCTATAGATACATGCTTGATTTTTAGACAGGATGTGTGGTGAGAAGAGCGGCAAGAACTCCACCTGCCATCCCTCAATTAAAAAAAAAAAAATTGAATCGCGGCTAGTAGCATTCCCACAGGAAATAGAGAAACCTGTATGTCACTTTTGTGATCACTGCAGGCAAAGAAGGTATGTCTTATCTCTGTAAGAGACACATATTTACTTCAAGGCAGAACCAAAACCCTGCTTATAGGATACTGGTTTTTTCTTCAACACACACGTAGACTGTGCTATTTCTGATTAAAAGAAAGAAATAATATTTTACCTTCAGATATGTGCACATTTAATAGGCCAAGTAAGAAAGAACTACTAGTCTAAGAATTTCCACTGCTTGAGATATTGAAAATGAAATCATCATTGAAGAATCTGAGAAATAGGTAATTCTAATACCCCTCCAACTGAAGCAATCTGGGGTTTGGGGAGTTACTATTTACTATGATTTTAATGTATGTGTTCCCCCCAAATTCATAAACTGAAATCCTAATGCCCAATGTGATGGCATTAGGAGGTGAAGCCTTTAAGAGTTACTTAAATTATAGAGTTAAGCCCTTATGAATGGGATTAGTGCCCTTATAAAAGAGACTCCTACCACCAAACTCCTTCCATCATATGTGGGCAAAATAAAAGGTCTGTGTTTTGCAAGACAGCCTCCACCCAATCATACTCACATCCTGATTTCAATTTCAGCCTCCAGAAGTGTGAACAATACATTTCTGTTGTATTACTCCTCCAAACTACATCCCCACACTTCCTACCTTCTTCAAGGTGGCTTCTTCTCTCTTCTTAGTTGTGGAGTTCTTCTTTAGTTCTTTCAGTCTTCAGGTTCATTTCTGGGGTATTTAGAATGATTTGATAGTTATCTAGTTGTGTTTGCAGGACAAGATGAGCCTAGGGTCCTCCTACTCCACTGCATCTTATTTCTCTCCATTTCTTTTGTTTATAAGCCACCAAGTATATGGATTATTTTGTGTGGTATTTTTCTATGGTTACCTGAATTGACTAAGACACTATTCAAAGTTCAAAGTTAAAACTGTAGGACTCAGGATCTTTTCTTTTCTTTTCTTTTCTTTTTTTTTTTTTTGTAACTCCAGAAAGAGGAAGAAATCAAGAATGGAGGTAGTGTTTCTGACTAAAATACTTGAAGAAAGGGGTTCTTTCAACCTATAAGTACAAAACTGAAGCAGCAGACCCAGAATTGAAATGGAGAAAGTATTCATGGGAAAAGCTGTCTTTGAGAAAGCCTACATTATGAGGAACTTAAAGGGATATTCAAGTTAACTAGTACTTTCATTTTGTCCCTATCCCATCATAATTTTGATATTAAATTTTTCTATCTCTATGATAAGGAAATTTAAATAAGAACACACATTTTGGTGCATTAGTCTTGTAGAGGCTGAAGGATCATTGTAGCAGAAAAGAGGAAGCATGTTGTACCACATTCCATCTAAGATCCAGCTGGAAAGAGTAATTTCCCCATAAGGTTGTTGCATGAAATTAAATGTGTTGATAAAGTATTTCAATTATATTAAGTAACTCTGGCTAATTCTAGTTTTGAGGCTCAATGAGTGATAATTAAATCAACATAAGTTAACTAGGCTTTTTCCTTAAGAATGGAAGGAGTCACTGAATTATTATGCATTATATTTTCTTAAGGATAGATATGCTAAATGACCTTTGAGTTGACCAGAATTAGCAATCATGGTAAATCTTTGTCATTGTTGTTGACTGCTGACAAAATCACAATGTTTGGGAATGTTCCACCTTATGCTGCAGAATTTTCTCTCATTACAAAGACTTATTTTTTTTTTCAAATTTTTTTTATTATATCTTGTCTAGTTAAGATATAATGTAACACTGGTTTCAGGAGTACCATGTAGTGATTCATCACTTACATATTCATTACAAAGACTTAAAATGCCAGATATTTAATTTTGCAGATTCCATTGCAATGAGAGTGCAGGGATATGACCTAATATTGACAAACTGAAAGCACTATTTCAGATTTTGAATAAGAAACAACCGGCTAGAAGAGATGGGGTCACTGCATAACTGACCGTAATGAGAGTAAGGTATTAGCAGCAGATACATCCAATTTCTAGAGGCTGGATGGCATTAGGTCTAGCAGTAGCATTAGTCACTGTTCTTATTAGTGGCTGTAGCAAGCTGTGGTATCTGTGAATAGTAGCAATAACTATGTGGATTTTAGAAACCTAACACTGTGGTATTATTTGGAACATATTTTCTAGCACATAGACTCCAAGCTTTGTTCTTCTGTCTTCCTATAAATACTTTGATCTTTCAAATATCTTCAGGAGATATTCTCTGCTTAAATTAATCAGGGGTTGTTTCTGTTGTTTAAACCTAAAAACCCAACTGACACACAATAATCAACAAATAGAATCATCAGCTCTTATTCTGTAGATACCATATTGCTTACTATACAGCTATCTATATATGACTCATGGTGAATTGAGCCCTATAATACAAACAATAATTGTAGCTCTTTCTTTGGAAATGATCTACATGAACTTCATGTAAGATTACACATAATAAACTATAACAAATGAAACCCATAATGTTAGTAAGTTTTTTTAGATGCAATGTTGTTAAGGCTTTTTAGATATCTGATAGTGAATCTTCTTTCTCAATTTCTCTCTCTCGCTCAAGTTAGTTGGCTGGGTAGATGGCCAAGTGGGAGGACCCTAAGCTCGACTCATCTGGCAGATACTACTAAATAACACCCATATCTGCATAAATAACCCAGGAAACACCCAAAAACTGGCAGGACAATGTCTACACCTAAAGATAGGGAAGAGGCCATATCAAAGAATGTAGGAAAGGTGAATATGTGGTCTGAGTGAAATTTGTCATGGCTCTCCATGGTGGAGAGGATGCCTATGGCATGAAGAAGGGCAGAAAACAGAGTTTTATACCAGGATTCCCAAAAACAAGAAGGACAAATCTCTGTAATATTTTACCTTGAAAGTGATAGGTGCTGATTTTTGTGAGTTCTCAAAACCAGCAGGACTTAAAGTGTGCAATTTAAAAGATCCACAGCCCTGGCTTTGGGAAGCCTAGAATGCATTAGGAAGCAGTGTCCCCATCCTTAAAGAGACAGCACAGCATATAGTCCCTAAAGACACAGTGTAGAACCAGCAGTTTGAAAAAATATTAGGAACAGGCAGGAAGGAAGTGACTTGCTCATCTCAGAGCATGTCCTGGAGACACAGGGATCATTGGGAGGCAGTCATAAAAGGGAAGTATATAGCAATCCAGGCCTTCCTAAAGAAGGAAGAAAGGTCTCAGTTACATAACCTAGACTTACACCTTAAAGAGCTGGAAAAAGAACAGCAAATAAAACCCAAAACCAGCAGAAGATGGGAAATAATAACGACTAAAGCAGAAATCAATGCTATCGAAACAAAACAAACAAACAACAACAACAACAACAACAAAACAATGGAACAGATCAATGAAACAAGAATCTGGTTCTTTGAAATAATTAACAAAACTGATAAACCACTAGCCAGTTTGATCGAAAAGAAAAAGGAAAGGACCCAAATAAATAAAATCAAGAATGAAAGAGGAGAGATCACAACTAACACAGCAGAAATAAAACAATAATAAGAGAATATGATGAGCAATTATACACCGATAAAATGGGCCATCTGGAAGAAATGGACAAATTGCAAGAAACATATAAACTACCAAAACTGAAACAGGAAGAAATAGAAAAGTTGAACAGACACATAACCAGTAAATAAATCTAATTAGTACTCAAAAATCTCCCAAAAAACAAGAGTCCAGGACCAGATGGCTTTCCAGTGGAATTCTACCAAACATTTAAGGAAGAGTTAACACCTATTCTCTCAAAGCTGTTCCAAAAAAATAGGAATGGAAGGAAAACTTCCAAACTCTTTCTATTAAGCCAGAATTACCTTGATGCCAAAACCAGACAAAGAGCCCACTAAAAGGAGAACTATAGACCAATTTCCCTGATGAACATGGAGACAAAAATCCTCAACAAGATATTAGGCAACTGGTTCCAACAATACATTAAAAATATTATTCACCACGAACAAGTGGGATTTATACCTGGGATGCAGGGCTGGTTCAATATCCACAAAACAATCAATGTGATTCATCACATCAATAAAAGAAAAGACAAGAACCACATGATCTCTCAACAGATGCAGAGAAAGCATTTGACAAAATACAGTATCCTTTCTTGATAAAAACCCTCAGGAAAGTAGGGATAGAAAGATCATACCTTGAGACCATAAAAGCTATATATGAATGACCCAACGCTAATATCATCCTCAGTGGGGAAAAACTGAAAGCTTTCCCCCTAAGGTCAGGAATCAGACAGGGATGTCCACTCCCACCACTGTTATTCAACACCAATCAGACAACACAAAGAAATAAAAGGCATCCAAATCAGCCAGGAGGAGGTCAAACTTTCGCTATTCACAGATGACATGATACTCTATATGAAAAACCCAAAATATGTCACCAAAAAAACTGCTAGAACTGATTCATGAAGTCAGCAAAGTGGCAGGATATAAAATCAATGCACAGAAATCGGTTGCATTCCTATACACCAATAATGAAGAAACAGAAAGAGAAATCAAGGAATCGATCCCATTGACAATTGCACCAAAAACCATAAAATACCTAGGAATAAATCTAACCAAGGTGGTGAAAAATCTATACGGTGAAAATTATAGGAATCTTATGAAAGAAATTGAAGAAGACACAAAAAATGGAAAAATATTCCCTGGTCCTGGATAGAAAGAACAAATATTGTTAAAATGTCAATACTACCTGAAGCAATCAACATATTCAATGCAATCCCTATCAAAATAACACCAGAATTCTTCACAGAGTTAGAACAAACAATCCTAAAATGTGTATGGAACCAGAAAAGACCCCAAATAGCCAAAGCAATCTTGAAAAAGAAAAACAAAGCAGGAGGCATCACAATCCCGGACTTCAAGCTGTATTATAAAGCTGTAATCATCAAGACAGTATGGTACTGGCACAAAAACCGACACTCAGATCAGTGGAACAGAATAGGGAACCCAGAAATGGACCCACAAACATATGGCCAACTAATCTTTGACAAATCAGGAAAGAATATCCAATGGAACAAAGATAGTCTTTTCAGCAACTGCCACTGGGAAAACTGGACAGCGACATGGAGAAAAATGAACCTGGACCATTTTCTTACACCATACACAGAAATAAACTCAAAATGGATGAAAGACTTAAATGTAAGACAGGAAGCCATCAAAATCCTAGAGGAGAAAGCAGGCAAAAACCTCTTTGACCTCAGATGCAGCAACTTCTTACTCAACACATCTCCAGAGGCAAGGAAAACAAAAGCAAAAATGAACTATTGGGACCTCATCAAAATAAAAGCTTCTGCACAGCAAAGGAAACAATCAGCAAAACTAAAAGGCAACCGCTGCAATGGGAGAATATATTTCATAATGACATATAAGATAAAAGGTTGGTATCCAAAATCTATAAAGAACTTATCAAACCCAACTCCCAAAAAACAAAAAATACAGTGAAGAAATGGGCAAAAGACATGAATAGACATTTTTCCAAAGAAGACATCAGATGGTAAAGATACATGAATAAATGCTCAACATCACTCATCATCAGGAAAATACAAATTAAAACCACAATAAGAAACGACCTTACTCCAGTCAGAATGGATAAATTAACAACTCAGGCAACAACAGATGTTGGTGTTGGCAATTAACAAAGAAAGAGGATCTCTTTTGCACTGCTGGTGGTAATGCAAACTGGTGCAGCCACTCAGGAAAACAGTATGGAGGTTCCTCAAAAAAACTAAAAATAGAACTACCCTATGACCTAGAATTTACACTACTGTGTAGTTATGCAAATTTTCAGTGGCAGATTTGAAGGGGCACATGCACCCCAATGTTTATAACAGTGCTATTGACAATAGGCAGAGTATGGAAAGTGCCCAAATGTCCATAAAAAGATGAATGGATAAAGAATATGTGGTGTGTGTGTGTGTGTGTGTGTGTGTGTGTGTGTGTATCCAATGGAGTATTACTCGGCAATCAAAATGAATGAAATCTTGCCAATTTCATTAAGGTGGATGGAACTAGAGGGTATTATGCTAAGTGAAATTAGTCAGAGAAAGACAAATATCATATGACTTCACTCATATGATGACTTTAAGACACAGAAAAGATGAACATAAGGGAAGGGAAGCAAAAATAATATAAAAACAGGGAGGGGGACAAAACATAAAAGTCTCATAAATATAGAGAACAAAAGTCACTGGAGGGGTTGTGGGAGGGGGGATGGTCTAAATGGGTAAGGGGAATTAAGGGATCCACTGTTGAAATAATTGTTGCACTACATCTAACTAACTTGGATGTAAATTTAAAAATAATAATAAAATAAAAATTAAAGAATCAAAAAAATAACATTCTAAAAATAAATAAATAAGCAGAAGACATGAATAAACATTTCTCCAAAGAAGACATCCAGATGGCCAACAGACATATGAAAAGATGTTCAACATCCCTCATCATCAGGGAAATGAAAATCAAAACTACAATAAGATATCACCTCACACATGTCAGAATAACTAAAGTCAACAACACAAGAAACATGTATTGGCAAGGATGTGGAGTAAAAGGACTCTCTTACACTGTTGGTGGGAATGTGGAAAACAGCATGGAAGTTCCTCAAAAAAATCAAAGAAAGAAATACTCAAAGATCCAGAAATTCCACTACTGGGTATTTTTACCTAAAAAATACAAGAACACTAATTTAAAGGGATACATGCACCCCTGTGTTTATTGCATCGTTATTTACAATAGCAAATCTATGGAAGCAGCCCAAGTGTCCAACAGTAGGTGAATCGGTGAAGAAGAGTTGTATATATATATATATATATATATATATATATATATACACACACACACACACACACACATACACACACACACATATATATACATATATATGGAACATTATATACATTATATAGATATATATATGGAATATTACTCAGCCATAAAAATGAAATTTTGTTATTTGCAATAACATGGAAGAAGCTAGGGAGTATAATTCTAGGTGAAATAAGTCAGCCAGAGAAAAACAAACACCACATGATCTCACTCATATGTGGAATTTAAGACAAAACAAACAATCAAATCAAAGAAGAGAGAGAGAGAGAGAGAGAAACCAAGAAACAGACTCAACTATAAAGAACAAACTGATGGTTACCAGAGGGGAAGCAGGTGGGGGTTTGGGAGAAATAAGGGATTAAGATTAAAGAGTGCACTTATTATGATGAAAAATAAATAAAATAATTGAAAAATAAGAAACTCAAACTCTCTTTCATACTTCAGATTGTCAATATCAATTAATTCTATAATCTTTCCAAAGAGTTATGCTAAATTCTACTAGTTCCAGGGAGCACAGCATGTAAAAGAATGAAAGAAAGAAAAACAAAGAGAGAGAAAGAAAGAAAGAAAGAAAGAAAGAAAGAAAGAAAGAGGAGGAAGGAGTGAGGGAGGAGGAAGGAAGGAAAGAAAGGGATAGAGAAAGAATGGAAGAAAGAAAGAACAAATGGAAGAAGGAAAGAAAGAAAGAAAGAAAGAAAGAAAGAAAGAAAGAGGAAATAAGGAGAGAAAGAATGGAAGAAACAACAGAAGAAAGAAAGAGCAAATGGAAGAAATTAAGAAAGAAAGAAGGAAAGAAAGAAAGAAAGAAAGAAAGAAAGAAAGAAAGAAAGAGAAAGAAAGAAGGAAAGAAAGGGAGGGAGGAAGGAAGGAAGGAAGGAAGGAAAGAAGGAAGGAAGGGAAAGAAAAGAGAGAAAGAAAGATATATCTTCAGGTAAATTGTTGAAAGCCCTGAAAACCAAGACCGTTTCTAATTAGACCCTATCTATGGGAACCTACAAAGAGTGGTATAATTTTAAAAATCATAAAATTTCACTTGTTCTTCCGAAAATAATTATTAAATTTCATTTCTTTTGTGATTTTAATACCTTAAGAAGAGATATAGTTTACAATAAAACCACCATGTTTTAAGGAAACAGAAAAAAAAAAATAACCGTATTCATTTCTGAGACATCCTTTCTCTATAACCACAGGAACAAAAGAAAACTATGGAAAGTTATGTTAACAGAAAGAAGATATTATATTCATTAGGATTTGATTTTCTTTACCTTCACCTTCACTTTGCCTTCACCTTCAGCTTTACCTTCACAGTCCGAGGTGTCTTAATACTGGTATTTTTGCTTATGCACAAGGTTAATATTTCTAATTCATGGGCACAGAAAGGGCCTTCTCTTAAATTTAAAAACATAATGCCATCTATCGACATTGATATCTTCTCATCTTCTTTACCTTGTTGCACCTTCTAAAAGAGACGTTTTTGTCTATCACTGGACCTGATAAAGAAAAAAAAAGCTTCCCATACTTTTATATCAATCAATCATACACACATGGTTTGGTAACACATACTCTTTTACTACAAACACGGATCTAGATACTTTAATGAAGTGAAGAAGAGCACATAGAAAATTATCATGTATGTATGTACAAAAATGAGGGTTTCAGCAGCTGCAAATTAGCTTGTAGCCCAGCCATAAAAAGAATAAAGATCATAATCATTCCCCTGTCACAGAAGTGTGGTGAGCTGCAGGGCATTGATGATTCTTATTTAAAAAAAAATGTAGCTCTTCTTAGAATGAAGATCCCTAAGATTAAATACAAAACACAAAGAAAACAATAATATAAATTTTATATATTTTAGTGATGTGAATTATCATCTTTTTTAAGACACCTGAGTAGCTAGGAATCCAGTAACACCAGACATATATATATATATATATATATATATATATATATATATATATGTTGAGTGACATGCTGATCTGACAAAGAAATTTAGAACAAAGAGGAAGGTGAAAGATATAGGACTGAAATGTAACTGTGGAAGGGAAAACTTGCCCCTTAAATACTAATTTGTTAGAAAAAAGTAAAGTGCACTGTATATGCCTAATTGCATAAATATCCTAAAAATGAAATGTACCTGAATACTAGTTGCATGATTAATGTATAAACCAGTACAACCTCTGAAGCTATAAGTATATAATTCCTGATCACATAGTGAGATTAAATCATTCAGTTTTATCTGAGCCATCACTACCTTTTATTTTTATTTTATTTTTTTAGTATACAAATATTGACACACAATATTACATTAGTTTCAGATGTACAAAGTGGTGATTTGACAAAATTATACATTATGCTATGTTCTTCACAAGTGTAGCTACCATCGGGCCCTATATATAGCTAATACAATATCATTCACTATATTCCTTGTGCTGTGCCTATTATTCCTGTGACTTATTCATTCCATCAGTGGAAGTCTGTATCTTCCATTCCCCTTCACTCATTTTTCCCAACCCCTAGTCCCCGCCTCTCTGACAACCATCATTCCTTTCTCTATATTTATAGGTCCAATTCTGATTTTTGCTTATGTTTTTGGATTCCACTTGTGAGTGAAATCAGATGGTTTTTGTCTTTCTCAATCTGACTTATTTCACTTAACATAATACTCTGTAGGCCCATCCAAGTTGTCACAAATGGCATGATCTCATCCTTTTTATGGCTGCATTATGTTACATCGTATATACTCCCCCATATATCCCTTATCCATTTGTCTATTTATGGACATTTAGGTTGCTTCCATATTTTGGCTGTTGTAAATAATGTTGCAATAAACATAGGGGTGCA
Source organism: Felis catus (assembly GCF_018350175.1). Lineage (NCBI taxonomy): Eukaryota > Metazoa > Chordata > Mammalia > Carnivora > Felidae > Felis > Felis catus. The sequence continues at coordinate 104,844,896 of NC_058386.1, forward strand.
TAAATCATTTTTAATTAGTGTTTTCATTTTCTTGGGGTAAATACCAAATAGTGGAATTATTGACTCATAAAGTATTTCCATTTTTATTTTTTTCGGTAACCACCTCACTGGTTTCCCAAGTGGCTGTACCATTTTACATTCCCACCAACAGTGTGTGAGTCTTCCATTTCTCCACATTCTTGTCATCAACACTTACTATTTCATGTCTTTTTTATTTTAACCATTCCAACAGATGTAAGGTGATATGTCATTGTGGTTTGGATATGTATTTTCCTCATGATGAGTGATGTTGCGCATCTTTCCATGTGTCTGTAAGCTATCTGTACATGTTCTTTAGAGAAATGTCTGTTCAGATGTTCTGCCCATTTTTAATTGGATTATTTGTAGGGGGTGGTGTTGAGCTATATAATTTATTTTTATATTTTGGATATTTACTGCTTATCAAAAAAGCACTTGACAAAATTCAACATCCATTCATGATAAAAACTCTTAACAAAGTGGGGTTAGAAGGGACAAATCTCAACATAATAAAGGCCACATATGGAAAACCTATAGCTAACATCAGACTCAATGAGGAAAACCTGAAAGTGTTTTCTCTAAGATCAGGAAAAAAACAAGAATGTCCACTCTCTACGCTTTTATTCAACATAGTACTGGAAGTCCTTGTCATAGCAATCAGACAAGAAAATGAAATAAGAAGCATCCATATTGGTAAAGAAGAAATTAAACTGTCACTATTTGTGGGCAACATGATAATATAAATAGAAAATCATAAAAACTCTACAAAAAACTGTTAGGATAAATAAATGAGTTTAGTAAAGTTGCAGACACAAAATTAATATGCAGGAATCAGTAGTATTTCCATACACAAATAATAAAGTATTGGAAAGAGAAACTAAGAAAACAATACCATTGGCATTGCACCAAAAAGAATAATTGTTGAGGAATGAACTTAACCAGGGAGGTGAAGAACCTGTATTCTAAAAGCTATAAAACACTGATGAAATAAATTGGAGATGACACAAACAAAAGGAAAGATATTCTATATTCATCAATTAGAAGAATTAATATTTTTAAGATGTGAATATTTCCCAAAATGACCCACAGATTCAATAAAATCTTTGTCAAAACAGAAACAGAGTTTTTCATAAAACTAGAGTAAATAACCCCCAAATTTGCATGGAACCACAAAAAAACCTGAATAACCAAAGCAATCTTGAGAAGGAAGAACAAAGCTGGAGGTATCACAATTCCAGATTTTAGGATATACTTCAAAGCTATATTAATCAAAACAGCATGGTGCTGACACAAAAACTGACACATAGATCAATGGAGGAGAATAGAGCCCAGAAATAAACCCATGCTTATGTGACCAATTAATCTATGATAAAGAAGGCAATAATATACAATGGGGAAAAGGCAATACCTTCAATAAATGGTGTTGGGAAAACTGTACAGCTACATGTAAAAGAATGAAACTGGATGACCTTTAAAAAACATATACAAAAATAATCCCAAAATGGATTAAAGACCTACATGTGAGACCTGAAACCACAAAATCCTAGGAGAGAGCACAGGCAGTACTTTCTGTGACAACAGTGGTAGCAACATTTTTCTAGATGTGTCTCCTAAGGCAAGGGAAACAAAAGCAAAAATAAACTATTGGGAGTTCATCAAAACAAAAAGCTTTTTCACAGCAAAGGAAATCATTAATGAAATAAGGACAGCCTACTGAATGAGAGAATATGTTTACAAATGATATATCCAATTAGGGGTTACCATCACTACTTTTTAAGGTTGATAATAAAAAATGATTAAATGAACAGTGCTAGGATGAGTCAAAGAACAATAAAACAGTTTCATGTGAGCTACTGTATCTTTTTTCAACTTTTTTTTTTTCAACTTTTTTTTCTTTTTTTTTTTTGGGACAGAGAGAGACAGAGCATGAACGGGGGAGGGGCAGAGAGAGAGGGAGACACAGAATCAGAAACAGGCTCCAGGCTCTGAGCCATCAGCCCAGAGCCCGACGCGGGGCTCGAACTCATGGACCGCGAGATCGTGACCTGGCTGAAGTCAGACGCTTAACCGACTGCGCCACCCAGGCGCCCCTTTGATAACATGCATATCCTGGGTGCCAGAGCCTTTAAATATAAAGAATATGAGATATTTATTTGCAAAACCATAATCTTTGCATTAAAAATTAAATCTGTAAGTATATGTTTTCTTAATACTGGAAAAGGATTATATCAATTGGGTAATTCAATTCCAATAGGCATCTCTATGGGATACTGATACTGCTCTTTTATTTAGCAGTCACTGTGTTGAAAAATGTTAAAAGGCTATAATGAACTAACAAACTAATGATTATTTGCTTGTAATGACTGGTTTCTTAGCTATGATACCTTAACTGTATTTTAAAAGTTTTATGCTTCCAAATAAGTTCTATGTATGCACAAAACTTACAGTAAAATAAACAGTAGCTTTTATTCCTTGAGTTGTGGAAACAAATATAAAAACAAAAATCTTATTTCATAATCTTATCATGAAATACAGAGAATATTTTATTCTTAATTTTATCCACACAAGAGTGGGTTATTATTCTGTATATATGGCATACGTTTATCTATACAGATCTACCAATCAAACAGTTGGTCATATCAGAAAACTTATTAGACTCTGTAAGAATTACCATTCATAATAATGCATTAATTTATTATTATATGTTGTATATTAGGATTTAGCTAAGCAATGATGCTTGTGTTGGAAATATCACTTTTGAAACAGGGAACTTATTAAACTCAATTCAAAGACATATTTAAAAATAGCCATTTAGGAAAAACATTCCGTGTTCATGGATTGGAAGAATAAATATTGTCAAAATGTCAATACTACCCAAAGCTATCTACACATTCAATGCAATCCCAATCAAAATTGCACCAGCATTCTTCTCGAAACTAGAACAAGCAATCCTAAAATTCATATAGAACCACAAAAGGCCCCAAATAGCCCAAGTAATTTTGAAGAAGAAGACCAAAGCAGGAGGCATCCCAATCCCAGACTTTAGCATCTACTACAAAGCTGTAATCATCAAGACAGCATGGTACTGGCACAAAAACAGACACACAGACCAATGGAATATAATAGAAACCCCAGAACTAGACCCACAAACGTATGGCCAACTATCTTTAACAAAGCAGGAAATAGCATCCAATGGAAAAAAGACAGTCTCTTTAACAAATGGTCCTGGGAGAACTGGACAGCAACATGCAGAAGATTGAAACTAGACCACTTTCTCACACCATTCACAAGAATAAACTCAAAATGGATAAAGGACCTGAATGTGAGACAGGAAACCATCAAAACCCTAGAGGAGAAAGCAGGAAAAAAAACCTCTCTTACCTCAGCCACTGCAATTTCTTACTTGACACATCTCCAAAAGCAAGGGAATTAAAAGCAAAAATGAACTACTGGGACCTTATGAAGATAAAAAGCTTCTGCACAGCAAAGGAAACAACCAACAAAACTAAAAGGCAACCAACGGAATGGGAAAAGATATTTGCAAATGACATATTGAACAAAGGGCTAGTATCAAAATTTATAAAGAGCTCACCAAACTCCACACCTGAAAAACAAATAACCCAGTGAAGAAATAGGCAGAAAACATGAACAGACACTTCTCTAAAGAAGACATCCGGATGGCCAACAGGCACATGAAAAGATGCTCAACGTCGCTCCTTATCAGGGAAATACAAATCAAAACCACACTCAGATATCACCTCATGCCAGTCAGAGTGGCCAAAATGAACAAATCAGGAGACTATAGATGCTGGAGAGGATGTGGAGAAACGGGAACCCTCTTGCACTGTTGGTGGGAATGCAAATTGGTGCAGCCACTCTGAAAAACAGTGTGGAGGTTCCTCAAAACATTAAAAATAGACCTACCCTATGACAGAGCAATAGCACTGCTAGGAATTTACCCAAGGGAGACAGGAGTACTGATGCATAGGGGCACTTGTACCCCAATGTTTATAGCAGCACTTTCAACAATAGCCAAATTATGGAAAGAGCCTAAATGTCCATCAACTGATGAATGGATAAATAAACTATGGTTTATATACACAATGGAGTACTACGTGGCAATGAGAAAGAATGAAATATGGCCCTTTGTAGCAACATGGATGGAACTGGAGAGTGTGATGCTAAGTGAAATGAGCCATACTGAGAAAGACAGATACCATATGTTTTCATTCTTATGTGCATCCCGAGAAACTTAACAGAAACCCATGGGGGAGGGGAAGGAAAAAAAAAAGGTTAGAGTGGGAGAGAGCCAAAGCATAGGAGACTGTTAAAAACTGAGAACAAACTGAGGGTTGATGGGGGTTGGGAGGGAGGGGAGGGTGGGTGATGGGTATTGAGGAGGGCACCTTTTGCGATGAGCACTGGGTGTTTTATGGAAACCAATGTGACAATAAACTTCATATATTGAAAAAAAATAAAATAAAATAAAAAATAAATAAAAATAGCCATTTATCATGAAAAGAATAAGAAAATCATAGTTATAACAATATCAACTCTCACTCAAACCCAGTAATGATACTTTGGGCATTATAGGGTAGTCAGAACTCATTAACTATCACTCAAACTTACATCTGGTGATAAATATATCATTTTATATAATGACAAAGGTATGAAAATCCTGAGTTTATAACATAGATGTTATAAACAATTAGGAAATGTATATTTTAGCAACAGAAAAAGTGGAATGCAAATTCTCATGAACAGCAGAAATGCTAACTTTCTTCAACTTTTTTACTAGGTGAGAGTATTAGTATTACCATTATTTAAAATTATGAACTTAAAATATGGTATTTTAAAGGTATTGGGTTAACTGGGTACTTTTTTTTATTTAGCAGAATTTTTCGGTGATGTAGACTTAGTTCATTTCTTAATAAAGAAAAATATATATGTGTGTAAAAATTAATGTTTAGGTCAAAACAAATATCTGGACAAAAGGAATTGGGGAATTGATTACCTCGTTGGATTAAGTGGCAGATCATTATGTATGTATTTACATTTTATACTCAAATATTTCTCAAAAGGTACTCAGGATCAATCAATATTTTCATAAAACTATGTCTATCACAGCATAAAATTTTATCTATAGAGTGGTGCGTGGGTGGCTTAGTTGGTTAATCATCCGACTTGATCGTAGCTCAGATCATGTTCTCATGGTGGTGAGATCGAGTTCTGCATCGGGCTCTGCACTGAGCATAGACCCTGCTTAAGATTCTCTCTCCCTCTCCTTCTTCCCCTTCCCCACTCACTCTCTCTCTGTCACTCTGTCTCAAAAAAACTATATATATCTATATATTTTTTTCTTTTTTTATCTATATAGGGGTGCCTGGGTGGCTCACTTGGTTAAGCATCTGACTCTTGACTTTGGCCCAGGTTATGATCTCATGGTCATGAGATTAAACCTCACATTAGGCTCTGTACTGACAGCAGAGCATGCTTGGGATTCTCTTTCTCTGCCCCTCCCACACTCTTTGTCTCTCAAAATAAATAAACATTAAAAATAATAAAACTGGCAGTTATTTAAAAAATCTATCTGTATAAACTTATTATTTCCCTAGATTAGGAATCATAAATTTGTTAGTTGTTCTTTGGTATGGGTATTAATTAGTCATTCAATGTTTGATCAAGCATTTATAAGAGACTGACCATTAAATTCTATAAGTAGAAAAGATTTATAAAATACATAATTTTCTCCTATCATAGATAGCAAATACAGTACCTAAAAATTATTAATTCTGGCAATTAATGACTAATGTTTATTGATTTAAAAGAATTTGGACCAGAGTACCTAAAAATACTAACATATATCAGAAAATTAAAAATCATTAGATTTGTAAATAGTTTTTAACTATTATTTAAATGAAACCATTTTATTTTTTTATTTGAGTATAGTTGACACACAATTTTACATTGGTTTCAGGTATACAACATAATGATTCAACAACTCTGTATGTTATGCTATGCACTCCAGAAGTGTAGCTACCATCTGTCACTATGCAACACTATTACAATATCACTGACTATATTCTCTATGCTCTATCTTTTATTCCTATGATTTATGCATTACATAACTGGAATCCTGTAACTCCCACTCTACGCATTTTGGCTTGGTAACCATCGGTTTGTTCCCTGTATTTACAGATCTGATTGTTGTGGGTTTTTTTGTTTATTCATTTATTTTGTTTTTTGGATTCTACATATAAGTTAAATCATATGGTATTTGTTTTTCTCTGACTTATTTCACTTAGCATAATACTCTCTAGATACACTAGATCTTTTGCAAAGGTTATACGTTTAATCATAAACTAAGAACATAGAAATATTACTTTTTAAATCTTCTATGAGTCAATCAAATATTTACCTGAAAATTAAGCAACATGATTATGGAAGTGACTCAAAAACCAACCTCAAAAAAGATTTTAAGAAGAATGCCAAACAGCTAATATTTGCATGTATACATTTTAAGGCATCAAAAAATAATTAAATGTGTAGATTTTTTTAATTAAATAAAATCTAAACAACCTCCACTTAAACAAATACAGATTTACTCCTCTAAATTAAATCTAAAACATCAAATGAAGGTGTGAGTGAAATTAAGTATATAAATCAAATTAAGTATGAGAAATAAAAGAGCTAAAATGAATATTTAAGAATGTTCAAATAAAGTAATTGTTCACTAGCTAAGAGTTTTTAAAATGAAATATGGTAAAGTGAATAAATTCAACAATGCTTTCCAAATTCAAATTCCAACAGGTAAAGGAAATGGAAAAACAATCATTAAATATATATAGTAGAAAATGATAGACATCAATCTTTTGTAAGAGAAACAGCTGCCATTAAAGTAACATAATAGTAAACAACCACCACAACAAAAATGAATTAAATATGTGTAAAGTATTTGGAAAGCTAAGACAATTCATTAACATATGGCATATCTCTGAATACCCTAACCCACTTTTACCTATTGTACACAACAAAACATATAGTGATACATTTTATAAAAGCTCTTGTAACAGTGTTTCTAAATAAGCAAAGCAGCTGTTTCTGTAACTGCAAAACAGCTAATTTTTATTAGGGTCAAGAGCCCATAGATAGGCAACAGCTGCAGTTTTGTCAGCTGCATCCTAATGTTCCACACACCTATGCTCAAGAAAATGGAAGCACTGTCTCTTTTTATTGTACAGTGTCCTCTTTTTTCAAATAAATATCCTGCAGGTTTAGTAATGACGCTTTACCAAGGGCTTTTTTCACTCAAGAAAAGGTGGATAGCAGACACCAGATTTTTAGAAGTCAGCGCAGAGAATCCTGGTTTAGAAAAATTAAAGAGGAGACAGTAAAGGACTTCCTACTTGGTACAAGTTGGTACTTCTTTTCACAGCCTGGAGCCCTAGTTGGCCCTTCAGTTTAATGACTGATATATCATTTTTTTAATCTAGTAGAGAGTATTAAAAACAATAAAACAGTTCTATTAATTGTTACCTTCTTAGAAAAGGGTTACTTTGGGGTGCCTGGAAGGTTCAGTTGGTTAAGTGTCAGACTTTAGCTCAGGTCATGCTCTTGTGATTCGTGAGTTTCAGCCCCATGTAGGTCTCTGTGCTGACAGCTCAGAGCCTGAAGCCTGTTTCAGATTCTGTCTCCCTCTTTCTCTCTGCCCTTCCCCCACTTGCACTCTCTCTCAAAAATAATCATTTTAAAAAATTAAAAAAGGAAAGGGTTATTTCTTTCTTCTCCTCCCCTATTTCTTTATCACTATTTTCTCTCCCTCCCAGAAAACGAGTTTAGAGGGAGAGTAATATAGTGTTTATCCTGGCTCAGAGGATGCGTGTTTGTGTGATAACGGCTTGCTCTCTGCAGTAGAGCTAGCAAGATATGGTGTGCATACTAAAATATATATATATATATATATATATATATATATATATATATATTGCATTAGGCAAGTCTTAAGCCAGATTTCCAGTCTCCACCATTTTTATCAGAGTGAGTGGGCTCGCTTTGTAAAAGACTGTACTGTACTGATACAAAGACAGTTCAGTGTGTCAACTGCATTTGTAGGGAAAGGGTACCAAGAAGGTGTTTGCATCCAGTAAAAGTGGATATTTCCTTTCCCTTTCAATTCAGATATTGGTGTCAAAGAAAGGAGCATACTCTACATATAAGTGTCTTTCAAATGTAGCAAAATATTTTTCAGGTAAAAGATCATCGAATTTTGCTTATGGATGAATTTTCAAAATTCAGTCTTTTGGGTTTCCAGTAATCATTTCTCATACAGCGTCTAGTCCACGAAACATCAATAACTCCTTTAAGACTTGTGTTCCCTCAAAATTCATGTGGTGAAGCCTAAGTCCCCAGTGTTATGGCATTTGGACATGGGACCTTTGGGAGGTAATTAAATCATGAGGTTAGAGTCCTCATTAATGGGATTAGTGACCTTTATAAGGGGCTAAAAAGACCAGAGTTCTTACCTTCCACCACTTGAGAACAGAAGATGGCCATCTATGAACCAAAGGCAGATCCTCACCAGACACTGAATCTGCAAGTACCTTGATAGTGAACTTCCCAGACTCCAGACATGTGAGAACTAAATGTTGGTTGTTTAAGTCACAGTCTATGGTATTTTTGTTATAGCAGCCCAAATTGACTAAGACAACAGGCATATATCAAATTTAGAGAAGCAAATTAAAAGTAATTAATAATGATATTTAAAAGGCATGTGGCTTACAGGCCAGTGAATATACTCTTGATATATTTTGGAAGGGATTTACATGTAGTTAACAAATCAAACTTGAAACAAAATTATCAAAAAAAGGATTACAAAAAAATAATTCCCATAGGTTATACATATAGTTGATGCACAGAAGTATTTCAGAATTCTATTTAATAGCATTTAATTGTCTCAGTGGTTCTTTCTAATGTAGTTTCTCTTACTGTTATTCAAGAATTGTTAAAAAAAGAATTGTTATTTAAAGGTCCATTCTATTCTGGAGGGGAACCTAAAACAGCTTTTTGACATTTCTTTTATTTTTTAATTTTTAAATGTTTATTTATTTTTGAGAGACAGAGACAGAGTGCGGGGGTGGGGGGGCAGAGAGAGGGAGACACAGACTCTGAAGTAGGCTTCAGGCTCTGAGCTGTTAGCACAGAGCCTGAGGCGGGGCTCCAATTCATGAAGCACGATATCATGACCTGAGCCAAAATCGGACACTTAACTGACTGAGCCACCCAGACGCCCTGTTTCTTGGCATTTCAATTGTGATATCTCCTAGAGATCAATTAAGTTCATTAGTGAAGCTACTCAGAAAATACATAATTAAACCAGAATCTCTTTTCAATTTTCACATTATCTATACCATTATTAAGCACCTAGTAACTGAGACTTCATCTATCACCAACAATACAGTTTAATTTCATTAACTTGTCGATTTTTGCACCCAGTTCTCATCATCCATCTTCCCTCAAATTCATATAAAGCACGTGTATGGCATACACATAATAATGATATTATATGTTCAGTCTGGATTTTAATAATGTTGATATATTTTTAATGTTTTCAGTTTTTTATAATGGGCCCACCTATCAACTCTGACACATCATTAGACAGACAGACACTGTGCATCAGACAGATTTATGCTAACAATAACTAATCAATTAGTTTCAACGTAACAGTAGTAAACTCCAAATATTTCCAGAACCTAAGTACAGTACTTTCTGTCCAAAGTCAATCCTTAAACTTCAAAATGCCCAGTAAGATAGAACACTTCCTATTGCTATGGGGAAGACATATATAGTACTACTAGAGATGATAATGTGACAGAAAATTCCAAATTTTATCCTTATATGAATAGGATCCAAAAATAAGTACTTTCCATCACTACCCTTTCTCATAAGGCATGTGAAATCAGTTGATACTTCACATGCAACTGATAAAAATAATGTCCTAACTCCTGCATCAATTCTCCCCAAGAAAAGTGATTATTATTATTTAGTGGCTAAAGGCTATACTACAGTTTGTTGGTTGTTTGTTTCTTCATATTAGGATAAATTCACCAGTACTCAAAAATATTTTGCAACAAATAATCAGGAGGCAGCATAAATGATGCCTGATGTCTGCTGTTTTTTACCTTTAGAATCACATATATTAGATTGAATACTAGAAAACTGCTGCAGCTAACTTGTAGATTTCTCTTGATAATAATTATATAAAACACTTAGGCCAATGGAGTCAATATTTGACCAAAATGACCTATATGAAAGTGAAAGCCCTTTTTTAAGTTTATTTATTTATTTTGAGAGACAGAGAGCATGAGTGGGGGGAGGGGCAGAGAGAGAGAATTCCAAGCAGGCTCATTGTTGTCAGTTCAGAATCCAACTCAGGGCTTGAATTCATGAACCATGAGATCACGACGATAGCCGAAACCAAGAGTTGGACGCTTAACCAACTGAGCCACCCAGGCGACCCATGAAAGGCCTTTTTAATGACACTATAAATACTACTTTATTGAAAGATATATCTCCTTTTGGAGTTTTCAAGACAAGAGAATATTTAAATCTGGGTTATTTCTGGGAGTTTTCAAAAGCCACTTTTTTGTCTGTGTGTGGGGAACCCTTTATTAAAAAAAACTTTAAACATTTTGTTTTGGGGGCACCTGGGTGGCTCAGTCAGTTAAGCGGCTGGCTTCAGCTCAGGTCATGATCTCACAGATTGAGTTCGAGCCCCACATCAGGCTCTGTGTTCACATCTCAGAGCCTGGAGCCTGCTTCAGATTCTGTGTCCCTCTGTCCCTCTGTGTTTCTGTCTCTCAAAAATAAGTAAACATTAAAAAAATTAAAATAAATAAATAAATATTTTGTTTTGTTATGCTCTCATTGGTACTTAGCAATAAGGCTAACAATATAAAAAATAAATGGAAATCCTGTTGCAGATATTCATGCAATCTGTTATTCTTCTGATTCTATGACAGAAGTACATTCCAGTGAAATGGAATAAACACACGGCTGCCAAAATAATCTTTTCAGTTAATTGTTGCAAAAAAGATGTTATATATTAACATCTGATGCTCACTGTGAAAACATTCTTCTGGGCTTTAACTTAGAATCATAATTTAGTTTAAGACTTCTTTCAAGTTGGGTAAAAACAGCAGGATTAGTTTTGTGGGCCCACTGATTAAAAACTCTGCTACTCCTAAAACATATATAAAGACGTATCCATTAGTATCAACAAACATTTAAAACAGAAGTGACTACTGAGAATTTTATAGAAATTTTCCTAATTCAATTAAGATAGAGGAAATTTATTCACTATAGGAAAAAAAAAAAACTAAACTCCGTAAATTTCCAAGATCAAGTCATCATTATATTTTGACAAGGATAAATGAAAATGTATTCAAGTATTTTACTTTACTCAATTAAGATTTATATTCCACTTATTTTCCAATACATGAGGATGCTCTGTCATAATTTACAATGGAGTCAGCATTGTTAGAAACATAATTGGATCACTATAAAAGAGGACATATTTAAGGAAGAAAAAAATGAATAAATGTGTAGCTTTATATAGTTTTCAATTTTCAAAGAAAAGAAAGTGAGAAAATTAATGAAGACAATGCTTTTCTTCATTTAAAACCATTTTTATTGAGATATTGACATGCAACATTATATTAGTTTTAGGGGGCACCATAATGATTTGATATATGTCTATAATGTGAAATGATTATCACAATAACTTTAGTTAACATCCTGAACTGCACATTTTTTCTTGCAATGAGAATGTTTAACATTTACTTTTTAAGCAACTTTCAAATACAAAATACAAAATTGATAACTATAGTCACCATGATGTATATTACATCCCCAGGATGTATGTATTTCATAAGTAGAAGTTTTCACCTTTTGGCCAACTTCACACACTTGGCCCACTCCCCTGCTTCCACCTGTGGCAACCACCAATGTGAACTCTGTATCTATTTGTTCAGGCTTTTTTGGTTTGGTTTGGTTTTGGTTTTGGTTTTAAGATTAATCATTTAACTGATATAATAAAGCATTAATATTTCTCTAAATTATTTAATTTAGCATAATGCCCTCAAGGTCCATCCATGCTGTCACAAATGACAAAATTCCTTTCATTTTTATAGCTGATTAATATTCCAGTGCCAGTGTGCTACACACACACATTTTATTTTTTCTTTTTCTTTTTTAATTAAAGTTAGTTAGCATATAGTATAGTATTGGTCTTGGGAGTAAAATTTAATAACTCCTCACTTGCATATAACACCTTGTGCTCATGCCAGTGAGTGTTCTCCTTAATGCCCATCACCCATCTAGCCCACCCCTCCCCAAATACCTTCCAGCAACCCTCAGTTTGCTCTCTGTGTGTAAGAGTCTCTTTTGATTTGCTTTTTGTTTTTATTTTATTTTATTTTTCCTTTCCTTTCCCTATGTTCATCTGTTTTCTTTCTTAAATTCCACATGAGAGAAATCATATGATATTTGTTTTTCTCTGTCTGACTTATTTTGCTTAGCATAACACACTCTAGTTCCACCACATTATTGCAAATGGCAAGATTTCATTCTTTTTGATCAGTGAGTAATATTCCATTCTATGTATATACTACATCTTATTTATCCACTCATAAGTTAATGGACATTTGGACTCCTTCCATAATTTGGCTGTTGTTGATAGTGCTGCTATAAACATTGGGGTGCATGTGCCTCTTCAAATAGACATTTTTTGGTACTCATTGGATAAATAAATAATAGCACAGTTGCTGGGTCATAGAGTAGTTCTATTTTTAGTTTTTTGGGGACCTCTGTACTATTCTCCAGAGTGACTACACAAGTTGCATTCCCACCAATAGTGCCAGAGGGTTCTTCTTTCTCCACATCCTCACCAACATCTGTTGTTTCCTGAGTTATTAATTTTAGCCATTCTGACTGGTCTTACTGTGATTTTGATTTATATTTCCCTGATAATGAGTGATGATGAACATCTTTTCATGTGTCTGTTAGCCATCTGGCTCTTCTTTGGAAGTGTCTATTCATGACTTCTGTGCATTTCTTCACTGTATTATTTTTTTTTTTTTGGGTGTTGAATTTGATAAGTTCTTCATAGATTTTGGATACTAACCCTTTATCTGGTATGTCTTTGGAAATATCCTCCCATTCTGTCAGTTGCCTTTTATTTTTGCTGATTGTTTCCCTTGCTGTGCAGAAGCTTTTTATTTTGATAAGATCCCAATAGTTCATTTTTGCTTTTGTTTCCCTTGTCTCTGGAGATATGTCCAGTGAGAAGCTCCTGCAGCTAAGGTTAAGGAGATTTCAGCCTGTTTTCTTTTTTCTTAAGCATTTATTTTGTTTATAGAAAGAGCATGATTGGGGGAGGGGCAAAGAGATAAGGAGATGGGGAATCTCAAGCAGGCTCCACGCTTTAAGTGCAGAGCCCGATGTGGGGCTTGAACTCACAAACCGTGAGATCATGACCTGAGCAAAAATCAAAAGTCCGACACTTACCTGAGTCTCGCAGGCACCACCACTGCCTGTTTTCTCCTCTAGGTATTTGATGATTTCCTGTCTTACATTTAAGTCTTTCATCCACTTTGCATTTATTTTTGCGTATGGTATAAGAAAGTGGTCCAGTTTTATTCTTCTGGATGTCACTGTCCAGTTTTCTCAGCACCATTTGCTGAAGAGACTGCTTTTTTCCATTGGATATTCTTCCTGCTTTGTCAAAGATTAGTTGGCCATACATTTGTGGGTCCATTTCTGGGTTCTGGGTTCTATTGTCTTCCATTGATCTATGTGTCTTTTTGTGTGTGCGTGCCAATACCATACTGTCTTAATGATGAAACTTTGTAGTAAAGCTTCAAGTCTGGAATTGTGATGCCTCCAGTTTTGCTTTTCTTTTTCAACAATTACTTTGGCTATTTGGGGTCTTTTCTGGTTATATACAAATTTTAGAATTGTATATTCTAGTTCTGTCAGGAATGCTGGTGTTACTTTGGTAGGGATTGCATTGAATATGTAGATTGCTTGGTGTAGTATAGCCATTTTAAGAATATTTGGTCTTTTTTTCCATGAGCATGAAATATTTTTCCAATTCTTTGTGTCTTCTTCAGTTTCTTTCATCAGCATTCTATAGTTTTCAGCATTCAGGGGCACCTGGGTGGCTCAGTTGGTTAAGCGTCCGACTTCAGCTCAGGTCATGATCTTGCGGTCTGTAAATTCAAGCGCCGTGTCAGGCTCTATGCTGACAGCTGAGAGCCTGAAGCCTGCTTCAGATTCTGTGTCTCCCTCTCTCCCCCACCCCCCTATGCTTTGCCTCTCTCTGTCTCTGAAAAATGAATAAACCTTAAAAAATGTATAGTTTTCAGCATTCAGATTTTTTACCTCTTTAGTTAAGTTTATTCCTAGGAATTTTATTACTTTTGTTGCAATTGTAAATGGGATTAATTCCTTGATTTCTCTTCCTGCCACTTAATTGTTGGTGTATAGAAATGCAACAGATTTCTGTATGTTGATTTCATATCCTGCAACTTTGTTTAATTCAAGTCTGAGTTCTAGCAGGTTTTTTTTCTTTTTTTTTTTCCTTGTTTTGTGGAATCGTTTGGGTTTTCCACATAGAGTATTATGTCATCTGTGAAGAGTGAAAGTTTGACTTCTTCCTTGCTGATTTGGATGCTTTTTATTTCTTTTTGTTGTCTGATTGCTGAGGCCAGGGCGTCCAGTACTATGTTGAACAATAGTGGTGAGAGTGGACATCCCCCCTGTCGTGTTCCTGACATCAGGGGGGAAGCTCTTAGATTTTCCCCATTGAGGATGATATTAGCTTTGGGGCTTTCATATATGGTCTTTATTATGTTGAGGTATGTTATTTCTATCCCAACTTTCTTGATGGTATTTGTCAAGAAAGGATGATGTATTTTGTCAAATGTTTTTTCTGCCTCAATTGAGAGTACCATGTGGTTCTTATCCTTTCTTTAATTTATGTGAGGTATCACATTGATTGATTTGCAGATATTAAACCACCCATACAGCCCATAAATCCCACTTGATCTTGGTGAATAATTCTTTTAATATATTATGTGAGTCAATTTGCTAGTATCTTGTTTAGAATTTTTGCATCCTGGTTCATCAGGGAAACTGGTCTGTAATTATTCTTTATATTGGGGTCTTTGGTATTTGAATCAAGGTAATGCTGGCCTCAGGGAATGAGTTTGGAAGTTTTCCTTCCATTTCTTTTTTTTTTTTTTTTTTTTTGCGGGGGGACAGTTTCAAAAGAATAGGTATTAACTCTTATTTAAAGGTTGTGTAAAATTCCTCTATGAAGCATTCAGGCCCTGGACTCTTGTTTGTTGGAAGATTTTTAAATACTGATTCAATTCCTTTACTTGTATAGGTCCATTCAAATTTTCTATTTCTTCCTATTTTAGTTTGGGTAGTTTCTGTTTCTAGGAATTTATCCATTTCTTCTAGATTGCCCTGTTTGTTGGCATATAATTGCTTATAATATTCTTTTTATTGATTGTATTTCTGCAGTGTCAGAAATTCATTCTTTTTGATTGCTGAGTAATACCCCATTGTATGTGTGTGTGTGTGTGTATATATATATATATATATATATATATATATATGCCACATGTTCTTTATCCATTCATCCATCGATGGACATTTTGGGCTCTTTCCATACTTTGGTTATTGGTGAGAGTGCTGCTATAAACATTGGGGTGCATGTGCCCCTTCGAAAAGGCATACCTGTATCTCTTGGATAAATACCTAGTAGTGCAATTTCTGGGTCGTAGGGTAGTTCTATTTTTAGTTTTTTGAGAAACCTCCATACTGTTTTCCAGAGTGGCTGCACCAGTTTGCATTCCCACCAGCAGTGCCAAAGAGATCCTCCATCTCCACATCCTCACCAACATCTGTTTTTTCCTGAGTTGTTAATGTTAGCCATTTGAACAGGTGTGAGGTGGTATCTCAGTGTGGTTTTTATTTGTGAGGTGGTATCTCAATGTGGTTTGATTTGCCTGATAATGAGTGATGTTGAGCATTTTTTCATGTGTCACATGGCCATCTGGATGTCTTCTTTGGAGAAGTGTCTACTCATGTCTTTTGCCCATTTCTTCACTGGATTATTTGTTTTTTGGGCGTTGAGTTTGGTAAGTTATTTATAGATTTTAGATTTTAACCCTCTATATAATAGATCTTTGGAAATATCTTCCCATTCTGTTAGTTGTCTTTTAGTTTTGCTGATTGTTTCCTTTGCTGTGCAGAAGCTTTTTATTTCGATGAGCTCCCAATAGTTCATTTTTGCTTTTGTTTCCCTTACCTCTGGAGATGTGTTGAGTAAGAAGTTGCTGTGGCCAAGGTCAAAGAGGTTTTGCCTGATTTCTCCTGGAAGATTTTGATGGCTTCCAGTCTTACATTTAGGTTTTTCATCCATTTTGAGTTTATTTCTGTGTATGGTGTTAAGAAAATGGTCCAGGTTCATTTTTCTGCATGTCACTGTCCTGGTTTCCCAGCACCACTTGTTGAGGAGACTGTCTTTATCTCTTGAATATACTGTCCTGCTTTGTCAAATATTAGTTGGCCATACATTTGTGGCTCCATTTCTGGGTTCTCTATTCTGTTCCATTGATCTGAGTGTCTGTTCTTGTGCCAGTACCATACTGTCTTGATGATTATAGTTTTGTAATACAGCTTGAGGTCTGGGATTGTGATGCCACCTGCTTTGTTTTTCTTCTTCAAGATTGTTTTGGCTATTTGGGGTCTTTTCTGGTTCCATACAAATTTTAGGATTGTTTGTTCTAGCTCTGTGAAGAATGCTGGTATTATTTTGATAGGGATTGAATTGAATATGTTGATTGTTTTGGGTAGTATTGACATTTTAAGAATATTTGTTCTTATCCAGGAGCATAAAATATTTTTTTTCCATTTTATTGTGTCTTCTTCAGTTTGTTTCATAAGCTTTCTATAGTTTTCAGTGTATAGATTTTTCACTACTTTGGTTAGATTTATTCCTAGGTATTTTATGGTTTTTGGTACAATTAACAATGGGATCGATTCCTTGATTTATCTTTCTGTTTCTTCATTATTGGTGTATAGGAAGGTGACCGATTTCTGTACATTGATTTTATTTCCTACCACTTTGCTGAATTCATGGATCAGTTCTAGAATTTTTTTGGTGGAATAACTCGGGTTTTTCATATAGACTATCATATCATCTGCAAGGAGTGAAAGTACAACTTCCTCCTGGCCGATTTGGATGCCTTTTATTTCTTTGTGTTGTCTGATTGCAGAGGCTAAGACTTCGAATACTGTGTTGAATGACAGTGGTGAGAGTGGACATCCCTGTCTTGCTCCTGACCTTAGGGGGAAAGCTCTCAGTTTTTCCCCATTGAGGATGATATTAGCGTTGGGTCATGGATATATGGCTTTTATGATCTCGAGGTATGATCCTTCTACCCCTACTTTCTTGAGGCTTTTTATCAAGAAAGGATGATGTATTTTGTGAAGTGCTTTCTCTGCATTTTTTTGAGAGGATCATGTGGTTATTTTCCTTTCTTTTATTGACGTGATGAGTCACATTGATTGTTTTGTGTATATTGAACCAGCCCTGCATCCCAAGTATAAATGTCACTTGGCCATGGTGAATAGTTCTTTAATTTGTATTGTTGGAACCAGTTGGCTAATATCTTGTTGAGGACTTTTGCATCCATGTTCATCAGGGAAATTGATCTATAGTTCTCCTTTTTAGTGGGATGTCTGTCTGGTTTTGGAATCAAGGTAATGCTGGCTTCATAGAGAGTTTGGACGTTTTCCTTCCATTTATATTTTTGGAACAGCTTCAAGATAATAGGTGTTAACTCTTTCTTAAATGTTTGGTAGAATTCCCCTGGAAAGCCATCTGGCCCTGGACTCTTGGTTTTTGGGAGATTTTTTTTTTTATTACTAATTTGATTACTTTACTGGTTATGGGTCTGTTCATATTTTCTATTTCTTCGTGTTTCAGTTTTGGTAGGGTATATGTTTCTAGGAATTTGTCCATTTCTTCCAGATTTCCTATTTTATTGGCATGTAATTGCTCATTATATTGTCTTATTTTTGTTTGTATTTCTTCTGTGTTGGTTGTAATCTCTCCTCTTTCATTATTGATTTTATTTATTTGGGTCCTTTCCTTTTTCTTTTTGATCAAACTGGCTAGTGGTTTATCAATTTTGTAAATTATTTCAAAGAACCAGCTTATGGTTTCATTGATCTGTTCTACTGGTTTTTTGTTTGTTTGTTTTGTTTTGATAGCATTGATTTCTGCTTTAATTTTAATTATTTCCTGTCTCTTGCTGTTTTGGGGTTTTATTTGCTGTTCTTTTTCCAGCCATTTAAGGTGTAAGGTAAGATTGTGTATCTGAGACCTTTCTTCCTTCTTTAGGAAGGCCTGGATTGCTATATACTTCCCTCTTATGACTGCCTTTGTTGAGTCCCAGAGGTTATGGGCTGTCGTGTTATCTTTTTCATTGGCTTCCATGTAATTTTTAATTTCCTCTTTAAATTCTTGGTTAGCCCATTCATTCTTTAGTAAGATATTCTTTAGTTTCCAAGTATTTGTTATCTTTCCAAATTTTTTTCATGTGGTTGATTTCAAGTTTCACAGCATTGTCGTCTGAAAATATGCACGGTATGATCTTGATCTTTTTGTACTTGTTGAGGGCTGATTTCGTCCCAATATGTGATCTATTCTGGAGAACGTTCCATGTGCACTTGAGAAGAATGTATATTCTGCTGATTTAGGATGAAATGTTCTGAATATATCTGTTAAGTCCATCTGGTCCTGTGTGTCTTTCAAAGCCAATGTTTTCTTGTTGATTTTCTGTTTAAATGATCTGTCCATTTCTGTGAGTGGGTTGTTGAAGTCCCCTACTATTATGGTATTATTATCAAAGAGTTTCTTTATGTTTGTTATTAGTTGATTTCTATATTTGGGTGCTCTCACATTTGGAGCACAAATGTTTAGAATTGTTAGGACTTCTTGGTGAATAGACCCCTTAATTATGATATAATGCCCTTCTTCATGTCTTGTTACAGTCTTCATTTTAAAGCCTAGATTTTCTGATATAAATATGGCTACTCTGGCTTTCTTTTGTTGACTATTAGCATGATAGATGGTTCTCTATCCCCTTACTTTCAATCTTAAAGTGTCTTTAGGTCTAAAGTGAGTCTATATGCTTGTAAACAGCATAAAGTTGGATTTGTTTTCTTACTATTCTGTTACCCTGTGCCTTTTGATTGGAGCATTTAGTACCCACTTTAGAGTGAGTACTGAAAGATATGAATTTATTGCCATTATGTTGCTTGTAGAGTTGGAGTTTCGGGTGGTTTTCTCTGGTCCTTTCTAATCTTTATTGTTTTTGGTCTTTTTGTTTTTTTCCTTCTTTTGTCCCCTCAGAGTCCCCCTTAAAATTTCTTGCAGGACTGGTTTAGTGGTCATGGTCTCCTTTAAATTTTGGGGGGGGGGGAAACTTTAATCTCTCCCAATTTGAATGACAGCCTTGCTGGATAAAGAATTCTTGGTTGCATATTTTTCTGATTCAGCACATTGAATATATCCTGCCACTCCTTTCTGGCCTCCCAAGTTTCTGTGGATAAGTCTGCTGCAAACCTGATTTTTCTTCCCTTGTAGGTTAAGGACTTTGTTTCCCTTTCTGTTTTCATGATTCTCTCCTTGCCTGAGTATTTTGTGAATTTGACTATGATATGCCTTGTTGATGGTCAGTTTTAGTCAAATCTTATGGGAGTCCTCTGTGCTTCCTGGATTTTGATGTCTGTCTTTCCCCAGGTTAGGAAAGTTTTCTGCTATGATTTGCTCACATAACCCTTCTACCCCTTTTTCTCTCTCTTCATCTTCTGAGAGCCCTATGAACCTGATGTTGTTCCTTTTTAATGAATCACTGATTTTCCTAATTCTTAAATCGTGCTCTTTTGCGTTAGTCTCCCTCTTTTTCTGCTTCATTTTTCTCTATACGTTTGTCCTCTATATCGCTGATCCTTTGTTCTGCCTCATCCATCCTTGCCCCTGTGGGAACCATTTGATATTGCAGCTCAGTTATAGCATTTTTTTATTTCATCCTGACTAGCTTTTCCTCCTTTTATCTCTGCAGAGAAGGATTCTAATCTCTTTTTGACCCCAGCTAAGAGGGATTCTAATCTATATTTAACCCCAGCTAGTATTCTTATTATCATGATTCTAAATTCTGGTTCAGATTCTTGCCTATATCTGTGTAAATTCCCTGGCTGTCGTTTCTTCCTGCTGTTTCTTTAGGGGTGATTTCCTTAATTTCATCATTTTGAAGGAAGAAAAGGAATTAATAAGGTAAAAAATTAAAATTAAAAATTTAAAACAACACACATATACACACAAAAATCAAATAAATGATGCCGGATCCTAGATGTGTTTGGTCTGGTTATTGAAAAGAGGTTGATAGATTAGAGAAAAAGTGGGGGTTGGGGGGAGGAAAGAAAAAAAAAGAAAAAAACAAGAAAAAAAGGAAAATTTTTGAAAATTTGAGAAAATGAATACAATGAAATAGAATAAAATGACATGATGGAAGTAAAATAGAATTTGAAAAATTTACAAAAAAATTAAAAAAAATATATAGTAGGAAAAAATTAAGAAAAATATTTTTAATAAAAATTGAAAACAAAAAATTTTTTTTTCTCTTTCTGTATTCAAGAAAAAGAAAAGAGATGAAAAAAAATTGAATGGATGAACCACAGAGCATACTGAAATATGATTGAAATTACATCATTTTCTCCTAGAAGTCAAACTATGAAGCACTTTACAGTCCTTAAACTAAGCAGGCAGAGATTTTTGTTGTTCCTGAAGAGCGAGGTTGACCCAGTTGGGCGGGGCTTCTGTAATGGCTCCGTTCTCCACTGGATGGCGCCGCTTAGCTTACTGGAGTGGATTGTTGTTGCTCCTGTAGTTGTGTATATGCATGCATGGGAAGGGTGAAAATGGCTTCACTCAGCTACCCAGTCTCTAGTATTGGAACTCTGTGCTCTCCCCGACCAGCAATTGCATACCTGTCCTTTGTCTGTGGCTTCTGTCCACTCCCCTCTTTTACACTGTGACCAAGCTGTCAGGTTGACAGGTGGCACCTCCCTCCTGAGTTTTATCTCAGATGAGACTGTGTTTCCCAGCCCCTCACTTCTGTGAGACTGTTGGTTTGACCCACTCAGATACTCTAGGGAAAGGTCTCATCGAGCAATGGCCAGGTGCCGGCCACACCCAGGAGTGTTTGTGGGACCGTGCTACTGCTGAAGCCCAGAGACTGCGGCTGGGCACCAGCCCACCCCAGAAAAATTTCACACAATTGTGTAGCAGCAGCATTTCAGGGATTGTGGAAAATCACAACACACATCTGGCACCAGGCTTCCCCCTTAACATCCTTGTTCCAGCACCAGCGAATGTGGTTGTTCTCTGGGGTCTTCTGGGACTGGGTGGCTGTACAGCCTCTACCAAACGTCCTTCCAGCAGTGGAACCGCTTCTCCCTATGTGACTCAAGGACCTCCTGGACCCCACTCTGCTCCTAGGGATTCGCTCTTCCCACCAGAGCACTGCCAGGTATTGAGTTGCACAGTTTCAGACTCTGTGCTCCCCCTGTTTATAGAATCTTAATGGAATTTATACCCTGTCCTCCTTTCTCCCTTTTTAGTTCAGTCCCTGCAGCTGTTTCCACTTTTCCACTTTCTCTCCAGCTGCTTTGGGGGGAGGTGTGCTTTTCCCATACTTGCCCCCCCATCTCTGTCCTCTTTCTACAAGCAAAAACAGCTCCCTGCCCTCTGCATCTTCTCTCTCCCCCAGGTCACCTCTCCATGCCACGTAACTGCTGAGTTATGTTATTCAGGTTGTGCAGATTGTTGTCTTAATCCTCAAATCAGTTTTTTAGGTGTGTAGGATGGTGTAGTGTTGATCTGGCTGTATTTCATGGATGCGAGACACAAAAAAACCTTCCATGCTGTTCTTCCATCTTGGCTCAGCCGCACTTGGTTCAGCCGCACACAGCACATTTTCTTTATCCATTCACCCATCAATGGATAATTAGGTTGTTCACATTTCTTAGCTATTTGAAATAATGCTGCAATACTAATAGCTGCAAAAAAAACCACAGATGAAGGTACTAATGTCTTTCCAACAGTGATTTTATTTCTTTCACATCAATACTCAGAAGTAAAATTGGTGGTTGATGGGCCACATGGTAGTTCTAGTTTTAATTTTTTTTTTTAAACGTTTATTTATTTTTGGGACAGAGAGAGACAGAGCATGAACGGGGGAGGGTCAGAGAGAGGGAGACACAGAATCGGAAACAGGCTACAGGCTCTGGGCTGCAGAGCCATCAGCCCAGAGCCTGATGCGGGGCTCGAACTCACAGACCGCGAGATCGTGACCTGGCTGAAGTCGGACGCTTAACCGACTGCACCACCCAGGCGCCCCTCTAGTTTTAATTTTTTGAGGAACCTCCTTGCTATTTTCTTCTAATGGCGGCACCAATGTACATTCCCACGTATAATATGAAATGGCCTCCTTTTTCCCACATCCTTGTCAGCAAGAGTTATTTCTTGTCTTTTGATAATAAACATTCCAACTAGTGTGAAGGAATATATCATTGTGGTTTTGGTTTGAATTTCCCTGATGATTAGTGATGTTGAGCACCTTTTCACATACCAGTAGGCCATCTTTATGTTTTCTTTGGAAAAATGTCTATTCAGATCCTCTGCCCATTTTTGAATCAGACTGTTTTTTATCTATTGTGTTGTATAAGTCCTGTATATACTTTCCAATAATACCTTAAAGATATATCACTTGCAAATATTTCCTTGCATTCTGTAGGTTGTCTTTTCATTTGTTTCCTTTGGAGTACAGAAGCTATTTAGTATGATGTAGTCACACTTGTTTATGTTTGCTTATGTTGCCTTTTCTTTTGTCATAAAATTAAAAAAAATAATTACCAAGACTGATGACAAGGAGCTTAACACTTAGGTTTTTCTTTAGAAATTTTATGATTTCAGGTCTTATGTTAATTCTTTCATCCATTTTGAGTTTATTTTTGTTTATGATGTAAGACAGTGGCCTAGTTTCAGCCTTTTTTGCGTAGTTTTCAAGTTTTTCCAGCAAAATTTATTGAACAGACTGTTCTTCCATCATTGTATATTCTTGGATCCTACATTATAAATTAATTTGTCATATATGGATGTTTTATTTCTGGGTTCTCTATTATTCTCTATTTTTATGTAAACACCATAGTGTTTTGAATATAATAACTTTGTAATATAGTTTGAAATCAGGTAGTTTGATGCCTCCGGCTGTGTGTGTATATATGTGTGTGTGTGTGTGTGTGTGTGTGTGTGTGTGTGTGTGTTTAATGATAGCTTTGGCTATTTGGGGTCTTCTGTAGTTACATACAAATTTTTTTTTAGTTGGTTCCAGTTCTGTGAAAAACACTGTTGTTATTTTGATAGGGATTATATTAAGTCTGTAGATTGCTTTGGGTAGTATGGAAATTTTAACAATATTTTTTCTTCCAATGCATGAGCATGGAGTATCTTGCCATTTATTTGTGTCATCTTTAATTTCTTTCATCAATGTTTATTTTTTTTAATTTTTTTACATTTATTTATTTTTGAGAGACAGATAGAGACAGAGTGTGAGCAGGGGAGGGGCAGAGAGAGAGAGAAACACAGAATCCGAAGCAGGCTTCAGGTTCTGAGCTGTCAGCACAGAGCCTGATGCAGGGCTTGAACCCATGAACTGTGAGATCATGGCCTGAGGTGAAGTTGGACGCTTAACCGACTGAGCCACCCAGGTGCCCATTTTTCATCAATTTTTAACAGTTTTCACAATACAATTCCTTTTTAACTCCTTGGTTAAGTTTATTTCTAGGTATTTTATTATTTTGGTGCAATTGTAAATGGAATTGCTTTCTTAATTTCTCTTTTTGCTGCATCATTATTAGTATGTAGAAATGCAACAGATTTCTGTATGTTGACTTTGTATCCTATGCCTTACTGAATTAATGTATCAGTCCTCGTGTTTTTTTTTTTTGGTGGGGTCTTTATGGTGTTCTATATATATAGTATTATGCCATTTGCAAATAGGGAAAATTTTACTTCATAAACAATTTGGATGCATTTTCTTTCTTTTTGTTATCTGATTTTTGTGGTTGTGACTTCTAGTACTGTGTTAAATAAAAGTGATGAGAGTGGACATTTTTGTTTTGTTCCTGAACATGGGAGGAAAGCTCTCAGTCTTTCACCATTGAGTATGGTTTCAGCTGTGGGCTTTTCATATATGGCCTTTATTATGTTGAGGTATATTCTCTCTAAACCTACTTTGTTGAGAGTTTTTATTGTAAATGTATACTGTACTTTGTCAAATGTTTTTCCTGCATCTATTGAAATGATCATGTTTTTTTTTACTCTTATTGATATTATGCATCACATTGATTCATTTGCAAATATTGAACCACTCCTCCACATAGGAATAAATCCTACTTGGTCATGGTGAATGATTTTTTAATGTATTGTTGGATTTCGTTTGCTAATATTTTATTGAGCATTGAGCATTCACCAGAGGCATTGGCCTATAGTTTTTGTTTTTTTTTTTCTTGTTTTGTTTTGTTTTATTTGTAGTGTCTTCATCTTGTTTGGGTGTCAGATTAATGCTGGCTTCATAGAATTAATTTGGAAATTTCCTTCTTTTTCTATTTTTTGAGATAGTTTAAGAAGAATAGGTATTAACTTTTCTTTAAGTATTTGGTAAAAATCACCTGTGAAGCCATCTGTTCCTGAACTTTCATTTGTTGGGAGTTTTTTGATTACTGATTAAATTTCATTCCAGGCATTCAGTTTATTCAAATTTTCTATTTCCTCATGATTCAGTTTTGGAAGTTTATATGTTTCTAGGAATGTATACATTTCTTCTTTGTTGTCCAATTTTTGGCATGTAATATTTTAATAATATTCTCTGATAAATTTGTATTTCTATGGTTTGGGTTGTCATTTCTTCTTTCATTTCTGACTTTGGTTGAGCCCTCATTCTCCCCCCCTCTCTCTCTTTTTATGAGTCTAGCTATACATTTATCTTCTTTGTGAATAATTTAAAAAACCAGCTCCTCCTGGTTTAATTTAACTGTTCTATTGTGTTTTTATTTTCTATTTTTTAAAATGTCTTCCCTAATGTTTATTATTTCCTTCCTTGAGATGGCTTTTATTTCTTTTTCTTGTCTAATTGCTTTGGCTAAGATTTCAAGTACTATGTTAAATAAAAGTGATGAGAGTGGATATTCTTGCCTTGTTCCTAATATTAGAAGAAAAGCCTTGAGTTTTTCACTGTTGGGTACAATAACTTTGGTTTTGTCATATATGGCATACATGGCCTTAAGCCTGTTTAAGTGTGTTCCTTCTATACCTACTCCTTTGAACGTATTTATCCTGAATAGATGTTGAATGTTTAAAAATGTTTTAATACATTTTTGAGATGATCATATTATTTTTATCCTTAATTTTATTAATGTGTTGTATTATATTGATTGATGTTGATGTTGAACCATCCTTGTATCTCTAGAATAAACCCCTTTGGTCTTGGGATCATGGGATATATTCTTTTTAATGCATTGTTGGATTTAGCTTGCTAATATTTTATTGAGAATTTTAACATCTATGTTTATCAGGCATATTGGCCTGTCATTTTCTTTTCTTATAGTATCTGTCTGGTTTTTATCAGGAAAATGTCGGCTTCATAAAATAGGATAGTGTTTCCTCGTCATATTTTTGGGAACAGTCTGAAAAAGATTGATATTAATTCTCTAAATATTTGCTAGAATTCACTGTTGAAAGCAGATGGTCCTAGACTTTTGTTTGCTGGAGGTTTTTGACTACTGATTCAATAAATCTTCTTACAAGTAATCAAACTGTTCACATTTTATATTTCTTCATTATTCAGTCTTCATAGATCATGTTTTTAGAAAAAAATTTGCATTTCTTCTTGACTGTCCAATTTGTTGGTGGATAATTATTCATAGTAGTTTCTTAAGATCCTTTGTATTTAAGTGATCAAGTGTAATGGCTCTTTAATTTCTAATTTTGAATCTTCCTTCTCTTGTTTTGTTGAGTAAGGATATAGGTTTGTCAGTTTTGTTTATGTTTCTTAAAAAAACAAGCTCTTAGCTTCATTGATACTTTCTATTGTTTTTTTCTTGTTTCTATTTTGTTTCCACGCTGTTTTTTTTCTTATTCCCTTCCTTCTTCTAACTTTTATCTTTGTTTTTCTTCTATTTCCCATATCCTTGAGGGATAAAGTTGTTTATTTGTGATCTTTCTTTTCCTTTTCTTAATGTGAATGTTTATTACTATGAATTTCCCTCTTGGAACTGATTTTTCTGTCTTTTATAAATTTTGTTACGTTATGTTTTCATTTTTATTTGTCTGAACATTATTTTTATTTCTCTTTGATCTCTTCTTTGAAACATTGGTTGTTCAGTAACATATTGTTTAATCTCAATATATTTGTGAACTTTCCACATTTTTCTTATAATTTATTTCTACTTTCACATCACTGTGGTCAGAAAATATGCTTGATATTATTTCAATTTTCTTAAATTTAGTAATATTTATTTTGTGGCCTAACATATTATCTATTCTGGAAAATGTACCATGAGTACTTGAGAAGAATATGTACTCTGCTGCATTTGGATAGGACATTGTTGAAATATCTATTAAGTCCATCTGGGGTATCATGTAGTTTATTTCCAATGTTTCTGTGTTGATCTTCTATTTGGATGATTTATTTATAGATGAAAGTGGATAAATTAAGCCTCTGCCTATTATTGTATTGTCTATTTTTCCCTTTAGGTCTGTTAAAATTTGCTTTATGTATTTAAATTTTTTTTAATATTTACTTATTTTTGAGACAGAGACAGAGCGTGAGCAGGGGAGGGGCAGAGAGAGAGGGAGATGCAGAATCTGAAACAGGCTCCTGGCTCTGAGCTGTCAGCACAGAGCCTGATGTGGGGCTTGAACCCACGAACTGTGAGATCATGGTCTGAGCCAAAGTCAGACACTTAACGACTGAGCCACCCAGGTGCCCCAAATTTGCTTAATATATTTAGGTGTATTTATGTTGGGTGCATAAATATTTATAAATGTTATATCCTCTTGTTAGAGTTCCTTGCTTATCATTATGTAATGCCCTTTTTGGTCTCTCATTACTGTCTTTGTTTTAAAGTCTGTTTTTTGTTTGGTATAAGTGTATATACCCTTGCTTTTTTTTTTTTGTTTGTTTCCATTACCTTAAATGTCTCTTTGCATCCTTTCACCTTCAGTGTGCGTGCCCTTACATCTCTTGTAGGCAGCATATATTTGGGTCTTGCTTATTTATTTATTTTTGGTTTTAATTTATTTAGCTACTCTTTGTCTTATCTTTGGAGAATTCAGCCCATCTACACTTAAAATAATTATTGATGTGTATGGATTTACTATTATCATTTTGATAATTCTCTTCTGGATTTTTTGCAATTCATTTGCTCCTTTCTTGTTCTTTTTCTTTGTGATTTTATAATTTTCTCTAATGGTATGCTTAGATTCCTTTCTTTTTTATCTACTATAAGTTTTTTGAGTTGTACATACCAGGAGGCTTACATAAAACATAGCGCTAACAGTTTTTTTAAAAAGTTCTAAAACCAACTTAAATTTAAATGCATTATAAAGCTCTCCATTTTTACTCTCCCATAATGTTTTATATTTTGGATGTCATAATTTGCATCTGGTTAGCTTTTGTATCCATTAACAAAATATTATAAGTATTTTTACTACTTTTGTCTTTTAACTTTCATACTATATTTATAAGTGATTAACATACCACCATTACAACTTTAGATTATTCTAAATTTAATTATATATTAATTTTGCAAATGAAGTTTATATTTTCAATTTTCCTATTGTTAATAAATGACTTTTCATTTCAGATTAAAGAAGTTCTCTTAACATTTCTTGTAAGGCTGGGGATGACTGGGAGGCTCAGTCAGTTAAGCATCCACCTCTTGATTTTGGCTCAGATCATGATCCCAGGGTGGTGGGATTGAGCCCAGTGTCAGGCTTTGCACTAAGTGCTGACTGTGGAGCCTGCTTAATATTCTGTCTCTCTCCCTCTGCCCTGTTCCCCTGTTCATCTCTCTTTCTAAAATAAATATATAAATAAATAAATACTCTTAAAAACATTTCTTGTAAGGCTGGACTAGTGGTGATGAAATACTTCAGCTTTTGTTTGTTTGGAAAACTCTTTATTTTTCTTAGTTTCTGAAGGACAACTTTGCTGGGTAAAGTATTACTGGTTTACAAGGTTTTTTTTTTTTTCCTTTCAGCAATGAATATATAATTTACCCCTTCAAAGTTTCTGCTGAAACATCTGCTAGCATCTTATGGGGGTTCCCTTGTATGTAACAACTTGTTTTTTCTTGCTACTTTTAAGATTCTCTCTTTTTCTTTAACTTTTGACAATTTAATCATAATTTGTCTCTGAGTTGGTTCCTATTCATTCATCTGATTTGGAATCTATGGGCTTCTTGGATCTGTATATCTGTTTCCCTCTAGGTTAAGGGAGTTTTCAGCTATTATTTCTTCAAATAAGCTTTCTGCTTCATTCTCTCTTTTCTTCTCCTTCTAGGACCCCTATGATGTGAATATTTATCTGCTTAACATTGTTAAGCTATCTTCACTCTTTTGTTTGTTTGTTTTTGCTCCTCTGAGTGGATGAATTCCACTACCCTATATTTGAATTTGCTGATCCTTTCTTCTGCTGATCCTTTCTTCTGCTTCATGTGGTATGCTATTAAAACTGAAATTTTTGGGGTGCCTGGTGGCTCAGTCAGTTAGGCATCCACTCTCGGTTTCAGCTCTAGTCATGATCTCATGGTTTGTGAGTGCAATACCACATCACACACAGAGTCTGCTAGGATTCTCTCTCTCCTTTCTCTGCTCTTCCTTTCTCTTTCTCTCTCAAAAATAAATAAATTAACTTTAAAAAAACCTTAAATTTTTATTTCAGTTGTTGTATTCAGCTCTATAACTTCTGTTTTATACTACTTACTTAGATTTTCCATCTCTTTGTTGAAATCTCCATCTTGTTTATCCACTGCTCTCCTGACATTGGTGATCATCTTTATGACCAGTATGTTGAACTCTTTATCAGGTAAGTCACTTATCTCCATTTTATTATGGTCTTTTTCTGAGGCTTTATCTTGTTCTTCCAATTGGAATACAATCCTTTTTTTTTCTTCATTTTTCTTGACTTTCTGTGTTGCATTCTGTGCATTAAACAGCCATGCTCCTAGTCTTAGTAGAGTGGTCATGTGTATGAGATAAACCTTATTATTCAATCCTGCCTGTGGAGAATAAGTTTAGGAATTCTCTGAGCTTACACCAATAGGTTAACAATGCTTAGAGTGGAAAGCAGCCACAGGAAAAAAGCTTCCAAGAATAGGTAATCAGGTAAATAGGGTGGTAGACCACCACAGCAGGATGAAATTTCCTGGAGCTAATTACCAAAAAAAAAAAAAAAAAGTGCCTTGTTGACCCTGAGGTAGCATGCTCTGTCTTATCCCCTAGGCAAGTTAAGGTAAACAGACACAGTGCCTGGTGCCTGCCATAAACAGCCATATGCTCAGCCTGGGGATTTTGTTTTGTATTGATCCAAACCCTTAACACTGCATATCTTTGAAACCCCTTTTCTGTCACACTCTTGAGTTGATGATCACTGTTTCATTGTCTCGTTATGCATGTCCATCACATTTATAAGCCTTATGATCCTAATAAATATGGACCAAGGACCCTTACTTGGGGCTCTTGTCTAGTCCTGGGCATTAGCCTCTCTCATATTCAATTCTGAGTCTGATATCTTGCTGGACAAGAGAGAACTCAAAGGCTCAAAGTCTGCAACACCTGATCTAGCTGTTGGTTGTCTCTCAAACATTTGTGACTGTCCAACCAGACTTCTTTGTTTTTAGTGGCTCCAAACATTTGAGAATGTGCCAAGACTTGTCAGTGTCCCAAAGGAGAGGATCTCAGTCAGTACCTAAATGCAGGCTGGTTGGAAGGCAGACCCTCAGGCAGTGGCTTTTAAAGTACATAATATACATCTTTCAGGAAGACTGGGAATTATTTCTGTCTTCTGCACTGAGCCCTGGGGAGACAACAGTTACAGATAGTTTTTTGCTACCATCCAGGTAAACTCATGAACACAAGTCTCCTTGGCTATCTGAACCAGTATATCAAAGGATGTGTGCTCTGGGAAGCACCCATAAAATCCAGGGCACTAGACATATGTACAAGCTCCTTTTATGGAGACACCAGTGACCTGGTGTGGTACAGAGAGAAAGAGAGAGAGAGAGGAAGAGAGCTCAGAGATGGCATCTACTGACCTCACCAGTCTTTGGAGAGCATTGAAATTGGCCCTTAAGTGTATCCTAAAGAAGCCTCAATCAGCAGCTTTTAACATATGCTAATATGCCTATTTCATAGAAAAACTATTTAGGTCTCCTGACTCTAGGCTGGGTTGGGATGGGGGAGGATAGCCATGGTGAGTCCTATTAGACCATTAAGAACTGTTTCCTTGTTCATTGTAGCCTTATGGGTCTCATGGACACAAGCCCCATTGGCTTTCAGAGCTACCTGCTTGGGGGGCCTCTCAGGTGGATGTCTCAAAAGATGGGGTGCTAGATGTTTTGGCCCAATCATTTTTACTCCTTGGGGAGAATCTGAGAGTTGTTATTTTCCTCCCAAGTGTGTGTCACTGTCCTGTGGGTAGGCTTTCTGACAAGATTTTATCTCAACCTCTTCTACCCAATTCAATATAGATTTTTTTAGTTCAATCAATATGTAAAAGTTACTCAGCTAGTATGGATGGTTTTATAAAAGGTAACTTTTCTGTATGAAGTTACTGATTCTGTGTGTCCATGGAAGAAGGTGAAATCAGAAGCCTATTATATTACTAAATTGAACCAGAAACTCAGAAACAATAATTTCTTGTAATTAAATTCAAGAAGGAATTTATCATGTGGAATATTGCATAAAGGTATTCTGTAACACCATGAGTGATCATATCAAGCTAGAATTTTATTAAAATGCAAACATGAAAAACAAAAAAAAAATATTCACTCTACAATAGAGTATATTTAAAAATCATTTACTACTTATACATAGCAGTTACAATTTTTTTGTTTCCTTGATACATGATTAAAATTTTATTTTATTGTATTAAGAACACTTAACATGATATCTATCTTCTTAAATCTTTAAGTGTGTGATACGATATTGTAAAATATAGGCACTATGCTGTACAGAAGATCTCTAGAACTTATTCTTTTTGCATAACTAGAACTTTATATTTGTTACATAACATCTTACAATATGTACAGTCTCCAGACCTTGACAATCACCATTATATTATATGTTTCTATGAGTTTGATTATTTAAAATACCTCCTATAAGTGAATTCCCATTTATAATAGCTATGTTGGGCTTCTCATGCATCTGAATCAACAGGCAAATAGAGGAGTTATAGTGTTGGTTAAGTGATTGATCCTGACTACCAAGGGGAAATTGGATGGCTACTCCACAACTGAGGTAAGGAGTGTGTCAGGAATACAGAAGATCTCCCAGGACACTCTTAGTATTACCATGCCCTGTGATTTAGGTCAATGAAAACTAAAACAATTCCATCTAGGCAGAACTACTAATGGTTCAAAACTCTGAAAGGTGAAAGCTTGGGTTATCCCAGCAGGTAAAGAACCATGACCAAATGAGGTGCATATTGAAGGAAAATGAAATACAGGATGCATAGTAGAAAAAGGTAATTAAAATACTGGCTATAACCATATCATGACTTACAGAAATGAGAACTGCAATTATTATGATATTTACCCTTGAGTCTTCTATGGTTTATGCGTGTATTCATTGTCTTTCCTTGCTTATCCACTTATATAACATAAAATATATTGCTTTTATATTACAACATTTAAATATTGTTAATTTTATATCATAGTATGAAGTTATAATATATCAAAGAGAGTAAACATCATTTAAGGACTTTACCTCTTCTGGGGAAACAGTTAGTGCGTTTTCATTTGTATGCAGTATAGTTGAATCATGTTAGGTGGACTTATGACATTGTTATTGTCTTTATTTGGAGACTAAGTATATAGTTTAAAGGGATGTATATGAGTGCCATGTTGACAAGGGTGGACTTGTGATGGTTAATTTTATGTGTTTACATGACTGGCTACAGGATGCCCAGGTTACTATCTCTGGATGTGTCTGTGATAGTGTTTGAGGATTAGATTAACATTTGAATCTATGGACTCAGTAAAGTCAGTTGGCTCCCCCAATGTGGATGAGCATCAAACAATCCACAGAGGGCCCGAGTACAACAAAAAGTAGAGGAAGGATGATTTGTTTCTTTATCCTGTGTCACTGTTTGAGTTGGGACATCTTGTTTCATTTTCTCCTGCGTTCAGACTGGTATTATACCATTGGATCCTCCGATTCTCAGCCCGTTAGACATGGACTGAATTACTCAACCAATGTTCTTATGTCTTCAGCTTGCATATGGCAGAAGATGGGGCTTCTCATTCTCTATAATTGTGTATGCCATTTTCTCATAATAAATCTCTCTCCCCCGCCCTCTGTCTCTTTCTCTCAATATAGGCAAACTAGATATAGATATAAATGATGTAGATATAAATATAGGTAGGTATAGACTTAGATATAGATAGACAGATAGATAGATAGATAGATAGAGGTAATATTTCTGTTTCTCTGGAGAACCATACTAATACAGGTTTTGTTACCAGAAGTGGTTCTAGAGGAAAATAATCTTAAAAAATAAAATTTCTGAATTTTCTCTGGATTTTCTAGAATCAGCCCTGTAATTTGATTAAATTAAAAGACTAATGGTATTTTAAGTAGTAAACAGAGCACTGATAGTCTCTGTCATGATGTGGCAATAAGGACAAACAAAATATCACCATTTAATATTCCCAAACAATTATGAGTCAAGGATCTTGGTGGCCATGTATATGATATCTCCAACATTTTTGTCAAACTAAGGAGTATAACGAGATTGGCTTCTTGTTCCAAATGTCCCTGGACAAAGTGGGTAAAGAAAAACATGACCTCAGGGGCTTGAATTTACATCTCAAGGGCCACATAAATGACCTGAGAGCTTCTATATTTGTCCTTAAAAAAAGACTCTTGTCTTCAGTAATGGCAGATCTGAGATTTCTGAAAATCAAACACACTACATTTTGTCTGGGGCTAAATTGAAGTGCAAATTAAACTATCTGACTTGCAACATGTGTACTTTTGAAATTAAGGGCATTACTTGGGAGGGAATGATATGAAAGTTGGAATAATGACATGTGAGAAGATTTTGATGAATCTGGGGACACTAAGCCCTTTAAATTCTGAAGAGACTTCTATTCAAGTAAAAGTAATATCCATCTGAGATTAACCCTGCATTACCTGAAGAAACTATACTAGTTTCTCTGGAGGCAAATTTTCCTTAGTATCCACTCCCACCACCCTTTGCCCATTACCTATAATTAGACTGAAATCCTAGAAGACCCCTGAAGAAGAGAAGTTGATTCCCCTTGAAGAAAGACTCCAACGCACTATCAAAAATTTATGCTGTTGACCTTTATCCCACTCTTCCCTAAAAAGACTTACAGCCTTTTACCAGAAAGACTGTGCATTAGGGAAAATGAAACAATCAGAATTTCAGGGACTACTGAACACTGGCTCTGAAGTGACACTAACTTCAGGAGACCAAAAATATCACTGTGATCTACAATCAAATCAGCCCTTCCTTTTGAAAACAATAACTCTTTGGGTCTGATTTTTACTTCTCCACAAGGATTTTAGTTGAATCTCAAATAACACAGTCCTAGAAAGAATGACCATAAGATATTGCTTAATAATTTTGGTGTCTCACTGTTTTTCTTCCTAAGTTGTTTGGTTTTTGTTGTGGTTGTTTCTAATTTTCCTATAAGCTTCTTTAAAGAAATATGTATTTGATATCCACATTAAAAAAAAGACTGTTTTTTACACAGTTTCCTCACCTTCAGGAAGATAGGGTTATATTATCTGATTTCTAAAGTATTTGCAGTTCTAAAATACTATGATAATTATAAATTTATAGATGTATTTTTCACTTACTATTTAGTGTATTATATTATTATTACTATAAGTCATCCAAACTTTCAGCTAGTTCAGTTCACAGAAAAAAATATGATGGAAAGTGACACAGTTGACTGAATTTTTCAATTTTCACTTTTCAACAGGTTGTATTTATATCATACTGACACACTAAAAAGAAAAATCAGTAAAAATAATTATGTCAGGTGATAAAGAACTGGTTACAGAAATTATATATATATATAATTACATATAATAGATATAATTCTATAAAATATTATTTATATATAATTGTATATACACATATATATATAATTATATCTATAATATCTAATTCAGTCTTTTAACTAACTTTATAATATCTTTTTTTTTTAATTTTTTTTTCAACATTTATTTATTTTTGGGACAGAGAGAGACAGAGCATGAACGGGGGAGGGGCAGAGAGAGAGGGAGACACAGAATCGGAAACAGGCTCCAGGCTCTGAGCCATCAACCCAGAGCCCGACGCGGGGCTCGAACTCACGGACCGCGAGATCGTGACCTGGCTGAAGTCGGACGCTTAACTGACTGCGCCACCCAGGCGCCCCTTATAATATCTTTA
The DNA here is from genome assembly GCF_018350175.1 of Felis catus. Lineage (NCBI taxonomy): Eukaryota > Metazoa > Chordata > Mammalia > Carnivora > Felidae > Felis > Felis catus. The sequence continues at coordinate 104,879,806 of NC_058386.1, forward strand.
ATGTAAAAGTAAAATGTGTTAATGGAAGACAGTATTGAAAATACAGATAAGCAAAAGAAACCTAGGAAAAACTTATTTTAATTCCAACATCCAGGGATACACATTTTTTATAGTATATTTTCTCTAATGCTTCTCTCTCTTTTACTCCTCACCCCTGGCATACTATACATGAAATTCTGTTATCTGGTTAATAATCTCAATATTGTATTATGGTGTTTTTCATGTGAATAAAACAACATGCCAATCTTTTATGTGTCTTTCATAAAAGTCCTTTGATTTGATGTACTATTATTTAACTAACCATTTTTGATACATTATTATCAATTTTGAATTTTAGTTAGTTCCAATATAGCTGTAATGTATTTTGTGAGAGGCTGAAAAAAATTCTGATGTGTATCTCCTGGCTTTTTTTTTTTTAGATTTTTACTTATTTTTTTTCAATATATGAAGTTTATTGTCACATTGGTTTCCATACAACACACAGTGCTCATCCCAAAAGGTGCCCTCCTCAATACCCATCACCCACCCCCCCTCCCTCTCACCCCCCCATCAACCCTCAGTTTGTTCTCAGTTTTTAAGAGTCTCTTATGCTTTGGCTCTCTCCCACTATAACCTCTTTTTTTTTCCTTCCCCTCCCCCATGGGTTTCTATTAAGTTTCTCAGGATCCACATAGGAGTGAAAACATACAGTATCTGTCTTTCTCTGTATGGCTTATTTCACTTAGCATCACACGCTCCAGTTCCATCCATGTTGCTACAAAGGGCCATATTTCATTCTTTTTCAATGTCACGTAGTACTCCATTGTGTATATAAACCATAGTTCATTTATCCATTCATCAGTTGACATTTCAGCTCTTTCCATAATTTGGCTATTGTTGAGAGTGCTGCTATAAACATTAGGGTACAAGTGCCCCTATGCATTGGTACTCTTGTATCCCTTGGGTAAATTCCTAGCAGTGCTATTGTTGGGTCATAGGGTAGGTCTATTTTCAATTTTTTGAGGAACCTCCACACTGTCTTCCAGAGTGGCTGCACCAGTTTGCATTCCCACCAACAGTGCAAGAGGGTTCCCATTTCTCCGCATCCTCTCCAGCATCTATGGTCTCCTGATTTGTTCATTTTGGCCACTTTGACTGGCATGAGGTGATATCTGAGTGTGGTTTTGATTTGTATTTCCCTGATGAGGAGCGACGTTGAGCATCTTTTCATGTGCCTGTTGGCTATCCGGATGTCTTCTTTAGAGAAGTGTCTATTCATGTTTTCTGCCCATTTCTTCACTGGGTTATTTGTTTTTCAGGTGTGGAGTTTGGTGAGCTCTTTACAGATTTTGGATACTAGCCCTTTGTCCGATATGTCACTTGCAAATATCTTTTCCCATTCTGTTGGTTGTCTTTTAGTTTTGTTGGTTGTTTCCTTTGCTGTGCAGAAGCTTTTTATCTTCATAAGGTCCCAGTAGTTCATTTTTGCTTTTAATTCCCTTGCTTTTGGAGATGTGTCAAGTAAGAAATTGCTATGGCTGAGGTCAGAGAGGTCTTTTCCTGCTTTCTCCTCTAGGGTTTTGATGGTTTCCTGTCTCACATTCAGGTCCTTTATCCATTTTGAGTTTATTCTTGTGAATGGTGTGAGAAAGTGGTCTAGTTTCAATCTTCTGCATGTTGCTGTCCAGTTCTCCCAAGACCATTTGTTAAAGAGACTGTCTTTATTCCATTGGATGTTCTTTCCTGCTTTGTCAAAGATGAGTTGGCCATACGTTTGTGGGTCTAGTTCTGGGGTTTCCATTCCATTCCATTGGCCTATGTGTCTGTTTTTGTGCCAATACCATTTTGTCTTGATGATTACAGCTTTGTAGTAGAGGCTAAAGTCTGGGATTGGGATGCCTCCTGCTTTGGTCTTCTTCTTCAAAATTCCTTGGGCTATTCGGGGCCTTTTGTGGTTCCTTATGAATTTCAGGATTGTTTGTTCTAGTTTCAACAAGAATGCTGGTGCAATTTTGATTGGGATTGCATTGAATGTGTAGATAGCTTTGGGTAGTATTGACATTTTGACAGTATTTATTCTTCTAATCCATGAGCACGGAATATTTTTCCATTTCTTTATATCTTCTTCAATTTCCTTCATAAGCTTTCTATAGTTTTCAGCATACAGATCTTTTACATCTTTGGTTAGATGTATTCCTAGGTATTTTATGCTTCTTGGTGCAATTGTGAATGGGATCAGTTTCTTTATTTGTCTTTCTCTTGCTTCATTATTAGTGTATAAGAATGCAAATGATTTCCATACATTGATTTTGTAACCTGCAACTTTGCTAAATTCATGTATCAGTTCTAGCAGACTTCCGGTGGAGTCTATCAGATTTTCCATGTATAATATCATGTCATCTGCAAAAAGCGAAAGCTTGACTTCATCTTTGCCAATTTTGAGGCCTCTGATTTCCTTTTGTTGCCTGATTGCTGATGCTAGAACTTCCAACACTATGTTAAACAACAGCGGTGAGAGTGGACATCCCTGTCGCGTTTCTGATCTCAGGGAAAAAGATCTCAGTTTTTCCCCATTGAGGATGAGGTTAGCTGTGAGCTTTTCATGAATGGTTTTTATGATCTTTAAGTATGTTCCTTCTATCCTGACTTTCTTAAGGGTTTTTATTAAGAAAGGTTGCTGAATTTTGTCAAAGGCCTTTTCTGCATTGATTAACAGTATCATATGGTTCTTATCTTTTCTGTTACTAATGTGATGTATCACGTTGTTTGACTTGCGAATATTGAACGAGCCCTGCATCCCAGGAGTGAATTCCACTTGATCATGGTGAATAATTCTTTTTATATGCTGTTGACTTCAATTTGCTAGTATCTTATTGAGAATTTTTGCATCCATATTCATCAGGGATATTGGCCTGTAGTTCTCTTTTTTTTAATGGGTCTCTGTCTGGTCTAGGACTCAAAGTAATACTGGCTTCATAGAATGAGTCTGGAAGTTTTCCTTCCCTTTCTATTTCTTGGAATAGCTTGAGAAGGATAGGTATTATCTCTGCTTTAAACGTCTGGTAGAACTCCCCTGGGAAGCCATCTGGTCCTGGACTCTTATTTGTTGGGAAATTTTTAATGACTGATTCAAATTCTTTGCTGGTTATGGGTCTGTTCAACCTTTCTATTTTCTCCTGATTGAGTTTTGGAAGCGTGTGGGTGTTTAGGAATTTGTCCATTGCTTCCAGGTTGTCCAATTTGTTGGCATATAATTTTTCATAGTATTCCCTGATAATTGCTTGTATCTCTGAGGGATTGGTTGTAATAATTCCATTTTCATTCATGATTTTATCTATTTGGGTCATCTCCTTTTTCCTTTTGAGAAGCCTGGCTAGAGGTTTGTCAATTTTGTTTATTTTTTCAAAAAACCAACTCTTGGTTTCGTTGATCTGTTCTACCATTTTTTTAGATTTATATTGTTTATTTCTTCTCTGATCTTTATTATTTCTCTTCTTCTGCTGGATTTAGGCTGTATTTGCTGTTCTGCTTGTAGTTCCCTTAGGTGTGCTGTTAGATTTTGTCTTTGGGATTTTTCTTGTTTCTTGAGATAGGCCTGGATTGCAATGTATTTTCCTCTCAGGACTGCCTTTGCTGCATCCCAAAGCGTTTGGATTGTTATATTTTCATTTTCGTTTGTTTCCATATATTTTTTAATTTCTTCTCTAATTGTCTGGTTGACCCATTCATTCTTTAGTAGGGTGTTCTTTAACCTCCATGCTTTTGGAGGTTTTCCAGACTTTTTCCTGTGGTTGATTTCAAGCTTCATAGCATTGTGGTCTGAAAGTATGTATCGTATGATTTCAATTCTTGTATACTTATGAAGGGCTGTTTTGTGACTCAGTATGTGATCTATCTTGGAGAATGTTCCATGTGCACACGAGAAGAAAGTATATTCTGTTGCTTTGGGATGCAGAGTTCTAAATATATCTGTCAAGTCCATCTGATCCAATGTCTCATTCAGGGCCCTTGTTTCTTTATTGACCATGTGTCTAGATGATCTATCCATTTCTCTAAGTGGAGTGTTAAAGTCCCCTGCAATTACCACATTCTTATCAATAAGGTTGCTTATGTTTGTGAGTAATTGTTTTATATATTTGGGGGCTCCTGTATTCGGTGCATAGACATTTATAATTGTTAGTTCTTCCTGATGGATAGACCCTGTGATTGTTATATAATGCCCTTCTTCATCTCTTCTTACAGCCTGTAATTTAAAGTCTAGTTTCTCTGATATAAGTATGGCTACTCCAGCTTTCTTTTGGCTTCCAGTAGCATGATAAATAGTTCTCCATCCCCTCACTCTCAATCTGAAGGTGTCCTCAAGTCTAAAATGAGTCTCTTGTAGACAGCAAATAGATGGGTCTTGTTTTTTTATCCATTCTGAGACCCTATGTCTTTTGGTTGGAGCATTTAGTCCATTTGCATTCAGTGTTATTATGGAAAGATATGGGTTTAGAGTCATTGTGATTTCCATAGGTTTCATGCTTGTAGCAATGTCTCTGGTACTTTGTCTCACAGGATCCCCCTTAGGATCTCTTGTAGGGCTGTTTTAGTGGTGATGAATTCCTTCAGTTTTTGTTTGTTTGCAAAGACCTTTATGTCTCCTTCTATTCTAAATGACAGACTTGCTGGATAGAGGGTTCCCGGCTGCGTATTTTTTCTGTTCATCACATTGAATATCTCCTTCCATCCTTTTCTGGCCTGCCAAGTTTCAGTAGAGAGATCCGTCACGAGTCTTATAGGTCTCCCTTTATATGTTAGAGCACCTTTATCTCTAGCTGCTTTCAGAATTTTGTCTTTTTCCTTGTATTTTGCCAGTTTCACTATGATAAGTCATGCAGAAGATCCATTCAAGTTACATCTGGAGGGAGTTCTCTGTGCCTCTTGGATTTCAATGCCTTTATCCTTCCCCAGTTCAGGGAAATTCTCAGCTATTATTCCTTCAAGTACACCTTCAGCACCTTTCCCTCTCTCTTGCTCCTGTGGAATACCAATTATGCGTATATTATTTCTTTTTAGTGTATCACTTAGTTCTCTAATTTTCCCCTCATACTCCTGGATTTTCTTATCTCTCTTTTTCCATAATGTTACCTTCTAGTTCACCTATTCTCTCCTCTGCCTCTTCAATCCGAACCGTAGTTGTATCCATTTTATTTTGCAACTCGTTGATAGCATTTTTTAGCTCCTCCTGGCTGTTCCTTAGTCCCTTGATCTCTGTAGCAAGAGATTCTCTGCTGTCCTTTATACTGTTTTCAAGCCCAGCGATTAATTTTATGACTATTACTCTAAGTTCACTTTCTGTTATATTGTTTAAATCATGTTTGATCAGTTCGTTAGCTGTTGTTATTTCCTGGATGTTTTTCTGAGGGGATTTCTTCCGTTTCATCATTTTGGATAGTCCTTGGTGTGGTGCAGGACTGCAGGGAACTTCCCCTGTGCTGTCTTGAATAACTTGCATTGGTGGGAGTGGCTGCAGTCAGATCTGATGTCTGCCCCTAGCCCACCAATGGGGCCACAGTCATGCTGGTGTGTGCCTTCTCTTCCCCTCTCCTAGGGGCGGGATTCACTGTGGGGTGGTGTGGCCCATCTGGGCTACTTGCACACTGCCAGGCTTGTGGTGCTGGGGATCTGGCGTATTAGCTGGGGTGGATAGGCAAGGTGCATGGGGGTGTGAGGGCCAGGCTCAGCTAGCTTTTCCTTCAGAGATCTGCTTCGGGAGGGGCCCTGAGGCACCTGGAGGGAGTTAGACCCGCTGGAGGGATGGATCTGCAGAAGCACAGCATTGGGTGTTTGAGCAGTGCAAGCAAGTTCTCTGGCAGGAACTGGTTCCCTTTGGAATTTGGCTGGGGGATAGGCAAGGGAAATGGCGCTGGGTGAGCACCTTTGTTCCCCGCCAAGCTGAGCTCTGTCATCCGGGGCTCAACAACTCTCCCTCCCGTTGTCCTCCAGCTCTCCCATTCTCTGAGCAGAGCTGTTAGCTTATAACCTTCCAGATGTCAAGTCCCTCTTGCTGTCGGAACACACTCCGACCGGCCCCTCCAATTTTGCCAGCCAGACTCGGGGCTCTGCTTGGCCGGGGGCCGCCCCTCCGCCCCGGCTCCCTCCCTCCAGTCTGTGTTGCTGCACAGCCTTGCCGCCCTTCCTACCATCTTCTGTGGGCCTCTCATCTGTGCTTGGCTCCGTAGACTCCTTTCTGGTAGTCTTCTGGCGTTTTTCTGGGTGATTTAGGCAGGTGTAGGTGGAATCTAAGTGATAAGTAGGACGCGCGGTGAGCCCATCGTCCTCCTATGCCGCCATCTTCCCATGATCCCATTATCTCCTGGCTTTAAACTACAACTTTAGTATACATAGAATACATTTAAGTATAAAATATGAAATATATATATAGAAATGTATAAGATATTAAATACATATATTATAAATGACTATTGATTCTAATATACTTGACTGAATAATAGCTCTTTTCCATTCTAATTTGATATGCTTTATTTATCACATACTAAATAGTTATCTTCTCTTTACCCCTCTATAATTGTTATTTTGTTCAATTACTCTGTATGCTCATACTTACACTGGTATGTCACAATTTTTATATAGTTTTATGCCAACTGATTTTACATTATGTAGGCAATTGTTATAATTGTTGCAGCAAGAAAAATTCTCTATGATAAACAGTTCACACCTATTATATGTGGGAGTCAACATTAGTAATGTCCTGACAGATGCACTGATAGCTAGTAAATCCATTTGCTTTTATTCATTTTGGTGTGACATTTTTACTGATGGTCTTTGTGCTGGTATGTGACTTGGACTGCTGCTTACAATTAAGAATGACAAGCAAGAGAACTCTCCCTAAATGTAGAAATGCAATTCTCTGGAGATAACTCTGATGGTGAATTGAAACCCAGTAAGTCAAGAACATGTTATTTTACTCATTAGTCAATCCAAGGTTATTTGAGGAAGTAGAAATTTTTAAATATTCTTGCATAAGTGTTTTTCCTATTTTTGTAATATAATAAATCCTGAGTATTCTTCAGTGTGGATCAAAAGCGTGACATCAAAAACACTCAGAAACATTGAACAAAAGACATTATTTTCAAGTCTGTCATTCTATTATTAATAATAGAACACCAGTAAATGGATAATAAAAACAGACAATAATATCATAATTCCATTATTCCCTTAAGCAAAAAGATACAGTGATTAAATAGTTGAATTTTTTTTCTTAAATATGACAATAAAACAAGGACCTAATGAAATATGGTCTTAACATTTTTATCCATAAGGGCAAATCTGATTTATAATAGAACCTCAATTTTTTTCACTAAAAATCAGTTCCTGAGACTAATTACAACTTATAAATATGTCTCAAAAAGGCATTTTTGGTCCCTTAGGTCCCAGCAAAAGTGTGTTCAAAGACAAAAACGACAGCAAAAGAGAGAATAAAAGGACAAAATCAGAGAAGCTAAATTTGTCCTTGAAAAATTGCAGAAATGTAGGTAATGGGTTATCTTTTACTGGGCTAGATGACAATGTATACATTTTTTTTTAATATATGAAATTTATTGTCAAAATGGTTCCCATACAACACCCAGTGCTCATCCCAAAAGGTGCCCTCTTCAATGCCCATCACCTACCCTCACCTCCCTCCCATCCCCCATTAACCCTCAGTTTGTTCTCGGTTTTTAAGAGTCTCTTATGCTTTGGCTCTCTCCTACTCCAACCTTTTTTTTTTTTCCTTCCCCTCCCCCATGGGTTTCTGTTACGTTTCTCAGGATCCACATGAGAGTGAAAACATATGGTATTTGTCTTTCTCTGTATGGCTTATTTCACTTAGCTTCACACTCTCCAGTTCCATCCACGTTGCTAAAAAGGACCATATTTCATTCTTTCTCATTGCCATGTAGTGACAATGTATACATTTTTATGTTGATTTTCTTAAATATAAAATGGTCTATATAAAATGGTCTATTGTAAACCATTTTAGGTTTAAGACTCTATCTCCTATGTTCCACTTAAGCCTGCAGAATTTCTCAGTTCTTACAGCTCACTGCGGATTTAGTCATAGTAAAAATTCATTCAGAAAGTAAATTCATCCAGGCTATCACTAGACAATGTATAAGAAGAATATAATGTGTTTCAATTACACAAATTATGGTTATTCTCTTTAGGAAGAACAGAAATATTAAGACTCTAATAAATAATTTAATATAACTAATCACGTATAAGATCATAAAGTAATACATTGATGTATTTCATTATACATAGCAGAATCTCCCCCCCCCCCATACTCTTTTTGAAAGATAGGCTTTGGACTTTTGTCTGAAGAACTTCAGTTGTTAAATAACCCATCTTTCTTATAAAGTAGTTGTTTTGTGTTTATCTTAGTCTATCAATAGTGATGCTATTGATTAGGAATGCCTGAAGCACTCATCTGTGGCATTCCCCACAGGCATATTCCTAACCAGAGTCAGGGCCATGGCTAAAAATGCCCTTGTGGTTTGTATTGTGATTACAAGGCACACATCAGGAAACACACACACACAGAGTTTTGAATAAAAAATGATCTGTTACTTACAGATGCCAAAGGATACATGGTACACCCAAAGCCCATTTGGCCAAGTCCCTGGGGATAAAGAGAGAGAGATAGAGAGAGAGAGAGAGAGAGAGAGAGAATAGTGAATGGATTTTGGGGAGGGGTCTGCCTTTACTGGGGTCCAAAGGAAGGATGCCTAGGGTTTCACAGGTTCACTCTTTATTGGTGAACTTAAAGCATACGAGTGAAAATTAGGGCACAAGATAGGAAAAACAAGGTGACTCAAGCAGTCCGTTATCTAGGCTACCCAGGACTTACAAAAGGGGTACCACGAGGGTGAAGCAGCCTGGTTTATCTAGCTGTTTTATTAGTAGCTGTGCCACAAAGCTGGCAATATGTTTATTCAAGATAGTTGTCTTTGAAATGGATGCCTTGGCAGTCAAAAGCTTAATATCAGGCACTAACATTACAATTAAATACAATGCAAAAGAAGGGCATTGGTATTTTCAGGACACCTGACATTCTCCCCTCTATTCCATAATTCCCATTACCACTTAAGTTCTCTCTGAAACCAATTTTGATCATGTATTCCACTGCTAACTCTCTTTTGTTGGGTCCTGACTGCTTAGAGAAAAAGTTCAAACTCATCCTGATATGATGCAGTTTATACTCAAATAAAATGATATATTTTTAAATTACCTAATAGCCCATTTACTTTCATGCATTTATGTCATTTTCTATCTGTTCTATTTGTACAAAACGTCCTTTTACCTTTTTAGCCTTGATCAAATTCAAATTAGGAGCAGACAGCATTTCTATTCATATGTTAAGTTTTATTCAACTTATTGATCAAAACTAAAACCCTTCGCTTGTGATATCATAGTGTCTGGTTTATTCTTCTATGTTGAATAGTTGAATGCATAATAATCTAAACTTAATATAATTTGTCATGCCCATGCTTGCACTAGTCACTAGATTGGAAAATTGACCACAACGTATTCATGTTATCACTCTGCAAACAAATGTAGATTGTTGTATGTAGAAGGAAATTATGAGTATTAAACAAACTATAAAGTTTATAATAAAATCAATTCTCATTATATGATATACTATTATGTATGATAAAATAAAATAATCTTCTACCTAATCCAAGTATCATTATTACAACAGAACTCATAGTTACTAAAGATTGGGGATTGCAGTTCCTCATATAAGATTGTAAGCATAAAGCATGTTACACAACATTCTTATAACACCAAGACATTGTACAGTGCTCAAATGATACTAGATAATAATATAGTAGATAGTAGAAAGTTGTAAGGATAGTAGGTACCTAAAGATAGGAGGTAGTTGATAAATAATTGCTGGTGAATGAAATGTACCCTACCATCAACTGATGCAAGGGTTCATACGTCCCTATTCAATTTGAGGAAAAATAAACTTTAAGAAACAATAAAAGCACATGTAATTCTTAAATTGAATAATTAAGAAGATAAAATTGGATTAATTATGTTTTCCAAAAGTAGCCATCCCTTCAAACATTATAATAATGAGACTATATCAACATATGATATGAGACATAAACATCATTCTAGGTATTTTTTAAAAATGGGATTTGATGCAGGAAATTAAGTTCTTAAAACAATTGATAGGTTTGGTAGTCAGTTGTGAAGTACCAGTGGCTTTCAGACACACTGTCACAGATAGATTTTAGGGATTTTTAGTTTTAGTTATGTTTAAAAATTTGGTATATTTATTTTATTCTGCATTGCATCCAAACATTATGTTTTACTCTGATCACTATCTCTCCAAAATTCTAATTGTTAAATAAAGTCTAGTGTCTAGATACTAGTACTTCATATCTAAAAAAATGACATTTTACAGAGCTTATAGATACTATATTTCAGGAGAGGTGGTCAACATTCAAAAGCTAGATTTTCTTGTATTGCCCAAGTGATCAGGAATAACCAAAACGTTTTAAATGAATTAAAATTATTTATGCTCAGAAAAACACTTGAAGGTAAATCCCAGGAATACAAACATAGAAGGATAAAAATGAGCATGGGATACATTCTGTATCATCCAGTAATACTTGCTACAGTGAGTCCATTTTCAAGGCAAATTCTTGGGTTTTTACTGCTTTTAATGGAGACCTGTATGAGAGGATTCTGATTTTGAGAAATGTCATGTGGAATTATCCTGGTTTGTAAAATGAGTGTAATTCAAATACTCAGCCTCTGTCATGATAGGTGGTGGTGGCTGTACTGGCTTATTATTCTTAGAACAGTGAGGATCATCACTCTCTTTTGACTTTGAGAGTTCCAATTTAGTAGTTTTTGGCTTTCAATCAGGGTCCTGCTTTCTTTTATCCAGAGATGATTTATCCTGCTCCTTGGCTTTCCTGTAAGCTTTCCTTTCTTCAGCTATGAGAAATCTAGCAATTTCCTCATCCTGGGATATTTGAGCTGCTCTCATGTCCACCTGGATAGCCAAATTTTCTTCTTCTAGCAGTTTTCTGACAATTTCAGCATCATACCACTCCGGATCCCTGTGGATCACTCATGATGGAGTAGAGAGGCAGCCTCTTTCATCCCTCTTGGCTTCATTCCCAAAACTGCCCAGCAAAAACTCCCCTTTCACATAGTTTACTCAACAGCAGAAAATCACTCAATAAACTGTAAGTGAGGCTTTTGCAAAATAGCAAGTGAAAAAATGGTTAAGTTACTGAAATAAAAAAGAAATTAGTCATATCTCGTAAATCCAGTATCAATATTTATTTATTTATTTATTATTTATTTATTTATTTATTTAGAGAGCGTGGGAGGGCCAGAGAGAGAGAGGGAGAGAGAATCCCAAGCAGGCTCCACACTCTCAACACAAAACCCAATGTGAGGCTCGAATCCATGAACCTAATGGTGAGATCATGACCAGAACTGAGACCAAGAGTTGAGTGCTTAATCAATTGGGCCACCCAGGTGCCCTTCTCTCTCTCTCTTTCTAAAAAAAAAAACAAAAAACAAACAAACAAACAAAAACACCTAATGGCAAAAATGTGAAAATGGTTCCTTAGTGCCAATTGCCATTCCTTGAATAATAATGTAATGACAACTGTGTAACAATCCTTAAATTTGAAGCAAGGAAAATAGGATCTTTTCCTGTAGTTTTACTAAACACTAAATAGAAGCTTCAGATCTCTTTCACTCAATCCTTTCTACTCCTTTCACTCACATATTATCTTTAATTTTCTCCCTGAACTATGTCATTTGTTAGATGAACATATGTAAATTCTAGTTACTGGTTTTCTCAGCAAACTAGTGACTATATAAGATTTTTCTTACAGAAAAAGAAAAAAAGCTTTCATTAAAAAAGGTGTCTTTTGGTCTTACCATTCCAGTAATGAAGATATATCACTGGTAATTCCTCAATCAATTCTATTTGTATATTATGTCTTCATCAGTCTATTGCAAACTGGAAGGCCCTTAAATTACATGAACATCTAATGATCTTAATTCCACTGCAGTTGTATTTGATACATATAAAAATACTTTATCATTTTTATGTAATTTGTATGTTTGTTCACTGTTATTTCCAAACAGGTTCTGATAGTCTTTACAAAAATGGTATGAGAAAATATAACATCACCTTACTTTTATCTGCCATAACTCTGGTTGGGCTTTCAAAAATAAAAGATTACAGAAATAAAATTTAAACTCAGCATTTCTCCAGGTTAATTAAATGAATAGAATTTACTTATGCTGAAAATTATTTTTGAATATGAGCAGGCTTTTTAGGAAAATTCTAGAGTAGCTATTATTCTCCTGTTCAATGAATACCTTCCAATAATATTCTGCATACAATGGCTGGAAGTAAGCTTTCTGTGGGTAAATATTTAAAGTCTTACAGAGTTGTACCCAAATAGACAGTGTTGTATTGTTTCATATTTTCACTTACACCTCAGTACACTGAGGAAAACATATAGTGCGTTACTGCCCAGTTTCCTCAAACCAAAACACAGGGAAAAAAAGTGTGTGTGTGCTTCAGTTTTATATTTCAAATTTATTCCCTTTCTCAGAAACAACTAAAATAAAGCAGATGACTATAGAATTTAATTTATGTAATGCTCTAATCTTGGGAAATACTGTTTACTAATTCCTATAATAACAGCGTTTCATTATGATCACATGCTGCAGTCCATGCTTTCTTGTGATGTCATGTGTTATTGCCCAAGAGGATACAGAATATCTTCCACTAGCACTGCAATAAACATAAGCAGTCCAGTTGGGGGGGAAAAAGCTACTATTTTCATCCATTAGCTACTTTTTTTTAGACCACATTCTTAACAGTGCCAGTCTCTAGATACTGTACTCACTACAAGAACAGCACAATATACAATAATATCTTAATAATGAAAACATAATCATAGAAATTTAAAGTGATAAGAATATAATATCAGGAAGTTAAAAAATAAATAACATTTTCAACTTATCACACACACTCATGCATATATACACATATCTTTAACACAAAAATAGAGATATTAGAGCCATGACCTAAGGTTTTAGGAATAACATATCTTATGTTTAAGGAGAGACCCATGAGTGGATACAAAGATCAAAAATAGTCCTAAGGGTGCCTGGGTGGCTCAGTCGGTTTTGATTTTGGCTCAGGTCATGATCTCACGGGTTTGTGAGATGGATCCCCATATTGGGGTCTGCAAAGTCTGCTTTGGATTCTCTCTCTCCCTCTCTTTCTTGCCCCTCCCTGGTACACTCTCTGTATTTCTCAAAATAAAAAAAAAGTAAACATTAAACAAGAAATACTCCTAATGCTTAAGGTTTTACTACCTAATGGGAGAGTTAAGTCTTATCTAAACTGATAAATTTAGAAAATGATAAACATTCAACAAATCAATTCTTAACAGAAAAGGCATATACAGTAAGATCAATAGAACAAGATGTGTAAAAATTTTAAGACTATTTTTATTTAAAATTTATATGTCTATCATTTTATTTATTTTTTAAAATTTACATCCAAGTTAGTTAGCATATAGTGCAACAAAGATTTCAGAAGTAGATTTCTTAAAGCCCCTTACCCATTTAGCCCATCCCCCCTCCCACAACCTCTCCAGTAACTTTTTTTTTTGTCCTCCCTATTTAATTCTCTTATGTTTTGTCACCCTCCCTGTTTTTATATTACTGTTGGCTCCCTTCCCTTATGTTCACCTGTTTTGTATATTAAAGTCATCATATGAGTGAAGTCATATGATATTTGTCTTTCTCTGGCTAATTTCATTTAGCATAATACCCTCTAGTTCCATCACGTAGTTGTGAATGACAAAATTTCATTCTTTTTGATTGCCGAGTAATACTATATATATATATATATATATATATATATCCCACGTCCCCTTTATCCATTCATCCATTGATGGACATGTGGGCTCTTTCCATACTTTGGCTATTGTTGATAGTGCTGCTATAAACATGGGGTGCATGTGCCCTTTGAAACAGCATACCTGTATCCCTTGGATAAATACCTAGTAGTGCAATTGCTGGGTCATAGGGTAGTTGTATTTTTAATTTTTTGAGGAGTCTTCATAAAAATTTCTCTTAATATTTAAGTACAATCTGTATATACAATATACAATATTTAGTTGATATACAAATAATAAATATACAGTAGATGAATTTTCACAAAGTATATATATGTATAACCATCATTTGGTCCAAGAAATATATTTTTAGCATCACTGAAGTATGTTCACCCAAGGATGATCACTATCCTGACTTTTAGCAACACAAATTAGTTCTTGGTTTTAAACTTAATTTATACTTATATACATATAGTAGAATGGATACTTAGCTTTAGTATATTCAAATAATGAAAACTATACAACAATGAGAATAAACACCATATGAATGAAATGGAAGTCTGTGGCTATTGAGTATTCATGTGGTAAACTATAGTAGCTATTGCCAAACTCTTTTCTGAAGTGGATGTACCAGTTTATTCTCCCATCAGACTTACATTAGAAGTCAGGTTGTTTTATACCCTCCCCAAAACTTGGTATAATATGATTTTAAAAAATGAGCTATTGAGGCACCTGGGTGGCTCATTGGGTTAATTGTCTCTTGATTGTGACTCAGGTCATGATCTCATGGTTTGTAGGATGGAGCCCCACATTGGGCTCTGCACTGACAGCACAGAGCCTGTGTGAGATTCTCTCTCTCTCTCTGTCCCTCCCTTGCTCGTGCTCTCTCTCTCTCTCTCTCTCTCTCAAAATAAATAAATAAACTCAAAAAAATAAAAATGAAAATAAAATTTGGCTCTTATGATGGGTATTTAATACTATCTCAATATAATTTTAACTAGCATTCCTCTGGTGACTACTTGATGCTGAGTACATGTTAATATATTTGCTGAAGATTTGGAATCACATATAGGGAAAAATGTGTTCAAGTTAGATTATTAATCTTATTACACTGATTTGAAAGGGTTCATTATATATTTCAAAGAAAGTAATTTCTTATATATATGTGTTGCTTTTTTTTATTCAAAGCAAACATTGGTGTACTACACAATTCTCCATCATACATGTTCTATCATTTTCTTGCTATATATGCTGCCAACTCTGAGTCCAATACTATTATCACATAGGTATTAAATAAATCCATGCCACCTCAATTTGTTTGTATACTTCTGGGACTTTATTTTTTATATCATTATATATACCATCACAATCACAGTTCCAATAAAATCTTATTTTCATCCTTGCACTTTTCAGCTCAGGAATTTATAAGGGCTGTGTTATTATAAAGGTAAGAAATTTTATTACCAGAAAATCCTGTGAGGTAAAACAAAGGACAGGAAGCTAGAGAGGAAGGAAAGTGCCATTATCCCATTCTGCAGGTCTGGCCTCTGTAAGACAAGAATTACCTAGGAAGAGTGTCAGACTGCAGTACAGTTTTAAGAAAATTTCGGTCATGGCTGATATGGAGTCCTGAGACTAAAGTTGTCCTGTGAGATTAGTCCTAAATCTTATAGGAATGGATCTGCCTTAATATTACTGTAGCTTTGTCATTTGCTGGCAGCAGCCCTTGGGAAGCCTAGCCTTGTGCAAACATGGTGATGGATTTAAAACATAGCACCTGGGGTCATCTGTCAGTTACACTCCCTGCATCAGATCTGAGGGCTGCATTTCTTTGGTTACCACAAAAGCTCATTATAAATAACCCGAACAATCCCAAATCCCCAACACTTCACAATCTTAGCCCACTTCTTTTTATAAAGCTTATCATTTACTACTTCCTACCACAGAATTGTTGCTTCAGTGTTTACTATGTCTTTCTTTTATTCCCCATCTCCTTAACTGCTATTTTTAATTACTGCTTCTGTATTGTATGTTGTACTCATCGGCTATAATATTCTTACACTATAATTTCACTGACCAAAGGCTAACTTTTTTGGCAGTACCCTGCTCAAATTCCATCTCCTCCATTATCTCACTGCATAAATTATCTTTACTTTTCTAAATTACTATAACATTTATATTCTGAATCCTTTACAGTCTCTGAGTTCTTATTGTTGTGTTAGTGTGCTACTATGTTAATATATAATTTCTTTAATGTATATAAATTATCTGAGAAAAAAATTGGAGGGTTATATTTTCTACAGTATTTTCATGTTCTAGGAATTAGAGCTCCTCATATATGAACTTGCATGTCTCTTATAGTGTCATTTACCAAACTGCATTAGATTCATTTGATTGATCTATTAGAGCATCTATCACACATAACATGCTACAGATATGTTTATTGAATACATTTCTGAATAATTCTAACACTGTAGTTATTTTATTTTCTTCTCTATATGCTTTATATTTAATAACATACATTACGTTGTCACTTAATTTTTCTCAGATTTATAACTTACTTGATACCCAGCATATTGGAATGATATCATTAAGGCATGGAATGTGCCTTTATTGATAAATCGACATCTTAAAGCTGTCTATTTATATTGTCATGCTTTCAATGCAATTGTTCATAGGGATGTCTGATTTGTACACGTCTTTTTTAGATTATTGTTAAAGTGTTAGTATTAGTGAAATTTATAGTTTGGATTGGTAAAGACATGAAATGACTTAATAAAAAATATTTCAGAGCATAAATTTTGAATATTTCCCATTATGTTATAATAAGAATATAAAACCTCCATAACTACTAAAGTAAACCTAGTACAGAAGATTTGCAAATTTTACTTTAAAAAAATCATGTTTTAATGATCTATATGCTATATGATCTATATGCTATAATGTTATGATGAATCAACAGTAATGTCAGTAGTGATTACATTTGCTTAAATACAACAGGTCATTAATGAGAGCATGAAAACAAACAAAATAAACAAAGCTCAGCACATTTCCATTTCCATAGCCCAAGATAAAACAAAACTTCACTTTTCTTTTGCAGGACATTTTATAGTTAAAACCCCTGATATGTCTTCTGAATTATTATTTAAAAACTTTTATTTGACTATAGTAAAAATAATGTCATTAAATGAATGTAATTCAGTCAACATCTGATTTATTTTCATTTCAAAGGATAAAAACAAAAATCATACATGAATAAATATTAACAAAGTTGAGCACAAAGTTATATATGATGAAATCCACATGTGATTAAACTTATAAACATTCTTTAGCTATAGGTTTCTTGAGGAGAGAATAACATCAACTTTGTGCCATCATTTTAGAATTATATTGGAAAATAATTTAGAAATTAAATATGTCTGATTATTTTATTATGGACATGGAAAAGGTTTCTTAAAATATGAGGGTGGGACACTTGGGTGGTTCAGTCGGCTGAGTGTATGACTCTTGATTTTGGCTCAGGTCATGATCCCAGGGTCATGGGATGGAGCCCCATATCAGGCTCTGCTGAGCAAGGAGCCTGCTTGAGATTCATTCTCTCTCTCTCTCTATCTCTCTCTCTCTCTCCATCTCCCCCCTTCCCCCTCTCCTTTGCTTGTCCTTTCTCTCTCTCTAAAATTAAAAAAAAATGGGGAAATGTTTATCTCTGATAAATGAAGGGCACATTTTCTATAGTGTGGTAGGGAGTATGATTGTTCCCCTAAAATGTCCAATTTCCACTCCCTTGAGCCTATAAGTAAATTAGGTAATTAAAGCTGCAGGTGGAATTAAGATTGTTAATCAACTGACCTTGAGAGGGGAATATTGTACTGGATTATCTAAATGGGGCAATGTAACCACAAAGATCCTTACTTGTAAAGGTGGGAAGCTAGAAAGTCAGAGTCAGAGCAATATAATGTGAGGAAGACTCAACTGACCATTGCTTACATTGAAGGTGGAAATGAACCATGAAACAAAGAATGCAGGTATCCACTGGAAGCTGAAAATGAGAAAATAGATTGTCTCTAAAATGGTTTGGTGTTAGCCCCCCAAGAGGTGTCTATGTAAAATCCCTGGATAATGTGGAAACTGAATGTTACCTTATTTGGAAAAAGGAGCTTTTCAAAGGTAATTAAGCTATGGATCCTGAGATGAGACCATCTTGGATTATTTGAGTGAGTCCCAAACCCAATGACAAATGTTCTTACAAAATAAAGGAACAAGAAGCTTTGTGACAGACAAAAGAGAAGAAGGAGAAAGGACAAAGCAATGTAAAGATGAAGGCAGAGATTGAAGTGATGTAGAAACAAGCCAAAGAATATGTGAAGGTACCAGAAGATGGAAGAGGCAAGGAAGGATTCTCCTCTAGAGCTTCCAAAGGGAGTGTTGCATTTTGACACGTTGATTTTAGACTTCTAGTTTCCAGAATGTAAGAAAATAAATTTCTGGGTTTTTTTTAATCCACTAAATTGCTAGTAGTTTGTTATGCAGTCTTAGAAATCTAATCCCATAAAGCATCCGGAGAACAATGCAGGTCTCCTAAAATATTAATTTAAGCCCATTTTGACCCATTTTGATTTTTGAACTCCAGAACTATGATATATTTTTATTGTTTTAAAAATGTGTTAATTTGTTATGAAAGCTATCAGGAACTAGTATATATAGTTATAAAAAATATGGAGTCTCAAGACACTTCTCTAAAAAGAACACAGACTTCAAGGGAGCCTTCAACATTCCCCTAGAAAACACACCACATTTTTTTCTAGTAAATTTCTGCAAGATCTAAAATGGTAATTTTACACATTCTCCTTGCTATTAAAAGCATCTTCTTTCTCTCTGGCTTATTTCACCTAGCATAATGCCTTCAAAGTCCATTTATGTTGTCCAAAATGGCAGGATTTCCTTCTTTTTATAGATGAATAGTATTTCAGTGTGTGTGTGTGTGTGTGTGTGTGTGTGTGTGTGTAGTGTGTCTCACATTATCTTTATCCATTCATCTATTGATGGATACTTAGGTTGTTCCCAAGTCTTCACTACTATAAATAATGCTACTATAAGCATAAGGATGCAGATATCTTTCCAACATAGTAATTTATTTTCCTTCAGTATATGCCCACAAGATTAATTGCTGAATCATATGGCAGTTCTATTATCAATTTTTTGAGAAACCTCCATACTGTAGAGTGGCTGTATCAATTTTCACTCCCACAAACCATGTATAAGAAATTCCCTTTTCTCCACTTCTTTGCTTGCATTTGTTATCTCCTGTCTTTTTGATAAATGCAATTCTAACAGGCCTGAGGTGATATCTCATTGTGGTTTTTTATTGCATTTCCCTGATGATGAGTGATTTGGGGCTCCTTTTCATGTATCTGTTTGATGTTTGAATATATTCTTTGGAAAAGTGTCAATTTGGGCCCTTTGCCCATTTTTAATTGTTTTTTATAGTTATTAAGTGGTATGAGCTATTTATATATTTTGTGTATTAACTCTTTATTAGATATATGATTTTCAAATACTTTATCCCATTTCATAGGTTGTCTTTTCTTTTTATTGATAATTTCTTTTGCTACGCAAAAGTGTTTTAGTTTGATGTGGTTCCACTTAATTATACTTTTGTTTCCTTTGCTTTTGGTGTCATATCCAAAATATCATTGCCAAGTCCCATGTTTTCTTCTAGGAATCTTATGGTTTCAGATCTTACATTGAAATCTTCAATCCATTGTGAGTCAGTTTTTGTGAGTATTGTAAAATAGGGGTATGGTTCTTTTCTTTTACATGTGAATATCTAATTTCCCTCCTTCCATTTATTGAAGAGTCTGTCTTTTCTTTAATGAGTGTCCTTGGCTCTCTTTTCAAATATATATGCATGGGTTTATTTCTGGGCTCTCAATTCTATTCCATTTGCTCATGTGTTAATATTTATGCTAGTTTCATACTTTTTGATTACTATAGCTTTATAATATAGTTTGAAACCAAACTATAATATAGTTTGATGCCTTGCTGTTTCATTTTGAATTGTTTTAATTGCTATATCTTTAAGTTCACTAATTTTTGTTTCATTTGTATTCTAAAATTTTTTTAATTTTTTACATTTATTTTTTAGAGATAGAGAGACAGAGTGTGAGTGGGGGAAAGGCAGAGAGAGAGGGAGACACAGAATCTAAAGCAGGCTTCAGGCTCTGAGCTGACAGCACAGAGCCTGACTTGGGGCTCGAACTCATGAACCGTGAAATCATGACCTGAGCCAAAGTCGATACTTAACCAACTGAACCACCCAGGTGCTCCTGTTTCATTTCTATTCTAAACTGCATAATCCCATATAGTTATTTTTTTATTTAATACATTATAATTGTCATTTTTGAAGTTTAATTTGGGTACTTTTATATAATTCGTGTATCTACTTAACACATTCAATTTTCCCCTAACTTCTTGAACATATGGAATATAGTCATGCTAATCATTTTAATGTTTTTATGTATTAATTATATCATTTCCACCTTTCTTAGACTGTTTCTACTAAGTTATTTTTCTCTTTTTGGTATAATATCTTCCTGTTTCTATTTATGCATTGTAACTTTTTATTGAATGTCAGACACTCTAATTTTGCTTTGCTGTTGAATCCTGGATACCATTGTATTCCCATAATAATTGTTTAAGGTTTTTTGGCACAATGATTTTACTTGGAAATAGTTTATCATTTGGGGATTTGATTTAAGTTTATTAGATAAGACCAGAGTAGTCTTTATTCTAGGAATAATTTTGTCTCCCTACTGAAACAATACCCTCCTGAGTATTCTTTCTGATGCCCCACACATTATGAGATTTCCAACTCTGGCTTGTGGGAACATGAATTATTCCTGAAGCTGAGTTAATAGTATTGTTTCCCTTTTTGGGCTCTTTTTGTTTCTCTTTTTGGCTGCTTGTTTCTTTGGCCTCAGGTACATTCCTCACGTGCATGTACTAAACAGTATTCAGCAGAAAGAGTTGAGGGAGACTATCTTCTTATATTGGGATCTGTCTGCCTGTGCAGCACTCTGTTATTCTGTCTTGTGAACTTTAGCTGTGTTAGTCTTCCTATACTTGCAACTCTATCTCCTTAACTCCAAGATATCTCAGGCTCTGGGTTCCTGATCCCTGCACTGAAAGCTGTAAACTTTTTCTAGAAAGTAAGATGGAACAATTACAGGGCTCATCTTGCCTGTTTCTTCTTTCTTAGGAATTACTGTCCTGTACTACTTGACCACCTGACAAGTATTGTTTCATATATTTGGTCTAAATTTTTAATTGTTACAGGTGGGAAGGTAAGTACAGTTTCTATTATTCAATCTTTACAGAAAGGAAAATCCAGATATTTATTTTAACTGGTAGGCAAAATAATAGCCCACAAAGATGCCCATATCCTAATCCCCAAGACCTGTGAATTTGTTAGGTTACATATTAAGGGGCAATTAAGATTGGTGATGTGATATGAGAAGGATTCCACCCATTGTGCCTACCTTTGAGGATGGAGGAAAACAGCCATGAGACATGGAATGCAGGAAGTCTCTAGCAGATGGAAAAGGGAAGAATGTAGATTTGCCTTAGAACCTCCAGAAAGGAATGCATCCTTGCCAAAATCTAGATTTTAGTTGAGTGAGACCCATACCAGACTTTTGAAGTACAGACTGTAAGATAATATATTTGCATTGTTTTAACTGACCAACTTTGTGGTAGTTTTTTTCAGAGACAATAGAAAATTAATACACATGGTTGAGGAAGTAAGACCTGAAAGTGTCATAGATCAGAGTTAGAGTTGGGTCATATACAAAAGTGAAGTATATCAGGATATAAGCAATTAGACTAGGACATAAGAAGTCATAATCCAAGCAAGCAGTTTCAACAATAGCATTATCAGTGAGAATAGAAGTTTAATGTACACTGAAGAATTTTTTCCAATATATTTTTCCAACATATTTTTTGTTGAGTGAAGAACCTGGATGGAGACTATGGTCATTCCAGAGGGGCAAAATAGTAGAGGTATTTAGCTAAATTAGAAATAAACATGATAAATGCTGACAGTCCTTACACCATGCCTTTCAGTGTGAGTAGAAATTACTTTAATGGAAGCATTAAAAATGCACCAGTAGCCAGGCACATTATTATGTCGTAATCTAAAAAAGTTAAATAAAATTTTGCAGCTTTAATTTGAAATTTCATCATATTCTTAGTCATCATATAGGATTAACAGAACAACAAATAATATTTTATAAATTTGAGAAAGAAATACATATGCACAAGCATAATACCCTTCTTTTAAAAATTACATCTAATTTTATAATTTTCTAATACTCACAAATAGGACATCAGCCATAAGTTAAATGTACTATTCAGTTGATATCAACATAGGCACAGTTTTTCACTAATGGGTTTTAATCTGTGGTTCCTAGAGGATTAAGAGGTTGCCAAGGTAAATTATGACAACATGTGTTTCAGAAAATAGAAAATTATTTTTCTAAGAATCATCAACTAGGTCTAGAGCTACTGTCAATAAAAATAAATCCTCGTGGCATGGAAATAATAATTCTAATTATTGACTTTACACTTACTGTTTGTTTCCAGTTCAGCCTTTAAACAAACTTGTTTGTCTTTCATTTGGTGTCAGCATGCAAATGTATTTCCATCCCAATGAATAAGATTGTAATTATTAAAGTGTAAGCCATTATATTACTAAACAGCAATGTCTAGGCTAATACAAAATAAAACAGCCAGGCAATTAATCATTGTACCACATAAAAATACTGGGACAAACAATGAAAATAAAATACTACAATATTAATAAAGTATTTTTTTTCTACTAGAGAATAACAAGCAACTGATTTTGCCTGACTATGCCAGTGTGTGGTTAATATGCAACTATGGAGATATAGTAAGAAATCAGTGATGAGAACAAAGTGGGTAAGATTTTACATGTTATGAATATGCATTGCACAGTATTTTGAGTAGATTTTCCAACAGAAAATTGCATACTTTAAAAATACTGTCAAGTCAATTGCAGTCAAAAGATACTTTAATGGTTAATTGAATCCCCCATTGAATAATTGAAATTCCTGCAAATACAATAATAGATGGTTTTCTAGCTTCTGCTTTAATACTGCCCATTTTACTGAACATACAGCTATTCAAAGTAGCTTAGTCCAATTTAAAGTAGCTCTAATTGATAGATATTTCTTCTTTTTAAGCATAATTTATGTCCCTGGCCATTTATATCTTTAGGTACTCACAATATTTTTCAAATATATGAATAAGCAAAATGTGTACTCCAACAGTGTTTTATTTTTAGATAAAATATAATCAGGTTTTCAACTATGATTTCAACCATACAAATAAAAATTATTGATATAACTTAGGACTTTCCCTATACATCTAATAATTCATTTGGTTACAGTCACCTAATGCTCTAGCCTATGAAAAGACATTTTTGATTCTAACATACTAAGGCTTCTTTTCATCCTAATGTTACAAATTATAACTGAATGCAATCAATATTCTTCTTAAGATCTGCTATATATTATTAACAGGAGAGATGTCTATGGAATGATAACAGTGAATATACTCTAGGTTGATAGAGACTCAAAAATCAGCACTGTGTGAGATTGTTCAACTAGTTAGAGTTCAGCTTAACTTTATTATCAGCTAGCCCAGATCTTTCCATTTTTTTTCCAAGAAGGACACAATGAGACTTGATAAAATAGAAATACTATATCTACTGATATAGTTCCCTGATGTATTAGTCTAACATCCCAGTCAAACTACAAATGATTGTATTGGTTAGTGCTCATTTGTCTCATTTTGTAATTATCAACAACTTATTTAATAATCTATTTTGTAATTTTACTAAAATCAAGAGACATGTCACCAAGAGACATGTTTCCTTTTCATGAAAATTAGGACCATTTTTTCATATTAAGCCTTCTAACCCCTTTCATATACTTCGTAATGACAAGATTTGTTGGCAGGTTTGGTGACATTAATTAATTATGTTATTAGTTTCAGTCAGAAATCTTGAATACATCAAGACTAAACAGGTGCTCTTTTATATTCTCCTGACATACAAAAAAATACTCACAAAACTTAATAAGAAAACAAACATCTTGTTTAGAAATGGGCAAAAGATATGAAACTTCCCTCAACAAAGAAGATATATGGATGGCAAATAAGCATATGAGAAGATGTTCAATGTCAAGGGACATCAAGAAATTTCTAGCTGAAATAACAATGAGATACAACTACAAAACCATTAGGATGGCTAAAATCCCAAACACTGACAATACCAAATGCTGGTTAGAATGCAAGACAACAAAGATGTTCATTCATTGCTATTGGGAATGCAAAATGGTACAGCCACTTTGGAGGACAGTTTGACAGCTTTTTACAAAATGAAATATATCCATACCACTCAATCCAGCAATTTCACTACTTGATATTTACCCAATGAGATGAAAACTTACATATACACACACAAACCTGCACACAAATGTCTATAGCAACTTCACTCATAATTGTCAAAATTTGGAAGTCATCAAAATGCCCTTAATTAGATGAATGAATAAACACACAGTGATACATCCAGGAAATAGAATATTACTCATAGCTAAAAAGAAGTGGATATCAAGCTATGAATAGATATGGAGGATCCATAAATGCATATTTCTAGTGAAAGAATCCAATATGAAAGAAGGCTACATACTATATGATTCCAACTATATGACATTCTGGGAAAGGAGAAACTATTGAGACAGTAATAAGATCAGTGGTTGCTAGATGTTGCAGGTGGGGAGAGAAAGGAAGGAATGAGTAGTTGGTGAACAAGAGATTTTTAGGGCAGTGAAACTATTCTGTATGATACTGTATTGGTGCATACATTTTATACATTTTTCAAAACTTATAGAATGCACAACACATAGAGTAAATTCTAATGTAAACTATAGACTTTAGTTACATATTATCAACTCAATAATGTTACACTAATGCAAAATTAGTTTTGGGAGGTAGAAATGAGAGTATACTGGGACTCTGTATGTTCGCTGTAAACTAAAAACTACTTTAGAATATGAAGTCTATTAATTATAAACAAATGGAAAAAATGACTTAAGTTTATACTTTTTGTTACTTGTAATTCTGTGCTTAAAAAAATGAACCCATGCTCACCAAGAGTTATTTCTGATCTGTAATTTTTATTTTAACCATTCTGACAGATGTGAGGTGATAGCTCATTGTAGTTTTGATTTGCATTTCCCTGATGATTAGTGATGACCATCTTTTCATGTACGTGTTGGCAATTGGCAATCTGTAGGTCTTCTTTGGAAAAATATCTGTTCAAGACCTCTAACCATTTTTTAACTCATTTTTTTTAATTTAGTTGTATAAGTTTTTTCTTAAGTGTGTATATTTCAGTTATTAATTCTTTATCAGGTATATCATTTGCAAATATCTTCTTCCATTTCGTAAGTTGCCTTTTTGTTTTGTTTTGTTTTTAATTTTTTTTTTCAACATTTATTTATTTTTGGGACAGAGAGAGACAGAGCATGAACGGGGGAGGGGCAGAGAGAGAGGGAGACACAGAATCGGAAACAGGCTCCAGGCTCTGAGCCATCAGCCCAGAGCCCGACGCGGGGCTCGAACTCACTGACCGCGAGATCGTGACCTGGCTGAAGTCGGACCCTTAACCGACTGCGCCACCCAGGCGCCCCAGGTTGCCTTTTTGTTTTGACGATGATTTCCTTTTTTGTGCAAAGTTGTACTTTTTTTGTTTTGATGTATTTCCAATAATTTATTTTTGCTTTTGTTTCCCTTGCCTTAGGAGGCATTTGTAGAAAAATGTTGCTAAGGCCAATGTGGAAAAGAGTATGGAAGTTCCCCAAACAATTAAAAATAGAAATAACATATTATTAAATAATTCACCTAATGAGTATTTACCCCTCAAAAATAAAAACACTGATTCAGAAAGGTGTATGCATCCCTACATTCAATTCAACATTATTTATAATAACCAAGATATGGAAGCAAAGTGTCCATTGACAGAAAAATGGATAAGAATGATGTGATAAATATTACACAGCCATAAAATATTACACAGCCATAAAAAAGGATGAGAGAGTGCCATTTGAGAAAACATGGGTGAACCTACAGGTTATTATAAGTCAGAGGACAATTACCATATGATTTTACTTATATGTGGAACCTTAAAAATGAATAAACAAACAAAAACAGAATCAGACCTATAAATAGAAAAAAACTGAGGTTGACGGAGGAGAGGGGAGTGGGAAGATAAAATGTGTAAAGGAGAGTGAGAGATATGGGTTTCTAGTAATGGAATGAATAAATCATGTAAATAAAAGGCACAGCATAAGGAATATAGTCAATGATATCGTAGTAGTGTTGTATGGTGACATTTGTGGTGAGCATATCATAATGTATAAACTTGTTGAATCACTATGTTGTACACCTGAAACAAATGTAACATTGTGCATCAAATATACTCAAATAAAAAATTAAAAAAATAAGTTTAAAAATGAACTCATGGGCAGTCATTTAATGTTCTTGTCTTTTATTTACTATTCCCAAGAATTCCTCATCATAGTAATATAGAATTATTAAAAAATAATTTTGGAATTTCAAAGTACCATGCCTTATTAATTTTTCTCACATATAACTCCATATGTACCCTCTCTTTTAAACTCTTGCTTTGGTTTTTGGAGTAGACCTCACACTGGTCTTCTTAACTAAAAAATGCCATAATAAATCTGTTTTCTTTTCTGCCATCAGTATTCTTTCTAAATCCCAAATTCATTATTGTAACAATCTATAGTTGAAACACTTCACCATTTTTTCCTATATATATTTTTTTCTCTTACATGGTGTAAACAACAAGAACAACACAATTTCACTATATTTATATTTTTTAAAATTTTTGTTTATTTATTTTGACATAGAGAAAAAGTGTGAGCAAAGGAGGGGCAGAGAGAGAGGGATAGAGAGAGAATTGCAAACAGGCTCTGTACTGTCAGTGCAGAGCCTGATGTGGGCTTGAACCCATGAACTGTGAGATCATGACCTGAACAGAAATCAAGAGTCAGACACTTAACCAACTGAGCCACCCAGATGTCCCATTTTACTGTATTTTCTTCCTCACATTCTTGTAACACACTTTCCACTTCCTACATGAAATTACATACCACACACTAACACACACAAGCACACAATCACATACTACAGGACATATATACAATGACATTTGTTTTTCCTTAAACATACTTCATTAGTTGTCTGTGACTTCATTCATGCTATTCCTTCTTTACCATCCTCATGGATAATGTTTCCAAAAATCACTTAAAATTGTGACTTATCAAATCTTTGTTGGATATCTCAGTTGTTTGCTTTCTGAAAAAAAAAACCCTAAGCTATCTTAACTCAATAGTATGATTATTTATTTTTTCATATTTATTTTCTACCTTCTTATTATAATAGGGTCTTCTGGGTGAGATACTATCTCCTATTTTACACAGTGCTCGAAATGGTAACTTGCACATAGAAATAATTCAACATTTTAAAACTATTTTAACTTAGTATTATGAATAATAGTCAACCATTTTGGAAACAATGAATACATTAGGGTGTTAATCTTTAAAATATAATGCTACTTATTTCATCTTAATAGACAAGTTATTTTAAATAAAGTTATATATATACTTTTTCTTATTCACAATTTATACATATGAATGATCAGAAATTTACTTGAAAACTCTGAAACACAAGTTAAGTGGGTTATTATCCATGATTTGGGCATTACTTTATACCTGTATCTATAAATGTAATTTTCAGCTATTTCCGAAAATTATTTGAATAGCCATAAAAATATAACTGCACTGTTATCAAAAAACTTAATTACTACAATTCCAAATGTTTTGCCTAATATCAAACATTTTATACATGTTCCATCAGATAGTTTTCAATGCATATGTGATACTGCAATGGTAAAATAAAATAAACCCCAGAAAAATTCAACTCTGCATTTAAATTGGTAGCATGACAGTTTCTATAATCTTTGCCTTTCACAAAGTTTTTTTTTTTCTCTTTCGAAAAGACAAAAAAGCAGAGTTAAGTCTGAGAAATTCTTTAGCAGACTAATGGTGTGATACAACTATAATAAAATAAGGATAGGAATTTTCATTAGATTCAAGTATTTCAATGAAATTTTAAGGAGGTTATTAATTATAAGCCAAGTGACCATCATCCATATCTTCTATTTTCCAAACTGAACTGCTTTAAAGGGTCATTGATGTATCACTTTGTATTTAAGCACTCATCACTCAAGAGTTCAAAGGCTCTTATTAAAATCTTAGTATAAAGGTAAATAAGAATCTGTTATGATAAAATCCACATTATCATTTATTTTTGTTAACTAATAACTTTATTAAAATATTCTCAATGGACAAATTTAAACAATAGTCATTTGTACACAGAAGTACATTAAATTCCGGGGTGCTCGGGTGGATCAGTCGGTCAAGCATGCGACTTCATCTCAGGTCATGATCTGATGGCTCAAGAGTTTGAGCCCCACCTTGGGCTCTGTGCTGACATCTCAGAGCCTGGAGCCCATTTTGGATTCTGTGTCTCCCCTGTCTGCCCCTTCCCTGCTCAAATTCTGTCTCTCTCTCCTTCAAAAATAAATAAACATTAAAAAATTAAAACTAAATAAAAGAAAAGGGGCACGTGGGTGGCTCAGTCGATTAAGCATCCCACTTCGCTCTGGTCATGATCTCATGGTTTGTGAGTTTGAGCCCTGCCATCGGGCTCTGTGCTGACAGCTCAGAGCCTGGAGACCGCCTCAGATTCTGTCTCCCTCTCTCTCTCTCTCTGACCCTCCCCCACTCACATTCTGTCTTTCTGTTTCAAAAAAGATAAAAAAGAAGTGCAATAAATTTGAGCTATTCCCATTGTGCTACTACCACCTACTGCAAACTGCTCCCACTCTTCTCGGAGGTAATTCTGGTCAATATTCTGTTGTACATTTTTTATTTTCTTTCTGTATGTACACATACACATACATGTATATAGCTATATGTATGTACGATTTTTACATGTATCTATCTATATTATTGTATATAAATGACCTTTGAATAAAATGGGTTTATACTGCATGGATCCATTTACACATGAATTTTTTTCAATAAATATATTGGAAAATTTTTTGGAGATTTGCAACCATTTGAAAAAGCAGACAAATCACATATGCTAGAAATATTGAAAAAAAATTAAAAATTTAGAGATACCATGAATGAATAAAATATATGTATATTCTAATATATTTTATTACTACCATAAAATAGAAACATATCTATTATAAAAAGTTAAAATTTATCAAAGATTACACACACAAATACAGGTCATACATGGTGTCATTAGCAGTCAAGAGAAATGTAAAAAAAATGTAAAGATGCATTATTAAATAATAACTGCATAAAATTGACTATAATACTTACTGTAGTACTGTAATAATTTTGTAGTCACCTTTTGTTGCTAATTGAGGTGAACTCAAGTGTTGCAAGTATTAAGCTTAAAATGTCTTGTGATGCTAAATCATCTCAACATGCATAGTTTGTTTCTGCAGAAATTGTATATAACAGTAAGAAGTGATATCATGGTTCTTGCATATTTTTCATTGTGTTTAATGCCATACCATAAACCTTGAATAACACCATGAGACCCATATGAAGTGCTACTCATACTGCTGGAAGTGCTCCCAAGAAGCAGAGAAAAGTCATGACGTTACCAAAAAAATGTTGAATTTATTGGTATATACTATAGCTTGATGTCTGTAGCTGTAGTTGCCCACCATAGCAGGATAAATGAATCCAGCATAAAGACCATTGTAATGAAAGAAAAATAAATTAATGAAGCCATCACTGCACCTATGCCAGCAGTCATTTTGCACTTTTTGCAAAATGGCTTTAATCTCATACTGAAAATGCAGCTTTATGTGAGTGCAACATTGCTGTAAGAAAGGCATATTTATAGACCTTAATATGATTCTAGAAAAAGTGAAGTCATTATATGACAAGTTAAAGCAAAAGGAAGATAATGGAGATAAAGCTGGTTAATTTAATGGCAGCAAAAGATGATTTGATAATGTTAGAAAAAGTTTTGGCTTAAAAAATATCAAGATAACAAGAGAAGCAGCTTCTGTCAGCCAAGAAGCAACACACAAGTTTCCAGATGCCATTAACAACATTCTTGAGGAGAAAGGATATCTGTCTGAATTGGTTTTTAATGCAGACATAAATGCTCTATTCTGAGAGAAAAACACTACAATGGACATTTAGTTGTAAGAAAGAGAAGCAAACACCAAGATTTAAGGCAAGAAAGAATGGACTAACTCTACTGGTTTGTGCAAATGCAGTCAGGTTTATGATGAGGACTGCTTTTATCTCTAAAGCTACTAACCTCTGAACCTTGAAGAGAAAAGGTAAACACTCCATGCCAATTTTTTCATTGTACAAGAAGGTCTGGACAATGAGAATCCTTTCTTCAGATTGCTTTCATTGATGTTTTGTCCCTGAAGTCAGGAAGTACCTTGACATGGAATACCTTTTAAAGTTCTTTTGATATTGGGAAATGCTCCTGACCACCCCAAATCCCATGAGTTCAACACTGAAAACATCAAAGTGGTCTGCTTTCCTCCAAACACATCTGTAATTCAGCCTCCAGATCAGGGGGTCATAAGGACCTTTAACGTTTATTATGCACAGTACCTTATAGCAAGTCAATACTATGTCAATGCTATGGAATAAAATCCCAGTAGAGAGATCATGAAAGTCTGGAAGGATTACACCACTGAAGAGGATATCATTGTTATAGAAAATGCAGTGAAAACCATCAAGTCCAAAACAAATTCCCGTGGAGAAAATCATGTCCAGCTGTTGTGTATGACTTCACAGGATTTACAACAGAGCCAATCAAGGAAATCATGAAAGAAATTGTGGATATGGCACAAAAGTGGTGCTAAAGGGATTAAAGATTTGAATCTTGGAGAATTTCAAGAGCTAATACATACCACACCAGAGGAATTAACAGATTAGTTGATGGAGTTGTGTATTTCTGAATCAGTGCTAGATGATGAGGAGGAGAAAGAAGATATTGAAGAAACAGTCCCAGAAACCAAATTAACATTAAACAATCTGGCAGAAGAGTTCTGATTATTCAAGAGAGCTTTTAACTTATTTTATGTCATGGACCCTTCTTTGATATGGGAACTGAAACTAAAGCAAATGGTGTAAGAAGTACTGGTACTATACAGAAATGTTTTTAAAGAAATGAAAAAGCAAAAACATCATACAGAAACTGTGCTGTATTTCAGCAAGTTTACACTTAGTGTACCTGTCTTTCCTTCCTCCCCTTCCAACTCTTCCACCTCTTCTGGCTCTGCCACTCCTGAGACAGCAAAACACTTTTTCTTCCTCTTCCTCCTTAGCTTAGAAAATGTGAAGATGATGAATATAAAGACATTTATGATGATCCACTTCCAGTGAATGAATATTCAATAATCATCATACCATGCAGTTAATAAATGTATCTGTTGTGTATGTCTTCATGCACATATATGATAGCCATGTGGCAAGAACTGCATGAGATGTTTTTATGTCATCAAAATCATCATCGCCTAACTATTCATCATGCAGAACATCATGTGGAAGAGTTGTATGGAAGTGGGTAACCTTATGCTTACATAAGCATAAGGTTAATGATATATAAAATAAAATTAACAACGTGTTAGTTCTCTTGCCATTTTATAATTTTGCTTTCAAAGAAATACATTATCATACAGTATGTCTCTATCCCTCATAATGGGAGAAATTTTGTGTTAGCCTATCATCATAGGTAAGTGTTTTTTAAAAACATTAACAGTGTTTCTAATACTGTATTATGAATATGACTATAATATTTTAAGCAATAAAAATTTTATAATGATTAATTCATTAGTGTATAGACTAGGCTACTATGAAGTAATTTTATTGATTACTCTAGGATACCATAAAGCAGTCATATTGCTGCTTCTTCATTCTCAGTGCATGAATTGTTATATCTGTAAATAAATTTGAATTTCTTTTTCACATTACCTTTGTAACTTTATATCTAATGTTAGAGTATTTTGTATCAATATTGATGTAAATACTGACAGATGATTCATCTTGTAAACAGATGATACAGAATTATAGTATCAATCAATATAGTACAGTCCTGTAAGATACAATATATATAGAAAATATGTGTTATTTGCAAATATCTTCTCCCATTCTGTAGCCTACCTTTTAGTTTTGTTGATGTTTTTTTTCACTGTGCATAAGCTTTTTATCTTGATGAAGTACCAATACTTCATGTTTGCTTTTGTTTCTCTTACATTTGGTGACATGACTACTAATAAGCTAGTATGGCTGATGTCAAAGAGGTTACTGGATCCTCTAGGATTTTGATGGTTTCCTGACTCACATTTAGGTCTTTTGTGCATTGTGATTTTATTTTTGTGCATGGTGTAAGAAAGTGGTCCAGTCATTCTTCTGCATGTTGCTGTCCAGTTTTCCCAACACCATTTGTTGAAGAGACTGTCTTTAGTCCATTGGATATTCTTTCCTGCTTTGTAAAAGACTGGTTGACGATATAGTTGTGGTACATTTTTTGGTTTTGTTTTCTGGTCCATTGATCAATGTGTCTGTTTTTGTGTCAGTGCCATATTGTCTTGATGACTATAGCTTTGTAATGTAGCTTGAAGTCTGGAATCATGATGCCTCCAATTTGGCTTTCCTTTTTCAGGATTGCTATGACTATCTGGGTCTTTCCTGTTTTCATATTAATTTTAAAATTTTTTTGTTGTTACCTCTGTCAAAAAAATGTTGGTGTTATTTTGATAGGGATTTAATTGAATACGTAGATTGCTTTGGGTAATATAAACAATTAACAATGTTTTCCAACCCATGAGCATGGAATGTTTTTACATTTCTTTGTGTCCTATTCAATTTCTTTCATAAATATTCTATAGTTTTCAGAGTATAGATCTTTCACCACTTTGGTTAGTTTTGTTCCTATGTATCTTATGGTTTTAGTGCAATTGTAAATGGGATTGATTCCTTGATTTCTTTTTCTGATGCTTCATTATTGATGTATTAAAATGCAACAGATTTCTGTACGTTTATTTTTTATCCTGCAAATTTGTTGAATTAAAATATTAGTTGTAGCAATTTTTCGGTGGAATCTTTTGGGTTTTCTACACAGAGTATCATATTGTCTGCAAATAGTGAAATTTTGATTTCTTCCTTGCCAATTTGGATGCCTTTTATTTCTTTTTCTTGTCTGATTGCTAAGGCTAAGACTTCCAGTACTATGTTAAAGAGTAATGGCAAGAGCAAACATCCCTGTTTTGTTCCTGATCATAGTAGAAAAGCTTTCAATTCTTCCCCATTAATGATGTTATTAGACGTGGGTCTTTCATGTATGGCCTAAATGATGTTGAGGTATGTTCTTTCTATTACTATTTTGTTGAGGGTTTTTATAAAAAATGGATGCTGTGTTTTATCAAATGGTTTTTCTGTATTGATTGAGAGGACCTTATAGTTTTTATCCTTTTTTTTAATTAATGTGGTGGAACACGTTGATTGATTTGCAAATATTAAACCAACTCTGCAGCCCAAGAATAAATCCCAATTGATCATAGTGAGTAATTATTTTTTTTTTAAATTTTTTTTCAACGTTTATTTTTTATTTTTGGGACAGAGAGAGACAGAGCATGAACGGGGAAGGGGCAGAGAGAGAGGGAGACACAGAATCGGAAACAGGCTCCAGGCTCCGAGCCATCAGCCCAGAGCCTGACGCGGGGCTCAAACTCACAGACCGCGAGATCGTGACCTGGCTGAAGTCGGATGCTTAACCGACTGCGCCACCCAGGCGCCCCAGTGAGTAATTATTTTAATGTACTGTTGGATTCAATTTGCTAGTATCTTGTTTAGAATTTTTGCATCCTTATTCATCAGGAATATTGGCCTGTAATTCTCCATTACAGTGGGGTCTTTTCTGATTTTGAATCAAGGTAATGCTGGCCTCATAGAATGAGTTTGGATGTTTTCTTTACATTTCTATTTTTTTGAAACAGTTTGAAAAGGATAAACATTAAATCATCTTTAAAAATCTGGTAGAATTCCCCTGGGAAGCCATCTGGCCCTGGACTTTTGTTTGTTGGGAGATTTTTGATTACTGATTCAATTTCTCTACCATGTATGGGTCTATTCAAATTATCTATTTATTCCTGTTTCAATTTGGTACTTTGTATGTTTCAAGGAATTTGTCCATTACCTCCAAATTGCCCAGTTTGTTGGCATATAATCTTTTGTAATATTCTCTTATAATTGTTTGTATTTCCATGGTATTAGTTGAGATCTCTTTTCTTCCATTCATGATTTTATTTATTTGGGTCTTTTATCTTTTCTTTTTGATAAGTTTGGCTATGGGTTAGGGTTAGTATGTAAAATCTACAAATAACTTATCAAACTCAACACCCAAGAAACAAATAATCCAGTTATGAAATGGGAAGAATACATGAATAAACATTTTTCCAAAGAAGACCTCCAGATGGCTAACAGACACATGAAAAGGTGCTTAACATAACCCATAATTAGGAAATGCAAATTATAACCATGATGAGATACCACCTCACACCTGTCAGCATAGCTAAAATTAACAAGAAAAGAAACAAGTGTTGGCAAGGATGTGGAGAAAGTGGAACAATGTTGCACTGTAGGTGGAATGCAAATGGGTGCAGGCACTCTGGAAAACAATATGGAGATTATTCAAAAAGTTAAAAATAGAACTATCCTAATGTGGGATATAAGCTTAGGAATTCCCTGAGATTGCACTAATGGGTTAACAAGGCATAAAGAACTACAAAGCCATAGGATGCTCACACCCAAGCTTGGGTAAACAAGATTAGGCATATAAGGATAGAGTGGGGGGGTGGCAAAGACCCCCAGGATAGCAGGGGAGGCAAAGAACCCCAGAATAGAGAGGGTGGGGCAAAGGCCACAATACAAAGTTATATGAGATAAGCAAGATTAGGTATTCAGGGTGAAAACACCCCCCCACCCCAATTTAGTACTATAGCAGAAAGCTGCTTTCACAGGAAGGAAGGACCAAATTAGGTAAACAGGTAAATAGGGATATAGTCCCCTGTGGTGGGGAGCTGCCCAGAGCAGAGCTGATTAGCAAAAGAAAGGTGCCTCTTTGACACTGAGGTTACACACTCTGTCTTATCCCCTAGGCTGGCTGAGATAAACAGACATGGTGCCTCATATCTGCCTTTAACATTCACCTGTCTGGCACCAGGAGTTTGGTTTATATTGACCCAAACCCCTAACACCATGTATCTTCAAAAACCCCTTTTCCTCATGCCCATGATTTAGTGTTCACAGACTCATTGTCTCTTTGTGCATGCCCACCACGTTTGTAGGCCTTCTGATATTAATAAATACAGAGCAAGGACTCTTATTAAGAGTTCTTGTCCTCTCTCAGACATTAGCCACCTCTCACATTTTAATCCTGAATCTGCTCTCTTGCTGAACAAGAGAGAATTTTAGACCCACAGTCTACGACAGATGGTGACCCGACATGATAGAAGGAAAAGGGACTACAGGCTGACGTGGACAAGGAGCTGATGTGGCCAGGAGGTTCAACACAAAGACTACAGGATGCCAAAGAATGATTAAGGAGCTTCAATAAAAAATAAAAGAAGGAAAACGCACTGGGTATAGTCTCTACCTGATGAGGTAAGGGATAAAGTGAAACTATATTAGGATTCTTTGCCACAGAACTTTTTGAGACATCTATCATGGGAAACTCCCTAGCCCCTAAACAACAGCACTGTATTCGAATTCTTCAGTCACTAGGAGAGACAGCAGGGAATACTCTAAATAATAAGGCTCTCCTTAAATTACTGGCCATTCAACAAAATTGCCCTTGGTTCCCAGAACAAGGAACTTATAATCTTGATGTGCGGGAATGAGTAGATAAAACATTGAAGGACAGACATTATAAAGGAGCTAATGTCCCCTCTGAGGTAATCCTCACCTCGTCCATGGTCTGCACTGCCTGTCTCCTTTTGCGCTCATCTGGTGTGCATGAAGACATAGAGTTATATAAAAAGGAGGAGAGGGGCGGAAGGAAGATGGCAGCGTAGGAGGACGCTGGGCTCACCTCGCCCTGCTGATCACTTAGATTCTGCCCACATCTGCCTAAATAACCCAGAAAACCACCAGAAGACTAGCAGAGTGGACTTTCCAGAGCCAAGCATAGACAGGAGATCCACGGAAGAGGGTAGGAAGGCTGGAGAGGCAGTGCATGCTACATGGACTGGTGGCAGGGAGCCAGGATGGTGGAGGGGCAGCCCACCCAGCAAGGCAGAATCACTGAGTCTGGCTTGCAAAAGCGGAGGGGCCAGACTCTGTGAGTTCTGACAGCAAGAGGGACTTAACATCTGGAATGTTATAGGTCAACAGCTCTGCTCAGAGAGTGGGAGGGCAAGAGGACACTGGGAGGGAGAGGTGTTGAGCCCTGGAAGACAAGCTCAGCTCGGTGGGGAACAAAGGCACTGGCAAGCAGCATCTCTCTCTCCCATCCCCTAGCTGAAATCCCAAAGGGAACCGTTCCTGTCACTAACTTGCACCTCGCAAACAGCCAACGCTGTCTTCTGCGGATCCATCCTTCCAACAGGTCTGCCTCCCTCCTGGTGCTGCAGGGCCCCTCCCCCAGGAGACCACCAACACAAAGCTAACTAATGCTGCCCCTCCCACCCCTGTGCACCTTGCAGATCCACCCCGGCTAATATGCCAGATCCCATCAAAGCAGCACCACAAGCCTGGCAGTGTGTAAGTAGCCCAGAAAGGGGCAACACCACTCCACAGTGAGTCCTGCGCCTTGGAGACGGTAAAATAAGGTAGAAACTACTCTGACTATGGCCCCAGAAGTGGGCTGGGGACAGACATCAGGTCTGACTGTGGTCAGCCCACCAACACAAGTTACTCAAGACAGCACAGGGGAAGTGCCCTGGAGTTTGGCGCCACCCGAGGCACTGCCCAAAATCATGAAACAGAAGAACTCTCCTCAGAAGAAACAACAGGAAGTAGTGACAGCTAACGAATTGATCAAAAATGATTTAAGCAATATAACGGAAGAAGAATTCAGAATAATAGTCATAAAATTAATTGCTGGGATTGAAAAAAGCATAGAAGATAGCAGAGAATCTATTGCTACAGAGATCAAGAGACTAAAAAGTAGTCATGAGGAACTAAAAAATGGTATAAATGAGGTGCAAAATAAAATGGAGGCGACCACAGCTAGGATTGAAGAGACAGAAGAGAGAATAGGTGAATTAGAAGATAAAACTTTGGAAAAAGAGGAAGCTGAGAAAAAGAGAAATAGAAAAATCCAGGAGTATGAGGGGGAGAATTAGAGAACTAAGTGATGCAATCAAACGGAACAATATCCATATAATAGGAATACCAGAAGAGGAAGAGAAAGAGAAA
Source organism: Felis catus (assembly GCF_018350175.1). NCBI lineage: Eukaryota > Metazoa > Chordata > Mammalia > Carnivora > Felidae > Felis > Felis catus. The sequence continues at coordinate 104,917,373 of NC_058386.1, forward strand.
GTGGCTGAAGGTGTACTTGAACAATTCATAGCTGAGAACTTCCCTGATCTGGGGAATGAAAAAGGCATTGAAATCCAAGAAGCACAGAGAACTCCCTTCAGACGTAACTTGAATCGATCTTCTGCATGATGTATCATAGTGAAACTGGCAAAATACAAGGATAAAGAGAAAATTCTCAAAGCAGCTAGAGATAAACAGGCTATAACTTCTAAAGGGAGACACATAAGACTAGTGGAAGACCTATTTACTGACACTTGGCAGGCCAGAGAGGAATGGCAGGAAATCTTGAATGTGATGAACAGAAAAAATATGCAGCTGAGAATCCTTTGTCGAGCAAGTCTGTAATTCAGAATAGAAGGAGAGATAAAGGTCTGCCCAAACACAAACTAAAGAAATTCAACACCAGTAAACCAGCCCTACAAGAGATCCTAAGGGGGATTTTGTGAGTGAAATGTTGTGAGAACCACAAAGTACCAGAGACATCACTACAAGCATGAAACCTACAGACATCACAATGTCTCTAAATCCATATCTTTCAATAATAACACTGAATGTAAATGGACTAAATGCTCCAACAAAAGACATAGGCTATCAGAATGGATAAAAAAAAAAGACCCATCTATTTGCAATGTACAAGAGACTCAATTTAGATCTGACGACACCTTCATATTGAGAGTGAGGGGATGGAGAACTATCATGCTACTGGAAGTTTAAAGAAAGCTGGAGTAGCCATACTTATATCAGACAAACTAGACTTTAAATTGAAGGCTGTAACAAGAGATGAAGAAGGGGCATTTTATGATAATTACAGGGTCTATCCATCAGGAAGAGCTAACAATTATAAATGTCTATGCACCGAATAAGGAAGCCCACAAATATATAAAACGATCACAAACATAAGCAACTTTATTGATAAGAATGTGGCAATTGCAGGGGACTTTAATACTCCACTTACAACCATACATAGATCATCTAGACACAGGATCAATAAAGAAACAAGGGCCTTGAATGATACATTGGATCAGATGGGCTTGACAGATATATTTAGTACTCTGCATCCCAAAGAAACAGAATATACTTTCTTTTTGAGTGCACATGGAACATTCTCCAAGATAGATCACACACTGGGTAACAAAACAGCCCTTCATAACTATAAATAATTGAGATCATACCATGCACACTTTCAGACCACAATGCTATGAAACTTGAAATCACCACAGAAAAAAATTCTGGAATACATTCAAAAGCATAGAGGGTAAAGAACACCCTACTAAAGAATGAATGGGTCAAACAGGCAATTAGAGAAGAAATGAAAAAAATATGGAAACAAATGAAATGAAAATACAACAATCCAAACGCTTTGGGATGCAGCAAAGGCAGTCTTGAAAGGAAAATACATTGTAATCCAGGCCTATCTCAAGAAACTAGAAAAATCCCAAATACAAAATCTAATAGCATACCTAAGAGAACTAGAAGCAGAGGAGCAAAGACACCCCAAACCCAGCAGAAGAAGAGAAATAATAAAGATCAGAGCATAAATATACAATATAAAATCTAAAAAAAACTATAGATCAGATGACAGAAACCAAGAGTTGTTTTTTTCAAAAAATAAAATTGATAAACCTCTAGTCAGGCTTCTCAAAAAGAAAGAGAGATGACCTTAATAGATAAAATCATGAATGAAAATGAAACTATTACACCCAATCCATCAGAAATACAAGCAATTATCATGGGATACTATGAAAAATTATATGCCAACAAACTGGACAACCTGGAAGAAATGGACAAGTTCCTAAGCACCCATGCGCTTCCAAAACTCAAACAGGAAGAAATAGAAAACTTGAACAGACCCATAACCAGCAAAGTAATTGAATCAGTTATCAAAAATCTCCCAACAAATAAGAGTCCAGGACCAGATGGCCTCATTGGGGAATTCTACCAGACATTTAAAGCAGAGATAATACCTATCCTTCTCAAGCTGTCCCAAAAAAATAGAAAGAGAAGGAAGCCTTCCAGACTCATTCTATGAAGCCAGCATTACTTTGATTCCTAAACCAGACAGAGACCCAGAAAAAAAAGAGAACTACAAGCCAATATCCCTGATGAATATGGATGCAAAAATTCTCAATAAGATACTAGCAAATCGAATTCAACAGCATATAAAGAGAATTATTAACCATGATCAACTGGGATTTATTCCTGGGCTGCAGGGCTGGTTCAACATTCCCAAATCAATCAATGTGATACATCACATTAGTAAAAGAAAAGAAAAGAAGAAAAGAAAAGAAAAGAAAAGAAAAGAAAAGAAAAGAAAAGAACCATACTATCCTGTCAATTGATGCAGAAAAAGCATTTGACAAAATTCAGCATCCTTTCTTAATAAAAACCCTCAAGAAAGTCGGGATAGAAGGAACATATTTAAACATCATAAAAGCCATTTAAGAAAAGCCCCCAGCTAATATCATCCTCAGTGGGGAACAACTGAGAGCTTTCCCCCTGAGATCTGGAACACGACAGGGATGTCCACTCTCACCACTGTTGGATAACATAGTGTTGGAAGTTCTGGCATCAGCAATCAGACAACAAAAGGAAATCAAAGGCATCAAAATTGGCACAGATGAAGTCAAGCATTCACTTTTCGCAGATGACATGATACTATACATGGAAAACCCGATAGACTACACCAACAGTCTGCTAGAACTGATACATGAATTCAGCAAAGTTGCAGGATACAAAATCAATGTACAGAAATCAGTTGCATTCTTATACACCAATAATGAAGAAACAGAAAGGCGAATAAAGAAACTGATCCCATTCAGAATTGCACCAAGAATCATAAAATACCCAGGAATACATCTAACCAAAGATGTAAAAGATCTGTATGCTGAAAAGTATAGAAAACTTATGAAGGAAAGTGAAGAATATACAAACAAATGGAAAAACATTCCGTGCTCATGGATTGGAAGAATAAATATTGTTAAAATGTCAATACTACTCAAAGCAATCTACACATTTAATGCAATCTCAATCAAAATTGCACCAGCATTCTTCTCGAAGCCAGAACAAGCAATCCTAAAATTGCTTGTTTGTGTGTGGAACCACAAAAGACCCCGAATATCCAAAGTAATATTGAAGAAGAAGACAAAAGCGGGAGGTATCACAATCCCTGGCTTTAGGCTCTACTACAAAGCTGTAATCATCAAGACAGCATGGTATTGCACAAAAACAGACACATAGACCAATGGAATAGAATAGGAACTCCAGAATTGGACCCACAAAAGTATGGCCAACTAATCTTTGACAAAGCAGGAAAGAATATCCAGTGGAGAAAAGACAGTCTTTTTAACAAATGGTGCTGGGAGAATTGGACAGCCACATGCAGAAGGTTGAAACTAGACCACTTTCTTACACCATTCACAAAAATAAACTCAAAATGGATGAAGGATCTGAATGTGAGACAGGAAACCGTCCAACCCCTAGAGGAGAAAGCAGGGAAAACCTCTCTGACCTCAGCCACAGCAATTTCTTCTTGACACATCCCCAAAGGCAAGGGAATTAAAAGCAAAATTGAACTATTGGGACCTCATGAAGATAAAAAGCTTCTGCACTGCCAAGGAAACAATCAACAACACTAAAAGGCAAACAACGGAATGGGAAAAGATATTTGCAAATGACATATCGGACAATGGGCTAGTATCCAAAATCTATAAAAATCTCACCAAACTCCACACCTGAAAAACAAATAACCCAGTGAATAAATGGGCAGAAAACATGAATATACACTTCTCTACAGAAGACATCCAGACGGCCAACAGGCACATGAAAAGATGCTCAATGTCGCTTCTTATCAATGAAATACAAATCAAAACCACATTGAGATACCACCTCACGCCAGTCAGAGTATGTAAAATGAACAAGTCAGGAAACAATAGATGCTGGAGAGGATTTGGTGAAACGGGAACCCTTTGCACTGTTGGTGGAAACGCAAACTGGTGCAGCTGCTCTAGAATACAGTGTGGAGGTTCCTCAAAAAATTAAAAATAGATCTACCCTATGACCCAGCAATAGCACTGCTAGGAATTTACCCAAGGGATACAGGAGTGCTGATGCATAGGGGCACTTGCACCCCAATGTTTATAGCAGCACTTTCAACAGTAGCCAAATTATGGAAAGAGGTTAAATGTCCATCAACTGACAAATGGATAAAGAAATTGTGGTTTATATACACAATGGAATACTACGTGGCAATGAGAAAGAATGAAATCTGGCCTTTTGTAGCAACTTGGAAGGAACTGGAGAGTGTGATGCTAAGTGAAATAAGTCATAGAGAGAAAGACAGATAGCACATGTTTTCACTCTTATGTGGATCCTGAGAAATTTAACAGAAGACCATGGGGGAGGGAAAGGAAAAAAAAAAAAGAGGTTAGAGAGGGAGGGAGCCAAAGCATAAGAGACTCTTAAAAACGGAGAACAAACTGAGGGTTGATGGGGGGGTGGGAGGGAAGGGAGCGTGGGTGATGGGTATTGAGGAGGGCACCTTTTGGGATGAGCACTGGGTGTTGTATGGAAGCCAATTTGACAATAAATTTCATATTAAAAAATAAAAATAAAAATAAAAAATAAATAAATAAAAAGGAGGAGAAACCTTGGTCTCCCTATAGTCAGACTGTGCCTTTGTTGCCTTTACAGGCAAAAGTTACTCCCCTTCCCCCAAAAAGCTGAGATGATATCCAGCCTCTAAAAACCTCACCGATCAGTTCTGATAAAGTCCTCACCCCAATGCAAAAGTACATAAAGGAAGCCCACAGGACCGGTAAATTCCAGTTGTTTCCTGTTGTCAGGCAAAATGGGCAATATGTTTATAAAGGCCTGCTCTTTGCAATAGTAAAAAAAAATGCAAAAATCAGTTCAGGTGCATGTGCATCATAGCCCTTTTACAATCGGCTTAAAAAAAAATTTGTGGTACTTAGTCCATGTGTGCCTGAGACTGGGGTTCTCTTATGGACATCATTCTGACCCCAGCCCAGTATGCTGTCTGGGCCCAAGAGTTTCATGATGCTTGCATGGCTTGTGCTATGCAGAACTTTGCTCCTGATATTCTGGTGTCTTTTGAACAACTGTCCTGTACAGGGCAGTATTCCCAACCAAGGCAGTGAGTCCAGCTTCCAATCATTGTCAGTAAAACCATGCACTAAAATAGTGCGGTGTATTTTACACAGTCTATCCTTAATATAGGGGACTCTAACTCTCTCTCTCTCTCTCTCTCTCTCTCTCTCTCTCACTGTTTCTCCCTATGCACTCTGGTTACTCTAACTATATGTGAAGGCTTCTCCCTCATTCATTTCCTGGATTCATAACTATGATGTTTAGAGCCACTTGTCACTGCCTAGTCTACCTGTGGATAGAGATTTTAAATATTCCCAAGCAGCTGCTGAAATTCTTTTTGTTTTGGGGAACTTCCCTGTCTTCTCTGGCCTGACATAGATTGCTTTATTCCACTAGTGGAAAACAAAACAAAACAAAACAAAACAAAACAAAACAAATAATACATAACAAAACAAAAATCTGTATCTGCTCATCTATCTGAGCTGACAGGCTTTAGGACTATGTGAACTCTTCCTCTACCCTCTGCACCTTTGTCTGCCCTCAGGCCTCTTGGTGGCACCTCACTTTTTCTGCCTTCCCTTCCCCCTCCTCCTGTTTCTGTATCACTTGCGGTGCAGCCTGCATATCTGGCTCTTCAATGCCTCAGACAGCATCAGCTCCTCCTCCCCACGCTGTCAAAAGGAAAAAACCACTCTCTTGGACTTCAGATTTCCTCACTGGATCCTTGAAAAAAAATTAACAATGGTAAATTTTTAAGGGAACACAGATGAAACATTATTAAGATAGGCATGTCTTTTAAATTATAAAATTGCATTCTACTAAGGTTTACTGAAGGTCAAATAAGCTCATGTTTATCTCTGTTCCAATCTGTTAGCAAAAGGATGACTTAAAGTAATGGTTAACTTTTTTTGCCTCATAATTTTCATGGGTAATTGTTAAGATAGCTTTCAGGGTCTTTGGTAACCTAAAACTTTAACGTTTTCCTTAAATGATAAATTAAATTAAGTTCTTCAGACATTTAGGCCTCTTCCAAATCAAATGGAATGCTGAAGCATTGTTTACTATAGATTTATGCTTCTGACTTCTTATGAAAAAAACCAATAATATTTAAATCTATTAAAAAAACATGCTTCATGCTTAATGGATTCATAAGTCTACCACCTAAATTTTTTTCTGATGTAACAAACAATTCAAAATTGGTTACTACTTAGTTTTCACTGGAGACTAAGGTTTCTAAGAGTTAAAAATTCTGCTAAATGTAGTTAAAACTAACAAAAATAAGAATAGCAAGTCTGTATGTAGAAAAGTAGGAGATATGAAAGAAAGATATAAGAAATGGAAATATATTTTTACTAAAGGTAAAAGAAAGTAATTTTGTCCTAAATGAGACTGTTTAGTTGGAGAAAAATGGCTTGGGACAAAATCTAAATGCAAAGAAAAGTTGTAGAAGGTTCATGAAGGAAAATCTTTAAAAAGAAATTTTATGTGTGGTCAGGATGGACTAAGGTTAAAATAAATGGATTTTAAAAGTACACAGGGTTAAGATTAAAACTCCTCCTCCTTTGATCCAAAGGCTGGGAAAATGATGGCAATACTCTTGGTGCCAGCCTCCAAAATCCTCCACATTTATGTTGTTCCTGTTTAACAGAACAATGGATGCCTCTGCCATATGAAGGATGGATGATATATGAAGGGCTTGCACTAAGATACATGGGAGCCATTTTACTAAACTTAGCCCATTGTATGCCACAAATTGATATCTACATTGCTAAAACATATTTATGTGAGCACTGCTGAAAAAGGCAGGGGAATAGACCTTGACTTTGGTCTGTTGGTCCCCTCCCTAAATGGCCAATGATAAATATGTAAGTTACTGCTGAGCCAAAATAAAATGAATGCATCCTATGACAACCACAAAAAAGTACATTTTTTGTTAATGGTAATAAGTAAATAAATAAATGTAATTTTAACAAAAAAGGGTAAAACCACAGGACAACACACCCTTTTAAGTTGTTTTACTTAAGCCTTGGTTGGAATTATCCATTTCTTATAATACACAAGGGCAAACAATTGTAAAGTGAGCATATATTATGCTCAAAAAACATGTTAAAAATGGGGGGGGGAGATACCCCTGGTTATCTGCATTACAACCTCAGCTCCTTATTGGTCATGCTATGATTACTCTTAACTTTTTAAATCTTAATCCTCAAGGACTAACTGCAGTTGAGTGACATTCTTCAAAATAAGATAAACCCTCTCACCCTATGGTGCTATGCAAAACCCCTGAATGGGGGCCCACACAGACTGGGCCCACTAAACTTCTCACCTAGGGTTGAGAATATGCTTCTGTTCTTTCAGATTCTGGACCTCTGTGGATCCCCTCTCAGTTGGTGAAGCCACACCATGGCGTGGTGGAGACCCCTAGGATATCCTCTGATGAACCAAGACTTCCAGAAAGTGACTCTGAGTGAGTGGCCACTGGCCCCCTTTTTCCAGATGAAAGAAGCTTCTTCATTGACTTCTCATCCTGAAGCCACTCCACAAATGCAAGTCCTTGCACCTGATATAATAAGGGGAAGCCTTAAACGTCCGCCTAACTAGGCTGGCATCCTCTTACAACACAATGATATTACATATACCCCTAATTCACATCTGATGGCCATGGTTTCTGTCATTAACAAAAATTCAATATGTGTAAGCCAGATTCTACTCCTTGCCCTAATTTGTTTAGGCCGAGCTCAATATTCATATTGGGCTCATCTCCTTAACCCACCTATATTTGATAGCTTAACACTCCTAACCTGGAATATTCCTATTAGCAATAATGACACTTAGTTCATGGGAGGAGCCAATCTTAACCTATCCTTTCAAATGGGACAAGAGCATTGGCTTTATATGCCAAGACCTCAATGGTGGCTTACTTCAGCACCTCCTATGTGTGTTACAAAACTTAACAACTTATCTGCTTGTCTTAAACTAAAACTTAAACTTAAGCAAAAAACTGGCTTTTGCATATGCAGCCCAAAACGTCTACAAGGCCAGATAATTTTACCTTTATCTAAGCCACAAGATTTGATATACCTCAAAAAAAAAAAGCATATCACACTCTTAATGTTATAGCTTGCTCTAGTCTCAAATATTCAGACCACCTTGAAATAATATTCCTTGGACAACCTGTTATGGAGAGACTGAGCATAATCTTCACTGGGGAAATTGGACTATTATTGACAGGGGTCCTAGAGAACATCTTGAAAGAAAATATTCAAATAAAACCATATCCTTTGACCAGTTTAGTAGGGAGAATGTTTTTTGAAAAGACAGAGTCTTGTCTGGCCCTACAATTTCTGCACATAAAGGGAAATTAAAAGGAACTTGGCTTGTTAATCTTTGGAAACGAGGTCTTCCCTTCTTCACTTGTACTATTAGCAATGGTGAAATTTATGTAGAAATGACATTTTAACCCATCAGTGCAGGCTCAGGGAATTCTTAAGCTTATTCCCCACATCCTAAGATCCAGCATTTATACTACCACATACTGACCCAATGGATACAAAAATGCAGATTCAAAGGAGTGCATGCACACTGATCTTTATAGTAGCAGTATCAACAGTAGTCAAACTAAGGAAAGAGCTCAAATGTTCATCAACTGATGAATGGATAAAGAAGTGGTATAGATATAGATATAGATATAGATATGGATATAGATATATAGATATATAGATATAGATATTAGCCATCAAAAGAATGAAATCTTTCCATTTTCAATGACTTGTATGGAGCTAGAGTGTGTTATGCTAAGTGAAATAAATCCAATAAAGACAAATACCATATGATTTCACTTGTATGTGGAATTTAGAAGACAAAATAGATGGACATATGGAAAGGTGAAAAAAAAAAACAGAGGGAGTGTGAAACAAACTATACGAGACTCTTTATGGTAAAGAACAAACTAAGGTTTTATGGAGGGGGGGTGGGGGATGGGCTAATGAGTGATGGGTACTAAGGAAGGCACTTGTGTTGAGCACTGGATGCTATATGTAAGTGCTGAATCACTAAATTCTTCTCCTGAAAACAATATCACACTCTTTATTACGCTATTATACTACCTCGAATTGGAATAAAAATCTGAAAAAAAGTGTGTTCATCAACTGTTTATGTTATAGTTAAAGTTTCCTGTCAACAGTAGGCTATTCTTAGTTTCTGTGGAGTCAAAAGTTATATGTGGATTTTGACTGCATGGGGCACAGCATCCCTACCTGCCCCTATTGTTCAAAATCAGCTGCATTTGTATATACATAAGCTGTGGTTTTTGACATATAAATAGTAGTCTGTGATTTGTTTTTACCTCATTAAAATATATTTCAAAGTTCTTTGCATGTTACATATAGGTTTATATTTTCTCTTAATAACAAGATAGCATTACATGGGTAGACACTGTAACAATCATCAAGAGTATGAACTCTCAAAGAAAACACAAAAAAATGGGGTGCCTGGCTGGGTCAGTCAGTAGAGCATGCAACTCTTGATCTTAGGGTTGTGAGTTTGAACCTCATGTTGGGGTAGAGTTTACAAAAAAAAAAAAAAAAGATTGTGACATCTGGAATTATAATGTTTAGGATCAGAGCACTTGCTGTGTGAATTATGGCAAGTTAATCTCACTGAGTTTGTCTTCTCTTCTATATACTAGAAAACATAATAGAACCTTTAATATTGATGATCATGAGCACTGAATGAATTAGTACATGTAAATCATTTGCATCTCAGGTTTACAGTAAATATTCATTAATTTTTAGGCATTATTATGTCATTATAGGGATGTCCCATAAATTAGTTAATCATTCTTTATACATTTCTTGCAGTTTTTCATTGTTACAAACAATTCTACACTGAAAATATTTTAGAACATAACCTCAAAATTGGTCAAATATTACTAGAATTTGAAATCCTAGCTCAAAGCAATGTGCATTTAAAATTTTATGTATATTATCAAATTGCCTTCTAAAAGACAGCTATTTAATTGATTTGTAAAAGTTGTTTATGTTGCCTGGGAAATCATTTATCCTTGTCTGTTATCAAATTTTATGTTACCATTGTTTGTTCCATTTTTTTAACTTTTTAAATTTTGCATCTATTGTCATTTAACATTCAGAAATTTAAAATTTTGATTAGGTAGAATTGTTTAGTTTTTCACTAATGATTTTTGGGTTTTGTATGTTGCTTAAGGTCAAGAGTCAGAATTTTTTTCCTGAAAAATCCAGATAGTAAATATTTTAGACTTTTCAGGTTACATATGGTTACTGTAAGATAGCTTTGTTTGTTTGTTTGTTTTTTTTTTTGCTTTTTTAAAACAACTCTTTAAAATGTCAAAACTATTCTTGGCAGGCTACATTTAGCCTACAGTCCAGATTTGATCTGTGAGCCATAATTTGCTGCCCTTACTTAAGAATATTATAAAACTATTTTACGATATTTTCTTTTTTTAATAATGTTTATTTATTTTGAGATAGAGAGAGTACATGTGCAAGTGGGGGAGGTGCAGAGTGCGTGTGCAGTGGGGGAGAGGGAAAATCCCAAGCAGGCTCTCCTGCTGTCAGCACAGAGCCTGATGTAGGACTTGATCCCATGAACCTTGAGAACATGATCTGAGCTGAAATCAAGTTGGATGCTGAACCGACTGAGCCACCCAGATGCTCCTATTTTACAATATATTCTACTAGTATTTTTAGTAGTAGAAATATCAATTTAAAACTAAAATTTCTTCCATTGTTATATGATTGGAGGTTGCATGAGTGGCAGTAGTGAGGTACTTGTACACCTTCCTGTTGAAGAAGTATCAGTGGGGGCTTATTGACAAGCTAGTCCTCCCATTCCTGCCCAGTGGTAAGAAGGATTACCCTCTCGGGTATCAGAAGCCACCAAATGTAAAACCTGGAATTTTACTTCTGGCCTGACAGTAATAAGGTGGGATCCCCCAACCTGATAATAATAAATATAGGCATCCCCCATCTTAGCTGGAGCAGTACCACCAGAAGACAACTAACAAAGAAAGTTTGAAGAAGGTCCAGAACCTAATAACATAATACCCTAATTGTCCTGGTTTCAATAGGAAAAAAAAATCCATCGTACCAAGAAACAGGAGAATCTCAAACTGAATGAGAAAAAGTGATCAATAGATGGCAGGAAAGTAATAGAAAATCACAACAAAAATAGTAAATATTTAGAAAAACAAAACAGAAATTTAAATTGGAAAAAACCAACATTAAAATATCACTAGATGGGTTCAATAGCAGAATTGAAAGAATACAAAAAAAAATCAGTGAACTAAAAAATAGAAAACACAAACTACACAATCTGAATGATAGAAAGAAAATAGACTGAAAAACAATGAACAGAACTCAGGGATCTATAGTATTATAACAAAACATTTAACATGTGTGTCATTGATATACTAAAAGAGAAAAAGAAGTTAGGTCTGACAAAGTAAGAAATAATGGCTGAAAACTTCTTATGTTTGGCAAGAGTTGTAAACCTATGGACTGTAGAAGCTGAGTGAATGTGAAAAATGATAAACCAATGAAATCCAAACTAAGACATATTAGAGTCAAATTTCTGAAGACTAAAGACAAAAAAAGATTTGAAAGTAGTGAGAGAAAAAATGCCTTACCTATAGGGGAAAAATAAGTCATATGACAGCAGATTTCTGATTAGAAAACATGGACACCAGAAAGTTGAGGCACATAATTTTTCAAGTGGTAAAACAACAAAACCACTGTCAATTCAGAATCTTAGATCAGGTGAAAATACCTTTAAGGAATGATAGAGAAATCAAGACATTTTCAGATAAAGGAAAATTAAGAGAATATTTTTCCAGTAGATTTATCCTAAAATAATGGCTAAATAAACCTTTGTAAACAGAAAGGAAAGGAAAGAAACCTTGACATATCTGGAGGAAGAATATGATATACAAAGATATGGATAGATACAATACACTTTCTTTCACCTTCCCCTGTTATTTTGACAAAAAAAAGTAATACCTTGCCTGAGTGATTCTAAAAGAATGTGGAGGAAATATTTAATCAAATTCTGATATAATCAGCAAAGAGTAAAGGAAGTTAAGGTTTCTGCACTGCACATAAGACAGACAAAATGAATAAATCATTAGACTGTGGTGAGTTATGTATACATAACACAATGCCTATAGTAAACACTGAAAAAGCCATATAAAAGATTAAACTTAATAACAATACATACTAATCAAAAACAGAACTCTGGAAACGAATCCACAGGTAGGTAGGATTAAAAAAGAGCAATAAAAAATACAACAAATGTTTTTGCAAAACACACAACTGACAAAGGATTGTTACCGAAATTAAAGAACACTTTAAATTCAACAATAAAAAAATAACTCTTTAAAAAATGGGGCAAAGACCTTAATGAATACCACACAAAAGAAGTTATATACTGATAGCAAATAAGCATATGAAAAGATGATCCATATCACATGTAATAGGGAAATGCAAATTAAAACAACAATGTGCTACATTATGCAAGCATAAAATGGCCAAAATTCAGAACTCTGGCAACAAATGCTGGTGAGGGAGTAGGGCAATAGGAAGTCTCATTCTTTGCTGGTAGGAATGTAAAATGTATAGCTACTCTGAGAGACAGTTATTCAGTTCCCTATGCCATTAACATACTTTTACCATATGATCCAGAAATCACATTCTTGGTATTTACCCAAAGGAGTTGAAAATTTCTGTCCATACAGAAACCTACACATGAATGTTTATAGCAACTTTATTCATAATTGCTGAAAGTTGGAAGCAACCAAGATGTTCTTCATTAAGTGAATGGATAAAATGATAATAATACATCCAAAAAAATGGAATTTTATTCAGTGCTAAAGAGAAAGAGCTATCAAGCCATGAAAAGACAGAGAGAACCCTTAAATGAATATTGTTAGTGAAAGAAGGCAACTGAAAAGGCTACACAATGGAGGAAAGACTACTACATTTATCTTTCCATGTTCCCACATTTGTACATTTATCATTTTTAAGATATATAATCTATTTTAGATTCTATTAGTGATTGAAAAAAATTTTCAAAATAATTTGTTAAATATTTTAATCTTTATATATAAACTTATAAAAATTAGATACACGAATTATATAACAATTTTTCATTACCTGTTTGAGATATTAAAATATAAAATATCACTTTTTATAGAAAAAAGTGAAACTGATAGGAAATGATAGTTACTCCAAAGACATGGATATGAAAAAGAAAATGTACTAATAAATCGTTTTTATTTTTTTAAAACATACTAAGAACTTATTTTTCATAAATCATACACTAAATGTAAAGTTTAACCTTTAAAGTTCGTTTTGTTGCAAATGTCTATGCATTTCTTAGTATATAAAAATACTTTTTATTTTTCTGGTTTACTCAATATGTAAATGAAATGATTTCACCAAATAATAAACCAACCTTACAGTCATGACCAGATATAGTCATGAAAACTATCAACTGAATATGTATGATAAAATAGTTTTGAGCAAATGAAACAAAGCTATAGTTCATAATAAAATTGCTCACACACAAAGATGGAAAGCCCAGATTCTTAATCAGGCAAAATTGCTGCCTTAAAGACTATGCTGAGAAATACTTGACATTTAACCACCTTGATGTATTGAAAATGCAATGCATTTTCTCACTATTATTTAATAATAAACATCATGTGTCAGATAATAGATAAAAAAGAACATAGATAGAAAAAGAAAACTTTACCGAATTATTTTTTAACAGATATGGAAAAAGAACATTCGAAACAGACTATTTTACTATTTTTATCCCTCCTGGGAAAATTTAAAGAATGAAATGGGAAAGCATAGTTTATTGTTAACTTGTTAGGATGAAAGAATGCATGATTAGAACAAAGTTTGGTCAGACAATGTTGAGAAAGATAGCATACTGGAAAATGGGGAAAAAGGGAAATGTTTTGAAGATAATCCCTAGACAAATTCCAGAGATCTCTGCAGCTATAAAGAGGTGAACATGACTTTATTAGAAAGTAAGAATAAAAAAAGCAATTGTTGCTTTAAATAACATATCATTTTCTGTACTCTATTTTGATATCTCTCTGTTGTTTTAGGGTTCTTTGGGATGATTTGGATATGGGTTAGAGGTGCAGGTTAGGGAGAATCAGATTTTGTATGCAAGATTTGTTCCAACTTAAATTATAGGATACTCCAGAATAATTGAGCTATAAATCAATATATTTTTTAGTGTATTTGGAGAGGGAGAATGCCCAATTTCTTTGAGCTATATCTTAAATATATTTGTTTTATAGTAATATGTATGAAAGTATGCTGGGTGGATATTAGTTACCAACAAAATCAAACTTCAAAAGAAGCTTTGCATGTCCCTTTTTGGCTCAGGAAATAGTTTTATCCCCTTCCCCTTGCTCTTGGCGGTGACTTTTTTGAGATTTAACTATTTTCACAAAGTACCAATCAAGGGACCATTGATTGAATTAGTTCCTTTTCAATCAGTCACTCTCTAACATTCACTACACACAATTAATTTCAAAGTATCCTTCAGAAAGTCTCCCAAGGAAGATAATTATATATTATTTCCTATATAAATACAGAATGGCCTTTGGTGTACTTAACCTCAAAGTAAATTTAGAAAGAGAATCACAGATACCAGCCAATTTTCTAAAAGCACTTTTCATTCCAGAGAGCTAATAAAATTCTGGAGTTTTGAATTTACCCTAGACAAGAGATGATCTTTTTTTATTATGGGGTGACCAATTTTCTTGTTTTCCCCAAGACTAGGCAAGTTTTACAACAAAAACTTCTACATCCCAGGGATGTCTTGAATTTTGTGCAAATTGTAATAATTGATCATTCTATGGTATGGCCAAAATAGATAAGTACTGAGTGACAGTACAGATGCATGAATTTGTAATTATTTGATCAACATACTTAATGATTGCCAATCTGGAAGAATTTTTTTAACAATTCTTTACCCTTTTATCAATTATTTTTATCAATTATTCTTTACCCTTTTATCAATTACTTGGATAGTTACTGTATATATACTGATCAGAGATACATCCAGTATATATGATTATGGGAGAATGAGATAAAAAAGTGACATGTAAAATGTTAGATAAACATTTATTAAAAGATTTCCAAATTTGGCAAACAAGCCTGGCCAGAAGAGTCTTTTTAATAGGGTCAGGAGGCCATAAGGGAAGAGGAATTTATGCAAGTCATCATTGGAAAAACCATGAACTTCATCCAGCTTCAATTGTCACCTTGGACTTAACTTGCTCCTCACCAGGACACTTGAATCATCCTCATTCTTTACTTTGTGGGATTTTAATTAATGTAATTTATTGGCAAATTGTTTCCATACAACACCCAGTGCTCAACCCAACAGGTGCCCTCATCAATGCCCATCACCCACTTTCCCCTCTCCCCCTTCCCCCATCAGCCTTCAATTTGTTCTCTGTATTTAACAGGCTCTTATGGTTTGCCTTCATCCCTCTCTGTTTGTAACTATCTTTCCCCCTTTCCTTCCCCCATGGTCTTCTGTTAAGTTTCTCAGGATCCACATATGCGTGAAAACATATGGCATCTGTCTTTCTCTGCCTGACATATTTCACTTAGCATAACACTCTCCAGTTCCATCCACGTTGCTACAAATGGCCGAGATTTCATTCTTTCTCATTGCCAAGTAGTATTCCATTCCATACATAAACCACATCTTCTTTATCCATTTGTTGAAACTGCTGCCATAAGCATTGGGGTGCAAGTGCCCCTATGCATCAGCACTCCTGTATCCCTTGGGTAAATTCCTAGCAATGCTGCTGCTGGGTCATAGGGTAGATCTATTTTTAATTTTTTGAGGTACCTCCACACTGATTTCCAGACTGCCTGCGCCAGTTTGCATTCCCACCAACAGTGCAAAGGGTTCCCGTTTCTCCACATCCTCGCCAGCATCTATAGTCTCCTGATTTGTTCATTTTAGCCACTCTGACCAGCATGAGGTGGTATCTGAGTGTGCTTTTGATTTGTGTTTCCCTGATGAGGAGCGATGTTGATCATCTTTTCATGTGCCTGTTCACCGTCTGGATGTCTTCTGTAAAGAAGTGTCTATTCATGTCTTCTGCCCATTTCTTCACTGGATTGTTTGTTGGGTGTGGAGTTTGGCGAGTTCTTCATAGATTTTGGATCCTAGCCCTTTTTCTGATATGTCATTTGCAAACATCTTTTCCCATTCCATTGGTTGCCTTTTAGTTTTGTTGATTGTTTCCTTGGCAGTGCAGAAGCTTTTTGTCTTCATGAGGTCCTAATAGTTCAATTTTGCTTTTAATTCCCTTGCCTTTGGGGATGTGTCAAGTAAGAAATTGCTGCGGTTGAGGTCAGAGAGGTTTTCCCTGCTTTCTCCTCTAGGGGTTGGACGGTTTCCTGTCTCACATTCAGATCTTTCATCCATTTTGAGTTTATTTTTGTGAATGGTGTAAGAAAGTGGTCTAGTTTCATTCTTACGCATGTTGCTGTCCAGTTCTACCAGCACCATTTGTTAAAGAGACTGTCTTTTTCCATTGGATATTCTTTCCTGCTTTGTCAAAGATTAGTTGGCCATACTTTTGTGGGTCCAATTCTGGAGTTCCTATTGTATTCCATTAGTCTATGTGTCTGTTTTTGAGCCAATACCATGCTTTCTTGATAATTACAGCTTTGTAGTAGAAGCTACAGTCTGAGATTGTGATGCCTCAAGCTTTGGTTTTCTTCTTCAATATTACTTTGGATATTCGGGGTCTTTTGTGGTTCCATACAAATTTTAGGATTGCTTGTTCCAGCTTCGAGAAAAATATTGGTGCAATTTTGATTGGGATTGCATTAAATGTGTAGATAGCTTTGGGTAGTATTGACATTTTAACAATATTTATTTTTCCAATCCATGAGCATGGAATGTTTTTTCCATTTCTTTGTATCTTCTTCGATTTCCTTCATAAGCTTTCTATACTTTTCAGCATACAGATCTTTTACATCTTTGGTTAGATGTATTCCTAGGTATTTTATGATTCTTGGTGCAATTGTGAATTTATTTGCCTTTCTGTTGCTTCATTATTGGTGTATAAAGAATGCAACTGATATCTGTACATTGATTTTGTATCCTGCTACTTTGCTGAATTCATGTATCAGTTCTAGCAGACTTTTGGTGGAGTCTATCAGGTTTTCTATGTATAGTATCATGTCATCTGCAAAAAGTGAAAGCTTGACTTCATCCTTACCAATTTTGATGCCTTTGATTTCCTTTTGTTGTGTTATTGCTGATGCTGGAACTTTCAACACTACGTTGAACAACAGTGGTGAGAATGGACATCCCTGTTCTGTTCCAGATCTCAGGGGGAAAGCTCTCAGTTTTCCCCATTGAGGATGATATTAGCTGTGGGCTTTTCATATATGGCTTTTATAATGTTAAGGTATGTTCCTTCAGGTATGTTCCTTCTATCCAACTTTCTTGAGGGTTTTTATTAAGAAAGAATGCTGATTTTTGTCAAATGCTTTTTCTGCATCGATTGGCAGTGCAGTTTAACAACCTTCAGTCTTCCATTGCATGTTAACTCAACCAATCCCAGTTACTCTAATTCCAACCCCCCCCCTTTTTTTTTGTATAGAGGACCTGAAAGAGAGCTACAACTGGTAATTTTTCACTTATAGAACTCTGCTTCTTCTTTGTCTTCCTTGGAACATGAGTCACATTTCTACCTGAATCTGTGTCTCATGAATTATAACCCTAATTGCCCAAATGAATGTCTGTTTGCTTTAACTTTCTGTGACTCTTTCTTGGCTGACAATTTCAAAATATTCTTCTTTCTTCCCAGTACTAAAACTTCAATATAAAATTTAAAAAGGGAAAAATTAAATATCCACAATTATATTTCTAGTAAGTGTCACAGTTTAATAATTAGCAGGTTCCACTACCTACATTCACAAATGTTTTGACTTGTGCAGTGAATCAATGAGTGTCCTTGAACTAAGTTAATCTGCATGGACTACTGGGAGGGATTATAAAGAAGGGAGTCTGGGCAATAATCTTAAATTAGTACAAAACCTTACTTATAAGAAAGAAGAGAATAGTTCTTGTCAATTGAATTTGTTTTTTACTTAGCGTCACATTGGCCTTAATCCTATAGAGAGGTGGTACTATGGGTAGAGAAGCTCTACATAAAATTTGAAAAAGTTATCTTCTAAAGCACATTAGAAAGAGATTGCAAAGTGGTAAGCTGCCAGGGTAAATCTAGCACACAGATTTTGTCTGGCCCACATATTTCTACAAATTGATTAAATAAACAAAAGGGAACCTTGCAGTTGGTGATGAAACATTGTGTATTTTGATTATTATGGTGGTTTTATATGAATATACACATATGAAAAAATTACCTTCAATTATAAACACATGTGTGTGCGCACACACACACACACACACATACACACGAGGGCATTTAAAAGTGGTGAAATGCAAATAAGTTTTGTGGATTTTACTAGTGTCTATTTCCAGGTTTTAATATTGTATTACAGTTATACAAGGTTTTACCATTGAGAGAACTGGATGAAGATTACAAGGGACTTCTCTGTACATTTTTTTGCAAATTCCTGTGCACCTATAATTATTTCAAAAAATAAGTTAAAAGACATGTTGCAGAAAAATACAATTGAAATAGTAATTGGTGTACTACCTCTACCCACCTAATTATTTTTTTCATTGTCTTTTAAAGGTCTCCCAGCCTCCACCAAACCTATACAGTGAGATTTGAACAAACCACTATGAGGAAAAGAAACAAGATACACAAAAACTTAGCTATTCATTTCAAAATCACTGGTCTAAGAGAGAGAAACCGTATACATTTTTATAG
This sequence comes from Felis catus, assembly GCF_018350175.1. Lineage (NCBI taxonomy): Eukaryota > Metazoa > Chordata > Mammalia > Carnivora > Felidae > Felis > Felis catus. The sequence goes on from NC_058386.1 coordinate 104,936,412, forward strand.
AATACATTCTCTTCCTTGGAAACTAGATAATAGACAAATATGGTGGGAGGATATGGACAAGAAAATCTGAAACCCAGGAAGAATAAGCCTCAACTAAATTATTTTAGTGGCCCTCATAAGGATGCAACAAAGAAATGCTGTGTTATAATATTTATTTATTTATTTATTTATTTATTTATTTATTTATTTATCTATCTATCTATCTTATTTTTTTGTTGCTGTTAAGGACCCATATCAGTGATACGTAAACATGCTCATTCTTTTTCCCTCTCTAGCACTGCTTAATCTGCTGTTTTTCAGATGAAGGAACCTGTATCAACAATAGCTGTTTCTAAGCCTGGGACAGAATAACCTGGTAGAATAAAGATATGCAGGACTCCTCAAAAGATGATGGTCATGTGAACATAAGGGAAGGCATCAGAATTTGCCAAGTACATCCTTATCAAACGGATCTAGAATAAAACTCACCTGAGATCTCCTACTGGCCCATTATAATTTTGCAACATACTACACCTATTACTGCCAAGATGTTAAAATTTATTCATATATTCAACAAATGATTTGTTGGAGGACTATCACCTGCCAGGTATTTTTCTAAGCACTGCGATAGAACAGTAAACAAACTAGAAAATAGTCCCTGTTATTATGGAGTTTACATTCTAATGTGTGTGTGTGTGTGTGTGTGTGTGTGTGTGTGTGTGTGTTTGCGTGTGTGTGTCAAATAGAGGGGAGAGTTGATAGACCATAAATAAATAAGTAAAATATATAGTATACTAGATCATAAAAAAAAAAACAGCAAAAGAGACAGAAAGAATTTGGGGCATGGTAAAAGGGAAAAAACTTAACTTTTATAGGCTTTCTTAGTAAAGTGGTCAGGACAGGCCTTATGTATTGAGAAGGCAATATTTGTTTAAAACAGGAGTGAAAAATGACGCATGTTAAGGTCTTCAGGAAGACTTCCAGATACAGCAACTGCAAAGGCCATGAAGTTGGATTTGTTTGGTGTGTTGCAGGTCAGAAGGAAACCACTTTTGATGTAGTCCCAATATTTTTTGTTTGCTTATTTTGTTTCACTTGCCTGAGGAGACTTAGATAGAAAAATGTTGCTAAAACCAATGTCACAGAAATTACTACCTATGCTGTCTTCTAGGATTTTTATGGTTTCATGTCTCACGCTTAGGTCTTTAACCCATTTTGAGTTTATTTTTGTGTATGGTGTTAGAAAGTGGTCCAGTTTCATTTGTTTTTATGCAGCTGTCCAGTTTTTTCAGTACCATGAAAGAGACTGTCTTTTCCCCCTTACATATTTTGCTTCTTTTTCATAGAAAAAGATTATATGGTTAATTGACCATATAGTCATGGGTTTATTTCTGGGCTCTCTATTCTGTTCTATTTTCTCTGTCTATTTTTGTGCCAGTACTATACTCTTTTGATTACCACAGCTTTGTAGTATATCTTGTAATATGAATTATGATAGGTCCAGCTTTTTCTTCTTTCTAAGAATACTTTCCTTATCTGGAGTCTTTTGTGGTTTCATACAAATTTTAATATTATTTGTTCTAGATCTGTGAAAAATACTGTTGGTATTCTGATAGGAATTGCATTAAATCTTTAGATTGCTCTGGATAATATAAACATTTTAACAATATTAACCAATCCATGAAAATGGAATATCTTTCCATTTATTTGTGTAGTCTTCAATTCCTTTTATCAATGTTTTATAGTTCTAAGAGTACAGGTCTTTTACCTCTTTGATTAAATTTATTCCTCACTATTTTATTCTTTTTGATGCAATTTTTAAATGGAATTATTTTCTTAATTTCTCTTTCTGTTACTTTGTTATTAGTGTATAAAAAATTCTACTGATTTCTTGTTATTAATTTGGTATCCTGAAACTTTACTGAATACTTTTATGAGTTCTTACAGTTTTTTGGTGGGGTCTTTAGGGTTTTCTATGTATAGTATCATGTCATCTGCAAATGGTGACAGCTTAATGTCTTCTTTAACAACATGGATGCTTCTTATTTGTTTGTTTATCTGATTGCTGTAGCTAAGACTTCCACTACTATGTTGAATAAAAGTAGTCAGAGTGGACATCTTTGTCTTATTCCTGATCTTAGAGGAAAAGCTCTAGTTTTTCACTATTGAATATGATGTTAGCTGTGAGGTTTCCATAAATGGCCTTTATTTTTTTGAGGTATGTTCCTTCTAACCACACTATCTAGAGAATATTTATCACAAATGGATGTTGACTTTTATCAAATGCTTTTCTGCATCTATTGAGATGATCATATGCTTTTATTCTTTATTTTCTTGACGTGGTGTATCATGTCTATTCATTTGCAAATATTGAACCATCCTTGTAAGTTCAAAATAAATCCTACCATAGTGAAATATCCTTTTAGTGTGTTGAATGTGATTTGTTAATATTTTGTTGAGAATATTTGCATCTATGTTCATCAGGGTTATTGGTTTATAGTTTTCTTGTTTGTGGTGTCTTTGTGTGTAGTATCAAGGTAATTGTGGCCTCATAGAATCAATCTGGAAGCATCTATTGAGATGATCATGCGGTTTTTGCCTTTCATTTGATTAATAAGGTGTATAAAATTGATTGATTATCATTTGTTCAATCAAGATTTCACTTCGGGAATAAACCCACTTGGTTATGTGTATAATACTTTTTAATGTTACTGAATTTAACTTGCTAGTATATTGTCGAGAAATTGTGTACCTATTTCATCAGCTATATTGTTCTGCAGTTTTCTTTATGTGTGATATCTTTGCCTGGTTTTGGTGTGAGATAATACTTGCCACATAAAAGGAGTTGGGAAGTATCCAATCCTATGGTTTTTTGGAAGTTTGTGAAGTATTCTTATTAATTCTTCTTTGAATATTTGATAAATTCACAAGTAAAGCCATTGTGTGTGAGGGGCATAGCTGCTGTATTAAATTAGTACATAGATTATGACCTGCTAAATGAGGAGACACAAGTTACCCACATGGATTACCAAGTAGTTTCCTTAGTTCTGACTTCCCACTTTAGGAAAGTGAAAACCCCAGGGTCATGTTGATTGAAGGTAAAGGCTCAGTGCACCCTCACAAAGGAAGTAAGATCAAGGTTTATTATTTACAAGTCCCAGAAGAGGAGAAGCACAATGAGTTAGGGGAAGAACAGTCATCTGTTTTAGGTCAAGAGTTAGTAGGTATGAGAAAAGATATTTGCAAATGACATATTGGATAAAGGGTTAGTAATCAAAATCTATAAAGAACTTACCAAACTCAACACATGAAAAACAAATAATCCAGTGAAGAAATGGGCAGGAGACATAGACACTTTTCCAAAGAAGACATCCATATGGCGAATGGACACATGAAAAGATGCTCAATGTCACTCATCATCAGAGAAATACAAATCAAGGCCACACTGAGATACCACCTCACACAGGTCAGAGTGGCTAAAATGAACAAATCAGGAGACTATAGATGCTGGAGAGGATGTGAAGAAATGGGAACCTTCTTGCCCTGTTAGGAATGCAAACTGGTGCAGCCACTCTGGAAAACAGTGTGGAGGTTCCTCAAAAATTAAAAATAGAACTACTCCATGACCCAGAAATAGCACTACTAGGAATTTACCCATAAGAAAACATAAAACAAAAGACAGGATATTAGATTTGGCAATGATTTCTTAAATATGACACCTAAAGCACAGGTAATAAAAGAAAAATTAAATAGCTTAGACCTCATCACAATGAAAAAAGCACATGAAAAGATACTCAACATCAATTATAATTACGGATTTGCAAATCAAAATCATAATAGGACACAACTTCACAACCATTAGTGTGGGTATTATCAAAAAAAAAAAGGAAAGAAGGAAGGTAGAAAGAAAGAAATAAAGAAAAGAAAGAAAATAATAGATCTTGACAAGGATGTGGGGAAATTGGAATCCTTATATTTTGTTTGTGGGAATGTAAAATGGTGCATCCAGTGTGGAAAACAGAGTGGTAGTTTCTCAAAAACTTGAATATAAATTACCATATGCTATGGCTCTTCCATTTCTGAGTATATACCCAAAAGAACTGACCACAGAGATTTGAAAATATATTTTTACACTAAATTAATAGCAACATTATTTATCATAGCCAAAAAGTGGAAATGATGTATATGTTTATTGATAAATGAATGGATAAAATACGGTATGCAGACAGTGGAATAGTATTTAGCCTTAAACAAAATAATGAAATTCTAATATAATGTTACAACATATTACATGTTACAACCCATCTTGAAAAGTGGCCCATATGTGAAATAAGCCAGACCCAAAAGGAAAATGTTGTACAAGTCTCTCATATAAGGTACTTGTAATAGTAATACATAAAGAAAGTTAGTAGATACTATTTGCCAGTGGTTGAGTGGAGGAAAGTATAAGGAGTTAATGTTTAATGGGTAGAGAGTTTCAGCATGGAGAAGTGATAAAGTTTGAGAATGATGGTACTGACAGTTCCATAGCAATATGAAAGTATTTAAAGCCACTGAACTGTACACTTAAAATGGTAAATTGTCATATATATTTTATCATAAAAAACTAGTTAAAGTGTGCTTGTAATTATTATATTAATAACAAGAGAAAGTATAAACTCCATAATAAAAGTGGTTTTTAAAACTTTTTAATTGTCATTTTTGCTGTTAGTACTACTATTATAACTATTACACCTAATCATCTGTACCATTAGAATAATTTTTATATATTTGTTTAGTATCCAGTTAGACTTCTCTGGAATCTCTCCTCCATTCCACAGAGATTGACACCCACAACTGTTTGCCTCCCTAGTCCCTCCATACTGACTTATTGGATTGAACATAAACATATGATCCAATTTGGAACAATTAATTCTAAATCCTAAAATGAAAATTATCAGAGAGTTTCAGTTAGAATTACCAGATTACTGGAATCAAAACATGGGAAATGTGAGACATATGTATTCCTTTCTTTATTTCAAGTTTTTTATTTAAACTCTACTTAGTTAACATAGGTGGTAAAATTGATTTCAGATGTAAACTTTGGTAATTCATCACTTACATACAACACCTAGTGTTCTTCACAAGTGTCTTCCTTAATACTCATCACCAATTTAGCTCATCACCTGCCCACTTCCCTCCATCAACCCTAAGTATGTTTTCTATAGTTCAGAGGGAGAAATATATATTCTTACTAGTAGATGGAGTAAGAGAGAAAACTGACCTATAGTGAGTAAAATTTTTTTTTGAAATTTTATTACATCTTGGCTTTTAGGTATATTAGTTTTGTATCTTCACCTCCATAGATAAAATATGTACCTATATCTTTTAATTTAGAACCCTCCTCCCCCTGTCTGGCAACTAAAAACTAAACCATCAAATTAATATAAAAATAGAAGACCTTTTAGGACAACAGTGTGACTGCATGCAAATGCTATACCCTATGAGCATACTCCTGCTGCAGATATTTGAATTTGAATATTTGAAATCAATAAATTTCTTTATCACTATTTTTGCCAACACCATACATACAAGGCTACAGAGAATCCAAAATATAAGTCAATCTGAAATGCTTACATGGTAAAACTTTTACCGGTATGAAGAGGTAACACAGAAAATATTCTCCATAAGGATAAGGTTCATGTCTATATTGTTGAACAGCAGTACTTGGCATGAGAGACAATTGAAGAAGTATTTATTCAATAAATAAATGAATGACCAAAATTATACCTTTTCTGAGTGCACTGAAGATTTCTGAATAGCTTCACTCCTGTACAGTCTGACTTCCTTATAAATTCTAAGATTATTAGTAGAAACTGTATGTGTCTTACAGAATACCATATTCTCACAACCTGACATAGTTGGTACTCAATATCTATTTGTTGAATAAGTGGGTGTATGACTTCCAAACAACAAAGTAGACAGTGTAGATGTCACAGTGCAGCATAATATCTATGGATTTAAACTTTTCGGGTCATCAGAATTCAAATTGAAAATGCAAGAACTTTAGAAAAACAAGTTGGGATTAAGGGCGTCAGTACTTTGTAGGTTCAGAGATAGTTATTCTTTCCAGAAAACTGAACCAACAACATCTTGTGATCTATAGAATTTGAAGTGACACAGCAGAGATTACTCAAACACCAAGTCCCAGATGATTAAGTTAGATGTTTCTTTTTAATTCTCCCTGTCTTAGATCAGATTTGGTCTAGAAACTACTAAAATAGTTTAATTTTGCAAGTGACTTAGAATTAATTCCACATTAAAAAAGGATGCAACTGACATTTATGCAAGATTTACCCTGTGAACCCTGCTAAGTTTATTAGTTCCTGAATTAAGTTATAATACTTAGCTAGAATAAGTGAAGAAAGTAAAAAACAAAGTACTGGTTATAAAATATTGTGAAATATTAAAAAAAGATAGTAATACACCTATAATTATTTTACCTCTGAATCAACCTTCATAAATTTGACAAGATATGAATTGTTGATGTGCCATATGGGTGCTTAAAATATGTGTAGGTAGGTAGAAGAGATGCCTGCTTTGTTGAAGCATGAATAAATCCAAGGCAAAAGCCATCTGATTAATTAGAAAACTGAAAAGTCATATAAAAATAACAACAAAAGTAAATTTTCAAAAATTAAGTGTAGAACACAAAAAATGAAACATATCTTAGAAATATGTTTAAAGGTTTCAATTACCACTTTAGTGTGTATTCTTAGGCTCTTGTTCTTTCAGAACTTCCCCATTGATATTAGGTATCTGTTATGTGTATTGATTATTCTTATAAAGACTAAGCCAAAAACAAACAAACAAATAAATAAATAACAACAACAACAACAAAAGATTAAGCCAAATAAAATGGAGATTTTTCCTTTTCTCAGAAAGATAAAACTTCTGGGAAGGAGTTAAGATGGCAGAGAAGTATGGGGACCCTAAGCTCAGCTAGCTCCCTCAAATACAGCTAGTTATCAAATCATTCTGAACACCCAAGAAATCAATAAGAGAAAATAAAAACTGTCTAGAAAACAAAAACTGTAAGTCTACAAGTAGAAATGCGACCATCTTTTGGAAGGTAAGAGGAGTGAATAGTTGATTTGGGGGAGATATAACTGTGGGTATGGTGATGGGAGGGAGCCCTGTTTATGGAGGCTACCCTAAAGTATTATAAACAGCAGAGTACAAAATCTGAAATTTTAGAATTCTGCTAACATGGTGTATATGCCTGGCTTAAAGGTGGTCACGTGGTGAAGCAGGTGGTGTCCCAGGAGTAACAGTGTGGTCTGAGGATCCCCTGGGTCACAAGAATGGGTGGGACCAGGTGTTACACTGTTCCCAAACATAGGAGTAGGGACTCCATTTGAGGGCAGTGAGTCAGGGTAGCAGCATTCTGCTTTGTTTTGCCATAAACTCTGAACTATTGCATGGTCATGGGACTACTATTCATGCATGGGCCTCCAAATGGCAAATATGCGGTGAGAACCTCCCTCAGAGGAACATTGCAGACCCATGCCACCAGAGTCTCCAAAATTTGGAGTTTTGAAATTCAGTCATGTGTTTGAGATAAAAAAAAAAAAAAAGCTCAGGGGATGCCTGAGTGGCTTAGTTGGTTAAGGGTCCAACACTTGATTTTGGCTCAGGTTATGATCTCATGGTTCAGGAGACTGAGCCCCACACCAGGCTCTGCACTGAGAGCATAGAACCTGCTTGAGATTTTCTCCCTCCCTCTTTCTCTGCCCTTCTTCTGCTAGGGCTCATGCTCTTTCTTTCAAGAAAGAATGAATGAAAGATAGAAAGAAAGAAAGATTAAAAAAATAACCCTCAGAAACAGGGTGAATTCAGGGTTCTGATGGAAACTGGGGACACAAGAGGAGTGATTGATTGCCTTTCTGTGAGGGTTCCCTGAAGAGTAAGGGACATGAACTATCAGTTCTTGGGCTAGAGAGCAAGGCAACACCTTATTTACTATCAGTGCCAAAAGTTTTTGAGGAGCAAAATGGCTCCACCAAGTGGAGACTGGAGCCACTTAACATCAACCTTGCCCCCTTGTGCCCAGAGGTGCATATTGACTAGGTCAAGTACACCTGAAAATCAGGGCAACTAGCCCCTTCCCCAGAAGACCAGCACAAACAACTCCCTTGCATTAAGTCTACTGACCATAGAGTACTGCAAAGCTTCAGCTCTAAGAGAAATAGGATCTAGCTTCCATTTTATATTTATTCTATATTTTTAAAATAGTTATTCTTTTAATTCATTTTCTTATCTTTTCCATTCCTTTTTAATTTTTATTACTTACATATAAAATGTTGTTTGTTTTTTTATTTTTATTTTTGAATCTAGGTTATTTTAACAAGCAGACCAAACTATATCCAGGATCAAGTTTTTGTTTTGTTGGTTTGGTTTGGGTTTTTTTCTTGGTTTTTCATTTATTTATTTTTCTTCTTTTATTTTCTTAGCAAAATGACAAGATTGAGAAAATCACCCCAAAAGAAGGAACAGGAAGTAGAACTCTTAGGATTTTAATCAATACAGATATAAGTAAGATGTCTGAACTAGAATTTAACAACAATTATAAGGATACTAGCTGGGTTAGAAAAAAGGATAGAAGACACTAAAGAATCCCTTTCTTGAGAGATAAAAGAACTAAAATCCAGTCAGGTTGATGTTAAAAATGCTATAACTGAGATGCATACTCAAACAGAGGCCAGAAAAATGAGGATGGAGAAAGCAGAGGAACAAATCAGTGATATCAAGAATAAAATTATAAAAAAATAATGAAAGTGAAAAGAAGAGGGAATGAAATATAATGGATTATAAAGGTAAACTTAGGGAACTCAGCAACTTATTTAAACAGAATAACATTCATATCATAGAAATCCCAGAAGATGAAGAGAGAGAAAAAGGGACAGAAGGTTTATTGGAGAAAACTATAGTTGAAAACTTCCCTAATCTGGGGCAGGACACAAACATCAAAATCCAAGAAGCACAGACAACTCTGATTAAATTTAATAACAGACTACCATCACCAAGTCATACCATAGTCAAATTAACAAAATACACAGACAAGGAAAGAATCCTGAACGATGTGAGGGAAACAAAAGTCCTTAACCTACAAGAAAAGACAGATAAGGTTCATAACAGATCTGTCCATAGAAACTTGCCAGGCCAAAAAGGAGTGGCAAGATGTATTCAACTTGTTAAATGGGAAAAAAAGATGTAGCCAATAATTTTTTATCCAGCAATGCTGTCATTCAAAATAGAAGGAAAGATAAATAGTTTTCCAGAGAAACAAAAACTAAAGGACTTCATGACCACTACACATGCCCTGCAAGATATTTTATGGGGGACCCTTTTAGTGGGGGAAAAAGCACCAAAAGCAACAAAGACTAGAAAGGACCAGAGATCAACATTAGAAACACCAACTCTACAGATCACACAATGGTACTAAATTAATCTTTCAATAATTACTCTGAATGTAAATGGACAAGATGCTCCATTCAAAAGACGTAAGGTATCAAAACAGATTAAAAAAAAAAACAAGATCGATGTACATGGTGCTTATAAAAGACTTATTTTAGACCTAAAGTCACCTTCAGATTGAAAGTAAGGGGATGGAGAAGCGCTTACCATGTTAATGGACATCAGAAGAAAGCCAGAGTAGCCATACTTATAACAGACAAACTAGATTTTAAATCAAAGACTGTAACTAGAGATGAAGAAGGACATTACATCATAATTAAGGGGTCTATCCATCAAAAAGATATAACAATTGCAAATATCTATGCCCCCATCTTGAAGCGCCCAAATATATAAATCAATGAAAAAAAAAACATCAAGAAACTCATTGACAATAATACAATAATAGTAGAGAACTTTAACACCCCACTTACAGAAATGGACATATCATCTAAGCAGAAAATCAAGAAGGAAACAATGACTTTGAATGACACACTAGGCTGGATGAACTTAACAGATATATTCAGAACATTTCTTCCTAAAGCAGCAGAATACACATTCTTTTTGAGTGCACATGGAATATTCTCCAGAATATAACACATACTGGGCCAAATCAGCCCTCAACAAGGACAAAGAGATCAAGGTCATGCCATGCATATTTCAGATATACAACATTATAAAACTAGAATTCAACCACAAGAGAAATATTTGGAAATACCACAAATACATTGAGGTTAGAGAACATCATACTAAAGAATGAATGGGTTAACCAGGAATTTAAAGAATAAATTAAAAAATAAATGGAAGGAAATTAAAATGAAAACACAATGGTCCAAAACCATGATCAAATGGGATTTATTCCTGGCATGCAGCATTAGCTCAATAGTCACAAATCAGCCAATGTGATACACCACATTAATAAAAGACAGGATAAGAGCTATATGATCTTCTCGATGCAAAAAAAGCATTTGACAAAACACAGCATCCATTCTTGATAAAAACCCTCAACAAAGGATATATGGAACATGTCTCAACATCATAAAGACCATATATGAAAGACCCACAGTTAGTACATCCTTAAGGGAGGGAAACTGAGAGACTTTCTCCTTTGGTCAGGAACAATGCAAGGATGCCCACTCTCACCATTAATATTTAACTTAGTACTGGAAGTCTTAGCCTCAGCAATCAGACAACAAAAAGAAATAAAAGGCATCTAAATTGGCACAGAAGTCAAACTTACACTATTTGCAAGTGATATGATACTCTATGTAGAAAACCTAATGGATTTCACCAAAAAATTGCTAGAACTAATTCTTGAATTCAGCAAAGTTGCACGATATAAAATCAATGTACTGCAATCTGTTACATTTCTATACACCAATAATGAAGCAGCAGAAAAAGAAATCAAAGAATTTATCCCATTTGCAATTGCACCAAAAACTTTAAGATACTTAGAATAAACCTAAGTAGGTAAAAGATCTCTACTCTGAAAACTATAGAAATCTTGGGAAAGAAATTGGAGAGGACACAAATAAATGGAAAAGCATTCCATGTTCATGGATTGGAAAAAAAAACATTGTTAGAATGTCTATACTACCCTAAGCAATCTACACATTTAATGGAATACCTAGAAAAATACCACCAGCACTTTTTTACAGAGAGAGAACAAACCTAAAATTTGTATGGAACAAAGGATCCTGAATAGCCAAAGCAATCCTGAAAGAAAAAAAAAACAAAGCTGGAGGTATAATGATTCCATACTTCAAGCTATATTACAAATCTGTAGTGATTAAGACAGTTTGGTACTTGCACACAAACACATAAGTCAATGGAACAGAATAGAAAACTCAGAAATGGATCCACAACTATATAGTCAACTAATCTTTGACAAAGCAGAAATGAATATGCAATGGAAAAAAAAAAGTCTCTTCAACATGTAGTTTTGGGAAAACTGGATAGTAACATGTAGAAAAATGTACCTGGACCACATTCTTACACCATACACAAAATAAATTCAAAATGAATAAGAGACCTAAATGTGAGACAGGAATGAAACCATAAAAATCCTAGAGGAAAACACGTACAGCAACCTCTTTGACCTTGCCTGTAACAGCTTCTTACTAAACATGTCACCAGTGGCAAGGGAAAGAAAACCAAAAATGAACTATTGTGGCTTCATCACAATAAGAAGCTTCTTTCTGCACAGTGAAGGTAACAATCAACAAAACTAAAAGGCAACCTATGGAATGGGAGAAGGTATTTGAAAATGACATATCTGATAAAGGGTCAGTATTCAAAACCTGTGAAACAGTTATCAAACTCAACATCCCCCCCCCAAAATAGTCCAGTTAATAAATGGACAGCAGACATAAATAGATATTTCTCCAAAGAAGACATCCAAATGGCTAACAGGCACGTGAAAAGATGCTCAACATCACTCATAATCAGGGAAATACAAATAAACCAAGCCACAATGAGATACCACTGCACACCTGTCAGATTTGTTAAAATTAACAACACAAGAATCAACAGGTGTTGGTGAGAATGTGGAGTAAGGTTTACCCTTTTGCACTGTTGGTGGGAATCCAAACTAGTGCAGTTACTCTGTAAATATTATGGAGGTTTCCTAAAAAGTTAAAAAAATAAACAAAACAAAAACAGAACTATCCTATGACCCAGCATTTGCACTACTAGGTATTTACCCAAATGTTATAAAAATACAGATTCAAAGTGGTACATGAACCCTGATGTTCATAGCAGCATTATCAACTTGAGTCAAAACATGGAGAGAGCCAAATGTCCATTGACTAATGAATGAATAAAGAAGATGTGGTATATATATTGATATTGATATTGATATTGATATAATGGAATATTATTCAGCCATCAAAGGAATGAAATCTTGCAATTTGCAATGACTTGGATGGAGTTAGAATGTATTATGCTGAGGTAAATAAGTCAATCAGAGAAAGACAAATAGCATATGATTTCAATCATATGTGGAATTTAAGAACCAAAACCGATGAGGGTGCCTGGGTCGCTCAGTAGGTTAAGGTCCAACCCTTGGTTTCAGTCATGGTCTCATGGTTCGTGAATTCAAGCCCTGTATAGGGCTCTGCACTGACAGTGCAGAGCCTCCTTGGGATCTCTCTCTCTCTCTCCACTCTCTGACCGTCTGACTCTCTCTTTTTTTCCTCTCTTTCAAAATAAATAATAAAAACATTTTAAAAAGTAACAAAACGAATGAACATATACAAAGGAGGAAAAATCAGGAGAGACGGAAACCAATCACAAGAGACTCTTTTTTTAATTTTTATTTATTTTTTTTTAGAGAGAGAGAGAGAGAAACGCAGAGTATGAGCAAGGGAGGGGCAGAGAGAGAGGGAGACACAGAATCTGAAGCAGGTTCCAGACCCCCAGCTGTCAGCACAGAGCCTAATTCAGGGCTGGAACTCTTGAATCATGAGATCATGGCCTGAGCTGAAATCAGACGCTCAACTGACTGAGCCACCCAAACACCCCGACAAGAGACTCTTAAGGCAGAGCAAAAACAGGTTTAATGGAGGGAGGTAGGGGGGATGGCCTAAATGGATAATGGTTATTAAAGAGCACAATTGTTATGATTAGTACTGGGTGTCGTGCGTAAGTGATGAATCAGTGAATTCTACTACTGAAACCAATATTGCACTGTATATTAACTAAAATTTAAATAAAAAGTAAAAATAACAATAAAATTTTAAATGAAATAAGAAAAATATGAGTTCCAAAATAAACAAAACTTCAACTTCAACAAAATATTTACAAGCAATGAAGATCTGAGTCTAGAAATTTTGGAGAGAGGTAACTGCAAAATAATTAACATTGTATAACATATGATGATAGTTATTAATATTTCAGTGTATTAATTTTCCCTGAAGTCTCACATTCAGGACAAGTCCCCTGAAGGCAGCTGCTTTTTCTCATTTTTTTAATCAATCCATCTCTCTACCTCCGTTCCTCGCTCTTTTCTTCCTTCGCATCCCCTTTCTCACTTCCCCCACCCATCTCCATTAATTATGGAAACAACTTTGACACATCTCAACCACTTTTAATATCTGGAATTCACCTTTCCACTCATCATTTTCTTGAACCTAACTTTGGCTCTAGGTAATTACCAGAGCAAGTAACGTTTTATTTAAAAAAAAAAAAAGACAAAGGAGGAAAACTATTTTAAAGACTTATAGTGCATATACTTTCTTTTATTCATATCTTGATGAGGTACTATTTAATATTTTATCAGTCAACATTCCATGGCTTATAATTAACAGAATTTATATACCAACATGGTGATGCCTGTGGAGAACATGAGGTCTAATGTAATTACTGTACACAAAAATAATTTTTGTAGCATTCTCAAACTGTTTGGCTATGAAGAGACAAATGGAAAATAAAGTTAAACTTGAATGTTTCTCTGGTTGACTCTTTAGCATGGGAAAATGATCTAGGAATCTGTGCAGAAGAGGTGTGAAACAAACATTTAAAAATAAATAAATATGCAAAAGAAAATGACTCTGACTCTCATCCTATTCTGTTAGTTGTTGTTAAGACAGATATATGAATTTTTGAACTTCCACCACAAGGAAGGCCGAACTAAGCAAATTAAAGATAATATAGCAATGATAAAATTGTATTTTTCCCATTAATAGTTAGATAAGTGCTCACATTTTAACATCACTGATTCCAATTTTGCATAGGCAAAGTGGAACATCAACTGTGAATTTAATCCTATATTATATAGTTTTCTTAAATGGAATTTTTTCATCTAAAGTGTGTAAGTAACTATAATAAAAGAGAATTCACTCCAAAGGACACAATTGTTTTCTCCAAAGGTAAAGTGGAGAAGGCAAAATCAAGTGATTCTTTTAAGGTTTGGTTTATCTATTTCCACATATAAAAATTAATTTTTCTATTGCATTCACTTTTCTGACGACCTAATATCTAGGTACTTTTAAAGATGAAATCACAAATACTTATTAGTGAGTTAAACACTGACATGAAAAGCAGATTAAAATCACTTCATTTTCAGGGGCGCCTGGGTGGCTTGGTCTGTTAAGCGTCCGACTTTGGCTCAGGTCATGATCTCACTGTCTGTGAGTTCGAGACCTGCGTCGGGCTCTGTGCTGACAGCTCAGAGCCTGGAGCCTGTTTCAGATTCTGTGTCTCCCTCTTTCTCTGACCCTCCCCCGTTCATGCCTTGTCTCTCTCTGTCTCCCTCTGTCTCAAAAATAAATATTAAAAAAAATTAAAATCACTTCATTTTCAGAGTATATATGTATTCATTGGTTGGGAAAGAAGGTATTTTGTTAATGCAGGAACTACCCAAGTTACATATGTTCAACGTTCCAATTTAAATATTTTACTCTTTTTTTAAAAATAATGTTTATTTATTTTTAATTTTTTTAATGTTTATTTTTGAGAAAGAGAGCCAGAGTGTTAGTGGACAGCGGGCAGAGAGAGGAGACAGAATCTAAAGCAGGCTCTAGGCTCTGAGCTGTCAGCACAGAGCCCAAGGTGGGGCTTGAACCCACAAACCATGAGATCATGACCCAAGTCGAAGTTGGACACTTAACCAACTGAGCCATCCAGGTGGCCCTGATGTTTATTTATTTTTGAGAGAGAGAGAACATGAGCAGGGGAGGGGCAGAGAGACAGGGAGACACAGAATCTGAAGCAGGCCCCAGGCTCTGAGCTGTAAGAACAGAGCCCGACATGAAGCTCAAACTCACAAACTGTGAAATCATGACCAGAGCCGAACCCAGACACTTAACCAACTGAGCCAGCCAGGCGCCCCTAAATATTTGATTTTTGAATATAATTTTAAAAATATTTATATGGTCAATTTGTTAAATATGAAATCCAGCACATCAGAGGGCATTAAAGATAAAGTAGCATTGATAGAAAACATGAGTAAAAATAAAAAGTCACTCATAACAATGTACTTTAATGTGTAAAATAAAATATAATATGAATTTCCTAAAATAGTTTTAGACAAAAAGTTTATACTTTCCACACATCACGTTCAATTTTTACCTCCATATCTTTGAATATGCTATTTTCCTCCTCCTATTTACCCTTCTTGAAGACAATCATGGTCAATTTTGTTCTCTACTACTTATTTTTATTGTACACTCATAGCACTTAAAAGAAGTAAAAGCCAGGGGCGCCTGGGTGACTCAGTTGGTTAAGCATCCAACTTCAGCTCAGATCATGATCTCACAGTTAATGAGTTTGAGCCCTGCGTTGGGCTCTGTGCTGACAGCTCAGGGCCTGGAGCCTGCTTTGAATTCCGTGTGTTCCTCTCTTTCTGCCCCTCCCCTGTTTGTGCTCTGTCACTCTCTCTCTCAAAAATAAATAAACATTTTAAAAATTAAAAAAAAATAATTAAAAGTCAATGAAAAACAGTTATATTTCAAGAACAATTTTTATGACAGAGAATCCTTTAAAGCATTTTTGCATATATTTTAAAGTTATTTTAAATGTATCATTTTAAGGGGCGCCTGGGTGGCTCAGTCGGTTAAGCGTCCGACTTCAGTTCAGGTCACGATCTCGCGGTCCGTGAGTTCGAGCCCCGCGTCGGGCTCTGGGCTGATGGCTCAGAGCCTGGAGCCTGCGTCCAATTCTGTGTCTCCCTCTCTCTCTGCCCCTCCCCTGTTCATGCTCTGTCTCTCTCTGTCTCAAAAATAAACGTTAAAAAAAATAAAAAAATAAATAAATGTATCATTTTAAATGCTAGATAATCTTAATAAGGAAATAGGTGGTAATGAAATGGGATGTAACCATCACAAAAAATTCTAAGATTTGTTTTACTACAAAGTTTTCTAGCATAGTAGGTTTGTCCATTAAAGTTCACATAGTTTCTAAAAAAATTGTCAAGTAGTGTTTAAAAATTATAAATGAACAAAGAAGGGGAAAATATTGCTAACTAGCATCAATAAAGATCTTTGTATTTAAAGAAAGTCCAAGATCAGAGCAAGCCCCAGGAGTTAGAACAACTTGACCAAGTTCTTCCTGCTAGTATACATCTCCTTAGAAACAATTACACAGTTTGAAAGTAAAGTGAGTCACAATGCTAGGAAACTGTTTAATAAATTAAAATGGGGGCATTAATTGATACTCCTGAGAGCCTAATGCTTAGGGAGTCCCCTATTGAAAAATATATGTAGTCAATGCTTAAAATCGATATGCTATTGATGTTCCAAGTCTGGACCTTCCCATATGTGTTAAGATGTTTTCAACTTTGATTGCTTTTCCCATATGTGTCAATATGCTTTTTAACTGTGATAAGCTTGCGATTGATGTAGGCTTACTGGGTCTGAGGACCCAGAGGGAGTCTCACAGGACTAGCCAGGAGGGTCTGTGGCCTTGCACAGGGTAAAAATCAAATGCCAGTCAGTGGGAAGTGAGATAGGAGTTTATTGAAGATATAAAGACAGTGAAGATACAGATAGACCATCTTCAAGACTCAGAAAGAAAAGGAGGAATGCCTGGGTGGTTCAGTCAGTTAAACATCCAACTTTGGCTCAGGTCATGATCTCACGGTTCATGAGTTTGAGCCCCACATCAGGCTCTGTTGCTGACAGCTTGGAGCCTGGAGCCTGCTTCGGAGTCTATATCTCTCTCTCTCTGTTCCTCTGCTCCCCACCCCTCTCTCTCAAAAATAAATAAAATTTTTTTAAAAATAAAGGAAAAGAAAGAAAAGTAAAGAGTAGCCTACTCTTTGCTTTGGGTCCCAGGTTTTTATTGACAGTTATGGTTCAGTGCATGTGTCCTCTCAATCATCAAGGAATTGGTCAGAAGAAGGACAGGGTCCAGATGTCAATAATAAGTCATTTATTGCCTGGAGTCAGGGGATCTTGGCATCAAGATGTCTAGTGCCAGTTGTCTGGAATATGCACATGATGGACTCACCTGGTCATTCTCATCCAGTGATTCCCTAGATGCTGTCTACTGTGCTGGAAAACTCCAGAGAAATCATTAAATTCTTGTCTCTTACAAGGAGAACATATATTAAGGCATGTGTAAGGCAAGAGTGTAGGTCTTAACAAGAATAGAAATAGGAAAAGGAGCAAAGAAAAGAAAAAGCAGCTTATTTTCATTGGGTCCTTCAGTATTCCTATTTCAGAATGAAGTGGGACATAAATAGGATGAATTACTTTAAATCCTAAATAAACCAATAAACTTAAGTGGAAGGGTACTCATTATGAGGATAGCAGTTAATGATTATTTAGTTACTTTAAAATAAAGCCTATTTATCCAAGACCCTTCACTTAAGTTTTAAATAAATAAGAAACATTTCAGGTATATAAATTATCAATATTGAATTATTATATAATAGCTACTTAGGGAATTAAGCAATGTTTTAAGAGTAAGTACTTTTTAAATATATTTATGTTTATTTTATTTCTGAGACTCAGAGTGTCCAAACCTTTGATAGAAAAATCATGGTGAGGTTATTTTCATAAAAAGCTCAAGAAAGGGAAAAAACACACAAAAATTTTTAAAAAATACTATTACCTTCAAATTCACACAGAACTCCTTTAAGATTGAGGAAAAATCATCTAAAAAACCAGGCAAATTTGAATGAATTATTTGAAAATGTAAACTAAAAATTTGCAAATAATTTTTGAGTGAATATTGTAGGAAGTTGTTCTGATGTCATGTAATTCAGATTATTTTTTTCCTGAATAGTTTGCAGTAGAGTATTCAATGTAGGAAGAAAATTTACTTACTGTTGCAGAGGATTATATCAAAGGTTTAAGCTATATTCAAATACTATTTTTTTATTCTGTTCACTGCTATATCCATAATCATTTTTCCTCTGAGTGGCTTAAAATGGGTGAAACTGTTTATATTACTTTACCAATAGCTCATAAAGAATGTGTGAATTATAATTGGCATTTATTCCTCATTTAGCTTCCAAAAGCGCCTTTCAATGATCACCCCTCTAACCCAACTGTGAGGTAAATACATGGCAAATATGATTAATCTTATCCCTGGTGGGATATTGGCAGTCCAGAAGGGTAAATTACTTGCCTAAGGTCACCTAGGGGGTCAGTGAGTGAGCCATTGAGTAACCATTGAGTAGGCAACCTACTCTAAATTGTATAGGAAAATGCAGATGAGCCTTTATGAAACCAACTTTGCTGTTCCAGTTATTTGGGGAAATTTAAAAAAAATCAAGTACCATAAGAAATAAATAAAATGTAACATACATATAATATTTTTATTATTTTCTTCTCACATAAATAATTTCAAAGAATGCAAAATTACCCTGAACTAGATATTACACTAAAAGATGTTTTCTTATATGATCCTTGTCTCTTGAACTGTGTCAATGAAGGTAAAATTGCCAACTGTATGATGCACACACATACAAACACCCTTGTCAAGAGTAGCAAGATGCTATTTAATAAAATGTTCACTAATACAAATAATGATTAGTGAAAGTTTTGAATTATGGAATTCCATAAAATTCATTTTATTTCTTCCCAGTAGAGTACATCCACCTATTTTAATATTATAAACTTCAGGATAGAGTATTAGTTTTAATACAAATATTAGAAGTTTACATGTATCATAATGAGTGAAAATTTTGATGAACCCATGCCCAAATTATATTAAATTCTCAACTATGAAAATTTCTACTAATGAATGTTGGATATATGAGTGCCAAGAGAAAATGCTCCTCAAGTTTAGAAGAAGTCACAATCTCTATACTTAGTCACTTTTGGATCTGTTTTTTATTTTTATTTTTGATGTTTTGGTAATTAAAACTTTAGAGTTTAGAGTTATTAAAGTTTAGAGTTATTAATGTTTAGAGTTATTAAAGCTTTCTAGAAAGGAATTTGCAGATATATGGTGTTATCTCTATTGTGTAAGATTCAGTCTTTTCAAATGGTAAAATCACTTTCCTTCTCTATGCTCAGAATTAGGGGACTCATTCAATTAGGGAATGTCTCAGATCAATGGAATGGATTACAGAATATTGGGGAATATGTAAGCTCGTCTAATTAGCAAAAATGTTCTACCATGCTTGTCACAGAAAATCAAAGCTTGGCAGAAACATGCTCATCTTACATAAGAAGAATAGTCTTAAAAGAGCAAATGCAAATGGTGACCTTTAAAAAGTAATTCAGGTTGTTTCATAATGTGTTTTAAAACCTGAAAAGTAGAAATTAGTTTATGAAAATAAACATGACATAAGAAACATTTCCTGTATTATCTTATATTACTATCATTCACAGAACTGTCCCCATCATTTAGTTAAAAGAATCAGTTCCCTTTCCAGAATTGGTTTCGCTGCTCAGAAAGGTAAGACAATATTGCTAATAGTACCAAGCTAAAAATTATTCAGAATTTCTTCTGTTTTAGCTTATGGAATTTTTGACATTTAGATGACAGCATATCACAAATCATGATTGCACAAAAAAGGAGGAAAAATAATACAAAATTGATAGACAAACATTTTTAATTCAACACAATGAAATTACAATCAGAAAACTATAGTAAAAAAAGCTCCAGCATGGGTTCAGAGTGGGGTTTATTAAGGAAGATGCTGTCCTTTAAGAGGAACATTACAAACTTTGCTGAAAGCCATAAAAAATGCTTTAAAAACTGGAAAAATATACTACAAAAAATGGTAATTAAAAAATTGCATATATACTTGTACAATTATATATATATAATTGTATATAATTATATATTCAAATAAATATATATATATTCCAAGAAAAAATAATAAAATACTAAAGAATATTAAAACATAACATGACTTCCATTTGAACATGAACATGGCAGTACAAAGTATGGATTTTCTACTTTTCTCAGATATAACTAAGAAATAACAGAAAGAACAAGGAAACATATGAGAACACAAATACAAAACATCGAAAAACGCTGCTAAAAGCAGTAGAACTGAAGCAGAGATGTGGGAAAAGTCAAGTAGAAAAAATTCCCATGGCTGCTGATGCCAGAAACAAATACAGTTGACCCTTGAACAACATGGGTTTGAACTGTGTAAGTCCATTTATACGTGGATTTTTGTTTCAATAAATATAGCACAGTCAGGTGAATGTATTTTCTCTTTCTTATGATTTTCTTTTTTATTATTTATTTTTGAGAGAGAGAGTGCACACACAAGTGGGGGAGGGGTAGAAAGAGAGAGGGAAACACAGAATCTGAAGCAGGCTCCAGGGTCTGAGCTGGCAGCACAGAGCCTGACATGGGGCTCAAACCCACGAACTATGAGATCATGACCTGAGCTGAAGTCAGACACTTAACCGACTGAGCCACCCAGGTGCCCCCTTATGATTTCCTTAATAACAATTTCTTTTTCCAGCTTACCTTATTGTTAGAATATTGTCTATAATATATATAACATACAAACTATGTGTTAATTGACTGTTTATGTTATGAATAAGGTTTCAGTCAACAGTAGGCTATTAGTAGTTATTTTGGCAGAGTCAAAATTTATACAGGGATTTTTGACTGTGTGGGTGGATGAATGCCCCTAACTCCTGTGTTGCTCAAGTATTAACTGTAGTAATGTATATTTTCCAAGATCTAGGAGCACATTTGAGGTATAAAAGCAAAATATATTTTATAGAACAATAGAAATAAGATGATAATAGGCTTTTCCAATGGCAAAGATTATTTGCTTAACCAAACTTTAGTCAGGACCCTGAAACTTTTCCTAGGCCCACCTGTGTTCTTCCTTATAAAATCTGGTATTGGCAAAAGCCCTGCTAAGTCTGTTTTATCAGAATCTCCCACTTTGAATATCTGACTACCCTTGATATCTCATCTGGTTCCTCATTCTATACCATCTCTTGGGTAATATCTGATAAATCAGCCTATCCTTATCAAGAATCCCATTTGGTTGTGGTAGCCAGAATGTCCCCTACTTATAATGTTTCCTTTTAGTAATTTTCAATCCACTAATCTCCACTCTGATCCTTGGCTATAAATTCCCAGTTGCTCATGTTATATTGAGAGTTGAACTTAATCTCCCTCCTACACTCTAAAATTTCATTGCAGTGGTTTCTATACCCATTTAGGTAGTACTGAATAAAATCTGCCTTATCATCTTTAACAAGTCTCATTGAATATTCTTCTTCCTTAACACCAACCACAAAGTTTGGTTCTAGAAAGAGGAATCCAACACAAATACACAGAAGAGTTAAATTGTCAAAAGCAGTCCATATGGGAAAAGAGAGACTATTGTAAACCATCCTAGATATTGTGGACCATCAGAAACAGTTGGAGAAAATTAACATCAAAATTACTGTCCAAACACATAAACATATTTGATTCTGGATAACAGGAAAATTACTGAAACTCTAAAAATCAGTCCATTAATCTCCACCAGGAAAATCTCTAGTCAATAACTGACCCTGAAAAAGTTCAAAACAATCAAAGATGAGTAAATATACTATGGGATCAAATTAAATATACTTTTCAAAAAAGGGTCTTCCATGGAAGGTGGTGGAGTAGGAGGACCCTAAACTCCCCTTGTCCAATGGATACAACTAGATAACACTTGCACCAGAGGGGGAAAAAATCATAAAAGGACCCAAAGAATGACCAAACAAACTCTACAACTAAATGTAGAGAAGACCCCACATTGAAGGTGGTAGGAAGGCTAAGGAATTGGTGGGAACCTTAACCCTACAGGTTGGAACACTGGAGGGTGGGAGCTCTGAGTGCAGAGAGGGGCAAGAAAGAGACTAGCACACTTAGGAGCCTAAAATGGGAAGAGAAATCCGTATAACTCTTGACTTTGAAAATCAGAGAGGCTTAATTGCGTAAGTGCTTACTACGAGTGACACTTAAAGCCTGGAACTTTAAAAATAATCAGGCTTGGCTCTGAGAAAGACCAGATGGTGACTGGTAGCTAAGTGCCTCTCCTTAAAGAAACAGCACAGCAAACAGCCCATAGAGATGCAGCATAGAAACAGTAGTTTGAAAGTTGCCTGAGGCTTATGGGAGGGAGACTTAGTTACTAATCTCAGAGCTTGCTGATGGAAATCTTCAAGAGCAAAGGATATGGCAGGTGTGATTGTCTTCTCCCACCCATCATCATAGACACACAACCACTTGTAAGAACCAGTATAGAACCAGCATTCAGTACCTACCTTCCTCATACTGCACCCCCAAGTCAGACTTGCCTCAGTCCTGGTGCTGCAGATCCCCTCCCCAAGAAGACCCATGCAAACTTTGTAAAACTGCACCTCTGACTTCCCATAGAGGATGCATAAACCATGTTAAAACTGCATCCTCTACCTGCATGTACTATACAGAACAGCCCCTGATGGCCCTGATCTCCACAGCATCTGTGCTTCCCTGCAAGGAGGACTGGTGCCCATAACTTAAAGTGCCATGTCTCTGCCCACCCATGCACTTTCTGGAGTGGCTGGAAGAAGCAGAAAACAAATTAATGAACTAGAAGACAGAATAATAGGTTTGCAACAGTATGTAATTGGGGAAGAGAGGTACAAAAGAATTTGTGGGAATTCAAAGCAACGCTGCCTCAAAAACTGCCATCCTTCTTTTGAGTTCAGTACAAGATAATAAGGAAATATTGCATTTCTTAAAGCATAGTATTAATGTGGATATAGTAAGAAAAATGCAAACACTAGCAAGAAGAAAACAGTGCAAAATAAGTTCCCTTCCTACCCTTGATTTTCTAGTACCTCAGCAAACCTATGCATCCTTCCAGAAACAGACCAGGCATGTATGAGCATATGTGAATATGCAGGTGTCTTGTTTGTATAAATGGTAGTGGCTATTGCTCTTCATTGTGTTTTTTTTTCCTTAATCTCTCCTGGAGACTGTTTCACTAGTACATAGATGTACTTCATTCCTTGTGTAGTATAGTGTTCTGTTTGATATATGACAATATATGTGGATACTTTATCTTACAAAAAGTAGAAGACAGAGTAATGGAAACTAATCAAGCTGAACAAATAAGAGAAAAAATAATTAAACAAAATGAGATGGACTTATGGAACTCAATGACTGCATCAAGCATAATATTTGCATGATAAAGATGACAGGAAAGAGAGAAAAAAGGGGGCATAATTTAATTCTATTAATTTGTAGAAATAATAGCTGAAAACTTCTCTAATATGGGGGAGGAAACAAATGTCCAAATCCAGAAGGCACAAAGATCTCCCAAATAAATCAAACAAATCAGGTGACACCAAGACACATAGTAATCAAAATGGCAAAAAGTAGTGATAAAGAAAAAAATTTAAAATAGCGAGAGAAAAGAAGATAGTTACATACAAGGGAAACTCTATGAGGCTATCATCACATTTCTCAGCAGGAGCTGTGCAGGCCACAGGAGAGAGTCATGATATATTCAAAGTGCTGAAAGGGAAAAATGGGCAGCCAGGAATACTCTGTCCAGCAAGGCAAACATTCATAATAGAAGGGTACAGACTTTCTAAGACAAACAAAACCCAAAGGGGTTCATGATCACTAAACTTACCCTATCATAAATATTAAAGAAGACTCTTTCAGTGGAAACAAAAGACCATAAGTGAGAGTATGAAAATAAGGAAACACAAAAGCAGTAAAAATAAGTATTTCCTTAAAAAAATCAGTCAAGGGATTCACAAAATTAAAGGATGTAAAATATGTCACCATATACCAAAAATGTCGGGGGAGGAGTAAGAATGGATTAGAACTTAAGAGACCATCAACTTAATGTAGACTGCTTTATGCAAAAACTGTTATATACAAACCTAATGGTAACCATAAATCAAAAATCACTAACAGATATACAAAGAATAAAGAGAGAGGAGTCCAAGAATATCACTAAAGAAAAGCAGCAAACCATGAACAAGGGAAAGAGAAAAAAATGAACAGAGAAAAACTACAAAACAGCTACAAAACAAGTAACAAAATGGCAATACATAAATATTTATCAAAAATTACTTTGAATGTAAATGGACTAAATACTACAACCAAAAGACTTAAGGTGACAAAGTGGATTAAAAAAAATACAAACCATCTATAAACTGCCTACAAGAGACTCATGTCAAACCTAAAGACACATGCAGAATGAAAGAAAGGGATGGAGAAACATCTATCATGCAAATGGATGTCAAAAGAAATAGAGAGTAGCAAT
Source organism: Felis catus (assembly GCF_018350175.1). NCBI lineage: Eukaryota > Metazoa > Chordata > Mammalia > Carnivora > Felidae > Felis > Felis catus. The sequence continues at coordinate 104,961,055 of NC_058386.1, forward strand.
ACTTGTATTGGCCAAAATAAACTTTAAAATAAAGACTGTAACCAGAGACAAAGAAGGGCACTATATAATAACAAAGGGGACAATCAAACAAGAAGATACAACAAATGTAAATATTTTGCAACCAACTTGGGAGCACCCAAATACATAAAACAGTTAATAACAAACCTAAAGGAACTCATTGAAAATAATACAAAAATAGTAAGGGAATTTAACACCTCACTTACATCAATGGACAAATCATGTAAGCAGAAAATCAACAAGGAAACAAAGGCTTTGAATGACACATGGGACCAGATGTATTTAGGAGACATTTACAGAACATTCATCCTAAAACAGCAGAATAGACATTCTTTTCAAGCACACATAAAACATTCTCCAGAAAACATCACATATTAGGCCACAAAACAAGACTCAACAAATTCAAAACCATTGAAGTCATAACCTGCATCTTTTCTGACTACAATGCTATGAAAGTAGAAATAAATTACAAGAAAAAATCTGGAAGACAACAAATAAATGTAGGTTAAATAACAGGCTACCAAACAATGAATGTGTCAACCAAGAAACCAAAGAAGGAATCAAAAAGTACATGGAGACAAACAAAAATTAAAATACAATGGTCCAAAAACTTAGAGATACAGCCCAAGTGGTTTGATGAAGGAAGTTTATAGCAATACAGGCCTACTTCAAGAAGCACAAAAAAAATCTCAAAAAAGAACATAATCTTACACCTAAAGGAGTTAGAAAAATAACAACAAACAAAACAGAAAACCAGCAGAAACAAGTAAATAATAAAAATTAGAGCAGAAATAAATGATATAGAAACTAAAACAAAAAAACAAACAAAAGAAACAGTATAAAAGATCAATGAAATCAGTTGGTGGTTCTTTGGAAAGATAAACAAATTTGAAAATCCTCTAGCCAGACTCCTCAAAATAGAAAGCATTCAAATAAACAAAGTACCATATTAAGGAGAAAAATAACAACCAACACCACATAAATACAAACAATTCTAAGAGAATATGATTAAAAATCACGTGCCAACAAGTTAGACTACCTAGAAGAAATGGATAAATGCCTAGAAACATATACCCTACCAAAACTAAATCAGAAAGAAAGAGAAAATTTAACAGATTGATTATCAGCAAGAAGATTGAGTCAGTAACCAAAAAACACCCAACAAACACATCTGGGGCCAGATGACTTCAAAGGTGAATTATGCAAAACATTTAAAGAAGAGTTAATACCTATTCTTCTCAAACTATTCTAAAAAAATATAAGAAGAGGAAAAAATGTTAAAGAAAAGAAGGTGGAAATCTTCCAAATTTATTCTATGAGGCCAGTATTATCCTGATATCCAAACCAGACAAAGACACCACAAAAAAGAACTACAGGCCATTTTCTCTGATAAATATAGATGAAAAACCATCATTAAATACCAGAAACTCAATCCAAAAATACATTTAAAATATGATTCATCATTATCAAGTGGGATTTATTCTGGGGTTGCAAGGGTGATTAAATATTTGCAAATCAATCATTGTGATACATTATATCAATAAGAGAAAGGATTTAAAACTTATAATCATTTCAATGAATGCAGAAAAGCATTCACTCATGCTCATCCACTCATGATAAAAGACCTCAACAAACTAATTTTAGACAGAACATACTTCAACATAATGTAGGTCATATATGAAAGACCCACAGGGAATATCATATTCAACAGGGAAAAACTGAGAGCTTTCCCTCTAAGGTCAGGATCAAGACAAGAATGTCCACTCTCACCACTTTTATTCAACATAGTACTGAAAGTCCTAGCCACAGCAATTAGACAACAAAAAGAAATAAAAAGCATCCAAATTGGCAAGGAAGAAGGAAAATTTCTCTATTTGCAGATGACATCATACTATATACAGAAAAACATTGACATGATACTATATATAGAAAACCCTAAAGACATCACCAAAAAACTACTAGAAATGATAAATGAATTCAGTAGTTGCAGGATACAAAATCAATGTGCAGAAATCTGTTGCATTTCTATGCAGTAATAATGAAGCAACATAAAAAGAAATTAAGAAATCAATACCATTTACAACTGCACCAAAATAGATACCTAGGAATAAACCCAACCAAAGAGGTAAAAGACCTGTACTCTGAAAACTATAAAACACTGATGAAAGAAATTGAAGATGACACAAATATATAGGAAAACATTCCCCACTCATGAATTAGAAAAGCAAACATTGCTAGTATGTGTATACTACCCAAAACAATGTACACATTTAAGGCAATCCCTATCAAAAATCCAACATGGTTTTTCACAGAACTGGAACAAACCATCCTAAAATTTGTATAGAACCACAAAAGATCCGGAATAGTGAAAGCAATTTTGAAAAATAAGAAACAAAACTGGAGGTATCATATTTCCAGACTTCAAGTCATATTCAAAGTTGTAGTTTTCAATAGAGTATGGTACTGGTACAAAAAGAGACACACAGATAAATGGAACAGACTAAAAACAAACAAAAAAAAACAAAACAGAAATAAACCCATGATTATATGGCCAATTAATTTTTGACAAAGCAGTAAAGAATATCCAATGAGAAAAATACAGTCTCTTTAACAAATCATGTTGGGAAAAGTGGTCAGCTATATGCAAAGGAATTAAACTGGACCACATTTTCACACCATACACAAAAACAAACCAAAAATGGATTAAACACCTAAATGTGAGTCATAAAACCATAAGATCTTAGAAGAGAGCACAGCAGTAAGTTCTCTGACATCAGTCATAGCAACATTTTTTGTAAATATGTCTCCTGAAACAAGTGAAATAACAGAAAAATTAAACTATTGGAACCATATCAAAATAAAAACCTTCGGCACAGCAAAGGAAATGATCAATAAATCTAAAAGGCAACATACTTAATGAGAGAAGATATTTGCAAATGACATATCTGAGACTTAGTATTAAAAATATATAAAGAACTTATAAGTTTGGTTTGTTGGAAGATGGTGGCATAGGAGGATGCTGGGCTCACCTCGTCCTGCTGATCGCTTAGATTCAACCCACATCTGCCTAAATAACCCAGAAAACTGCCAGAAGACTAGTATAATGGACTCTCTGGAGCTAAGCATATACAAGAGGCCCATGGAAGAGGGAAGGAAGGGAGGATAGGTGGTGCATGCTACACGGACTGGTGGGAGGGAGCTGGGGCAGTGGAGGGGGCCTGCCCAGCAAGGCAGAGCCCCCAAAGTCTGGCTTGCAAAAGCGGAGGGGCCAGATACCATGAGTTCTGACAGCCAGCGGAACTTAACATCTAGAATGTTAAAAGTCAACAGCTCTGCTCTCGGGGAGCAGGGAAGCAGAGAGGACACTGGGAGGGAGAGTTGTAAGCCCCCTGGGAGGACAGAGTTTGGCAGGGGAACAAAAGTGCTGGCAAGTGCCATTTCCCTCTCCCATCCCCCAGCCAAAATTCCAAAGGGAACTGTTTCCCTTCATTGAACTTGCTTGCATCACCCAAATGCCCAAGGCAGTGCTTCTGTGGATCCATCACTATGATGAGCCTGCCTCCCTCCCAGTGCTGAAAAGCCCCACCCAGGGGACCATCAACAACACAGTGAGCTAAGCCTGCACCTCCCACCCCTGTCAACATTATGGATCCACCCCAGCTAATACACTTTTGGCCAGATCCCATGCAGCACCACAAGCCTGGCAGTGTGCAAGTAGCCCAGACAGAGGCCCCACCACTCCACAGCGAGTCCTGCCCCTGGGAGAGAGGAAGATAAGGTACACACCAGTCTGACTGTGGCCCCAGTGGTGGGCTGGGGGCAGACATCAGGTCTGACTGCGGCCCCATCCACCAACACAAGTTACTCCAGACATGGTCTGGGGAAGTGCCCTGCAGTTTGGAGCTACCACAGGGACGACCCAAAGTGACAAAATGGAAGAATTCTCCTCAAAAGAAACTCCAGGAAGTAGCAACAGCTAATGAATTGATCAAATCTGACTTAAGCAATATAACAGAACAAGAATTTAGAACAATAGTCATAAAATTAATCACTGGGCTTGAAAAAAGTATAGAAGATAGCAGAGAATCTATTGCTACAGAGATCAAGGGACTAAGAAATAGTCATGAGGACCTAAAAAAATGCTATAAATGAGGCACAAAATAAAATGGAGGCGGCCATAGCATGGATTGAAGAGGCATAGGAGAGAATAGGTTAATTAGAAGATAAAAATATGGAAAAAGAGGAAGATGAGAAAAAGAGAAATAGAAATATCCAGGAGTATGAGGGGAGAATTAGAGAACTAAGTGATGCAATCAAACGGAACAATATCCATATCACAGGAATTCCAGAAGAAGAGAGAGAGGAACGGGCTGAAGGTGTACTTGAACAAATCATAGCTGAGAACTTCCCTGATCTGGGGAAGGAAATAGGCATTGAAATCCAAGAGGCACAGAGAACTCCCTTCACATGTAACTTGAATTGATCTTCTGCATGACATATCATAGTGAAACTGGCAAAATACAAGGATAAAGAGAAAATTCTGAAAGCAGCTAGACATAAACAGGCTCCAACTTACAAAGGTAGACCCATAAGACTACTTGCAGACCTTTCTACTGAAATTTGGCAGGCCAGAAAAGGAATGGCAGGAAATCTTTAATGTGATGCACAGAAAAAAATATGCAGCTGAGAATCCTTTATCCAGCAAGTATGACATTCAGAATGGAAGGAAAGATAAAGGTCTTCCCAAACAAACAGAACTGGAAGGAATTCACCACCACTAAACCAGCGCTACAAGAGATCCTAAGGGGGATTCTGTGAGTGAAATGTTGCAAGACCACAAAGTACCAGAGACATCACTACAAGCATGAAACCTACAGACATCACAATGACTTTAAACCCATATCTTTCAATAATAACACTGAATATAAATGGACTAAATGCTCCAACAAAAAGACATAGGGTATCAGAATGGATAAAAATCAAGACCCATCTATTTGCTGCCTACAAGAGACTCATTGTAGACCGGAGGACACCTTCAGATTGAAAGTGAGGGGATGGAGAACTACCTATCATGCTACTGGAACCGAAAAGAAAGCTGGAGTAGCCATACTTATATCAGAGAAACTAGACTTATTTATTTAATTAATTTATTTATTTAATGTGAAATTTATTGTCAAATTGGTTTCCATACAACACCCAGTGTTCATCCCAACAGGTGCCCTTCTCAATGCCCATCACCCACCTTCCCCTCCCTCCCAACCCCCATCAACCCTCAGTTTATTCTCAGAGCATAACACAATGGCTTTGTGTGCTACAAAAAGCCACATTTCATTCTTTCTCAGTGCCACGTAGTATTTCATTGTGTATATAAACCACAATTTCTTTATACATTCATCAGTTGATGGACATTTAACCTCTTTCCATAATTTGGCTATTATTGAAAGTGCTGCTATAAACATTGGGGTGCAAGTATCCCTATGCATCAGCACTAATGTATCTGATGGGTAAATTCCTAGCAGTGCTACTGCTGGGTCGTACAGTAGTTTTATTTTCAATTTTTTGAGGAACCTCCACACTGTTTTCCAGAGTGGCTGCGCCAGTTTGCATTTCCACCAACAGTGCAAGACAGTTCCTGTTTCTCTACATCCTCTCCAGCATCTATAGTCTCCTGATTTCTTCATAGACATACTAGAGGTTAAATTAAAGGCTGTAACAAGAGATGAAGAAGGCCATTATAAAACAATTACAGGGTATGTTCATCAGGAAGAGCTAACAATTATAAATTGCTATGAACTGAATATTGGAGCCCCAAATATATGAAACAATTAATCACAAACATAAGCAACCTTATTTATAAGAATGTGGTAATTGCAGGGGAATTTAGTACCCCACTTACAACAATGGATAGATCATCTAGACACAGGATCAATAAAGCAACAAGGACCCTGAATGATACATTGGGCCAGATGGATTTGACAGATATATTTAGAATTCTGCATCCCAAAGCAACAGAATATACTTTCTTCTCGACTGTACATGAAACATTCTCCAAGATTCATCACATACTGGGTCACAAAATAGCCCGTCATAAGTATAAAAGAAGTGAGATCATACCATGCACACTTTCAGACCTCAATGCTATGAAACTTGAAATCAACCACAGGAAAAAGTCTGGAAAACTCCAAAAGCATGGAGGTTAAAGAACACCCTACTAACGAATGAGTGGGTCAACCAGGCAATTAGAGAAGAAATTAAAAAATATATGGAAACAAACAAAAATGAAAATACAACAATCCAAACGCTTTGGGACGCAGCGAAGGCAGTCCGGAGAGGAAAATACATTGCATTCCAGGCCTATCTCAAGAAACAAGAAAAATCCCAAATACAAAATCTAACAGCACACCTAAAGGAACTAGAAGCAGAACAGCAAAGACACCCCAAACCCAGCAGAAGAAGAGAAAAAATAAAGATCAGAGCAAAAAAAAAAAAACATAGAATCTAAAAAGCCTCAAAAAACTGTAGATAAGATCAATGAAACGAAGAGTTGTTTTTGGTTTTTTTTTTTTTTTTGGAAAAAAATAAAATTGATAAACCTCTAGCCAGGCTTCTCAAAAAGAAAAGGGAGATGACACAAATAGATGAAATCATGAATTAAAATGGATTTATTATACCCAATCCTTCAGAAATACAAGCAATTATCAGGGGATACTATGAAAAATTATATGCCAACAAACTAGACAACATGGAAGAAATGGAGAAATTCCTAAGCACCCACACACTTCCAAAACTCAAACAGGAAGAAATAGAAAGCTTGAACAGACCCATAACTAGCGAAGAAATTGAATCAGTTATCAAAAATCTCCCAACAAATAAGAGTCCAGGACCAGATGGCCTCACTGGGGAATTCTACTAGACATTTAAAGCAGAGATAACACCTATCCTTCTTTTGCTATTCCAAAAAATAGAAAGGGAAGGAAAACTTCCAGACTCATTCCATGAAGCCAGAATTACTTTGATTCCCAAAGCAGACAGAGACTCAGCAAAAAAAGAGAACTACAGGCCAATATCCCTGATGAATATGGATGCAAAAATTCTCAACAAGATACCAGCAAATCGAATTCAACAGCATATAAAAAGAATTATTGACCATGATCAAGTGGGATTCATTCCTGGGATGCAGGGCTGGTTCAATATTCACAAATTAATCAATGTGATACATCACATTAATGAAAGAAAAGATGAGAACCATATGATCCTCTCAATAGATGCAGAGAAAGCATTTGACAAAATACAACATCCTTTCTTGAGGAAAACCGTCAAGAAAGTAGGGATAGAAGGAGCATACCTCGAGATCATAAAAGCTATATATGAATGACCCAACACTAATATCATCCTCAATGGGGAAAAACTGAGAGCTTTCTCCCTGAGATCAGGAACACAAGGATGTCCACTCTCACTACTGTTCTTTAACATAGTGTTGGAAGTTCTAGCATCAGCAATCAGACAACAAAAGGAAACCAAAGGCATCAAAATTGGCAGAGATGAAGTCAAGCTTTCACTTTTTGCAGATGACATGATATTAAACATGGAAAACCCGACAGACTCCACCAAAAGTCTACTAGAACTGATACATGAATTCAGCAAAGTGGTAGGATAAAAAATTAATGTACAGAACTCAGTTGCATTCTTATACACTAACAATGAAGCAACAGAAAGGCAAATAAAGAAACTGATCCCATTCACAATTGCACCAAGAATCATAAAATACCTTGGAATAAACCTAACCAATGATGGCAGAGATCTGTATGCTGAAAAGTATAGAAAGCTTATGAAGGAAATTGAAGAAGATACAAAGAAATGGAAAAACATTCTGTGCTCATGGATTGGAAGAATATATATTGTTAAAATGTCAATACTACCCAAAGCTATCTACACATTCAATGCAATCCTAATCAAAACTGCACCAGCATTCTTCTCGAAGCTAGAACAAGCAATCCTAAAGTTTGTATGGAACCACAAAAGGCCCCGAATACTCAAAGTAATTTTGAAGTAGAAGACCAAAGCAGGAGGCATCACAATCCCAGACTTTAGCCTCTACTACAAAGCTGTAATCATCAAGAAAGCATGGTATTGGCACAAAAGCAGACACATAGACTAATGGAATAGAATAGAGAGTCAAGAATTGGGCCCACAAATGTATGGCCAACTAATCTTTGAGAATGCAGGAAAGAATATCCAATGGAAAAAATACAGTCTCTAACAAATGGTGCTGGGAGAACTGGATAGCAACATTCAGAAGAATGAAACTAGACCTCTTTCTAACAGCATTCACAACAATAAACTCAAAATGGATAAAGTACCTGAATGTGAGACAAGAAAATATCCAAACCCTAGAGGAGAAAGCATAGAGAACCTCCCTGACCTTAGCCATAGCAATTTCTTACTTGACACATCTCCAAAAGGAAGGGAGTTAAAAGCAAAAATTAACTTTTGGGACATCAGCAAGATAAAAAGCTTCTGCACTTCAAAGGAAACAATCAATAAAACTAAAAGGCAACCAACAGAATGGGAAAAGATATTTGCAAATGACATATCAGACAAAGGGCTAGTGTCCAAAACCTATAAAGAACTCACCAAACTCCACACCGAAAAAACAAATAATCCTGTAAAGAAATGGGCAGAAGACAGGAATAGAGTCTTGTCTACAGAAGACATCCAGATGGCCAACAGGCACATGAAATGATGCTCAACATCACTCCTCATCAGGGAAATACAAATAAAAACCACACTGAGATACCACCTCACACTGGTCAGAGTGGCTAAAATGTACAAATCAGGAGACTATAGATGCTGGCGAGGATGTGGAGAAACAGGAACCCTCTTGCACTGTTGGTGGGAATGCAAACTGGTGCAGTCGCTCTGGAAAACAGTGTGGAGGTTCCTCAAAATTTAAAAATAGATCTACCCCATGACTCAGCAATAGCACTGCTAGGTATTTGCCCAAGAGATACAAGAGTGTTGATGCATAGGGGCACTTGCACCCCAATGTTTATAGCGGCACTTTCAACAATAGCCAAATTATGGAAAAAAGCTAAATGTCCATCAACTGATGAATGGATAAAGAAATTGTGGTTTATATACTCAATGGAATACTACTTGGCAATGAGAAAGAATGAAATGTGCCCTTTTGTAGCAATGTGGATGGAACTGGAGAGTGTTGTGCTAAGTGAAATAAGTCATACAGAGAAAGACATATACCATGTGTTTTCATTCTTATGTGGATCCTGAGAAACTTAACAGAAGATCATGGAGGAGGGGACAGGAAAAAAAAGTTAGAGAGGGAGGAAGCCAAACCATAAGAGACTCTTAAAAACTGAGAATAAACTGAGGGTTGATGGGGGTTGGGAGGGAGGGGAAAGTGGGTGATGGGCATTGAGGAGGGCACCTATTGGGATGAGCACTGGGTGTTGTATGGAAACCAGTTGGACAATAAATTTCATATTAAAAGAAAAGAAAAGAAAAGAAAAGAAAAGAAAAGAAAGAAAAGAAAAGAAAAATAGATTATATACCTACTGGTCTGATATTCTATTAGGTAATAAAAATTCAATAATATGGGAGAAGTAAAAAAAATATAGGGTGAGCATATTATGCCTCATATTTGAATTACTCAAACCCTAATATCCAGGAAACACAAACCCCCTTCATCCTGCAAGCAGATAAATAGTTCACTAATAATATTAATTGTCTAGTAAAGGTCTTCATATGGTAAATTTAGGTTAAGCTGCTGACCTTCCTAAAATTCTACAGAAATTATACAGTGATAGGTGTCTCCAATAAGCTATGCTTTGAAATCTGAAAATGCCAGACAAAAAAGAATTGAGAATATTTCTCACCCTCCATCCTCCATTTACTGTTCAGCTCCTGAAGCTGAGGTGTCACTAAGAGAAAATTTCATCATTGACTCCATTTATAACTCAAAAGTTGACTCAGATTTTGCCTGGTGTAAAAGTAAAGAACCTGATAAAGAGTCTGATGCAATGAGACTGTTTGAAGTAGAAAACATCTCAAAGACTGATATTGGGAACTATTCTTTCAAAGTAAACAGAATTTAGATTGGTCTATTGGCCCTGGCATTATTGGAAACAATACAGAAATCAACTATTAGTGGAGCATAATTACTGAGAGTAGTCAGAGGTAGAGACAGTCAAAATGAGCCCTGACCAAATTACTTTTATCCCAGGATGATTGCATGAATAACAAAAGCTATGCTTCTCTGAGGAGCAACATCAGAGGCTTAACACTGCAAAGGAAGAATAGTCTTTGCAAAAATGATCCACCATGACAGTAAGTAAAAATTTGAAGCAACAACAATAAAAAACCCAGAGGTGTTGAGGATCCAGTTCCCAGAGTTACTACAATATATCATGTAAGACCTCCAGTTTCAAAAAACGACAAGCAAAGAGGCATGGAAATAACTATAAAAGCATGACACATGAATGGGAACAAAAAATAACAGGTAATAGAAAGTGATTTGCAGGGTCCCACAGGTTGTATATAGCAGAAAAAAATGTTTCAAAGCACCTCTTACAAAAATGTTCAGAGAGCTAAAGGAAATAATTGTTAACAATGTACAGAAAGAGGGGTGCCTGGGTGACTCAGTCAGTTAAGCGTCTGACTCTTGATTTTGGCTCAGGGCATGATCTCACAGTTGTGAGATCAAGCTCCGTGTCAGGCTCTAAACTGAGTGTGGAGCCTGCATGGGATTCTCTCTCTCCCTCTTTTTTTTGTTAATGTTTATTTATTATCAAGAGACAGAGAGAGAGAGAGAGTATAAGCATGGGAGAGGGAGAGAGAGGGGGAGACACAGAATCCCAAGCAGGCTCCAGACTCTGAGCTGTCAGCACAGAGCCTAACGTGGGGCTCGAACCCACGAACTGTGAGATCCTGGTCTGAGCTGAAGTTAGACACTTAATTGACTGAGCCACTCAGGCGCCCTTCTCTCTCCCTCTTTCTCTTACACTCCTCCTTCTCTGTCTCTGTATTTGTCTCTGTCTCTGTCTCTCTCTCAAAATAAATAAAAAAACATTTTTTAAGAATATAAAATTAAATTAAAGCTTTATAAATTATTTTTAAAGAATCATATGGAAATTATGGGGTTCAAAAACACAATAACTGAAACAAACATTTCACTACAGGGACCCAACAGTAGATTTGAACTAGCAAAAGAAAGATTTAGCAAACCTGAAGATAAACCAGTAGAGAGTATTTGAGAAGCAGAATAACAATAATAAAGAAAAATGAGAAAAATGTCATAGAAGTGTGGGGCATCATTAAATGAATCATCATATACCTAATGGGAATATCAGGAGAAGAGAGAGAGAAAGGAGAAGAAAAGACTGTTGAAAAATTAGTGGCTGAAAACTTCCAAATATATTGAAAAACAATAATATATTAATCCAGTAAGCTCAAGAAACTTCAAGTATAAGATGTAAAAGCAGAAACTTCATGCTGAAATTCTGGAAACCAAGGACAATTTCCTGAAAGCCTCAAAAGAAAAATGACTTATTTCTTACCAGGGAATGTGAATAAGATTAACAATGGACTTCTCATTAGAAACATTGGAGGACATAAGGCAGTGGGCTAACATATTTCAATTTCTCAAGGAAATAACTGTGAATCAAAAATCAAATACCCAACAAATCTATCTTTCAAAAATGGAGGTGAAATAACATTCTCGAATAAACACTGAAAATGTGTTGCTGGCTGACTTGTTTTACAAGGAATGCTAAAGATTATTTAATTTTTTTAATGTTTATTGTATTTATTTTGAGAGAGAGAGAGAGAGAGAGAGAGAGAGAGAGAGTACAAGCAGGGGGAGGGCAGAGCCAGAAGGAGTGAGAGACAATCCGAATCAGGGTCTGCACCACCAGCACAGAGCCCTATGAGGTGCTCGAACTCATGAACTGTGAGATCATGACCTGAGCTGAAATAAAGAGTCAGATACTTAACTGACTGAGCCACCCAAGCTCTGCAAGGAGTACTAAAGATTTTTTCAAGCTGAAAGCATGTGACCTCAGATCCACATAAAAGCAAAGAGCACCAACATATGGAATTATGTAATTACACAAGATGATATAAATTCATACATTGCCATTTCTTCTATTAACTGTTTTAAAAATCAGTTGTGTAAAACCATTTGTATACAATATATTTGGAGGTACAGGAGTTCAGTGGAGAATTCCAGCACACATTTAAAGTACAAAAAAATTGAGAATGGATGCATTGGAGAGGATAACAGAAACAGTTTGACTTTACCTACATAACAACTTCGACAAGGTGGCCCAGCTTAGTGCTGAGTAATTGCTTCCATGCAGAAAAGTGAGATCATGTGAGTCTTCTCTAACTTCCCCATCTTCCTCAGTTGTATGGGATGCTGACAGGTGTATTTCTCTCTTGCCTCATCCAGAATACTGAGTCGTGAGCTGCATGCTTTTGGGGATGGTAAGTGGCTGGAAGAACAACAGCCAGGGCTCAAACAATACATCAAAGGGACACAGGTCTTACTAATCACACTATGCACTCCATTGGGAGACCTACCCATAAGCCACTGAGGATATTTTACATGTAGAACCCGCAGCTGAACTACCAGCACTTCCAGAACTCTGTATACCTCACCTGAACACACCTCTTGGCCAATTCCCCTTGTATAGTCCTGATGGAAGCAAGAGGATTTTGTAGATGGCCAGAGATCATTGCATAAAGCTGGCCTGAATCTGAGGGCCTTGGAAAGATTTTCCTTGGGGAAGCAAAAGAGAGGTTGTCAGTACACAGCCTAGCTCTGCAGAATCAAGAGAAGTCATACATGCTTAAGAATTGGGCCACAATAGGGAGCAAGAAATATGAGGCAGAGGTATCCATAGAAGTTCTGAGAAAGTCTCAGAATCCCTGGCAGGACTGACAGAAGGTATTTCTCTCCCTCGGTCAAGCCATAAAGATTGGAGGTAATTTCTATTTCAAATGTAAAGATAGCAACATAAGATTTCAAGGAACATGAATAATCAAGAAAAGATGATACACAAAAGACACAATAAGTTTCCAGTAACTGACCCTAAAGATGGAGATCTCTGGCTTACCTGATAAAAATTCAAAATAGCTCTTTTAAAGAAGCATAATGAACTACAAACACAGAAAGACAATTCAATGAAATCAGGGAAACAATACACTTGCACACTGAGATTAACAAAGATATATAATTCACTAAAAAGAACCAAACAGAGGGCTCCTGGGTGGCTCAATTGATTAAGTGCCCAACTTTGGCTCAAGTCATCATCTTGTGGTTCACAAGTTCTGTGCTGACAGCTCAGAGCCTGGAGCCTGTTTCAGATTCTATGTCTCCCTCTCTCTCTGCCCCTCCCCTGCTCATGCTCTGTCTCTCTCCCTCAAAAATAAATTAAAACGTTAAAAAAAGAACCAAACTGAAATTTAGTCACTGAAGAAAAAAATTAATAAAATGAAAAATTCAATAGAGATCATTAACAACAAAATGCACCAAACAGAAGAAAAAATTTGTGGACTAGAAAATAGGAACTTTGAACTTATCCAGTGAGAGAAGAACATAGACAAAAGAAGAAAGAGTAAGTCCTACATGATCTATGGAATACTATCAAAATAAATAATTTGTGAATTGTTTGAATACCAGAAGAAGGGAGGAGGAAAAGGACAAACATTTTAATGAATGAAATAATAACTGGGAATATCTCAAATTTGGGGAGAGATTTAGACCTCCATGTTTATGAAACTCATAAGTTCCCAAACAAGCTCAACTTTAAGAGATCTTCCTCAACAAACACTGTATTAGAATTTTCAAGAAATCTAAAAGTTGTAAAAGAAAATAAAACTTACAATTTACAAAGGAATCTCTACAAGGCTACTAGTGGATTTCCCAGCAGAAGTATTGCAAGCTGGAAAAGAGTACAGTGATATATTCAACGTGCTGAAAGAAAAAAAAAAAGGCAAACCAATAATACTCAGCAGAATTGCTAAGATGGACAGATAAAGATATTCTTGGACAAACAAAAGTTGATCTAGATCTGTCTTACACTAGAACTGCCTTACAAGAAATGCTAAAGGAATTCTTTACATTGAAATGAATGGATACCAAGTAACAGCATTAAAATATATAAACGTGTAAAACTCACTGGTAAAGGGAAATATATTGTCCAATTCAGAATACTATTGTGACAATGGTAGGTAAATCACTTTTATCTTTAGTGTAAATTTTGAAAGACAAAAGTATTAAAAATAACTATAGATACAATAATTATATAATGGATACAACACATGAAAAGATGCAATGTGTGAAATCAATAACATAAAATATGGGTAGAGAGAACTAAAATGTAGACTTTTTGTATGCAATTGAAGTTAATTTTTATCAGCTTAAAACAGTTTGTTATAATTGCGACATGCAGTATGTAAGTTTCATGGTAACTACAAAGAAGAAACTTCTGGTAGATACACAAAAGATAAAGAGATATAAATCAAAGCATATTACTACAAATAGTCAACACATCACAAAAAGAGGACAGTGAGAAAAGAAAAAAACAAACTACAAAACAGAAAACAACATAGAAATAGTAAGCTTTTACCAGTCATCAATTATTTTAATGTAAATAAATTCCATTATCTAATTAAAAGATACCGAGTGGATAAGTTTAAAAAGATAAGTTCCTACAATATGTTGCCTACAAAGACTTGTGTTAGCTTTAGGGACACATGGGCTGCAAATGAAGGGACAGAAGAAGATACCCCATGCAAATGGTGAGCAAAAGAGGGTAGAATTGTCTATACTTATATTAGATCCAATAAACTAGCAGTCAAAATTATTTACAAGAAACAAAGATCACTATATAGTGATAAAAGTGTCAATTCATAAAAAGGATCAGTATATAGTGATAAAAGTGTCAATTCATAAAGAGGAAATAACAGTTGTAAATATGTATGCACTGACATTGGATAAGCTAAATATTTAAAGCAAATATTAACAGAATGGAAGGGAGAAATGGACAGCAATACATTAATAGTAGGGAACTTCAAAATCCAAATTTCCTTTCCATGCAAAAGCAAATGAGGATGAGATCATAGATCATTCAGACATAAAATTAATAAGAAAACAGTGGATTTAAGACTATAGACCAATTGGACCTAAGAGACATACAGAGAACATTCCATTCAACAGCATCAGAGTACACATTTTTCTCAAGCACACCCAGAACATTCTCCAGGATAGGTAATTTAGCCTTATATACAAGAGTTTATTTTTGGGCTATTCTATTTTATGGGTCTATATGGTTGTCTTCATGTCAATACCACATTATTTATCATTGTATCTTTATAACAAGTTTTGAAATAAAAAGTATGAGACCTCCAAATTTCCTCTTTTTCAAGATTTTTTTGGCTATTCATGATCCCTTGAGATTCTATTCGAATTTTAATTTGAAATTCCATTGAATTTTAGGATGGATTTTTCTGTTTCTGCAAAAAAAGATGCTATTGGGATTTTTCTAAGGGTTGCATTAAATCTGTAGAAAACTTTGTGTTGCCAATTTAAAAATATTAAGTCTTCTAATCCATGAATGCAGGTTGTATTTCCATTTACTTCTGTTTTCTTTAATTTCTTTCAGCCATGCTTTATAATTCTAAGCGTAAAAGTCTTTAATCTCCATATTTAAGTATATTTCTAAGTATTTTTTCTATGCTATTGTAAATAGAATTTCTTATTTTCTTTTTGAAATGTTAGTTTTTAGTGTATAAATTAGCAATTGATTTTGCATGTTAATTTTGTATCTAGCAACTTTGCTGACTTTACTGATTACTTCTAGCCCTTTTTAATGGAATCTTCAAGGTGATATATATATATATATATATATATAAAATCATGTCATATGTTGACACAGATACTTTTACTTCTTCCTTTCCAATATTGATGTGTTTTGTTTTATATTTTCTCCTAATAGCGCTTAGACTCTTAGTACTATGCTAAAAAGAAGTAGCAATAATGGGCATTTTTGTTTTTTGCCTTATCTTAGAGAAAAGCTTTCAGTCTTTCAGCAGTAACTATGAGTTTGATGAAGTCTTATCATATATGACTTTATAATATAGAGTTATTTTCTTTGTATTCCTAATTTGTTGAGCACTTCCATCATGAAATCATGTTGAATTTTGTCTTTTTTTTTGCATTAATTGAGATGTTTGTGTAGTATTTCCCCCCATTATTCTGGTACTATGTTCTATTACACTGATTGATTTTCCTATGTTGAAACATCCTTGCATTTCAAAAATAAGTCCCACCTGATTAGGGTGTATAATCCTTTTAATGATATGTAGAATTGTTTTCTAGTATTGTGCATGTTTTTGTAACAATTTTATAGGATATTGGTTTATAATTTTCATTTCTTGTAGTATCTTTGGCTCTGTTATCAGGGTAATTCTGGTCTTGTAGAATGAGTTTGGATGTATTCTCTTCTATTTTTTTTTTTGTAAGAATTGAGGAATATTGGTGTTAATTTTTCTTCACATGTTTGATGCAATTCACCAGTGACACCATGTGTTTCTGGGCTTTTCTTTGCTGGGAGGTTTTTGATTTCTGGCTCAATCTCCTTACTAGCTTTAGGTATGTTCAGATTTTCTATTTCTTCCACATTGTCTTGGTAGGTTGTGTATTTCCAAGAATTTATTCATTTAATTAGTTTATGAAATTCATTTAATTACAATTCCTTATAGTGTTTTCTTGTAAACCATTCTATCCTGGTAATATTACTTTTAAAGTATCTTTCAGACCTTAAAATTTTAGTTATTTCAATATTCTCTTTTTCCTAATCTAGCTAAATGTTGTCAATTTTGCTGATCTTTCTAAGTACTCAACTCTTGGTTCAATTGGATTATTATTATTGATAAATAGAAGATGTCTATGCATGAATAAAAATAGGAAAAACAACAATAGGAAAATAGTCAAATGTAAGCATAGTTAATTAATATTAGAGGAAATCTAAATAACCAAATAACATGTGAAACTTTGTCACCTTAAATTGCAGATTAAAATTTCAATTAGAACTATATTTCTTCCTTTATCTTCCTTTGTTGAACAATTAAAGGTATAACATTTTTGGTTAGTGCAGAGCAAGGCAGTAGTTGCAGTGGGTGGGGTTGAGTGGGAAGTCATGATGTCCCAGAATATCAGAGTTCTGATCAAGGTAAAGAAAGCATCAGTGTTGTGATGTAGATAAACCTACCATAGAGATACAGGACATTAAAAGAGTCAAGAGCACATCCATACATGGGGGCTTCCTGATATGAGATATCAGAGCCTGAGCAGGATGAGAAGGGTGTCCATGCAGAGAAGGAATTTGGCATATCATGGTCCAAGTATGTTATGGAGGTATTATTATGAGAAATATGGCCTGGGATAGTAATTCCACACCCAAGAAGGGTGTCCTTTTGTAGGTTATTAAAACACAAGCAGTATGAGAAACTTTCACATTCAGAGGAATGATGGCTTAGAGAATCAGAATTGGAACAGGTAAGGAAGTCTTCCATGCAAAGGCAAATGGTAATGAGATGGAACTTGGAGGTGGAATCTTGGAATCTGAGTACAGTGAGGAGGGTAAATGCAGAAGGGTAGGTGTAATAATAATGAAAAAATTGTATTAAATACATGGAGAGTGACCTAATATAATCAAATATGCAATATATTAAGGATTATGAGATTTCTCACTGAGAAGGGAGTTACAGAAATGGAAAGGGAGAAAACTGGAAAGATTTCTTTGGTGTTAGATTGTAATTGGAGGTATTTGTGTGATCTCATGGGTGTCAATATAGATAGACATACAAATAGGCATGCATGTGTGTTTCTGTGTATGCATATGTATGATTTCCTAGCTCTGTTTCATGATTTTGTTGTGATTATATAACAGAATATCTTTGTTTCAAATATGCACAACATTTTCAGAGATAATGAGACATTAGGTGGAGAACTTACAAGTCGTTTAGGAAAATAAAAGTTATTCATAAACATGTATAAATTTCTCTAAGTTGTGATTATTTTTATTGTAAAATAAAATAATAGTGCAAACCTGAGTGTATACTTTTTCTTATATAAGAGCTATGGAATAAAACAAAATAGTTGATAATATCAAGCCTTGGTACAAATGTGAAACAAAGGGAACTCATATATGTTTATGTAAGGATGTAAATTGGTTTACTTTAGAGAATATCATAGAAAATAAGTTAATGATTTAGTCATTCTTCTCTGAACTATATCCCATGAAAAAATATTAAATATGAAATACTACTTAGCAATAAAAAGGAATGACTAGACCAGGGGTCAGTAAACTACAGCTTATAGGATAAATTCATCCTGTTATCACTTTTTGCAGAGCCCACAATAAATAATAATTTTTAAACATTTTAAATTGATGATTAAAAAACAGAAGAAGAGCAATAATTTGTGACATGTGAAAATTATGTGAAATTCAAATCATGGGCCCCATAAATAAAGTTTTATTGGAACACACACTTCTTAATTTATATATTGTCTATAAAACTGTGGAGTTGCAACAGCAAACATCTGGCCTATAAAGCCTAAAATATTTACTACTTAGCCCTTTATAGAAAGACTTTGATAACCTCTAGACATACATGTATTCATTTGTGTAAGTCCCAAAAACAATGTTGAGTGAAATAAGCAAAATATTACATGTTATGAAATATCTATGTAACTGGAGACTATATTTTCAAGAGTGTCCCTGGGATTCTATAGAAGGAACTATTTTCTCTGTTGGTTTTACACAGGCTTTTATTTGTACTAATTAAATTAAATCACACTGATTTTTCTACTTAATATTTGTATACACCTATCTTATACCCTCTAGAAATGTAGAAAGCTCTTGTAGTAAATTTGTACATGATTGATTCACTTCTGCAACTCTTATAGACCAAATTAAAGTGCTTTGAATTAGGAAGTATCAATGGATGTTAATGAAAAATAAGTATAAATTAAATATAATTAATTATTTTTCTCTAATAATTACTAGTAATATGAAGTAAGATAATGAAGGGCTTCTATAGATGACTTCATATGCCAAACAGTGCTGTGAAGAGCACTAAACAATGAAACTGACATCACATAAATATTTTTCAGGTTGATATTCTATAAAATCTTGATTAGATTTGTAAAAAAATCCTAATATCTTGGGAAGATGGTGGAGTACGAAGACCCCAAGCTCACCCTGTTCCATGTTTACAATGAGATATCACTCACATCCATGTAAATAAACCAGAGAGGAATCCAACGACTGGCAGAACAAATACCACAACCAAATGTAGAGAAGAAGCCACAACTAAGAGGTTAGGAAGAGCAGAAACAGTGGTCAGGAGCTGCCTGCAGGAGGGAGGGAGCGGCAGGCATAGAAAGGGGGAAAAGAGGTCCCTTGCACCAGGGAACCAACACAGAGAAGATGAATCACTATATTGTCTGCCTTTGACAACAAGAGGGTCTGAACTCTGCAAGTTTGTATAACCAGCAGGACTTGGATCCTGGAGCTCATCACTGGGCAAGACTGGACGGCCAATGATAGCTACATCTCTGTCCTTAAAGAGACAATAGCCCATGGAGAGGCAACATAGAAGTGGCAATTTGAACAAGGCTGGGGGCAAATGACAGAAAGATCTGTTTATGATGATTTCAGGGTGTATTGGGGCAATTCATGAACAAAAGAGCTATCAGGTGCCATTTTCCTACTTCATCCCCAACATAAACACAGGGCCACCTGCAGGAGGCAGCACTGCACAGATACTTGCTATCTAAACTGCTAGCAGTGCACCCTCCTATACATTCTCCTAAGGATTCACCCAATCCAAGCCTGTTGGCCTCAGCCGTGGGCTCAGTGCAAATTTTGTTAATTCCATGCATGCCCTAAGCAGCTAACATGCACACAAATTCTGTGCACCCCTGGCCACTGCCACCACTATACACCTTGCCTTCAACTGCCAATGATGCTTCTGTGCTACACACTTGGCTACTGCCCATGCCTTGCCCTGGGCAACAACTGCACTGGGGGATCAAACCCAAGAATAATGGCTTAGTGCAAATGTTGCTAACACCAATGCCACACCCCCTAGCCCTCCTGTGATCACATCCCCTTAGAGCCTGATTGCTTGGGTCTCACTAACACCCAAGAGATCAAACAAACAGGCAGAGAGTCAATGAGGATGTCTAGACTGAAAGAAAAAGTGACAGACACAACAACAGTATAAAACCAATACACATAGTAGACTAACATAAGTGCCAGGTTCTGGTGAACAGAGGCTACTGCACTGCAGGGCACTACAGGAATTCTTCATAATGTCACTACTTGCAAGAGCAGAAGACATAACTGACTTTCCTAGCAGAGACAGAGCAGGAGGTAGAGAAAATGAATAGGTAGAAATATGTCCCAAATGATAGTACAGGACAAAATCACAGCAGGGGATCTAAGCAAAACAGAACTAAGTAACATGCCTGGTAAATAATTTAAACTAATGATCATAGAGATACTCACTAGTCTTCAGAAAGAGTGGAGGACATCAGGGAGACCTTTGACAAAGAGATAAAAATAACATATCAGAGATAAAGAATTAATTAAATGAAATTAAAAATACAATAGATGGAATAAAGAGTAGGCTACAGGAAACAGAGGAACGTTATTAGTGAATTGGAGGGTAGAGTAATGGAAAGCAGTCAACTGAACAGATGAGAGACAAACAAATACTGCATAATGAAAATAGACTTAGAGAACTCAACAGCACCATCAGATGTAAAAACATTCACATTATAGGGATCCCAGAAGAATAGAAAGGGGGGGGCAGAAAATGTATTTGAAGAAATAATAACTGAAAACTTCTTGAATCTTAGGAGGGAAATGGAGATCCAGATTCATGAGGCATGCAGATCTATCAACAAGCTAAGCTCAAGAAGGTCCACACTAAGATCCACAGTAATTAAAATAGAAAAAAAATAGTCATAAAGAAGGAATTTAAAAAGTTCCAAGATAAAAGACACACACAGTTACAAACAAAGGAAACTCCATAAGGCTATCAGTTGTTTTGTCAGCAGAAACTTTGCAAGCCATAAGGGAGTGGCATAATGTATTCAAGGTACTAAAAGGGGAAACTCTGCAGTCAATAGCACTCTATTCAGCAAGGCTATCATTCATAATAGAAAAGATAGTTTCTCAGGCAAACAAAAACTAAAGTTCATGACCACTAAACCATGCCTATGAGAAGAATTAAAGGGGACTCTATGAGAAAAGAAAGACCATAAATGAAAGTATGAAAACTAAGTATAAATGTAAAAATCAGTCAAGGGATTCACAAGATAAAAGGATGTGAAATATGACACCATATACCTAAAATGTGGGAGGAGGAGTAAAGAATGGGTTAGAACTTAAGCGACTATCAACTTAATAGACTCCTATAGGCAAAAGGTGTGTTATATACAAACTTAATGGTAACCACACATCAAAAAGCACTAGCAGGTATGCAAAGAATAAAGAGGAAAGAATCTAAGTGTTTCATTAAAGAAAAGCAGCAAACCATGAAAGAAAAAGATCAGAGAGAAACTGCAAAAACAACTACCAAACAAGTAACAAAATGGGAATAAATACATGTTTATCAATCATTAAATGTAAATGGACTAAATGCTCCAATCAAAGTACATGGGGTGACAAAGTGGATTTAAAAAAAGTCTATATGCTGTCCATAAGAGACACATTTCAGACCTAAAGATACCTGCAGATTGAAGGAGAGGGGATGGAGGAACAACTATCATGCAAATGTATGTCAAAATAAGGTTGGAAAAGAAATACAAATATCAAACAAAATAGACTTAAAACAAAGTCTGTAAAAAGGTACAAAGAAGGACACTATATAATAAATAAAAGTAACAATCCAACAAGAAGATATAACACTTGTAAATATGTATGCTTCCAACAAGAACGCACCTAAATACATAAAACAGTTAATAGCAAACATAAAGGAACTAATGATAGCAAAACAATAATACTAATGGAATTAACACCCTACTTACATCAATGGACAGATCATCTAAGCAGAAAATCCACAAGGAAACAAAGACTTTGAATGACAGACTGGACCAGATGAATTTGACAAATATATGGAGAACATTCCACCCTAAAACAGCAGAATACACATTTGTTTCAAGCACACATGGAATATTCTCCAGAATA
This sequence comes from Felis catus, assembly GCF_018350175.1. NCBI lineage: Eukaryota > Metazoa > Chordata > Mammalia > Carnivora > Felidae > Felis > Felis catus. The sequence continues at coordinate 104,983,356 of NC_058386.1, forward strand.
TATCATATATTAGGCCACAAAACAAGACTCAACATATTCAAAAACATTGAAGTCATAACCTGCAACTTTTCTGACCACAATGCTATGAAAGTAGAAATAAACCACAAGAAAAAATCTGGAAAGACCACAAATACATGGAGGTTAAACAACATGCTACCAAACAATGAATGTGTCAAACAAGAAACCAGAGAAGGAATCAAAGAATATATGGAGACAAACAAAAATGAAAACACAATTGTCCAAAAACTTTGAGATGCAGCAAGAGCGATTTGAAGAAGGAAGTTTATAGCAATACAGGTCTACTTCAAGAAGCAAGAAAAATCTGAAATGAAGAACATAATCTTACACCTAAAAGGGTTAGAAACATAACAACAAACAAAACACAAACCCAACAGAAGGAATTAAATAATAAAAATTAGAGCAGAAATAAATGATATAGAAACTAAAACATGGGGCACCTGGGTGGCTCAGTCCGCTAAGCATCTGACTCTTGATTTCGGTTCAGGTCATGATCTCACTGTGAGTTTGAGCCATGCATGCATCAGGATCTGTACTGATATTGTGCAGCCTGCTTGGGATCCTTTCTCTCTCCCTCTCTCTCTGCCTCTCTCCCCAGCTCATGCTAGTGCTCTCTCTCTCTCTCAAAAAAAAAAAAAAAAAAAAAAGACAGAAAGAAAGAAAAACAAAACAAACAAAAAAGACACAAAACAATAGAGGATATCAATGGAACCAGTTGCAAGTTCCTTGAAAAGATAAAGCTGATAAACCTCCAGCCAGACTCATCAAAAAGAAAAAAAAAAGAAAAGAGACAGAGAGAAAGAGAGAAAGAGAGGAAGAGGACTCAAATAAATAAAATCACAAATGGAAAAGGAGAAATAACAACCAACACCACACAGACAAACAATTATAAGAGAATATTAATAAAAATTACATGAAACAAATTAGACAATCTATAAGAAATGGGTAAATTCTTAGAAATACATAATTTACCAAAAATGAATCAGGAAGAAATAGAAAATTTGAAAAGACCATTTACCAAGAAGGAGATTGAATCAGTAATCAAAAAACTCCCAACAAACAAAAGTCCAGTAACAGATGGTTTCACAAGTAATGCTACCAAAAATTTAAAGAAGAATTAAGACCTATTCCTCTTAAACTATTCCAAAAAATAGAAAGAAATATTACGAATTCATTCTATGAGGCCAGTATCACCATGATACCAAAACCAAAGACACCAGAAAAAAAAGAGAAGTACAGGCCAATTTCTCTGATAAATTTAGATGCAAAAATTCGCAACAAAATATTAGCAAACTTAATCAATAATACATTTAAAAATTCATTCACCAGGATCAAGTGGCATTTAGTCAGGCTACTGTAGAATAATATTTTTTTTTAATTAATAGTGATTTTATCAACTGGAGGGGATCTTCTAGGAACAAACTTGAATTGTTGAGTGCTTTACAAAGTTTTATAGCTATATGACTTTATATTAATCCTTAGGCTATGTTTTATTGGCTTCATGATGATCTGTGCCATTTTGTACTTCTTCCTTTTAAAATACTTTTCCAGCTGGTCCTGTGTCCAGATTCTGCTTGAAATAGATTTTTTTTCTTATTTAGCTTACCTTACTTTTGTAATACTTATCATAGTCTACTAAAGTAGGCTCTTTGACATATTCATACTCTAGCCAGAAATTTCCTTAGCCAGGTCCACAAATTTATTAGGAACTTTTTTTTCCTTTTATATTACCTCAGGTGATGGAGTTAGTGAACATTTTCTCAGTATATAATGTGGGTTACTTATTTTTCAGCTTTCAATAACACTGATTTCTTCACTGTTGTAGTTTCTACTCAGTGTCCTTATCACTTTTCTACCCTCCAACCCACATTTGGTCTCAAAGCCAGTGCACATGCTTTAGCTTTATGTTAAAGGAACATTCTATCTTACTAATTTCTGAATCAATTATCAGTTACAGCATAATGTAACACCTAACATTTGATGGCTTTAAAATACCATAAGCATTATTTCTAATAATTCTCTGGATTGTCTTGCCTTTGTTGTACACTTCTTCAACATGTGTACTGGTGTCACCCTTGAATTTGCATTGATCTAGAGGCTTGGCTGAGGTTGAAACATCCAAGATAACTTCACTCAAAGTTTTGGCAACTTAGCTGAGATGGCTAGAATAGCTAAAGACTGGATAAGCCTCTGTCTCCACACATTTTTCCTCCAATAGATCATTCATACTTTATATTGTGACTGGTTTCCAACAGCAAATGAAAAAGTGTATTGTCTCTTAAGACCTATGCTCAGACATAGCACAGCATCAATTCTATCATATTCTATTGTTCACAGTAAGACACAAGACCATTCCAGCTCTACATGGAAGGAAAATAAGCCAAGTTTCAACGACAGAAGTGGCATGCGCTTAAAGCAAGGGGAAGAATTATTGAAGACCAGCTTTGCATATGATCCACCAGAGGTAATGCACTATTCTATGTAACACAAAAGAACAATTGATAGGTTAGAATTTTGATACCGTGGTTAAGGTTACATTCCAGGGGCGCCTGGGTGGTTCAGTCAGTTGAGCCTCCGACTTCAGCTCAGGTCACGATCTCACAGTTCGTGAGTTCAAGCCCCACATTGGGCTCTGTGCTGACAGCTCAGAGCCTGGAGCCTGCTTCGGATTCTGTGTCTCCCTCTCTCTCTCTGACCCTCCCCCGTTCATGCTCTGTCTGTCTCTGTCTCGAAAATAAATAAACATTAAAACAATTTAAAAAAACATTCCAGACATCTTGAATATGTTTAGCTGTAAAATGTAAATGAACTACAATTCACTAGAACTTTTGCATAATCAGTATTTGTAACATTTCAATGTATCTGGAAAAGACTAATAAAAAACATAACATGTTAATTCAAAAAAATACAATCATAGACAACTTTCAAGAGAGAAAACAGATTTCCTATACAGATAGTTTGGTTTCCCTATATCTTTAACATTTAAACTCCCGCTTTGAATTGCTATACTGACAGATGACCCTGAAGCATTTTAAGGTTTCCAAAAAGGTATTCCATTAAGCTCATTTCAATGTAGAAAGTTCAAAGTAGACATAGGCATTTTAGAAAACTTTTAAATAACAAAAGATGAAACAATGGACTTCAGGCTTAATTGTCACTGAAGCAGAGCATTTAAACAATAAGACTACCAATTTTTTAGACATTCTTGTTAACAAGGTTTTAATATATTTTGTAAACTCTAAGTTTTTAAAAGTAGTTCTGTTCAAAGTGCTTTATGATTTCTGGAATCTCAACTATGAATTGGAGATAAAGTATTTCAGAAGCATATTTTTAAAACTTAAAAGAATAAGTTAGATACAATCATAATTGAATCCAGTTGAAGACAAATTAAATTGATCAGAGTAGAAGAACAATTCCCACTACTGAAAAGAAGGCTTAATCAGGATAGAATACTAAAAGAAAAAAAAAACCTTTTCAAGAGCCTTGAAATAACCAATAGTTCCCCATCAAATTAAACTAAATTGCAATAACATATCTTTCTATTGATGCTTGAAAAAATATTTAAAAATGGGAGATGAGTTTCTCCACCTTACCTTCAGAGTTTTAAAAAAGCTAATCTCTTTCTCTTCTTTTTTTTTTTTAATTTAAGGTTTATTTATTTTTGAGACAGAGAGAGACAAAGCATGAGCGGGGGAGGGGCAGAGAGAGAGCGAGAGACACAGAATCCAAAGCAGGCTCCAGGCTCTGAGCAGTCAGCACAGAGCCCAATGTGGAGCTTGAACTCATGGACCATGAGATCATGACCTGAGCCAAAGTCTGACACTCAACTGACTGAACCACCAGGTGCCCCTAATCTCTTCCTCTTCTAATTCTTTATCCTGATATTTAAACACTGAAAGAATTAGCTGAATCATGGGATTTATGTTTTTGTTTTAGAACAATGCAAAGTAATGGTTAAAGTAAAGAAGCATGCATGGCATCAAAGAATGCTTTTGTATTTGGTATTCCAATTAAAAAAATGTAATTGTTACCAAACTGTGGGTAAAGAGTGACTGAGAAACAAAAAGAATATAAAAGGAAATAATAAATAAATGTGCAGATACAGCAAATGTGTGTCATGACTTAAATTTTATGTTCTTGAAATTTTAATTTCATGTCATCTATTTGCAACTTGGAATATGATTATCCCATAGAACTGATATAATTGAAGGTAAATTTCCTTAGATCAGTATTTAAAACATTCACTCCATCAGATTTGTTGTCCTGCTTTCAGGCTTTGAGGACATTTTCACTTTCTCTATAATGTTAGGATCAGATTAAAAGTGTTACTGTTCTTATTTGTGATATTAAGATGCAGAAAGATGCCTTACTTCTTCTGATAAATCACTTTATACAATATTCTAAGCTTTCATATTTTGCAGCTACATATTTTTTGTTCAACTTTTTACTGAATATCTTCAAATCTATCCTTTCATCCATTAGTTTTTCTTCTGCTTCATCTAATTTGTTATTTAATCCATTCATTATATTTTTACATTATATATATTAATTTATAAATATTTTATATATTTATTTATAAAAATATGTTTTTGTTTACATATATTATTTATTTATAGATGTTCTATTTGTTCTTTAAATTTTTTTTGGTCACATTCACCTGTTGTTTTTATAGACTTCTAGTTGGGGAACTAGTCAAGAGGGTACTTGCAGAGGTAATGAAAATGTTCTATACCTTGATTGTGGTGATGGTTACAGCAGTTTCACATTGAATTATATACTTAAGAACAGATAAGTGAATTTTATTGTATGTAAGTTATTCTTCAATAAAGCTGAATCTAAATTATAACTAGAATTAATTTCACCACTGTATGTTTTAGTTTTTACCAATTATATTTAATGTGAACAGTCTTTATTAGAGAAAAGAAAACTAATAGTTATTTCTTTGGTACTACTAATAAAGTTGTGAATATCTTTTATCAGATAATCCATAATTGTTCTATTATGTTAATCCAATTATTATTATACTGTCATTTTGTGTATCATATTTTAGTTGTCCTCACCACTGGCGAAATGAAATACAGTTGATTTATTTTTTTTATATGAAATTTATTGACAAATTGGTTTCCATACAACACCCAGTGCTCATCCCAAAAGGTGCCCTCCTCAATACCCATCACCCACCCTCTCCTCCCTCCCACCCCCCATCAACCCTCAGTTTGTTCTCAGTTTTTAAGAGTCTCTTATGCTTTAGCTCTCTCCCACTCTAACCTCTTTTTTTTTTTCCTTCCCCTTCCCCATGGGTTCCTGTTAAGTTTCTCAGGATCCACATAAGAGTGAAACCATATGGTATCTGTCTTTCTCTGTATGGCTTATTTCACTTAGCATCACACTCTCCAGTTCCATCCACGTTGCTACAAAAGGCCATATTTCATTTTTTCTCATTGCCACGTAGTATTCCATTGTGTATATAAACCACAATTTCTTTATCCATTCATCAGTTGATGGACATTTAGGCTCTTTCCATAATACAGTTGATTTAAAATAGCCAAAATGCTTCCTTGATTTGGCTGATATTTTCAACCATTCGAGCACTTTTCAGATTTTCTTTCTATGTTTTAAAAATACATTCAGATTCTTTCTGGATCCCCTATATTGAATAAGAGATAATTAAATAGTTATAGAAATTTTCAAATACTTTCTTTATGGAAAGAATATAAAACCAGAATTAAAACAGGAAACACAGGGATATGGTGAGTTTACTGTCACAACATGGAAAAATATACTTGCTTTTATATTGGGTTGAACAAAGAAAGGAAATTGAGGAAAAGTAACTAAACTATGTGTGGAAGCTACAAAAAGATAAGAATTATTTTAACAACGTCTGTTGGTAAAGAATTCTTTGGGTCTCAACTTCTCATTGATGATAATAATATTGCTTTCCTTCTGGTATTGGGAGGATATCTCTCATGGGAATGTCATCTCCTGCTTTTAGGAAAGGGGTACCTGGGCAGCTCAGTTGGTTAAGTGTCTGGCTTTGGCTCAGGTCATGATCTCGAAATTCATGAGTTCAAGCCCCACATTGGGCTCTGTGCTGATAGCCCAGAGCCTTGATGGAGCCTGCTTCAGATTCTGTGTCTCCCTCTCTCTCTGCCCCTCCCCTGCTCACTCAAAAAATAAACATTAAGAAAAACAGGGAAAATCAGAGTGTTTTGTTTTTGTTTTTGTTTTTTCTTCTTTTCAAGTGTCTTTAACTCAAAAAGCCAATATGCCAGAATGGCATAATTTGGAGTGACATGTTTGGAATTCCTTTAGTATTTTAGATCCCTGTTTCAAACACTGAGATTCTATTAATATAACTGGCCTAGATATGTGCCACCTGCAAATTTGATTAGCATGTTATATATAACTGGATTTGAATGATCAATAAAATATAGAACAGAATAAACCAGCAATTTGTCCCATTAACCACTTCCTTTATCAACACTTAATTCAATATATTAATCATTATTGTTTGGAAAAATTTAAATATTTCTTCATCTGGCCTTGTGATAGCCCATATTAATATTAATTATTTTAATGACCACTATTCTCATACATAATTATACATTCAATAATCCAGTGTAGAAATTTGGCTAGATATTTATCACAAACTACATATAGTAATACTTAAGTATTGAAAGGTCTCGAATCAGATATGACATGTGATTGAGTCCTATCTGCCGTTTATAAGCTCTATGATGTAGGCACTTATCAAAATCTTTTACCTGAAAAAATCTGGAATCTATTTTTGTGTATCTCTGCTAATGTGTACCAATTTCCTATCTGTGATTTTTTATTAGAAGTAAATGAGAGCTTTGCTATTACCTTATCAGCAACTTATAACTGCAGAAACAATCTTATTTTTCATTAGAAATTCAACTTCTTTTTCTGATCTGATTTTTCATCAAATCACTCCTCTCTGCATTGACTTTTCAGATATTATCAGCAGTGTTTATCTATGTATTCTGAGATATCAATATCTTGGCATATATGTTTCATCAAGGAGACTTGAATTTATTTATAACACACAATTTGTCACTTAAAGTGTCTTATATAACTTTCCATCTACTCTATTATTTTTTTTTATTTTTACTCAATGTCTATTCCATCTTCATCATATTGAGGTTAATTCTCCTTGATAGGGAAAATGGAAACAAACTAAGAGATGAGGTAATTTTCTAAATTTATTTTTTGTTTTCAGTCACCAATAAATGTGTCTCAAACAGTAGACTTATAATATTTTTGTTTTTCTTGGATATGCTTGTTCCTTACTATGTTTTGTTTTACTGCCAAAAAAAAAAAACCCACATTGCTTATATTTTCCCTGGCACAGACACATCACTAGTAGAACTATTTTACTTATCAATTATTCAATATGTCTTTTTGATGTTTTTAAGATAGGGAGTAGGAGATAAAATCTTGGTGGGTAAATGGAAATTACTTGTAGTGGTCAAGCAATATATGTAAGTAACATTTAATTTTAAAAATGAATAAGATATTTTCTCAAGCTTTAAAAGAAAACAGAATATGCCACCCCAAAATATACCTTTTTGTCATAAAAATTATTTTGAGTAGAAGGTAATCAAGAAGGAATAAATCCAGAAAAAGCTCCCCTTTCCTTCCTATGTCATGAATGAATTCTCCTTTTACAGGAGATAGACTCTTAGCTCAGAGATGGCACCAAAAGCATCTGAAAACAAAACTTGTTAAATTCATCATTTTTTTTAGCTACTTCTTCTCCACTTACTAACCTAACACAAATCATAGAGGCCAAAATTTAAGGAAAGCACATCAGTTTTGACTCTATAATTGTCACAAAAGTGGAAAATCGACACAGAAACCCCTATGTCCCCTGCGAAAGTTTTAATCCCAGCAAACACTACATAGTCAAATTTGAACATTTAAATTAAAGTGTCTGGTACATTAGTAATATAAATTGTTATCACAAAAAATGAAGGGGAAATCTTAAGCATCTATTTTATAGCCTGAAACAGAAGATGGGCTATGTGGCAGGCATGCCAACTAATTCTTAAATCCAGTTGTAAGACAATGTCATTTATGACAGCTTTCAGCAGATGGATACCAGCATATGTGTACTATTGAGTCTGATTAATTGAATGACCAGGAATTGGGTTTCTTAAAACTTTTTAAAAGGGGGAAGCAAAGAGAAAGGGAAATCTTTGAAGCCACATCCTGCCAAATTTAAGACTTGCAAACTTTCTTTAAATATTATATATTTATTGTATGCAAATTATGCTTCAAGGAAAAAAATAGCCATCATGGTTGTAAAAAACTTAGTAAGTATTTAAATTTATTTCTTTGGCAAATTGAAGTTCTTATTCATTTTAATTTAAAAAGTGTCTATTTTTTTTCTAATTCATAAACATGCTAAATAATGCCACATCAAGAACCAATAAAATGTACATGATTATCATTGTCCACTCAGATAAATTATGCTGCTAACCATTAAAATTATCTTTGCAATTCCCTGTAAGTAAAAGGATCACTACTACTCATGCCCAGATTCATATTAGTGTCATATGACAGTATATAATCATGTTAATGGAAAATTCTGAAAAGAATTGCAAAAAAAAAAAGTTACTGGTAGATTTGGGACCATGGCTACTCAGGGAAACTCTTCTGCTGACACTGAAAATGGGTAGAAGATCATATACATTTCCATTTTTTCTTTAAATAAAATGAAAATCATTTATCACAAGAAAGGCCATTTGTACTCATTTTCAAAGCCTAAAAAATCTCATTGCTCATGTAAAGTTATTTTTGCCTAGTTATAAACAAAAATACTGAAAATATTAAATATATTTTGAAGTTATAAAATAATATTTTATGTTCATGTTGTATATTTACTTTTTTACATTTTTGACATATCACACAATATTTTTATACTTCTTATATTATATATTTACACAATAATTCTTAACACCATGAAATTCACTGTTAAAAGCTGTAGAAGCTGGAGACAATAATACTAGTATATCTTTTTTGTACTGTTATGACACAAAACATATTACCAAGATCTTAACTAGCAGTCTCTATATCAAAGGAGGCAAAATACATATTTATCTAATATTAATATGTCAAAGTAAACACAATAACTCCTATGGAAATTGTTTCTTTTTATTGGTATATGTATCTTTGTTTTTTAAGTTTATTTATTTATTTTGAGATAGAGAGAAAGAGTGCAAGTGGGACAGGGGCAGAGAGAGAGAGAGAGAGAGAATCCCAAGGAGGCTCTGCACTGACAGAGCCTGATGTGAGGTTTGAACTCATGAACTGTGAAAGCATGACCTGAGCCAAAGTCAGATGCTTAACCAACTAAGCCACCCAGACACTCCTTACTGGTGTATGTAACTTTAGAAAGCAATAATGATCAAGAGAAGTTTGCAAGCTCACTATTAACAATAGTCACAGAACTGATGATACTGAATTCAAAAGTTTATTCAGACAGATTTTAAATATTTTATTTTATTTTAATTTAATTTTTTAATGTTTATTCATTTTTCAGAGAGAGAGAGAGAAAGAGAGAGAACGAACAGGGGAGGAGCAGAGAGAGAGAAGGAGACAGAAACAAAATCAGGCTCTAGGCTCCGAGTGGTCAACACAGAGCCCGATGCGGGGCTCGAACTCACAAGCAGGGAGATCATGACCCGAGCCAAAATTGGACGCTCAACCGACTGAGCCACCCAGGTGCCCCTAAATATTTTAAATGTAACCTAGGCAGATGTAAATAAAGGAAAGAACACTATACTCTGTTCGCTATCCTCCCTACTCCATTACACCCAAACATAAATATAACTCCTCAATTTGGTAGAAAAATATTTATCAAGCGCCAGCTGTAGTCTAAACACTGTATGAGATACCTTTATTCATGCTCAGCATGATAGTTTGACTCTGAATAGTTTTTCAACTTAGCAACAAAACTTTTTTTTTTTTAGGTTCTTCTCAAGTGCATCTGTTTTTTTAAAGTTTATTTTTTTGAGAGGGAGGGAGAGAGAGATACATGTGTGCAGTGTGAGGGAGATCGGCAGAGAAAGGAAGAGAGAGAATTCCAAGCAGGCTTCATGCTGTCAGTGCAGAGCATGAAATGGGGCTTTATCTTACAAACTGTGAGATAATGACCTGAGCTGAAATCAGGAGTTGGACACTTAACCAACTGAGCCTCCCTGGCACCCCTCATGTGCATCTGTTTAGCACACAGTCATGTCATGGAAGAAAAGTCATTGTATCATGACAATTAACAATTAAAAAGAAAGTATTATAATTAACTTTAGCACTTGAAGATAATGGGTATTTTTATTGAGCACAGCATATGTGCTACCTCAATACACTTCCTTGCACAATTTTGTATGAGTAAACATGCAAAGTTTTGAATTATAATAAAAACTCATGTGTAACTTCAAGTTCCTATTAACAAGAACTTTAAGTCTATGCAAATATATCAGGGAAAGTTTTGTGTTAATAAAATCTGCACAAAAATAAGCCAGGTGTGTATATATTTGACTTTGTGCATTCTTATGAAGGATTTTCAATAAATACACAATAAATTCAAGTTAAACTTTGTCAAATCCCCTAAATTTTTTCTTCAGAACAGTTTAAAAACCAAGCCCTTGAGGAAGACAGTTTGAATAACCAATTCATTTGAAGGCAAACTATTACCTCTGAGGTCACAACTTGATAGCCTGAGTAGTATAAACTTCATGTTCTATTATATCATTTCTAAAATAGTTCCACAGAGTTATAAATAGTCATAATAGTCCATCTATTATCCTAACTGTAGCGATTTCTGGAAGTGAGGTCAGGAAAGTACAAAGTAAGGAATATAGATGTTCTGATGTTCGTGAAATGGTAAAGAGATGAATAAAAAAAAAAGAAAGTGGAAAAAGTGTTTAAAGGAACTTTGGAGAGCCATCCTGCTGTTCCACTATGATGATTAACTGTGATTGTACGTATATAATATGCTTTAAAAACAAATACTGTTACATCAGAGTAAAGATAGCTCATTTGATAAGAGAATGTGGAACAACAAAGGTCATGGATTCAATTCTCCATGTGACTTATTGATCATAAGGGAAGAGATTGTATCTTGAGCAACAGTAATTTAATCTTACCACACCACAATAAGTGAAAATTTATTTCAATATAGTGAGGTTAGTTGAGTACTTATTGAATTTAGGGTATGATATTAGGTGATAATAGCACTGAAGTAAAAACAGTTTTAATAAATCTGATAAATGCTTTCATAAAGGCATATATAGACTGACAAGTGAGCATATAAAAGAAATATCTAACCCCAATGTTGTGGGTTCAGGGAACAGAAATACACAATATGACATCCTAAGTTTATTTATGAAGTAGGTTTAGCTAAGGTGTAAATGTAGAGGATAAATTTATAATACTGTTATTTCAGTATGTGAAGATAGTGTATATAGATGGTAAAAGCTTTATAGGTGTAAAATAATTTAGGTAGGGACTGCTATAAGCAGAGCACTATCACAAGCTTTATAAATATTTTTGTATGTGTCTCGATTACAGTCCTATGCAAATTTAAGAAAATAGTAGAATAATGTAACCAACTTAAAAAATAAACATGAATTTTTAATATATATCTAATTTTACAAATGTGTATGCATGCATTTTTGATAATTGTTCTACTTAGAGGGCAAATAAAATAAGATAAATATTTTTCCATTGTTTTAGGAATGGTAATAATAACTCTATTGGTATAGTTCTTAAAAAAATATGAGGTGTCACCATGACCTTGATGCAAAGAAAGAGATTGGGCTATAAAAATGTTCACATTAAGATAATTCTCTTTACAAATATTTTTCAGTAAAGTATATATACTTTATAAACCCATAAACATTTCTTCTTTTCTTCTAAGATTTTATTTAAATTCAAGTTAGTTAACATACAGTGTAGTATTGGTTTCAGGAGTAGAATTTAGGGATTCATAACTTACATATAACACCCAATTCTCATCACAAGTGCCCTCTTTAATGTTCACCCACCACCCCTACAGCAACCCTCAGTTTATTCTCTATAGTTAAGAGTCACTTTAGACACCTGGATGGCTCAGTTGGTTAAGCATCTGACTCTTTGATTTTGGGTCAGGTCATGATCTTATGGTTTGTGAGATCAAGCCCTATGCTCAGTTCTGACAGCACAGAGCCTGTCAGAGACCAGCATTCTATCTCTGAGAGAGGATTCTCTTTCTCCCTCTCTCTCTCATCCCCTCCCCCACCATGTGTGTACACATGCTCTCTCTCTTTCTCTCAAAATAAATATTTTTTTAAAAAGAGTCTCTTATGGTTTACCTCCTCCCTGTTTTTATCTTATTTTTCCTTCCCTTCCCCTATGTTCATCTGTTTTGTTTGTTAAAATCCACATATGAGTGAAGTCGTCTTCACAGTATCTTTCTCTGACTGACTTACTTTTCTTAGCATAATACACTCTAGTTCCATTCACATCATTGCAAATGCAAGATTTCATTCATTATTTTTTATGGTTCAGTAATAATCCATTGTGTGTATATATCACATCTTTATCCATTCATCCGTCAATAGACATTTGGGTTATTTCCATAATTTGGCTATTGTTGATAGTGCTGCTATAAACATTGGGGTAAATGTGCCCCTTTGAATCAGTATTTTTGTATCCTTTGGATAAATACCTAGTAGTGTAATTGCTGGGTCATAGGGTCACTCTATATTTAACTTTCTGAGGAAACTCCAAAATGTTTTCCAGAATGGCTGCACCCGTTTGCATTCCCATCGGCAGTGTAAGAGGTAAACCCATCAACATTTAACTAAGTGAAACCCAAATCAATCTAAATTAGAGTTATCTTGGAGTGATATTATCCAGAATTTTCCCACAGTTGCAAAATAATCTGCTTCTTTAAATTATTTCATTTTCTCAGATACTTCTGTGAAAATTGAGGTGTCTTTGTTTTAAAACAAAAAAAGAGTCAGTTGAAAAAATAACTATATGGATCTACTATGTGCCAGACCATGTTATACATGTTTTGGTTATATTACGGTACTAGAAAGATATAACAACTACCCTAAAGTATATTACATCCTAATAGGCAGAGATCATAATGAACACACACACACACACACACACACACACACACACACACAGACACATGCACACACACAAATAAATAGGATAATATCAAGTATTGATAAGTTTTATAGTGTCAATAAAAAAGAGCAGTGCAATAGAGTATAACCAATGATTTGGGAGGATAATTATTTTAGCTTGAGATGCTGTGTAAGGCTTTGTTGTGTGATTCAAACTTTGAGGTGAGATAGGAATTATGAGGAGAAATATCTATAAAGACATCTGAAGAAATGGTGCTACAAGCAGGAGGAAAGCCATAACTAAGTTCCTGAGACAGAAATAAGCTAGTACAATTAACAGGAAACAGACCAGCATCTTAGAGTTCAATTAAGCCAATGTTAAGTTGGAGATAGTTATCAGACATCCATATCAAAATGCCTACTAGACAGCTGTATATTATGAGATGAAGAGAGTATGACCAAAGGAATGGGATCAAATAGAGGTTTTGGATTTATATCAAATAAGAGACATTTCTATTATAAAAGGATAGAAGGGAGAATATGTACATATAGATCTTGGTAGATTGGTGGGATTTAAGGAAATCAAATGAAATAATTCTCTGATTGAATCTTTTCTTCATAAATTGTGCACTAAAGTTATTATTTAAGGTATGGGTTGTAATTTTAGAAGACATATGCCGTAAACCAGCCATTTTAGATAGTGTAAAAGTGATAAATTAGGGAAATATGATATAATTGTCTGTCAGTGTCATACCCATTGATAAATTTTCATTATAAATTTCATTATAAATTTGAAATGAGTTTATACAGTCATCAATACACTTCATCAATTTCAGGTTCATTCACATTAAGTGAAAAAATAAGTTATATTAGGAATATTCCAGCTATATTTAAAAAAATTTAAATGTCTAGTTGCAAAGCAACACAGCAAGTGATGTTGCATTAACCTACACCTTTAACTGTCAAGTAATGGAAACTAATGTGTAGTGTTTTTATTACTACAGTTTTGTAATGTAGTTTAAAATCAAGAAGTGTGGTGCCCCCCAGCTCTGTTCTTCAATCTCAGCATTGCTTTCACTATTTGGGGTCTTCAACAGTTCCATATAATTTTTAGGATATTTTTCTATTTGTGTGAAAAAATGCTATTGGAATCTTGATAGGAATTGCATTGTATCTATTGATTACTTTGGGTAGTATGAATATGTTAACAATCTTAATTCTTCCAATTCATGAACACAGGACACCTTTCTATTTATATGTGTCTTCTTCAATTTCTTTAATCAGTGTATTATAGTTTTCAGTGCACAGATCTTTTACCTCCTTAGTTAAATTAATTTCTAAGAATTTATTATTTATGATGCTATTGTAAATTGGGTTGCTTTCTTAATTTTCTTTTGGGAAAGTAAATTGTTATTATATATAAATTAAAATGATTTTCATATGTTGATTTTGCACCCTAAAATTTTACTAGAATCATTTATTAGTTCTAACAATTTTTATGGAGTCTAGGAATTCTATATTTAAGATCAAGTCATCCACAAATAGAGGCATTTTACTTTTTCCTTTACAATCTGGATGCTTTTTTCTTTCCTTGTCTGATTACTCTGGGTAGAATTTCCAGTCCTATATTGAATAAGAGCAGTGAAAGTGAGTGCACTTATCTTGTTCTTGAACTTGAAAAGCTTTCAAACTTTCACTACTGAGTATGATGTTGGTTGTGGGCTTGAGATAAATGGAAGTATATTCCTTCTATATCCAATTTGTTGAGAGTTTGTATCCTAAAAGAATGCTAAATTTTGTCAAATCCTTTTTTTGTGTGTCTATTGAAAACATCATATTATTTTTTACCTTTCATCTCTTCCTCCCTGTCTTTCTGTTTGGCCAAAACCCATTTCCATTTTCCAATATATGCCCTTCTTTTTCTCTTCCTCTTTAATACAGCCATTCTGAAGTTCCTAGTCCAGAGTCTTCAATATGTAAATAAACAGGCATCTTTGGTAATAGGTTCTCTGTATATATATATATATATTTTTTTCTAATAATGTAAACAACAACAGCAAAAGTAACAAAGCAAAAACTTCTGTATTTCTTATCAGTCAGCTAATACACATTGTCTTTGCTGACACACTGTCTCAATAAATAATCAGTATCACCACTGTTACCATAATCACACACTAGATAAATTAGACATTTACTCACATACATGGAATGGAAAAGGTTTTAAAGGACTGCACCGAGTGGTACAATAGCATACACTGTTTTCCACAATAAAAGTGAATGTGCCAGATGATGGAAGAAAATTAGTTCTTAATCCATGTCAGCTTACATGTCTTTCCAAAGGTTGTACAATCCTCCCAAAGCTATTTGGTTAAATATTATGCCCAATGGCTCAAAACATGATATATTTTCTAACTTAAACCCTTGGTAGATTAACATTCAAAGGCTCCTTATTTGGACTCTCATATCCATTAATCCTTCTAAGCCTTACACATGCATGAGAATAAATTTCAATTGTTTATTCTATTGCCCTGGTAAAAATGAAAAAAGAAAAGAATTGCTAATTCAGCCTACTTTACTTAAAATATGGCCTTTTAGAAAAGATAAGGACTAATAGAAAAATGAAAGCTTTGATAAACTTCACAAAATTCAGAGGATATTTCCAATGGAAAAAGTTTGTAGTGTCAATACTGTACTGAATAAATTAGTCACATGAGGTGAGAAGGAGAGGAGTATATTATTTGTAGCTCAGAGATACATTCATTGATATTGTGTACTTACAGTGATAAGAATGCCTGAGTTTGTGTCATTTCTGAAATCACTTCGAGGGTCAGTAAGATAGAGATGGTAATGTTACTTCAACAACTCACACATCTCAGTGGGCTAACAAAACTAAGGCTTACTTCTCACTTGTGAAAGTCTAATATCTAAGTCCTATAGATCTAAACACCTCTAGCAGGCACCTGACTTGTACCCACAGACTCATTCATTCAGGATATTGAGGGCCTTTGACACTCTGTAATTTCACTATGTAAAATATACAACATCCTCGGTTGGAGAGGTATGAAAAAATATAAAAGGGAGTAGAGCACTAGATCTTAAATTATTCCACAGAAAAGTGATGCACATTGCCCCTACTTGTATTTATTGAACTAAGTAAGATGCATGGTCATGGCTAACTTTAAAGGGGAACATGGTGAATGCAATTCTTCCTATGAGACTGGACAGAGAGAAAAACAGAAATGTTGATAAATCTGAGTGAAGTTTTCTTGTTTTGGTGGGGTTTTAATTTAAATTTTAGTTGACAGTGCAATATTCGTTTTAGGAGTAGAATTCAGTGATTCATCACTTACATACAACACCCAGTGCTCAATGCAAGTGCCCTCCTTAATACCCATCATTCATCTAGCCCGTCTCCCACCCACCTCTTTTCATCAACCCTCAATTTGTTCTCTATCATTATGGTTTGTTTCCCTCTCCTCTCTTATCACCCCCCTTTCCCATACGCTCATCAGTCCTGTTTCTTAAATTCCACATATGACTGAAATTATATGCCATTTGTCTTTCTCTGATTGACTTACCTTGCTTAGCATAATACATTCTAGCTCCATACAAGTCATTGCAAATAGCAAGATTTCATTCTTCTTGATGCCTGAGTAATATTCCATTGTGTATATATATACCACATTTTATCCATTCATCAGTTGATAGACAAATGGGCTGCTTCCACAATTTGACTTTTATAAACAATGCTGCTATAAACATTGAGGTGTATATATCACTTTAAATTAATGTTTGTATTCTTGGGTAAATACCTAGTAGAGCAATTGCTGGATCATAGGATGGTTCTGTTTTTTAACTTTTTGAGGAACCTCCACACTGTTTTCCAGAGTGTACCAGTTTGCATCTCACCAACAGTGTAAGAGTGCTCTCATTTCTCTGCATCTTCGTCATCACTTATTCTTTCTTGGGTTGTTGATTTTAGCCATTCTGACAGTTGTGAGGTGATATTTCATTGAAGTTTTTATTTGCATTTTCCTGATAATGAGTGATGTTGAACATATTTTCACGTGGCTGTTGGCCATCTGAATGTCTCCTTCAGAAAATATCTATTCATGTGTTATACTCATTTTTTAATTGGACCATTCATCTTTTGGCTGTTGAATTTTATAAGCTCTTTATATATTTTGGATACTAACCCTTTATTGGACATGTCATTTGGAAATATCTTCTCCAATTCCGTAGGTTGTGTTTTAGTTTTGTTGACTGTTTCCTTCACTGTGCAGAATCCTTTTATTTTGATAAAATCCCAATAGTTTATTTTTGCTTTTGTTACCCTTGCCTCGGGAGACATATATAGAAAAATGTTGCTTTGGCTGATGTAAGAGATATTACTGCCTGTGCTCTCTTCTGGGATTTTTTTTTTGGTTGCACTTCTCCCATTTAGGTCTTTGATACATTTTGACCTTATTCTTGGGTATGGTATAAGAAAGCCATCCAGTTTCATTCTTTTGTTTGTTGCTATCCAGTTTAAACAAAACCATTTCTTGAATAGACTTTTTCCAATTGGATATTATTTACTATTTTGTTGAAGGTTAAATGACCATATATCTGGGGGTTCATTTCTGGGTTTTCTATTATGTCCCATTCTCTATGTGTTTATTTTTGTGACAGTACCATAATGTTTTGATTACTACAGCTTTGTAATATAACTTGAAGTACGGAATTGTGATGCCTCCAGCTTTGCTTTTCTTTTTCAAGATTGCTTTGGCTATTCGGGGTCTTTTGTGGTTCCACACAAAGTTTAGGATCGTTTGTTCTAGCTCTGTGAAAAATGTTGTTGATATTTTGATAGGGATTGCATTAAGTGTGTTGATTCCTTTGAGTAGTATAGACATGTTAACAATATTTGTTCTTCCAATCCATGAGCATGGAATATCTTCCCATTATTTTGTATCATCTTTTGTGTCTTTCTACAATATTTTGCAGTTTTGAGAACTCAGGACTTTCACCTCTTTGGTGAGGTTTATTCTTAGATATCTTAGGGGTTTTGGTGCAATCGTAAATGGGATTGATTACTTCTCTTTCTTATGCTTCATTGTTGTATACAAATATACAACAGATATCTGTATGTTGATTTTGTATCCTGCAACTTTACTAAATTTGTATATCAGTTCTATCATTTTAGTGGAGTCTTTATGGTTTTCTATAGGTCGTATCATGTCATCTGCAAATAGTGAAGGTTTTCTTTCTTCCTTGCATATTTGGATGCTTTTTGTTTTCGTTTTCTGATTGCTGTGGCTAGTACTTCCAGAACTATGTTAAATAAAAGTGGTAAGCGTGGACAGCCCTGCTTGTTCATGGCCATAGAGAAATAGCTCTTAGGTTTTTCACATTTAGAATGATACTAGCTGTGGGGTTTACACGTATGGCCCTTAGTAAGTGCCATATGTTCCCTCTAACCCTATTTTGTTGTGAGTTTTTATCATGAATGGCTGTTGTACTTTTTCAAATGCTTTTTTCTGCATCTATTGGAATGATCATATGGTTCTTATCTTTTCATTTATTAATGTGATGTATCATGTCAATTGATTTGCAAGTACTGTACCTAGGAATAAATCCCACTTGACTGTGGTGAATGTTTTTTTTAATGTATTGTTGGATTTGGTTTTTTAGGATTTTGTTGAAGATTTTTTCATCTATGTTCATCAGACATATTGGTCTATAATTCTCTTCTTTTGTGGTGTCTTTATCTGGTTTGGTATCAGGGTAATGCTGGACTCAAAAAATTAATTTGGAAGTTATTCTTCCTTTTCTAATTTTTGGAATAGTGTGAGGAGAACAGATATTAAATCTTTTTTTTAAAAAATTTAATATTTATTCATTTTTGAGAGACAGAGTGCAAGCGGAGATGGGGCAGAGAAAGAGGGAGACACAGAATCCAAAGCAGGCTCCAGGCTCTGAGCTGTCAACACAGAACCCGATGCAGGGCTCAAACACATGAGCTACGAGATCATGACCTGAGCCAAAGTCAGACACTTAACTGACTGAGCTACCAAGGCACCCTGTATTAACTCTTCTTTAAATGTTTGGTAGAATTTGCCTGTGAATCCACCTGGTCCTGGACTTTTGGTGTTGGCAGATTTTTTTATATATGTATTTCTGATTCATCTTCTTCGCTGGTTATCAGGATGCTCAAGTTTTCTATTTCTCCCTGTTTCAATTTTGGTAGTTTATGTTTCTAGGAACTGATCCATTTCTTCCATGTTGTCCAATTTGTTGGCATACAGTTTGTATACTATTTTTAAATAATTGTATTTCTGTGGTGTTGGTTATTTCTCCTCTCTCATTTCTGATTTTACTTACTTGTGTCTGATCACTTTTCTTTTTGTTAAGTCTAGCTAGAGATTTATCAATTTTATTGATCTTTTCAAAGAACCAGCTCCTGGTTTCATTGATCTGTTCTATTGTTTTTTGAGATTCTATATCATTTATTTCTGCTCTAATTTTATTATTTCCTTCCTTCTGCTAGCTTCAGGGTTCATTTGTTATTTTTTATTGAGTGTCTTTAGGTGTAGGGTTAGGTTGTTTATTTGAGATTTTTCTTGCTTCTTGAGCTAGGCCTATACTGCTATATACTTCCCTCTTAGGATCACTTTTGCTGCATCCCAAAGGTTTTGGGATGTGTGTGTTCATTTTCATTTGTTTCCATGTATTTTTAAAATTTCTACTTTCATTCCCTGGTTGACCCATTCATTGTTGAGTAGCGTATTGTTTAACCTCCATATATTTTTTGTTTTTCCAGATTTTTTCTTGTGGTTGACTTCTAGTTTTATAGCATTGTGGTCATAAAATATGCACGGCATGACTTCAATATTCAATTTGCTGAGGCCTGTTTTGTGACATAATATGTGATCTATTCTGAAGAATTTCCAATGTGCAGTTGAAAGAATGTGTATTCTGCTATTTTAGGATGGAATGTTCTCAAGATATCTGTTAAGTCCATCTAGTCTAGTGTATCATTCAAAACAATTGTTTTCTTGTTGATCTTCAGTTTAGATAATCTGTCTATTGATGTACATGGGGTGTTAAAGTCCCTTACTGTTATTATTATCAGTTAGTTTCTTTTTGTTTCCTATTAACTGTTTTATATATTTGTGTGCTCTATGTTGGGTGCATAAATATTTACAGTCACTAGATCTTCTTGCTGGATTGTAACCTTTATGATTATATGGTTCCCTTCTTTGTCTTCTGTTACAGTCTTCACTTTAAAGTCTAATTTGTCTGATATAAGCATTGGTACTATGCTTTCTTTTGACATCTATTTGCATGATAAATGTTTCTCCATCCCCTCTCTTTCAATATGCGTGTATCTTTAGGTCTAAAATGACTCTCGTATAGGCAGCATATAGATTGGTCTTATTTTTTTAATCCATTCTGATACCCTATATCTTTTGATTGGAACATTAAATCCATTTACATTCAAATGAATTATTGATAGATGTATATTTATTGCCATTTTATTACTTGATTTTTGTTGCTTTTGGAGATTTTCCCTGATCCTTTCTTGCCTTTTCCCTTTTGGTCTCCCCAAAGAGACCCTTTAATATTAATATTACTGGCAGAGTTTGTTTAGTTGTCACAAACTCTTAGTTTTTGTTTGTTCAGGAAATTATTTATATCTCCTATTCTGATTGATAAACTTTATGTTTAGAATATTCTTAGTTGCAGATTTTTCCCATTTAGCACTTTAAATATATCATGACACTCCCTTCTGGCTTGTCAAGTTTTTGTTGAGAAACTCCAGCTAGCTTTATGGGTTTTTCCTTATAGGTTAAGGACTTCTTTCATTTTGCTACTTGTAAGAATTTTTTTCTTTATTGCCATATTTTGCAAATTTAATTAAAATATGTCTTGCTGTTGGTCTGCTTTTGATTTTCATGACCATTCTCTGTGCCTCCTGGATATGGATGTCTGTTTCTTCCCCAGAATAGGGAAGGTCCCAGCTATTATTTCTTGAAATATATATATATATATATATATATATATATGCTTCTTTTTTTCCTGTCTTCTTCTTCTTCTGGGACTCCTATAATATCAACGTGATTACATGTGATGAAATCACTGAGTTCCCTGATTCTCCTGTTGCATAATTCTTCTTTCTCTCTCTTGTTCAGCTTCATTACTTGCCATTGCTTTGTCTTTTAGATCATAATTCATTCCTCTGCTTCTTCCAGCCTGATGTTCATGGCATTAAATGTGTTCCTAATCTCATTTATTGTACTCTTCATCTTTGATCGAGTATTATTAACTCTTATCTCTGTGGTAAGGGTCTCACTGATGTATTCTTTTCTCAAGCCCAGTGAGTATACTTGTGATTGTTGTCTTACATTCTCCATTAGGCTGGGATGCCTGGGTGACCCAGTAGGTTAAGCATCCTACTCTTGATTTTAGCTCAGGTCATGATCTCACAGTTGATGGGATCAAGCCCTTCATTGGGCTTTATGCTGACAAAATGGAACCTGCTTGTGATTCTCTCTCTGCCCCTCCCCCATACTCTTGCTCTCTCAAAATAAATAAATAAATGTTAAAGAAAATTCTCCATCATGCATGTTACTTATATCTGTTTTTCTTACCTCTCTGTCCATAGCATTATCTTATTCTTCTATTTGGGATAAATTCCTCCTTCTTCAATTTTGTCTAAGTCTCTACCTTCTTCTATATGTTAGAAAGGTCAGTTATGTCTCTCGCTCCTGAAAGTAGTAGCCTTATGAAGAAAAGGTTATATAGTGCCCAGGGCCTGGCACTTCAGGGTGTTTCTCTGGTGTGTGCTGCATGAACACTGCTTTGTGTTTTAGCTGATGTATCTTTCAGGATATTTTTCTGCAGACGTTCTCCTTGCCTGCTGTGGGTAGTATTTGTTCCCTGGCCTGAATGTGGTGAGTATTAACTAAATGTTCTCTGGTCTGCTTGTGAAATAACATGTCACCACCTCCATGGAAACTGAAGCCCTGCAGTTCTCTCTAGTTGAGAGTCATGATGCAGGTCGGGGTTTCTGCTAGTCTTCTGGAGAGGGACTTACTGAGCTCTGAATGAGGCAAGCTTGACTGAGAAGGGCAGTCCTGCCAGAGTACAGGAGGTTGGGGCTTGATGGAAGCAAGTTAGACAGCCAGTGTCCATGCTGCACTGCTTTCTATGGGTGACTTTGTGTTTATGCTAAGGGATGGGGAAGGAAATGGTGCTGTCCAGCTCCTTTGTTCCCAGAGAGGTGTCTCCATGAATCCTGCCTCTCAGAGATGCTCTCTGATAAGAGCAAATAATCTCCCCACTGTGTGCATTAGGTGCTCTTCAGGTAACTATTCCACATTGTTCATCTCCAGGCTTTTCTTTTGCCTTCTGTCCAGGAGAATGACAGTGCCCTGTAGCTGCATCCCTGCCAAGCCCACTGATGTTTAAACCTCCAGGCTTTAAACCCTGCTGGTTGCAAGAACTCATGAAATTCAGCCTCTCTTATTTTCCAAGCCAGTGGATTTTGGAGAATTGTTCTTGTGTGTTCTACTGTGTGCTCCTCTCTCATCCTTCTCCATAACCATGGCTCTCTCCTCCCTGCAGCCTCATGATTCATTTCTCTCCTAAACCAGTTCTCTGCACTTCCTACTTTCTTCATTGTGGGCTTTTGTCTCCCTTTAGCTGTGGAATTTGTTCTGTCAGTCTTCAGGTCTATTTCTGGGGGTATTTAGGATGATTTGGTAGTTATCTAGTTGTGTTCATTGGATGTGGTGAGCCCAGGGCCCTCCTCCTTCACTGCCATCTTCCTTCAAGAAGAGCAAAATGTGTTTCTTTTAAAATTAGGTTAGTGGTTTTTAAATATTTATATTCTAGTGCCTATTGAAAATTGTTGGGGATGCAAAAGACTTTTGTTTATATAAATCATATCACTTATATTTAAAAAATACTCTAAAACAGATCATTTAATTTTAGTGAACACATTGCATGTTAACATAAAAATATTTTTTGAAAAATAATTATATTTATAGAATATACTATAGAGTAGATTATTTTACATTTTTACATGTCTTTTTAATGTCTAGTTAATAGAAGATAGTTGGAGCCTCATATATGCATCTGCATTCAGTATTTTAAGATATAGTGTTTTGATTGAGTCATATGAAGATAATTTGACCTCTCACAGACATGTAGTGGAGAAAAGAGGACCTCATTAATCCCCTGAAGGAAGTCAGAACATATATTAAGAGTCATTGGTTTAGGGAACTGTCTGAAGGAAGTATTTTGGTCAGTGAAACAGTATTTAATTACACATCAAGATAGTGGTGGCCATAAGATAATCACATATAATTTTTTTCTATGGAAGGACCATGAGATTTTCCTTGGCTAATGAAATGAGAGTAGAAAAATTGGGTACCAGTATGAGCAAAAACTTAAACATTGCATGCCTTGTCTTCTCTATTTTCTTCTTATATTACGGTGAAGAACACTCTTGTACATTGCAGTTGATCTATCATATGGGACCCCATAATGTACATGATGGTAATATCAAACACAGTCTTTAGCTGTCTCATGATGGAAGAAAGTTTTAAGCCACTGAGATTGTTTGTTGTTTGTTACTGCAGCCTACAGTATCTTAAGTGATAGAAGACATAGGTTTACTTAGTTGTGTTACCACAAACTGTTCATGAATATATATTCAAGAAAATTATACACTTTTTGAAAATTAGGACTATATTTTCTCCCCTATATCAGCAACCCTAAATCAGTGACTTACCTATATGCCCAATAATCACAACTTAACATTTTAAAATCTATAGTCTTGGTCTAAAGTATCTTAAGTCAATTTTTATCATCACAGACTATAGAAGAGGTTTTAGAAATTCTCTTCATTAATTCTATTTTTTCAAAGAGTGTAATAATATAAATTCTATACAATCACAATCTGTTAAATTTGTTCCCAACTGACATTTCAGATCTGAGCTTTATGAAGACAATTTTTAAGCTCTAGAGAAGGTAAGGGAAAGCACAAGGATCCATGTGGGTTCACTGAGATAAACCATGGCAAGTGACTATGCATGTTTGTTTTAATTTTCTTTCTTTCCTTTATTTACAAGAAAATGTGAGATATAAAGTTTAGTTTAGCTTCTTTTTTAATTTTTTAATTTTTTAAATATAATTTATTGTCAAGTTAGCTAACATACAGTGTATACAGTGTGCTCTTGGCTTTGGGAGTAGATTCCCATGATCCATCGCTTACATACAACACCCAGTGATCATCCCAAAAAGTGTTCTCCTCAATGCCTATCACCCACTTTCCCCTCCCCCTCAAAACCCCCATCAATCCTCAGTTTGTTCTCTGTATTTAAGAGTCTCTTATGGTTTGCCTCCCTCTCTGCTTGAAACGGTTTTTCCCCTTTCCTTCCCACATAGTCTTCTGTTAAGTTTCTCAAATTCCACATATGAGTGAAAACATATATCTTTCTATCTCTGACTGATGTATTTCACATAGCGAAATACCATGCAGTTCCATCCACATTGTTGCAAATGGCAAGATTTCATTCTTTCTCATTGCCAAGTAGTATTCCATTGAATATATAAGCCACATCTTCTTTATCCATTCGTCAGTTGATGGACATTTAGCCTCTTTCCATAATTTGGCTATTGTTGAAAGCAATGTTATAAACATTGGGTCACATGTGTCTCTATGAATCAGCACTCCTGTATCCTTTGGATGAATTGCTGGTACTGCTATTGGTGGGTCATAGGGTAATTGTATTTTTAATATTTTGTGGAGGCTCCACACTATTTTCAAGAGCAGCTGCACCAGTTTGCATTCCCACCAACAGTGCAAGAGGGTTCCCATTTCTCCAGAGCCACTCTGACTAGTGTGAGGTGGTATCTCAATGTGTTTTTATTTGTATTTCCCTGATGATGAGTGATATTAAGAATCTTTTCATGTGTCTGTTGGCCATCTGGATGTCTTCTTGGAAAAAGTGTCTATTCATGTCTTCTGCCCATTTCTTTACTGGATTATTTGTTTTCCAATTGTTGAGTTTGGTAAGTTCTTTGTAGATTTTGGATACTAACCCTTTATCTGATCTGATATTTGCAAATATTTTCTCCTATCCCATAAGTTGCCTTTTAGTTTTGTTGACTGTTTCCTTTGAAGTGCAGAAGCTTTTTATATTAATGAGGTCCCAATAGTTCATTTTTGCTTTTAATTCCCTTGCCTTTGGAGATGTGTCGAGTAAGAAGTTACCGCGACTGATGTCAAAGAGGTTGTTGCCTGTTTTCTCCTCTAGGGTTTTGATGGTTTCCTGTCTCCCATTTAGGTCTTTCATCCATTTTGAGTTTATCTTTGTGTATGGTGTAAAAAAGTGTTCCAGTTTCATTCTTCTTCATGTTGCTGTCCAATTCTCCCAGCACCATTTTCTAAAGAGACTGTCTTTTTTCTATTTGATACTCTTTCCTCCTTTGTCAAAGATTAGTTGGCCATAAATTGTGAGTCCAATTCTGGGTTCTCTACTCTATTCCACTGGTCTATGTGTCTGTTTTTGTGCCAATACCATACTGTCTTGATGATTATGGCTTCGTAGTAGAGGCTAAAGTACAGGACTATAATGCCTCCTGCATTGGTGTTGTTTTTCAACATTACTTTTGCTATTCAGGGTCTTTTGTGGTTCCATATAAATTTTAGAATTGTTTGTTCTAGCTCTAAAAAGAATGCCAGTGCAATTTTGATTGGGATTGCACTGAATGTGTAGATTGCTTTGGGTAGTATTGACATATTTAACAATATTTGCTTTTCAAATCCATGATCATAGAATGTTTTTCCATTTTTTGTGTCTTTCTTTTGTGTTTTTCTTTTGTGTCTTCTTTCTTTCCTAAGTTTTCTATAGTTTTCAGCATATATATCTTTCAGCATATATATCTTAGAAATGCATAAAAATAAATGGCAGTGTTAATATATACATATGTATGTGTGTGTACATATATATGTGTGTATATACATATATTATATGTATATATGTATATAATACATATAATATATGTATATATACACATATATATGTATTTTTAAGAATTGCTATAAAGTAAGCACTATGAAACTATGGGCTGTCTAAAAGACATTCTCTCAAAAAGACAAAAATAGATTGAAGTGGAACAATGGAAAAGATATTTGATGCAAATGATAACATAAAAAGAACTGGAGTGGCTATGCTGATATCAAATAAAATGGACTTTAACCAAAAAACTTACAAGAGGCAAAAAGTACATTATATATCAGGGGTACCTGGGTGGCTCCTTCACTAAGCATCTGACTTCAGCTCAGGTCATGAACTCATTGCTCGTGAGTTCAAAACCTGCATCAGGCTCTCTGCTGTCATCATGGGGCCTGCTTTGTTTCCTGTCTCCCTCTCTCTCTGCTCCACCCCAGCTCATGCTTTATCTCTGTCTTAAAAATAAATAAAAACATTAAAAAAATTTTAAGTGCATTATATATAAATAAAAGGGTCAATTATCAAAAAGATGTAACAATTATTAACATATATTCACCAAATAATAGAGCCCCAAAATATATGAAGCAAATATTGACAGACTTGAAAGGAGAAACAGCTCTACAAAAATATTTAGAGTCTTCACTACTCTCAATAATAGATATAACCAAAGATAAGATCAATATGAGAATAAAGAAATTAAATAATACTATAAAACTATTAGCCCAAACAGACATATATAGAACACTAAATAGCATAATCCTTTTTCTCAGGTGCACATAAAACATTCTCCCAGATAAATAATATGTTAGGCCAAAAAATAAGTTTTAATAAATTTTAAAAGATTGAAATTACACAAAATGTTTTTTTTAAATCACAAGGAAAGTAGAAATCAGTAACAAAAATAAAACTGAATAATTAACAAATATGAGAAAACAGTACACTGTTAAATAATCATTAGATCACAGAAGAAATCACAGGTAGTTACAAAATAGAGAAAAATGAAAACAAAAACAACACAACAAAATGTAAGTGATGCAAAAAAAAAAAAAAAACAAAAAACAAAACAATGCCAAGGGGTCTATTTATAACTATCAACTAATACTTTAACAAAAGAAAGGTCTCAAATCATTAACCTAATTTTACCCTTTAAATAACTAAAGGAAAAAAGAACAAACTAAACCCAAAGATATTAGAAGGAAGAAAATAATAAAGATAACTTAAAGGAGAATAGAAAAAAAAAACAAAGAAAAACCAATAAAGTCAAAAATTGGTTCTTCAAAAACACACCAAAAAATGACAAACTCTTATCCGAATATATTAAGGTAAATAATAGAGACTCAAATTAACAATATAAGAGATAAAAGTAAAAATATTTCTCCTGATTTTATAAAAAAATATAAAAGACTACTATGCACAAATGTATGCTAAAAATAAAATAACCTGGAAGAAATGGGAAATGGTTACTCATTTATTAGTTCCAGGCTATCCAATTTTTAGCATAAAAAAACCCAAAACTTAGCGGTGTCTGGGTTAAGTTGTCCAACCTAAGCCAGTTAAGCATCTAACTCTTGATTTTGGTTCAGATCATGATTTCATGATAGTGGGATCGAACCCCACATCAGGTTTCGTGGCGCCTGTTTATGATTCTCTCTCTCCCTCTGCCCCTCCCTCTCTCTCTCTCTCTTTCTCTCTAAAAAATAAATAATACAGTCCTTTTTAAAAATTTTTTAATGTTTATTTTTGACAGAGAGAGAGAGAGAGAGAGAGACAGAGCATGAGTGGGGGAGGGGCAGAGAGAGAGGGAGACACAGAATCTGAAGCAGGCTCTAGGCTCTGAGCAGTCAGCACAGAGCCGGATGCCAGGCTCAAACTCACAGACCACGAGATCATGACCTGAGCTGAAGTAGGATGCTCAACTGACTGAGCCACCCAGGCACCCCAATAACACAGTGTCTTTAAGAAAGAACCTTAAAACTTATTCATGAGTAAATAGAAAACCTGAATAAAACCTACAACTAGTAAGGAGATGAAATTAATAATCAAAACTCCCACAGAGGGGCACCTGGGTGACCACTCGGTTAAGCATCTGGCTTTGGCCCAGGTCACGATCTTATGGTTTGGGAGTTCGAGCCCCACATTGGGCTCTCTGCTATCAGCACAGAGCTGGCTTCCTTCAGATTTTCTATCCCCCTCTCCCTCTGCCCCTTTACTGCTTATGTGCTCTCTGTGTTTCAAAAATAATAAATTTTAAAAAAATCTAAAAAAAGCTACCATAGAGATAATTTTAGGAATAGATAGCTTCTTTGGTAAATTCTAACAAATATTAAAGAAGAATTAACACCAATTCTCCTCAGCTCCTCCAAAAACCAAAGATGAAGGAATATCCCCATATCATTTTATGAGGCCAATATTATCCTGATGCCAAAGCCAGATGAAGATACTATAAGAAGAAAAAACAAAACAAAACAAAAAAACTAGAGTACCATATTCCCAATGAATATTGATGAAAAGATAATCAAAAAATACTAACAAATGAAATCAGTAACTAAAAACTGTTATAAGAGACATAGGAGTACATTATATATCAGGTTATCCATATTGAAAGGATTATATACCATAATCGTTTGATATTTATTCACATATGTGAGGGTGATTCAACATATGAAAACCAATCATTGTAATGTACCACATTAATAAAATGAGGTTAAAAACATGGTTATCTCCATTTATTTTTTTAAAAATTAGGGAAAATTCAACCCCCTTTCATGATAAAAACTCTCAATAAAAGAAAAATAGGATACTTACTTAACCTGAAAAAGACCAAGGGTGAAAAACCCATTGCTCAACATGCTCAATAATGAAAAACTAAAAGGTTTCACCTAAGATACACACACACACACACACACACACACACACACGAATGCTCAATTTTGCCACTTCTATTCAACATAGTATTGGAAGTTCCAGTCAGAATAATCAGAACTAGACTCACAAATGTATGACCAACTAATCTTTGACAAAGCAGGAAAGAGCATACAATGGAAAAAAAGACAGTCTCTTTAGCAAATGGTGCTGGGAGAACTGGACAGCAACATGAAGAAGAATGAAACTAGACCACTTTCTTACACCATTCACAAAAATAAACTCAAAATGGATAAAGGACCTGAATGTGAGACAGGAAACCATCCAAACCCTAGAGGAAAAAGCAGGAAAAAACCTCTCTGACCTCAGCCACAGCAATTTCTTACTTGACACATCTCCAAAGGCAAGGAAATTAAAAGCAAAAAGGAACTGTCGGGACATCATGAAGATAAAAAGCTTCTGCACTGCAAAGGAAGCAGTCAACAAAACTAAAAGGTAACTGATGGAGTGGGAAAAGATATTGCAAATCGTATATCAGATAAAGGGCCAGTACCCAAAATCTACAAGCTCCATATCTGAAAAACAAATAATCCAGTGAAGAAATGGGCAGAAAACATGAATAGACACTTCCCTAAAGAAGATATCCAGATGGCCAACAGGCACATGAAAAGATGCTCAATGTTACTCCTCATCAGGGAAATACAAACCAAAACCACACTGAGATACCACTTTATGCTGGTCAGAGTGGCTAAAATGAACAAATCAGGAGACTATAGATGCTGGCGAGGATGTGGAGAAACGGGAACCCTCTTGCACTGTTGGTGGGAATGCAAATTGATGCAGCCATTCTGGAACACAGTGTGGAGCTTCCTCAAAAATTTAAAAATAGATCTACCCTATGACCCAGCAATAGCACTGCTAGGAATTTACCCAAGGGATACAGGAGTGCTGATGCATAGGGGCACTTGCACCCCTATGTTTATAGCAGCACTCTCAACAATAGCCAAATTATGGAAAGAGGCTAAATGTCCATCAACTGATGAATGGATAAAGAAGATGTGGTTTATATATACAATGGAATACTACTTGGCAATGAGAAAGAATTAAATCATGCCATTTGTAGCAAAATGGATGGATCTGGAGGGTATTTTGCTAAGTGAAATAAGTCAGGCAGAGAAAGACAGATACCATAAGTTTTCACTCATATGTGGATCCAGAAAAATTTAACAGAAGACCATGGGGGAGGGAAAGGGGAGAAAAAAAGTTACAGAGAAGGAGGGAGGCAAACCATAAGAGAGTCTTAAATACTGAGAACTGAGGGTTGATGAGGGGTGGGGGAGAGGGGAAAGTGGGTGATGGGCATTGAGGAGGGCACCTGTTGGGATGAGCACTAGGTATTGTATAGAAACCAATTTGACAATAAATTATACTTAACATAAAATATTAAAAAATATTAAAAATAATTAAAAATAATAGGTAAGGCAAAGAAATAGCAACCAATTTAGAAAAGAGGACATAAAATTATCTATGTGCATACATGACATGATTGTATATGTAGAAAACTCTAAAGATTCCACACACACAGAACTGTTAGAACTAATAAACCAATCCAACAAAGTTGTAAAATACAAAATCAACAATAAAAAATCAGTTGGGTTTCTACACATTAGTAATTACCAATTCAAAAAGGAAATTAAGAAAACAATTTCATTTACAATAGCATCAAGGGAATAAAATACTTAGGAAAAAATTAGCAAAATACCTGTACAGTGAAAACTACATAAGGTTAAAAGAATGTAAAGAAAGCATAAATAAATGGAAAAATATTGTATTGGATTGGAAGAACTATAGTATATAGTTCTTCCTATATACACTAATATATATATATATATATCTACATACACTATTATATATACACTATATATATTCTTTATATAGTATATACTCTTCCTATATATACTATAGTTCTTCCTATATACACCACATACAAAAATTAACTCAATATTAATTAGAAGATTATAATATTAAAAGTGATTACTGTATTGTGTCCTCTCACCCCAAACTCATATGTTGAAGCTCAAATCCCCAATATGAATGTATTTGGAGAGAAGACCTATAATAACATATTTAAGGTTAAATGAGTTCATAATGGTGAGACCCTGATACTATAGAATTAGTATCCTTGTAAGAAGAGTTGCAAGAGAGCTCACTTTCCCTTTCCCCCACTTCGCTTCCACCCCTCATATGCACGAAGAGGTCATGTGAGCACACAGTGAGATAATGGCCTCTTGTGGGCAAGAGAAGAGCCCTCATAGTAAAACCTACCTTGCTGACACCTTTATTTTGGACTTCCCAGCATCTGAATTGTGAGAAATAAATTTCTGTTGTTTAAACCACCCAATCTGTGGCACTTTGTTATGGCTTGTCTAAGCAGATTAAGATACTAATGTACAGATTCAATACAATCCCTATCAAAATTTCAATGAATTTTTTTATAGGAAATAGAAAAACTCATACTAAAAACTCACATGCAATTGCGATGGAAACTGAGTACCCAAACAATTTTGCAAAAGAAAAACAAAGATGGGGGCGCCTGGGAGGCTCAGTCAGTTGAGCCCTAGACTTCAGCTCAGGTCATGATCTCGCAGTTTGTTGGTTTGAGCCCCGCATCAGGCTCTGTGCTAACAGCTCAGAGCCTGGGGCCTGCTTCCAATTCTGTGTCTGCCTCTCTGTCCCTCCCCCATTCATGCTTTGTTTCTCTCCATCTCTCAAAAATAGATAAACGTTAAAAAATTAAAAAAAAAAAAGAACAAAGAGGTCTCACAATTCCTGATTTCAAAACTCACTACAAAGCTATAGTAATCCAAACAGGTGGGACTTGCATAAGTACAGATATAGATCAATGAAATAAAATACATAACAGAAATCTACCCTCACATAATGGCTAATGGATTTATGATAAAGATGCCAAGTATTTTCAATAAATAATGATAGGAAAACAGAATATGAACATCTGAAATAATAGAATTAAACCCTTACCTTATACAATATACAATAATTAAAACTAACTGAAGATATAAATTTAAAAGTTAAAACTATAAAATTTTAGGACAAAAACATAGGAGAAAAGATTTATAACATTGGACTGCACAATATTTTTTTTTTGGCTATGGCACCAAAATAACAGGCAATGAAAGAAAAAAATAGATGAATTTTACTTCATCAAAATTAAAAAATATTCTGTGCAATAAAGGACACTGTCAAGAGAGTGAAAAGGCAAACTATAGAAGAAAATATTTGGCAAGCACATATCTGATAAGGGATTAATCCAGAATATATAAGAACAACTCAACAATAAACAAACAACTAAACTCAAAAATAAGCAAAACACTTAAATAGACATTTCTCAAAATAAGGTAGATAAAGTACATAAAAATTTGCTCATCATCTGTAGGATTTGAGAAATACAAGTCAAAAGTACCATGAGATTATACTTCATACCCAGTAGGATGGCTTATAAACACATACACACAAATTAAAACAAAACAAAAAATAAGAAATATTAGCAAGGACACGGAGAAATTACAACACTTGTGCTTTTCTGGAGGAAATATAAAATGGTGTAGAAGTTGTGGAAAACATACTAGCCATTCCTTAAAAATTAAATATAGAATTATCATGGGATCTTAGCAATTCCACTTCTAGGTATATATTTAAAATAAATGAAGGGGTGCCCATTTGGCTCAGTTTGTTAAGTGTCCAACTTTGGCTCAGGTCATGATCTCATGGTTTGTGAGTTCTAGTCCCATGTCAGGCTCTGTGATGACAGCTCAGAGTTTGGAGCCTGCTTCAGATTCTGTGTCTTCCTCACTCTGCTCCTCCCCTGCTCACACTCTGTCTGGCTCTCTCTCAAAAATAAACAAACATTAAAATCATTAAAATCATTAAAATAAATGAAAACATGAACTCAAACATCCCAATGTTCATAGTAGAACAAAAATCTAAATGTAGAAATAACCCAAATGTCAACAAATGAATGGATAAACAAAATCTGGTGTATAATACAAACAAGGGAATGTTATCCATTCTTAAGATTCAATATAACTTTGGTATATGTTGCTGCATGGATAAATCTTGTAAACATTATGCTAAGTGTAATAAGCCACACACAAAATGACAAATATTTTATAATTACACTTATATGAAATGCATAGGATATGCAAATTCATAGGGACAGAAAGTAGAATATAAATTTCCAGGGATTGGGAAAAAGAAAATGTGGAAGTTATTATTTAATGGATACAGAATTTATGTTTGGGATGATGAAAAGGCTCTGGAAATGGATACTGTTAACGGTTGTGCAGGACTATGACTGTGCTTGATGTCACTGTACAGTACACTTAAAATGGTTAAAACAATATATTTTATGTTATGTCCTATGTTCACACAATAAAATAAAACATATGTTCTTTGCACATTCAGGTGTTTTGAGTCACTAATATTTAATGGTAAACCATATTAATAAAACAATAATGTCAATTTAGACAGAGGCATATAGTGGAAATAATGCCAATTTATAGGGGCATATAGTGGAACAGCACAGTATTCTAGAACATGTTGCATCAACATTTTCACTATTTATCTGGATATAGGAAACCAAAGTGAATGTTTTGCATGTTATAATCATGGTTAAATTTATCTTGTCAGGATTAAGTAACACTGAAAAGATGAAATTCATCAGGGATTCAATAACAAACTGCCCAAATTTAAAATGGTGGAAAATTAAAAAAAACACTACTGAGTGGTTGAAGCAACAAATTTAAAATGAGTGTTAGAGTAAACAAAAAAAACATAAACACTGAATTATGGGATAATGGAGTTATTGTAGAAATTAAGATGACACAATCTTGAGAGGTGTCCAGCAGCAGTGAAGATCTACAAATGGTAATGATAGTATCAGTGAAGTCATCATTCAATTAGAGAAGCAAGAAAAGTAAAGCCCCCAATATGGAATGGTAAAGGGTTATCTGATAAAGGAATCTTTAGGGATGCATTGCCTCAGTGGGCTAAGAAATGTTATTGGTCAGAGTCAGAAAGAAGAGCTGAATACAGAGCAGAGTAGAGCAAAGACAAGCTGGAACCTATTGGTATTTCTATGTTTGTCGTCACTTCTAGCAATTACCTATCAGCAATTAACTGCTGCTACTTCTAAATTTCATTTAAATTCCTCTTGGTGAAAAAAAAACATAGAAAAATCTATTTGACATTATCACAACAGGCCACTGATAATCTGTTCAGCATTATTGTTGTTCAGTATGTTTCACTTTGCAAACATTTCATTAATCCGAATGTAAGTATATTGATTTTTTTCTCCTATGGTGTCCAGTTGACTGTTCATCTGAACACTTTTCACTGCATATATTGTATTTTCCAGTTTTAGAATTCCCAGTTTTTCTCTTGTGGATTTTCCATATCACTTCTGATATACCCTATATGATCATAATATATTCATTTTTTACTATGAAGTCACTACTATGTTTGGGGGGGTATTTTATTTTATTTTCATTTTTTTAAAATTCTAGTTAGTTAACCTATAGTGTGATGTTGTTTTCAGGAGTAGAAATTAGGGATTCACCCCTTATCTACACACCCTGTATTCAACACAAGTGCCCTCCTTAATACCCATCAGCCATTTAGCCCATCGTTCCATCCACCTCCCTCCATCAACCCTCCATTTGTTCTCTATTATTAAGAGTCTTTTATGGTCTGCTTCCTCTCTCTCTATTACCCCCTACCTATATGTTCATCTATTCTGTTTCTTAAATTCCACATATGAGTGAAATCACATAGTATTTGTCTTCCTCTGCCTGACTTATTTCACTTAGCATAATATGCTCTAGCTCCA
The DNA here is from genome assembly GCF_018350175.1 of Felis catus. Taxonomy (NCBI): domain Eukaryota; kingdom Metazoa; phylum Chordata; class Mammalia; order Carnivora; family Felidae; genus Felis; species Felis catus. Next base: position 105,018,290 of record NC_058386.1, read on the forward strand.
ACTATGTTGTTACAAAAGCCAAGATTTTATTCTTTTTGATGGCAGAGTAATATTACATTGTGTGTGTGTGTGTATGTATGTGTGTATATATATATATATATATATATATATATATATATATATTATTGTTTCCTTCATGCACAGAAGGGTTTTTTCTTTGTTTTCCTTATCTTGATGAAGTCCCAATAGCTCATTTTTGCTTTTGTTTCCCTTGCCTCCTGCAACATATCTAGTAAGAAGTTGCTATGACTGAGGTCAAAGAGGTTGTCGCCAGCGTTCTCCTCTAGAATTTTGATGGTTTCCTGTAACATTTAGGTCTTCCATCCATTTTGAATTTATTTTTTTGTATGATGTAAGAAAGTGGTCCTGTTTCATTCTTCTACATGTTGCTGTCCAGTTTTCCCAGCATCATTTGTTGAAGAGACTGGCTTTTCTCCATGGGATATTCTTTCCTGCTTTGTCAAAGATTAGTTTACCATATAGTTGTGAGTCCGTTTCTGGGTATTCTATTCTATTCCATTGATATATGTGTCTGTTTTTTTGCCAGGATCATACTGTATTGATCACTACACCTTTGTAATATAGGTTGAAGTCTGGAATTGTGATTCCTCCAGCTATTATTTTCTTTTCTTTTTTGGGATTGCTTTGGCTATTTGGGTTTTTTGCAATTCCATAAAATTTTAGGATTGTTTGTTCTCTGTGAAAAATGCTGGTGGTATTTTAATAGGGATTGCATTAAATGTGTAGATCGCTTTGGGTAGTATAGTCATTTTTACATTGTTTGTTCTTCCAATCCGCAAGCCAGGGAACCATTTTTTTCCAATTATTTGTGCCCTCTTCAATTTCTTTCATAAGTTTTCTATAGTTCTCATAGTACAGATCTTTAATCATTTTGTTTAGGTTTATTCCTACGTATCTTATGGTTTTTGGTGGAATAGTACACGGGGTGTATTCTTTGATTTCTTTTTCTGCTGCTTCTTTATTGGTGAATGGAAATGCAACAGATTTCTGTACATTGATTTTATATCCAGCAATTTTGCTGAAATCAAGTATTAGTTCTAGTAATTTATTTGGTGGAGTCTTTTGGGTTTTGTACATAGAGTATTATGTTGTCTGCCAACAGTGAAAGTTTGCATTCTTCCTTGCCAATTTGGATGCCTTTTATTTCATTTTGTTGTCTGATTGCTGAGGCTGCAGACTCCCAGTACTATGTTATATAGTAATCATGAGAGTAAACATCCCTGTTTGTTCCTGATCAATGAGGAAAGGCTGTCAGTTTTTACCCATTGAGGATGATGTTAGGTGTGGGTCTTTCATATATGGTCTTTACAATGTTGAGGTATGTTCCATCTATCGCTACTGTGTTGAGGGTTTTTATCAAGAATGGATGCTGTACTTTGTCAAATGTTTTTTCTGCATCTATTGAGCAGATAATATGGTTCTTATCCTTTCTTTTGTTAATGTGATGTATCATGCTGGTTGATTTGTGAATATTGAACCAACCTTGCAGCGCAGGAATAAACCCCACTTGATCGGGTTAATAATTCTTTGAATATACTGAGAATTTGATCTGTGAGTATCTTGAGAATCTGTATACATCCATGCTCATCAGGGAAACTGATCTGTATTTCTCTTTAGTGGGGTCTTTGTATAGTTTTTGAATATAGGTAATGTTGGCCTCATAGAAAGAGTTTGGAAGTTTTCCTTGCATTTCTTTCTTTCTTTTTTCTTTTTTTTTTTGGAACAGTTTGAGAATAGGTATTAACTCTTTATTAAATGTGTGGTAGAATTCCCCTGGGAAGCCATCCGGCCCTGGACTTTAGTTTGTTGGGATATTTTTGATTACTGATTCAATTTCTTTACCAGTTATGGGTATGTTCAAAATATCTATTTCTTCTTATTTAATTTTTGGTAGTTTTTTATTTATTTGTTTCTAGGAATTTGTTCATTTCTTCCAGATTTCCAAGTTTGTTGGCATTTAATTTTTAATAACATTCTTTTATAATTGTTTGTATTTCTGTGTTGTATGTTATGATATCTCCTTTTTCATTCATGATTTTATTTGGTTTATTTCTCTTTTCTTTTAATTTTGGCTAGGGGGTTATCAATTTCATGAATTCTTTCAAAAAACCAGATCTTAGTTTTGTCGATCTGTTCTACTGGATTTTTTTTTGTTTCTATATCATTTATTTCTTCTCTAACCTTTATTATTTCTTTTCTTCTGCTGGTTTTACGCTTTATCTGCTTTTTCTTTTCTCGACCTTTTAGGTGTAAGGTTAGGTGGTGTATTTGAGACTTTTCTTGCTTCTTGAGTAAGACCTGTCTTGCTATATACTTTCCTCTTAGGACTGCCTTTGCTTCATCCCAAAGGTTTTGGACTGTCATGTTTTAACTTTCATTTGCTTCCATGTATTTCTTTATTTCTTCTTTAATTTCCTGGTTAACCCTTTTGTTTAGTAGCATGTTTGGAACCTCCATGTATTTGTGGTCTTTCCAAAGTTTTTCTTCTGTTTGAATTCAAGTTTCATACTGTTGTGGCCTGACAATATGCGTGGTTTAACCTCAATCTCTTTGTACTTCTTGAGGCCTGTTTCATGACCCTGTTTGTGATCTATTGTAAAGAATATTCCATGTACATTCAAAATGAATACATATTCTACTGCTTTAGGATTAAATATTGTGAATATACCTGTTGTGTGGACCTCCACAACTTCAGTCTCTGGGCTCTGCTGTTAAAAAATACTTGGTAGCATTCAGCCCCTCTCCTTTTCCCAGGCAATGGTTTTGGGGAAGAGTTTTTGAGGTTTTCTTGTGCAATTCCCTGGGCATGCTTTCACCCTTTTTTTTCTCTCTGTCTCTTTTAACACTCCTCTTTCCATGATCGGAGCTCCCTCCCCATAACAGCACCTGCAGCCCTTCTCTCCCCCAGATCAACTTTCTGCAGCTCCTACCTTCCACATTGTGGCAGTTTTTTAACCTCTAGTTGTGTATTTTTGCTCTCTCCATCCTCAGATAGATTTCTTGGGTGTTCAAAATGATTTGATATTTATCTAGCTGTGTTTGAGGGACAAGGCAAGCCTAGGGCTTCCCTACTCCTCCACCATCTTAAGTCCTCCCACTACAATGTTTTCATAGTGTCTCTTAAGTTTCTGACTGATAATTCTAATATCTGTGTCATGTGTGTTTCTGCTTTTGTTGCACTTTTTTGTTGTAGTTGCAAAGTTTTCTACCTTTTTTTAAAGTCTCTTAGGTTTATATACTATGCTAAACATTGAACATTGTCAACTGAAGAACAGTAGAGATGTATGTGTAATCCATTCATTTTGTAATATATATATATATATATATATATATATTTATACATATACATTCTTTTATACATATATATTCTTTTTGCTACAAGCTTGTTTCCCTGTCCACTGACTACAGTAAGAGGATGATAATTTGGATTCTCAAAAATGTGCTGAGCAGGCTCTAGGCCACTGGTTTAACTAGATTGTGTTTCCTTGTGGTTTTAAATTAGATTAACAAGTTTTCTGACTGATCTTGAGTCCATCATAAAACTTCCCCTGCTGAGAGGCTGATACATTTGATCTTGTCAGTGTCTGAGCTCGTAACAAGTTCAGTCATAGCTTCAGTTTTGGCTCAAATAAATTAAACTTTGGCACAGTCCTGAAATATAAGCGTAACTAATCTGCACAACACTAGAACATATTTATTTTATTTTAAACTTTATTTCCACTATAATATGCTTAGCAAAATTCCCAATGTGGGGTGGAGGATGGTCATACTGCTAGTCTAAACAATTTATTTTTGTGTTCAAGGATGTTTTTGTTTCCAATCCATTATACAAGCCTATACTGCAATTTTGAACTCTGGTGTTTCCTCTACCTTATAAAGTCTTTTTAATATGTGACACAATCACTACTTCTACAAACCCCTGAAACCCCTAAATCCCTACTCCATCTAGACTATAATTGAGAAAAGCCACTGCTCTTTGCTAATATATGAAGGGCCAAGATGTCTCTGGATTTAAATTCATTCAGGCATTTTTGTATCTATCTTTCTTAATAGAGTTAAAGAAAATATGGTTATTATCTTAATTATTGTTTTACCATGGCTATGATTAGGTTTGACATCCTTCCACAATATAAACTAAATTGGATTCCACCATACCCATTCATGTTGATGAAAAAAATTTAAAAATTCACGACATATTAACAAACACAATTTAAATGTATATCAAAAGAGTAATGCAACATGACAAAGTAAAAATTCAAACATCATCCATTTCTGTATAAATATAATTCATTACAACAATAAAAGTATATTATTATATAAACAAATGCCAAAAAAGCCTTTGATAAAATCCTCTGACATTTCCAATAAAACATTCCAGCTGATACAAAGGTAACATATTTAAAATTATGAGGGTTATACAACAAAAAACAAACAAGGAAACTTTGTTCTAAATGTTGAATTTCTGAAGTAATTTTCATTAATAATAAAGAATAACTTAAAAGTGCCCTCTATAACCACTATTATTTAGCCACTATTATTCAACATTAATTTAAAGATCTTACAGATGCAATAAGAAAATGTAATTAAATATTCTATATAAATATTGGAAGAGGAGAGGTATAATTATTTTCAGATAATTTGATTTTTCAGCTGGAAAACATAGAAGTATATAGTGAAAAGAATGAAAATTAAGATTAAAAAATAGAATCCTTTAATTTTTTTAATATTTATAGACTAGTTGAAAAGTGATGTGAAAAAATAGCCCATTCACAATAATGACAAAACCTAACAATACCAAAGATTAAAAGAAACACAAAAAGTAGATCACCTTATGAAGTAAAATATAGTAACTTAATTAAGGACACAAGAACTGAAAACTTAAAACAAATATTCCACATTCCACTACAGGAAGACATAATAAAATATTTCTTCTTTCCTTTCTGAACATTAGAGAATTATTTTAAAATTAATATGAAAGACCCTGGAGGAGGGGCCAACATGGCGGAGAAGTAGGGGAATCCATGTTTCCTGTGTCTCTCAAACAAAGAAGTGCAGAAGCCAAAGGATTTGAACACCAGAGCCTGGGAGGAAAAGAGACTGAATCTACTAGGAAGAAAATGGGAAAGCTGGAAAAAAGATAGGTGGGTAACTGAAAACTGGGGGAGATATAAAAAGACCATGTGGGCACAGAGGGGAGGGACCCCTTTCTACACGGAGACAAAAGGAAGAGAAAGAGCAGCTAAGGAATAGTAGGACCATATCTGGACAGGAGAAAGACCTGGGACCGAGACTGAGAGGGATCTGATCTCTAATTTTGGGGCTTTCTTTGGACTTGAGCCAGCTCCCTGTTTGCACAACTGGGGAGGAGGGGAGCCAGGGGCCTGGGTGTGGTGGTAGGCCAGGGGCTCAGCTTGCAGTTGGAAAAAGTGGTTCCTTCCCTGGAAGCCTGCATGATAGTACAAAATCTGCCTGCGTCCGCCACCCCCAGGCAAAGTGTCTGGGGCGAGGGTGCAGTCTGCAGGAGGAAAAGGCCGCTGTCTCCCTGGAGTGCTGTGGGAAAAGACAAAGCCTGCCAGCATCCTCCACCACTGGGGCTTGTGGCAAGGGCGGCAGCTCTCGTTCCACAATAGAAGGCAGTCCTCCCTGAAGTGTGGCGTCACAGACAAAGCCAGCCTGGACTACATATCAGCTGAACTGAGAGGTGCTTCCCCAGTGCCAGAGCACACTGAGCAGAACTTTGAATCTTAGCCAAGCACAGAGTCAGGGGAGTTGGCAGAGTGAGAAGGACTGCCCCGTCTGCACCTGCCGGGACACAGTGAGGACAACTCAAACAGAGTCCACCAGGTCTGTCTCTGTGGAGAAGAGACTGGGGGATCACCATTTCCAACCCCCCCCCAATGACCTCCAAGACCGGGCTTCAGGGATCACTCCTGGGGCCCATGGTGGAGGTGGGTCCAGACTACACCAAACCATGCCCATTTGCATTGGGTAATTACCTATCCACCTGAGCAGCACAGAGCCTGCAGAAAGCTCCTGCCAACAAGCAATGCAGCATTGCCTGAATTAACTTTAGGTCAATTCTGGATATATAGATATATTCTCCCCTAGCCCCCATTTCTCCTCCTTATCTCTTGCCTCCCCTAGGATGGTTACTCTGGTTATTGGTCTGTCTAAACAGGCATGTTTAGTCCATTGTCTTGATACACATTCTACACCTCCTTCTTTACACTCCTTTCTCTCTCTGTGGAATAATCAAGCCATATAGTTTCTCTATCTGGGCAACTTTATCTTCATTTTGTTGTCCCCTCCTCCTTTATTTTCCTTTCTCTCTCTCTGGATTAAGCCTTTTAGTCTCTCTGCCTAGTCAATGTTTATTTTTTCTCCCCTCCCCCACTCCTGTCATTTCGCTCTTTGTATGTGCTCTTCCATCAGCACCACCTCCACCCTCTTCTTTACTGGCGTCAGTGTTTTGGGGTTTTTTCTTTTTAGTCTTTAGCTTTTTGTTCTTGTTTATTTGTTTGTTTCTGTTGTTTGTATGTTTGCACGTTTGCATGTTTTTGTTGTTTGTTTGTCTATCTGTTTTCCTTTACAGGGCTACTCCAAGGAACATATCAAAGCACACCTGGTGGAGGGTCCAAAATATAACTACCAGTAGGGTAATAAAACAACCAAACTCACAACAGAGAGCAAGTAACAATCTCCAAAAAAACACCTCCTGAAGGGGAGGCCCCACACAGTGTATGACCCTACTTTAATATAGCACTGCTCCCAGATGCAGAGCACACAACAATCTTTTGAAGTGCATAAGGGACAGAAAGCTAGCCAAAATGACAAAACAGAAAAATTCTCCTCAAAAGAAAGTCCAGAAAGTAGTGACAGCTAAGGAATTGATCAAAAACGATTTAACCAGTATAACTGAACAAGAATTTAGAATAATAGTCATAAAATTAATGGCTGGGCTTGAGAAAAGCATAGAAGACAGCAGAGAATCTACTGCCACAGAGATCAAGAGACGAAAAAGTAGTCATGAGGAACTAAAAACATGCTATAAATGAGGTGCAAAATAAAATGGAGGTGGCCACAGTTCAGATTGAAGAGGCAGAAGGGAGAATAAGTGAATTAGAAGATAAAATTATGGAAAAAGAGGAAGAGAAGTAAAAGAGAGATAAAAAAAATCCAGAAGTATGAGGGGAGAATTAGAGGACTAAGTGATTCAATCAAATGGAACAATATCTGTATCATAGGAATTTCAGAAGAAGAAGAGAGAGAAAGGGGTTGAAGGTGTACTTGAATAAATCAAGGCTGAGAACTTCCTCGATCTGGGGAAGGAAACAGGCATTGAAATCCAAGAGGCACAGAGAACTCCCTTCAGACGTAACTTGAATCAATCTGCACAACATATCATAGTGAAACTGGCAAAATACAATGATAAAGAGAGAATTCTGAAAGCAGCTAGGGATAAATGGGCTTTATCATACAAAGATAGACACATAAGGGTAGGAGCAGACCTATCTACTGAAACTTGGTAGGCCAGAAAAGAATGGCAGGAAATCTTCAATGTGATGAACAGAAAATATATGTAGCCAAGAATCCTTTACCCAGAAAACCTGTCATTCCGAATAGAAGGAGAGATTTTTTTCAAAGAAACAAAAACTGAAGGAATTTGTCACCAGTAAACCAGTCCTAGAAGAGAACCTAAGGGGGACTCTGTGAGTGAAATGTTGCAAGGACCATAGAGTACCAGAAACACCACTACAAGCGTGAAACCTACAGATATTACAATGACTCTAAACCCATATCTTTCAATAATAACATTGAATGTAAATGGACTAAATTCTCCAACCAAAAGACATAAGGTGTCAGAATGGATAAAAAATCAAGATCCATCTATTTGCTGTCTATAAAAGACTCATTGTAGACCTGAGGACACCTTCAGATTGAAAGCGATGGGATGGAGAATATCTATCATGCTACTGGAAGTCAAAAGAAAGCTGGAGTAGCCATACTTGCATCAGACAAATGAGACTTTAAAGAATGTGACATGTGATGAAGAAGGATATTATATAATAATTACAAGATCAATCCATCCAGAAGAACTAAAATTATAGATGTCTATGTACCAAATTTGAAAGCACACAAATGTATGAAAAAATAACAAACATAAACAACCTTATTGATAAGAATGTGGTAATTGCAGGGGACTTTAATACTCCAGTTACAACAATGGAGAGGTCATCTAGACAGAGAATCAATAAAGAAACAAGGGCCCTTAATGATACATTGGATCAGATGGGCTTGACAGATATATTTAGAACTCTGCATTCCAAACAAACAGAATACATTTTCTTCTCAACTGCACACCAAAAATTCTCCAAGATAGATCACATACTGGGTCACAAAATAGCCCTTCGTAAGTATAAAAGAATTGAGATCATATCATGCACACTATCAGACAACAATGTTATGAAACTTGAAATCAACCCCAGGAAAAAGTCTGGAAAACCTCCAAAAGCATGGAGATTAAAGAACACCCTACTAAAGAATAAATGGGTCAACCAGGCAATTAAGGGAAAAAATAAAAACTATATTGAAACAAATGAAAATGAAGATACAACAACCCAAATGCTTTGGGATGCAGTGAAAGCAGTCCTGAGAGTAAAATACATTGCAGTCCAGGCCTATCTCAAGAAACAAGAAAAATCCCAAATATAAAATATAACAGCACACGTAAAGGAACTAGAGGCAGAACAGAGAAAACACCCCAAACCCAGAAGAAGAAGAGAAATAATAAAGACCAGAGCAGAAATAAACAATATAGAATCTATAAAAAAAAAAAAAAACAGTGGAGCAAATCAATGAAACCAAGAGCTGGTTTTCTGAAAAAATAAACAAAATTGATAAACCGCTAGCCAGGTTTGACAAAAAGAAAAGGGAGAGGAACCAAACAGATAAAATCACAAATGAAAATGGAATTATTACAATCAATTCCTCAGAAACAAAAGCAATTATCAGGGAAGATTAAGAAAAATTATATGCCAACAAACTGAACAACCTGGAAGAAATGGTAAATTCCTAAGCACCCACAGACTTCTAAAAGTCAAACTTGAAGAAATATACAATTCAAACAGACCCATAACTAGTGAAGAAATTGAGTAAGTTATCAAAAATCTCCCAACAAATAAGAGTCCAAGACCAGATGGCTTCCCAGGGGAGTTCTACCAGACATTTAAAGCAGAGATAATACCTATACTTCTTAAGCTGTTCCAAAAAACAGAAAGAGAAAGAAAACTTCCAGACTCATTCTATGAAACCAGCATTACTCTGATTCCCAAACCAGACAAAGACTCAGCAAAAAAAGAGAACTACAGGCCAATACCCCTGATGAATATGGATGCAAAAATTCTCAACAAGATACTAGCCAATCAAATTCAACATTATATAAAAATAATTATTCACCATGATCAAGTGGATTCATTCCTGGGATGTAGGGCTGGTTCAACATTCCCAAATCAATCAATGTGATACATCACATTAATAAAAGAAAATACAAGAACCATATGATCCTGTCAATCGATGCAGAAAAGGCATTTGGCAAAATCCAGCACCTTTTCTTAATAAAAACCCTTCAGAAAGTCGGGATAGAAGGAACATACTTAAAGATCATAAAAGCCATTTATGAAAAGCCCACAGCTAATATCATCCTCAGTGGGGAAAAACTGAGTGCATTCCCTCTGAGATCAGGAACACAACACGGATGTCCACTCTCACCACTGTTGTTTAACATAGTGTTGGAAGTTCTAGCATCAGCAGTCAGACATCAAAAGGAAATCAAAGGCATCAAAATTGGCAAAGATGAAGTCAAGCTTTAACTTTTTGCAGACAACATGATATTATACATGGAAAACCTGACAGACTCCACCAAAAGTCTGATAGAACTGATACATGAATTCAGCAAAGTCACAGGATACAAAATCAATGTACAAAAATCAGCTGCATTTTTATACACCAATAATGAAGCAAAAAAACACAAATAAAGGAACTGATCCCATTCACAATTGCACCAAGTATCATAAAAATCCTAGGAATAAACCTAACCAAAGAGGTAAAATACCTGTATGCTGAAAACTAAAGAAAGCTTATGAAGGAAAATGAAGAAGATACAAAAAATTGAAAAATACTCAATGCTCATGGATTGGAAGAATAAATATTGTTAAAATATCAATAATACCCAAAGCTATCTACACATTCAATACAATCCCAATGACAATTGCACCAGCATTCTTCTCGAAGCTAGAACAAGCAATCCTAAAATTTGTATGGAATCACAAAGTCCCTGAATAGCCAAAGTAATATTGAAGAAGAAAAACAAAGTGGGAGGCATCACAATCCCAGATTTTAGCCTCTCTCTACTACAAAGCTGTAATCATCAAGAAAGCATGGTATTGGCACAAAAACAGACACACAAACCAGTGGAATAGAATAGAGACTCCAGAATTGGACCCACAAATGTATGGCCAACTAATCTTTGACAAAGCAGGAAAGAGTATCCAATGGAAAAAAGACAATCTCTTTAACAAGTAGTGCTTGGGAGAACTGGACAGCAACATGCAGAAGAATTAAACTAGACCTCTTTCTTACACCATTCACAAAAATAAACTAAAAAATGGATGAAGGACCTGAATGTGAGTCAGGAAACCATCAAAACCCTAGAGGAAAATGCAGGAAAAAAAAAAAAAAACCTCTGTGACCTCAGCTGTAGCAATTTTTTACTTGACACATCTCCAAAGGCAAGGGAATTAAAATCAAAATTGAACTATTAGGACCTCATGAAGATAAAAAGCTTTTGCACTGCAAAGGAAACAATCAACAAAACTAAAAGACAACACGGGGTGCCTGGGTTGCTCAGTCAGCTGAGTGACCGACTTGGGCTCAGGTCATGACCTCAAGGTTTGTGAGTTTGAGCCCTGCATCGGGCTCTGTGCTGACAGCGCAGAGTCTGGAGCCTGCTTTTGATTCTGTCTCCCTCTCTCTATGCCCCTCCCCACTCATGCTCTGTCTCTCTTTCAGAAATAAATAAACATAAAAAAAGTAAATAAAACAAATAAAAGGCAACCAGCGGAATGGGAAAGGATATTTGCAAATGACATATGGGACAAAGGGCTAGTATCCAAAATCTATAAATAACTCACCAAACTTCACACCCGAAAAACAAATAATCCAGTGAAGAAATGGGCAGAAGACACGAATAGACATTTCTCTACAGAAGACATCCAGTTGGCCAACAGGCACATGAAAAGATGCTCAACGTCACTCCTCATCAGGAAAATACAAATGAAAACCACACTGAGATATCACCTCACGCCAGTCAGAGTGGCTAAAATGAACAAATTAGGAGACTATAGATGTTGGAGAGGATGTGGAGAAACGAGAACCCTCTTGCACTGCACTGTTGGTGGGAATGCAAACTGGTGCAGCCAGTCTGGAAAACAGTGTGGAGCTTCCTCAAAAATTTAAAAATAGATCTACCCTATGACCCAGCAATAGCACTGCTAGGAATTTACCCAAGGGATACAGGAGTACTGATGCATAGGGGCACTTGTACCCCAATGTTTGTAGCTGCACTCTCAACAATAGCCAAATTATGGAAAGAGCCTAAATGTCCATCAGCTGACGAATGGATAAAGAAGATGTGGTTTATATATACAATGGAATACTACTTGGCAATGAGAAATAATTAAATCATGCCATTTGTAGCAACGTGGATGGAAGTGGAGAGTTTTATGCTAAGTGAAATAAGTCAGGCAGATAAAGACAGATACCATATGTTTTCACTCTTAGGTGGATCCTGAGAAACTTAACAGAAGACCATGGGGGAGGGGAAGGGGAAAAAAGTTACAGAGAGGGAAGGAGGCAAAACATAAGAGACTCTTAAATACTGAAAACAAACTGAGGGTTGATGTGGGTCAGGGGAGTGGGGAAAGTGGGCGATGGGCATTGAGGAGGGCACCTGTTGGTGAGCACTGGATGTTATATGGAAACCAATTTGAGAATAAATTACATATAAATAGAAATAAAAATAAATATATTTTATTTTTTAAAGTTAAAAAAAGAAAAATATATTATTCCATGAAAAAGTGCTTGGATATACTCAGCGGTAAAATTTAGAAAACTCAGCAAAATCTGCAACCAGTGATTTTTAAAAAAATTACCCAAACGTTCTTACAACAGAGTCACAACAAATGTTTGGGTTCTGAGTATATCTCTGGTAACTGTTTACTCTGATCATCCTGATGTCCCTTATTTTAACTATCTTCTGAGATCTGAAGATTATTTGTCAGCTGCCCAATTTGTTCTGAAAATGTTAGCTCTGGGGGAAATCTTTGTCTTTCAGACCTCTCTCTTTCTCACGTTAGACTCTAGCTGTCGGAGCCACACTATGTATGTTCCTGAGAGATGACACAAAGATTCTAATATGTCTCCTAATTAGACAGGAATATCAGAGAGAGAGAGAGAGAGAGAGAGAGAGAGAGAGAGAGAGGCAGGGAGAGAGAAAGAGATTATTTTATGACAGTTAAAAGGGCTTTTCCTCTTAATCTGTACAAAATTGTTAAATGCTTTAACTATTTTCTATGTTTTAGGGAACCAATTTCTCAAGTATGATTTGATTATTATTATTATTCCCTTGGAAAATGTAAGTTAATATTTGTTTGCTGCATTTGCCTTGGTGTTCATATTCTCTGATCCAATTTACTTTGCCTTCTACTTAAATATATCAAAATGCATATTTATAATCTTTTGTGAATGCTCATCTTAATTATTGTAGCATGCAAATAATTTCTCTAAGTGATATTATTTAATACATTTAATCAAAGTCAGAAAAATAAATAAAATTAATATGAAAGAATATATATCTTAGACAAGAAAAACATTTTAAAGAGAATACAAATATAGTCAACTGAGCTGAGACAAAGGAGCAAAGAGAACACAATAGGAAAAGAGTAGGATTTTCAACAAAATCCTACTGATAGAACAGAAAATCCAAGTGACAGAACTTGTTTAATAGTGATTACATTAGGCTCTTCAAAATACTCTAGGTTACTTTTCTTATTTTAATGTTGGCTGATTAGTAAACTTAATTCAGTCTGAAAAACCTCTTTGCAGCAGTACCTGACTAGTGTTTGAATAACCATAACCAACGTAAAATTAGTATTAAAAATGAAAATAATTAAGATTCAAGTTAACTTAAGAATTTTAAGTATAGTGGTCATTTATTCTTTCTGCTGGTCAACAGCCATTCCCATTTTTATGATAACAGCACAGATTTGGCTTTAAGGAAAAAGCCTTTCCATTTCAACCTTGTGGTAAACTGATCAATGTATCCCACTCCTCTAGTCATGGTGACTGGTTCAGAGAAAACATATAATACAATAAGATTCATTAAAAGAAGACACAACATTTTCATAGATTCCTTAAAAGAGAAGCTCCTTTTCATTTCTACAGCTACTAGAAAAGTCTTATTCTCATCCTTCATGGATTATATGGTATGATAATATAAATTCTAGAATTGCTGTAGCCATTATATCTAAAGGGAAGAATATAGAATCACATACAAAGCCACATTTGGGGGGGAAATGTAGGTTGAAGCTGGTGAAATAAATTTGACTTAAAATAATAAGATAAAAGAGATGATGAGAAATTTGAACCTTTCTGATATTGTGGGAACCCCTAATTAAGCTTCCCTTGAAGAAATACCTACTCTGAATTTTCAGTTATGTGAGTCAATAAACTGTCCTTAATACATAAATTGTCTTGATCTAGCTTTCTTTCACTTGGAAATAGAGGAGTCATAAAGGTATAGAGTGTTTCTATATAGTAGAAATATTCAGAGTTCATAATATGTCAATACAGAATATATATATATATATATACACATATATATACACACACACAAGAATAAAGCATATTCAGTATTTTTCAAAATTAAGAAACTATAAAAATCTGTTATTTTGTGTATATCAATAATCCGATTTTAAAATTTATATGGAGAGGCAAGAGACCAAGGATAGCCAACAAAATATTGGAGAAAAACAAAGTTGGAAGATTGACACTATCTGAACTAAAGAATTACTATAAAGCTATAATAATCAAGTGTGGTATTGACAAAAGAATAAAAAAAATATATCAATGGAATAGAACAGAGGACTTATAAATAGACCCACATAAATATAGACAACTTTGACAAAGGAGCAAAGGCAATATAATGGAGAAAAGTCTTCAACAAATGATTCTGGAAGAATTGGATATACATATGCAAGAAAGGTAATCTACATACATACCTTACACCTTCACAAAAAGTAACTCAAAATGGATCATATACCTAACATGTAAAACAAAATACTTATAAAATTCTTAAAATTTAATATAGGATAAAACCTAGATGAATTAATATGGTAATGACATTTTAGAAATAATAATAAAAGCACAATTCATGAATTAACCAATTCATAAGTTAGACTTCATTAAAATTAATAACTGCTGATCTATGAAAAACAATGTCAAGAAAAGGTGAAGATAAGCCACAGACTGGGAGAAAATATTTGTAAAAAACATCTGATAAGAGATTGTTGCCCAAAATAGACAAAGAATTCATAAAAATTTAACAATAAGAAAGCAAACAATGTGATTATAAAATGGGCCAAAAGTCTTAAAAAATTCCTCACTAAATAGAATATACATATGGCAAATAAGCATATAAGAAGCCTACATAATGTGTCATCAAGAAATTTCAAATGAAAGCAATGATATATAACTATGCACTTGCTAGAATGGTCAAAATCCAGAGCACTATCAACACCAAATTCAGGGAAGGAAGTGAAGCAACAGGAGCTCTCATTCATTGGTGATGCAAATGAAAAAAAAAATAATAATAAGGTGCAGCTATATTGGAAGGCTGTTGGGTTCTTACAAAGCTAAATATACTCTTGTCATATGGCCCAACAAGGATATTCCTTAATTTTACTGAAAAGAGTTAAAACTGATGTCCACAAAAACCCGCACATGGATATTTATAGCAGCTTTTTAATTTTTTTTATTTTAATTAATTAATTAATTAATTAATTTTGAGATAGAGAGTGTGCACATGAACGAGTAAGGGGCAGAGAGAGAGGGAGAGAGAGAACCAAGCAGGCTCCATGCTGTCAGCACAGAGCCCGATGCAGGGCTCAGTCTTAATAATTATAGGATCATGATCTGAGCTGAAATCAACAGTCAGAGGCCTAACCAACTGATCCATCCAGGTGCCCCAAAAGTTTTATTCATAATTGTCAAAATTTGGAAGCAACAAATATGTCCATTGGTAGATGAATGGATAAGTAAACAAGTACTTCCAGACAATGGAATATTATTCAGCACTAAAAATAAATGAGCTATCAAGCCATGAAAAGACAAGGAAAACACTTAAATGCATATTACTAAATGAAGGAAGGCAATTTAAGAACACCATATACTCTATGATTCCAAGTATATGACATTCTGAAAAGGGAAAAACTGTTAAGAGAATAAAAAGTTCAGTGGTTGTCAAGGATAGGGGTAGAAAGAATGATGAATATGCAAAGCCCGGATGACTAAAAATGCTATAATAAATACACCATATGATACTATAATAATTGATACATACCATTATATATTTGCCCATATTCATAGAACGTACAACATTAAAATTAAGCCTAATGTAAACTATGGTCTTTGAATGATTAACTTTCAATGTATGTCTCCATGTGTTCCTCTTAATTTTCTTGTGAACCTAGAACTCATTTTAAAAAATCAAGTCATAATAAAATCACTGTTATATCTGAAAGTTTTGTAAAAAGCATGTTCAATTTGATGGGAATAAAGTGCAAAATTATTGAACAAACAGAATCGAGTGCTGAAGATTTTTATCTACACTAAAAAACCCAAGGATATTAAAAAAGGAATATATACACTATATGTATATATCTGTATCCATTATGTATATATATGTATATATTCCATTATATACATATACATATATATGTGTGTGTGTGTATACACACACACACACACACACACACACACACACATATATCTTTATCTACACATATGTGTGTGTATTCTATTCAATCATAGGGATCTTTCCTAAGGAAATTTATGTAAATATTGTGAAAAAATTATACTTCATAGCTGCTTTAATTTGTTATTTAAAAGGATTGAGACAACACAATTTAATAGCTAAGAGCACAGAATAAGATACCAACTGCTCCATTTGAATCCTTTGGCAAGTTACTTAAACTTTATTTCACTTCCTTCATCTATAAAATGGGGATACTAATGACCATAAATAATTTGAAGAGCTATTTTAGGATTAATATATAAAGTATAAGGCAATTTAACAGTGCATGACACATAGTCAATATTCAACACTTTGAAAAATGTTTAATTGTGGTAAAAACACAAAACAAAATTTATCATCAGAATCATTTTAAGTATGCATTTAACAGTTTTAACAGTTTGGCTGTGTTCGTCATAATAACATTATGCAACAGATTATTAGAACTTTATCATCTTGAAGAATAAAACTCTATCCACATTGAACAAGTCCCCATTTCCCAATCCCCTCAGCCCATTGCAGTCACAATTCCACTTCTTGTTTTTATGATTTTAACTACTTTAGGTACTTCATGTAAATGCAATTACACAGTATTTATCTTTTTGTAACTGACTTATTTCACTCTGCACAATGTTCTCAAGGTTCATCCATGTTGTTGCATGTGAAAGGATTTCGTTTTTAAGGCCAAATGATATTCCATTGTATGTATACACCACATTTTCTTTATCCATTCATCCATCAATGAATATTCAAGTTGCTTCTACCTCTTGGTTATTGTGAATAACGCTGCAATATGCATGGGGGCACAAATATCTTTTCAAAATCCTGTTTTCAATTGGTTTTAGTTTGGATATAACACCCAGAAGTGAGATCTCTGGGTCATATGGTAATTCTGTTTACTTTTTAAAGGAAGCTCCACATTGTTTTTCATAGCAGTTGCACTATTTTACACTTCTACTAAGAGTATTCAAAAAGATTCCATTTTTTCCACATCCTCATCAACACTCATTTTTTTTTATTGCAGGAAACACACTTTATTTTTTTTTAATTATTTGAAACATCTTCATTTTTTTTTATCTGAGTATAGTTGACACACAATGTTACTTAGTGTTCAGGTGTACAACTTAGTCATTTGTTAAGTTTATATATTATGCTATGTTCACCCCAAGTGTAGCTACCATCTGTCTTACTATATCGCTATTAAAATATCATTGATTATATTTCTTATGCTGTGACTTTTATTCCTGGGACTTATTCATTCCCTAACTAGAAACGTGTATCTCCCTTTCCCCTTCACCCATTTTGCCCAACCAACCCCCAACTGACAATTAGTTTGCTCTCTGTATTTGTAGGTCTGATTCTGATTTTTGTTTATTCATTAGTTTTTAGATTCCACTTATGAGTGGAATCATATGGTATTTGTCTTTCTAAGTCTGACTGATTTTACTTAGCATAATAACCCCTAGGTCCATCCATGTTGCCTCAAATTGCACAATGTCATCCTTGTCATGGCTGCATAATATTCTGTTGTGTATATAAAGCACATCTTTCTTATCCATTCATCTGTTGATGGACACTTAGGTTGCTTCCATGTCTTGGATACTGTAACTGATGCCCCAATAAACATAGGGGTGCATATATATTTTCAAATTAGAGTTTTAGTTTTCTTTGTATAATATTCAACAGTGGAATTATTGAATCATGTGGCATGTCTATTTTTAATTTTTGAGGAACCTCCACATTGGTTTCCACAATGGATGAACCAATTTATATTCTCACCAACAGTTTATGAGGGTTCCTTTTTCTGTACATTCTCACCAACACCTGTTATTTCTTCTCATTTTCAATTTAGCCATTCTAACAGGTGTGAGGTGACATCTCATGGTTTGGATTTGCATTTTGCTGATAATTAGTGATGCTGAGCATTTATTCATGTGTCTGTTGACCATCTGTATGTCTTCCTTGGAAAAATGTCTATTAAGTTCTCCTGTCCATCTTTAAATTAGACTGGGGACGCCTGGGTGGCTCACTTGGCTAAGCGGCTAACTTCAACTCAGGTTATGATCTTACGGTTCGTGGGTTCAAGCCTCACATCAGGCTCTGTGCTGACAGCTCAGAGCCTGGAGCCTGCTTAAGATTTTTTGTCTCCCTCTCTCTCTGCCCTTCCCGGGCTCATGTTCTGTCTCTCTCTCAAAAGTAAACATTTGAAAAAAAATAAATTAGACTGTTTTCATATTGAGTTGTATAAGTACTTTATATATTTTGGATATTAACCCTTACCAGATATACCATTTGCAAATAACTTCTCCCATTCAGTAGACTGTCTCTTTGTTTTGTTGAAGGTTTCCTTTGATGTGCAAAAGCTTTTTATTTTGATGTAGTACAATGGTTTACTTTTGCTTTTGTTTCCCTTATCTTAGTAGACATATCTAGAAAAATGATTATATCACTGATATCAATGAAGTTATTGCCTGTGTTCTCTTCTAGTATTTTTATGGGTTCAGATGTCACATTTAGGTCCTTAATCCATTTTAAGTTTATTTTATGTGTATGGTGTTATAAAGTGCTCCAGTTTCATCATTTTACATGTAGTTGTCCAGTATTTTCAGCACTATTTATTGAAGAGACATTTCCCCATTGTATATTCTTGCCTCCTTTGTCACAGATTAATTGATCATGTCATCATGGGTTTATTTCTAGGATTTCTATCCTGTTCTGTTGATCTATGTATTTATTTTTGTGTTAGTATCATATTGTTTTGATTACCATGGCGTTGAACATACCTTCAAATTTGGGATTGTGATACTTTCAAGTTTGTTCTTTCTCATGATTGCTTAGGCTATTCAGGGTCTTCTCTGTTTCCATGTAAATTTTAGTATTATTTGTTCTAGTTTTGTGAAAAATGCTGTTGGTATCTTGATAGGGATTGCATGGAATCTGTAGATTGCTTTGTGGAGCATGGAAATGTTAACAATATTCTTCCAATCCATGGAAATTGACTATCTTTTATACTTTTTTGTGTCATTTTCAACTTCTTTCATCATTTTTTTTATAGCTTTCAAAGTACAGGTCTTTTACCTCTTAGGTTAAGTTTATTCCTAGGTATTTTATTATTTTTGGTGCAACTGTAAATTGTGTTTTTTTAAAATTTCTCCTTCTGATAATTTTTTATTACTGTATAGAAATGCTACCAATTTCTGGTAGAGTGTGGAGTCTTTAGGATTTTTTGGTGGAGTCTTTAGGATTTTCTATGTATAGTATCATGTTGTCTGCAAATAGTTTAACTTCTTCTTTACCAATATAGATATTTCTTATTTATTTTTCTTGTCTGATTACTCTAGCTAGAACTTCCAGTACTATGTTGAATAAAAGTGGTGGGAGTGCACATCCTTGTCTTCCTCCTGATCTCAGAGGGAAAGCTCTCAGTTTTTCATGATGATGTTAACTGTAAAATTTCTATATATGGCTTTTATTATGTTTAAGTATGTTCCTTCTCTTTCTACTTTGTTGAGAATTTTTATCATGAATGTATGTCAAATTCTGTCTAATGATTTTTTTGCATGTATTGAGAATATCATTTTTTTTAATTTTTTTGTTATGTTGATGTGGTATATGCTACTGATTGCTTTGCAAGTATTGAACTATACTTACATGCCCAGAATACATCTTGGTAAATGATCTTTTTAATGTATTGTTGTACATGGTTGGCTAATATTTTCTTGAGAATTGTTTCATCTAAGTTCATCAGAGATATTGGCTGTAGTTTTCTTTTTTGTGTGGTCTTTGATTTTGGTATCAGCATTAACATTGGCCTTGTAGAGGGGAGCCTGGGTGGCACAGTCGGTTAAGTGTCCAACTTCAGCCATGTCACGATCTCGCGGTCCGTGGGTTCGAGCCCCGCATCGGGCTCTGGGCTGATGGCTCAGAGCCTGGAGCCTGTTTCCGATTCTGTGTCTCCCTCTCTCTCTGCCCCTCCCCCATTCATGCTCTGTCTCTCTCTGTCCCAAAAATAAATAAAAAACGTTGGAAAAAAATTAAAAAAAAACATTGGCCTTGTAGAAAGTATTTGGAAGCATTCTTTTTTCCTCTATTTTTTTGGAATAGTTTGCAAAGAATAGGCATTAATTCTTCTTTAAATGTCTGGTAAAATTCACCTGCGAATCCATATGGTACTGGACTTATTTTTTTGGTAGTTTTTTGATTATTCAGTTTTGGAAGATTGTATGTTTCTAGGAATTTATTCATTTCTTCCAGTTTGTAGGCAAATAATTTTTTGTTGTATTTTCTTGTAGTCTTTTATATTCCTGTGGTGTCAGTTGTTAATTCTTCTCTCTCATTTATAAATTTATTTGGGTTCCTTTTCTTTTATTCTTGATGAATATGTCTAAGGGTTTGTCAATTTTATCTCTTCAAAGATCCTGCTCTTGGTGTCATTTTTTTTTAATTTTTACTCTGTCATTTATTTCTGCTGTGTTCTTTATTATTTCCTTTTTTTCTACTCACCCTGTTATGTTTGTTCTTATTTTTCTAGTGCCTTTAGGTTTAAGGTTAGATTCTTCATTTGAGCTTTTATTTTTTTTTCTTGAGGTAAGTTTGTATTACCAAATACTACCCTCTTTGAACTGCTTTCACTGTATCCCAAAGATTTTGTACCATTAAGTTTTAATTTTCATTTGTCTCTATTTATTTTTTCCATGTATTTTTTATTTCTTCAATTGCTTTTTTGACCCATTGGTTGTTTAGTATCATGTTTAGTCTCCACATGTTTGTGGTTTATCCCATTTCTTTTCTTTAGATTTATTTGTAGTTTCATATTGTTGTGAGCAGAAAAGATGTACGGTATGATTTCAATCTTAAGTGTATTGAGCCTTGTTTTGTGGCTAATACGTTCTAGAAAATGGTCCATGTACATTTGAAAAGAATACGTATATGGGGCGTCTGGGTGGCTCAGTCAGTTAAGCATCCAACTTCAGCTCAGGTCATGATCTTGCAGTTTGTGGGTTTGAGCCCCATGTCGGGATCTGTGCTGACAGCTCAGAGCCAGGAGACTGCTTCGGATTCTGTGTTTCTCTCTCTCTCTCTCTCTGCCCCTCCTCTGCTCACACTCTGCCTCTCTCTGCCTCTCAAAAAGGAATAAACATTAAAAAAGGAAAAAGAATATGTATTCTGCTGTTTTTTAATAGAATGTTCTGTATGTATCTGTTATGTCCACTTGACCCAATGTGTCAATCAAAAGCATCATTTCCCTATTGATTTTCTTTCTGGTTGATCTATCCATTACTTAAAGTGGGGTGTAAACTCCCTTACTATTATTGTATCACCATCAGTTTCTCTCTTTATGTCTGTTGATATTTGCTTTATGTATTTAGGTGTTCCAGTGTTGCATGCATAGATATTTATAATTATCATATCCTCTTGTTGGATTGATCCTTTTATTATTATGCAGTGACCTTTTTGGTCTCTTGTTACAATCTTTGTTTTAAAGCTTTGTTGTTGTTGTTGTTTTCTTTTTGCCTACGTATTGTAACTCCAGATTTTTTTTTCTTCCATTTGCATGGTGAATTTTTTTTCATCCCTTCACTTTCAGTCTATATGTCTTTAGGTACGAAGTGAATGTCTTAAAGGCAGCATTTACATGGGTCTTGTTTTTATCCCTTCTACCACCTTATGAGTTTTGATTGGGGCATTTAAGTCACTTACATTTAAAACAATTATTGATAGCTATGCACTTATTGCCATTTTGTTGTTTGGATTCTGGTTGTTTTTATAGTTTTGTCTTTCTTTTTTCTTTTGCTTTTTTTCTTTGTAGTTTATGAATTTCCATATTGTTGTGTTTGTTATTCTTTCTCTTCATTTTTTGTATATCTACCATAGGTTTTGGGTTTGTGATTACTATGTAGTTCATATAGTATAACATCCTAAATAAATTACTTTGATGATTTAAGTTCAAACACATTCTAAAAAAAGAAAAAGAAAACAATTTTCTTCTGGAAAATCTGGCTGTATATGCTAGTTACTATTTTAAATCACACCTTTTTACAGAAATGAATAATAACAACAAGAAGAAATAAAAAAGAAATGAAGGAAAAAAGGAGAAAAAAAAGAACAAAACAAAACAGAACAAAATAAAAAAAATGGCTCCTAGTTGGGTCAGTTGGTTAAGTGTCCAACTTTAGCTCAGGTCATGATCTCACATTTTGTGAGTTTGAGCCCCGCATTGGCTCTGTGCTGACAGCTCAGAGCCTGGACCCTGCTTTGGATTTGGTGTCTCATTCTCTCTCTGCCCCTCTCCTACTTGTGCTCTGTCTCTCTGTCTCTCAAAAATAAATAAATGTAAAAATAAACTTTTTAAATAAAAAAAACAAAACAAATAAAAAACCTCAAAAAATAAATAAAATATAAATTTTAAAAAATTAATTAAAACAAATTTTAAGTGGCTTGTTTTATGTTTCCCAGAACCACAGGGGATTGTGTGGGCTTGCAGACACTGGGCTTGCTGAGGTCTCAAGCTTACTGTGAGATTTCCAGTCTAGGCTTGTAAGGTGGAAGGGAAGAGAGCATCCTGCAGCTCCTCAACCATTTTTAATCTTTTCTGTTATTTTCTTTGTCCCAGCATGATTGGAGTTAGCTCGGGCTTGTGGATCCTAGGCTTGTTGAGGTTGCAAGTTCACTGTCAGTTATGGCATTAGGTCCTACCAGTTATGGCATCAAGACCCTGCTCTGGTCTGGACTTTTAAAATGGAGGGAGGCAGAGAATTCCTGCAGCAATTTGGCCTTTTTAAAACCTGGATTTTTTTTTTCTGTGCCCCAGCACATTAGGGCTGCTGTAGGCTTGCAGACCTAGGATTCTCTGAGGTCATAAACTCACTGGGATGATTGGACCTGCTTATTATGGTGTCCAGACCTTGCTTCCATCTAGGCTACGCAGCTGAGTGGGAACATAAACCATGTCTTTCTCCAGGCCCTCTAACCTTGAGGGAATGTTCTGGAGCCCTCTCTGCCATTTCACAGAGTTCTAGTGTTATATCTTTTATATGCTAGTTGCTCGTTTAAACTGTGACTTTTTTTCTGTGTGCAAAGACAGAGAAATCTGTTCCTGGTCCCTCAGTGCTAATTTTCCCCACTGCAATTTGCAGCATTAGGGTTGGGGTTTTCCTTTGTTATCATGTCTTTGTCTCCCTTGCTTTTCTCCTGCTGCTCTATTTTGGGCTGTTCAGAAAATGTTCATTCAGCCCCCAGCTCTTTTTCAATAGGAATTGCTCTATAAATGATATACTATGGTGTGTTCTGTGAAGGATATGAATTCAGGGTCTTCCTATTTTGCCATTATGTACGAGAACCCCATACTTTCTTTCTCTTTTACTAATAGTGGTTATCCTAGTGTATTTAAACTCATAATTCACTGTAGTTTTAATTTGCATTGTCTAGTGATTTGTGATGTTTAAGCATCTTTTCATGTGCTTTTTGGCAATTTGAACAATTTCTTTAGAGAAATATTTATTCAAACGCTTTCCCATTTTTTAAGAATTGGATTATTTGGCTTTGATGTTGAGATGTAGAAGTTGTTTATATATTGTAGATATTAACCCTTTATCAGATATAATTTGCAAATATTTTCTCCCATTATGTAGGTTGCTTTTGTCCTTCTGTTAAT
This sequence comes from Felis catus, assembly GCF_018350175.1. Classification (NCBI taxonomy): domain Eukaryota; kingdom Metazoa; phylum Chordata; class Mammalia; order Carnivora; family Felidae; genus Felis; species Felis catus. Next base: position 105,042,091 of record NC_058386.1, read on the forward strand.
TGCTCCTTTGATGTACAGAAGTTTTAAAGTTGGATAAAGACCCATTTGTCTATTTTAGGCTTTACTGCCTATGTATTTATCATATCCAAGAAATCATGACCAAATCCAGTGGCATGAAATTTTCTTCCTATGTTTTCTAGTAGAATATTCAAATCTTTAGGTTTTATGTTTAGACCTTTAATGATTTTTGCATTAATTTTTTATATGGTATAAGGTAAAGGTCCAAATTCATTCTTTGGTATATGAATACTCAGTTTTCCCAGTTCTATTTTGTTGAAAAAAACATTTAATTACCCACTGTGCAGTCTAAGCAACCTTGTCAAAGATCATTTGATTAAAACACCATTGGAAATTTTATAGGAATTACATTGAATCTGTAGATTGCTTTCAGTAGTATGAATATTTTAACCATCTTAAGTTTTCCAAAGTGTGATCACAGGATGTCTTTTAACTTATTTGTGTCGTCTTAACTTTCTTTCAGCAATGTTATGTAATTTCCAAGTACATTTCTTTCACTTTATTTAATTTTATTCCTAAGTATTTTTGATGCTACTGTACCTGAGATTGTTTTCTTAGTTCCTTTTTGCAATTTTCATTGCTAGTATATAGAAAAACAATATATTTTTGTGTTTTAAAATGTATTCTGCAACTTTGATTATCTTTAGCAGTTTGTGTGTGTGTGTGTGTGTGTGTATCTGTGTATGAAATTTTAGTGTTTTCTACATATAAACTCAATTAGATAATTTTGTTTATTTTCAAATTGAATGCCTTATTTATTTTCTTTGTCTAATTTATGTGGCTAAGACTTCCACTATTATGTTGAATACAAGTCACAAGAGTAGGCATCCCTGTCTTGTTCCTCATCTTAAAAGCTTTCAGAAAGAAGATGGCAGCGTAGGAGGATGCTGGGCTCACCTTGTTCTGCTGATCGCTTAGATTCCACCACATATAACTTAATAACCCAGAAAACTGCCAGAAGATGAGCAGAATGGACTCTCCAGAGCCAAGCATAGACAAGAGGCCTATGGAAGAGGGTAGGAAGGGCAGAGAGGTGGTGAGTGATACATGGACTGGAGGGAGGGAGTTGGGACAGTGGAGAGGCAGCCCACCTGGAAGGCAGAGCTCCAAAAGTCTGGCTTGCAAAAGTTGAGGGGCCAGACTCCGTGAGTTCTGACAGCCAGCAGGATGTAACATCTAGAATGTTAAAAGTCAACATTTTTGCTCTCGGAGAGCGGGGAGGGCAAGAGGACATGGAGAGGGAGAGTTGTTCAGCCCCCTGGGAGGACAGAGTTTGGCAGGGAACAAAGGTGCTGGCAAGCTCCATTTCCGTGTCCTATCCCATCGCGAAATTACAAAGGGAACCAGCTCCCCTCACTGAACTTGCTTGCACCATGCAAACGCTCAACACTATTCTTCTGTGGATCCATCCCTCCTACAGTCCTGCCTCCCTCCTGGTGTTGTAGCGCCCCTCCCTCAAGGGACCAGCTAGCTAAGTCTACCCTTTCCACACATGTGCACCTTGCGGATCCACCCCACCTAATATGCCCTTGGACAGATCCCATCCAAGCAGCACCACAAGCCTAGCAGTGTGCAAGTAGCCCAGAGGCCACACCACTCCACAGTGAGTCCTGCCCTTGGGAGAGGGGAAGATAAGGTACACACCAGTCTGACTGTGGCCCCAGCAGTGGGCAGGGGGCAGACATTGGGTCAGACTGTGGCCCCGCCCACCAACACAAGTTACTGCAGACAGGACTGGGGAAGCGGCCTGCAGTTTGGAGCTACCGAAGGGATGACCAAAAATGATGAAATGGAAGAATTCTCCTCAAAGAAACTCCAAGAAGTAGCAAAAACTAATTGATCAAAACCGATTTAAGCAACATAACAGAAAAAGAATTTAGAATAATAGTGAAAAAATTAATCACTGGGTTTGAAAAAAGCATAGAGGATAGCAGAGAATCTATTGCTACAGAGATCAAGGACTAAGAAATAGTCATGAGGAACTAAAAAGTGCTATAAATGAGGTGCAAAATAAAACCAGACAGAGACCCAGCAAAAAAAGAGAACTACAGGCCAATATCCCTAATGAATGTGGATGCAAAAATTCTCAACAAGATACTAGCAAATCAAATTCAAAAGCATATAAAAAGAATTATTCACCATGATCAAGTGGATTCATTCCTGGGCTGCAGGGCTGCTCCAACATTTGCAAATCAATCAATGTGATACATCACATTAAGAAAAGAAAAGAAAGAAAAGAAAAGAAAGAAAAGAAAAGAAAAGAAAAGAAAAGAAAAGAAAAGAAAAGAAAAAAAAAGAAAAGAACCATATGATCCTGTCAATCAATGCAGAAAAAACATGTGACAAAATTCAGCATTCTTTCTTAATAAAAACCCTCAAGAAAGTCGGGATAGAAGGAACATACTTAAACATCATAAAAGCCATTTATGAGAGCCCACAGCTAATATAATCCTCAATGGGGAAAAACTGAGAGCTTTCTCCCTGAGATCAGGAACACGACAGGGATGTCCACTCTCACTGCTGTTGTTTAACATAGTGGTGGAAGTTCTAGCACCAGCAATCAGACAACAAAAGGAAATCAAAGGCATCAAAATTGGCAAAGATGAAGTCAAGCTTTCACTTTTTGCAGATGACATGATATTATACATGGAAAACCCAATAGACTCCAACAAAAGTCTGCCAGAACAGATACATGAATTCAGCAAAGTCGCAGGATACAAAATTAATGTACAGAACTCAGTTGCATTTTTATAGACCAATAATGAAGCAACACAAAGACAAATACACTGATCCCATTCGCAACTGTGCCAAGAATCGTAACATACCTAGGAATAAACCTAACCAAAGATGTAAAAGATCTGTATGCTGAAAACTATAGAAAGCTTATGAAGGAAGTTGAAGAAGATACAAAGAAATGGAAAAACATTCCGTGCTCATGGATTGAAAGAATAAACATTGTTAAAATGTCAATACTTCCCAAAGCAATCTACACATTCAATACAATCCCAATGAAAATTACACCAGCATTCTTCTCGAAGCTAGAACAAGCAATCCTAAAATTTGTATGGAACCACAATAGCCAAAGTAGTATTGAAGAAGAAGATGAAAGCGGGAGGTATGACAATCCCAGACTTTAACCTCTACTACAAAGCTGTAATCCTCAAGACAGCATGGTATTGGTCACAAAAACAGACCCATAGACCAATGGAATAGAGACTCAAGAATTGGACCCACAAAAGTATGGCCAACTAATCTTTGACAAAGGTAGGAAAGAATATCCAGTGGAGAAAAGACAGTCTTTTTAACAAATGTTGCTGGGAGAACTGGACAGCAACATGCAGAAGATTGAAACTAGACCACTTTCTTACACCATTCACAAAAATAAACTCAAAATGGATAAAGGACCTGAATGTGAGACAGGAAACCATCCAAACCCTAGAGGAAAAAGCAGGAAAAAACCTCTCTGACCTCAGCCGCAGCAATTTCTTACTTGACACATCCCCAAAGGCAAGGGAATTAAAAGCAAAAATGAACTATTGGGACCTCATGAAGATAAAAAGCTTCTGCACTGCAAAGGAAGCAATCAACAAAACTAAAAGGCAACCAATGGAATGGGAAAATGTATTTGCAAATGGCCTATCGGACAAAGGGCTAGTATCCAAAATCTATAAATAACTCACCAAACTCCACACCCGAAAAACAAATAATGCAGTGAAGAAATGGGCAAAAAACATGAATAGATACTTCTCTACAGAAGACATCCAGATGGCCAACAGGCACATGAAAAGATGCACAATGTCACTCCTCATCAGGTAAATACAAATCAAAACCACACTGAGATACCACCTCACGCCAGTCAGAGTGGCTAAAATGAACAAATCAGGAGACTAGAGCTGCTGGAGAGGATGTGGAGAAATGGGAACCTTCAGAGAGAGAGGGATACACAGAATCTGAAACAGGCTCCAGGCTCTGAGCTGTCAGCACAGAGCCCGATGTGGGGCTCGAACTCACAAACCGCGAGATCATGACCTGAGCCAAAGTCAGACACCCAACTGACTGAGCCACCCAGGCGCCCCTCTGGTTTTATTTCTAAACTGTCTTGCATAGTCTTGGCTCTTTGATCATATTTTTTAACTTCTTTTTTTAAGTTTTTCTTTATGTATTTTGAGAGGCAGAGAGCGTGAATGAGCAGAGGAGGGGCAGAGAGAGAGAGAGAGAGAGAGAGGAAGAGAGAGAATTCCAAGTAGTTCAGTGCTGTGAGCCTGGAGGCCAACACAGGGCTCTATCTCATAAACCCTGAAATCATGACCTGAGCTGAAATCAAGAGTAGGACACTTAATTGAGCCACCCAGGCACTCCATAGCTCTTTGATCTTAAATATAATGTTAGAATAATGTAGTTGTCTTACAACCTTACCAGGATTATTACTGAATTCTTTGAATCTATAAATCATTGTACAGAAAAAATGTCAACTTTACGATTGGAAATGTTTCTGTTGAGCATGATCAGTTTCTCCATTTCTTTAGGTCTTAATGATTCACACACAAAAAATCTAAAAAAAACATTTTAATTTTATCATAAAGGTTTTCTACCTACATTCATTTCTAGTAATCTTATATTCTTAATTGTTATTGTAAACAATATGCTTCTAAATTTAATTTAAGTATTCAGTGCTACTATTAGAAATACAATTGACTTTGGTACATTTATTTCATTTTGAAAATGATGAATCATCTCAATTCTAATATTTTTATTAACACGTTTAGTTTTCTGAAGAATATCCTATCATATCTGAAAGTAAAAAAAATTATTTGTACTTTCCTAATTGTTATACTTTTGTCTATATTGTCTTATTAATGAACTACCCAGTACCTCTAGTACAATACCAAATAAAATTGCTCATAGTGGGAGTCCTTGATTACTTCATGTTAAAACAAATATTTTAATATTTCATATTTTTTCTATATGTTTTATGTAGGTTTTTAAATAGTATTAACCATTTTATGGTAATGATATTTCTTTTGCTTTGGATAATATATTTTAGGATTAATGGATGTTTACTCAAATGCTCTGATTTTGCCATGTATTGAGATGTAGTGAATTACATCCACAGATTTATAAATGGCATACCAATCTTGCATTTCTGAAGTAAACCAAAGTTGATTTTAAATGAACTTTTCATACATTGATGACTTTGGTATGTTGATGTTTTGCTTATGAATTTGCATATATGTTTATGAGTGAGGTTGATCTGAATTTTTCTTTCATAATATTCCCAATAATTGGTACAATTTTAAAGCTACATTGTACTCATAAAATTAGTAAGAGTTTGCTGTTTTGTCTATACTACTAAAGAATATGCATAAAAATGGAATTTTTGAATGATTTAAGTTACCTGGAAAAATATCTAGACAATGTTTATGTCAAAATTTTAAAATGATTTTGTAATATTTATACTATGTAGTGATATCTATTTTTAGGCTATAGTTAAGGTAAATTTATATTTGTGAGATGAAATGTACAGTTATTCATAATATGGCCATTGATTTCTTCTTCATTAGCATTTGTCACCAATTTTAATTCTTCACAATTTTAAACTTGTTTATTGTAAATTATGATCAATAATTTCAGTGGGATGTCTATTTTGTCTTTATAAAGAATCAAGTATTTCTTCATTCTCTTTATTTTGTCTTTGTTATATATATTATTTTTTACTATTTATTTATTCAAGTATAATTTATGTACAATGTTACATTAGTTTCAGGTGTACATTTATTTATTCAAGTATAATTTATGTACAATGTTACATTAGTTTCAGGTGTACAATATAATGATTTAATAATTCTGTACATTTCTCAGTGCTTACTAAGAAAAATGTACTCTTAATCCCCTTTATTTATTTTACCCATTCCTCCCCCCAGTCATCCACCTCCCCTCTGACAATCCCCATGTCTCTGTATTTAAAATTCTGGGTTTTTCATTTCTGTTTTCCTTTGTTCATTTGTTTTGTTTCTTAAATTCCACATGTGAGTGAAATGATGTAGTATTTGTCTTTGTCTGACTTATTTCACTTAGCATTATAACCTCTAGGTTCATCCATGTTGTTGCAAATGGCAAGATTTCATTAATTTCTCATTTCCTATTATTTAATTACTTCCTCCTGTTTTGTGGGTTTATTCTGTTTGTTTTTTCATAAATCAAACATTTAGCTTTTTGATACTCACCCTTTCTTTTTACTTGTAGAAACATTTTAGACTCTACATTTCTTAATAATTCTAGCATTAGCTGCCTTCAATCTTAATAGCTGATATTTTCCTCTCATTCATTTTTAATTAGCTTATGTTTTTATTACAATTTTGTCGATATTTTTTAGAAATTCCTTTTAATATTTCTCTTTGCAGTGGTTATTTAGGTTTTTTTTCTTAATTTTAAGGTTCTTTTTACAGTCAGTTTATTTGGCTTCAACATATATATTCTAAATGTTTTTATTTCTGGTAAAAGATTTTTAACTTCAATCAGTTTCAATGATTTAATCCTTTAGTATTACAGAATTTTCATTCTTTGTATTATGTTAATACTATAAACTGATGCTGTCAATATTTTAAAATTTACTTCTATTTACATAATTTTTAAAGGTTCATTATTTCTTTTATACCATATATATCTTATTCTAAGATTATATCCATATGCCCTCAATGAATCATATAAAATTTCATTTAGTTATGATGTATTGACAATAGACACTTTCATTATTGTCAGAAAAATCTTCCTTTTACCATCTTCCTTGGAATGGTTTTCCTGGATATAAAATTCTAGATTGACAGTAATGTTTCCCTCACTCTTCCAAGGTGTCATTCTACTATCTTCTGGTTCCATTGTGGTTTTGCTAAGTTATATGGAAACAGAAGCTTGCTATTTAGCCAGAACTCTCAAACAAATATGAAAAATAAAATACCTGTTTTATAGTAATTTATAATATTTGATAATTTTCATGGCTATATTCAAACTAGCAATGTGACAATCTTGAACATGGAGTTGGGAAGATATAAGAAAAATAGGAATTTTATTTATATTAGTGGTTTTATTTCACTCAGGCTGAAATTTTTGGAATTGCTCTTTCATTGTGATTTTTTCCCATCCTGCTCTCTTTTTGCCTATTTTACCTCTTATTCTAATCTGCTTCAACAATCTATGTAAATTTGATGGTATGTATCCTTCTGTACTTTTGTCGAAGTGCTTATAATCACACAAAAATATTCCTTTATATATGTACATACAAATGTGCATAGACATACATATGGGAAAGTGTCACTGCTTAACAAATAAATACATTGCATTACAAAGACTTCTCCGAATTTTCCATTTGTGTCCCAATATTATTTTGGAAAAATACTAAATTAATGAGAAAAAATCATGTAGACATAATTTATTCAACAATTTATTTATTGGAGACCATTAAATATTTCCAGTATTTTACTCCTAACTAAATGAGGCTATATATCCTTGAAATTAAAAATGAACAAAAAGTAGAGGTGTAGATTCTTAACCCTGTAACTGGGAGTAGGGGCCTTGAGCTTAGAGAGCCTTGATCAAATAGCGATTTCTGTTCACATTTCTCCTTTTTGCCAAGGAAAACAGCCTCATCCTATTTTGGTGCCTAATCGCTGATAACAGCAGAGAACCTTATTTTGGTAATAAAGGATTTACTGAGTGAAAGGGCCTGTTGGACCCTAAAAAGCAGGGTAGCATTTCTTTTACTTAATTCCCGTCCACTTCCCACACTTTCTCTGGAGATTTTTGCCTTTCCTTAACACTAGATCTATCAAAAATATCCAAGATACTTGATTAAAATGAAGGCCCCAGGGAACCTACTGAGTCAGGTTTCTGGGCATGAGGCTCAAGCACCTGCTTTAACTGTAAACCCTGTAAGTAGACACAACCTCAACTAATAAAAGGATTTCTCGAGAGAAAACTATTAAAAGTGTCCATGAGTCAGAAAAGGTGGAATAGAACCACTTAAAATGATTCATTACCTGGATCATAAATTACTCTGGTTCCACGAAAAATGAACGGAAACTAAAATGTCATATCAATTTTATCAAACACCATGCTAAGGCCCAAGGGAAAATGCCACCTTCTACAAGTGCTCCTGCGATCTGATAGATCCCAGTCCCTTGTGCTCTGGATTCCTTAAAAGCATTTTCTCTGAACAATGTATGTCCATGAAATCTGCAGAGTGATCCACATCTGCTTGAACCTGCTCAGAGAGGTCACAATGGATGCACCTATCCATGAAGAGAAACATCTATCAGAAGCTGTAATCTTGTTGGGAGTTCCTCTGGAAGCCAGCTGTTCCAGTTCTTTCAAAAGTCTTTCCGCAAGCCCAGGGAAAAGAGTGGTGCCCCCGACAGCACAATTTCTGCAAAAAGATTCTTCTGGATATCAGTGTCACACTTCATAATGCTGCTGGATACCATTTTTGAGAGTCCTGGGTTGTGGATACCCAGCTGGTCAGGTGCAAAAAGGATCTCAGGCACCTGGTGCAGCTGGTCTCCAATGTAGATAACATTTCCATCTGGCAGTTTGTATTCTCTTAGAACCTCTTCTGGCTTCTTACATAGCTCTTTCTCTGGCTCCAAGGCCACATAACACAGCTTCTCTTTGATGTCACCCACTAAGGCTTTATTGAGTATGAAAGGGAAGGTACTTCCACGAACGAGGAGGAGCCGAGTGAGGTGCTCTATGATGTCCCTTCCTGCCACGTAGAGCTTGGTTACAGCATGAGGCAGGGAATAACCCTCAAAGATAGGGACAGTGCAGGTGATCCCATCACCACTGTCCACCACTAATCCTGTGACAGAGGCTACCACTGCATGGTTGGACAGGTAGAAAGCAGGCACATTGAGTCTCAAACATCACTTCTGTCATCTTCTCTCCAGTCTCCCTTGGGTTCAAAGAGGGCTCAGTCATGAGTACAGGTCATTGACAGGGTTTGACTCCTAGTTCCCACTCAAAAAGATACTTCCAAAGTTTCTCTATGTCATCCCATCCTGTTACCAGTCCACACTCAATGGGGTAGTGCAAATGCAAGACCTTATACTTGTACAGGGCTTTTTGTCCCACGAAGTACTTTTTCTTAGTGGATTCTGATAAAGGCATGTTAAATTTAGGATGCCCCACAACAGAACTGATGATGTGAAGGGGTCCAATCTCTCCAGACAGGCCTGCTTTGCAGAGTCCTGATCTGTTGTCAAAAATTACAGCTGGAATATCTAATACAGATGGGTTATACATGTTTGAAGCATGCTCTTCGAAACTTCAACAAAATAAAAAATGCTTTGCCACTTTGTATGACAACAGGCACCTCTGGAAGATTTAAAACCACAGGCTTCCAAAGTTCTCAGGTTGACACTCAGGAGGAGCTAGCAGGTTGTCCCCAATCCCACAGAGTACCTTGTCTTAAACCCATGAATCCTGTCTCCTTTGAGGCAGCCCAGGGCCTGCTAGGAAATTTCAGTGATGATTGCCCCCCCCCCCCCATGTAACAATCTTGCCAAGGCAACAATTGTCCTCAAAGAGCATCAAAGGGATTTTAAGGGGTGGGGTCTCTGAGCAACCAATACTCCTAGGTTGGTGAAACATGAAAAAGAGGAAGGGAAACCATACACATGGGTAGCTTTGATAAGGTGAAGTGAAGGCCTTACTTTAGAAGTAAGTGAAACAGCCAAACTACGGGCTTCTTCCAGAAAACTTCCTTCTATGCACAGCTAAGCTATTTTGGAGGGATGACAAAAATACCTTTCCCTTTGCTAAAGGAAGGAACTAACCACAAGACACAGGTTGAGAATGGAATGAGAATGATCATAATCCAGTTTCAGAGGTTCTTAGAATATTTTATCTTTTATTACACCTCATATATGTTTCTTGTTTTTAACAGCTTTATTGAGATACATTTCACAAACAATACTTTCACCCATTTATAATGTTCATTCCCATGATTTTCAGTATATTACTTGATATATGCAAACATCACAAAAGTCAAATTTAGAATATTTTATTTACCTCAGAAAGAAATCTGTATCCTTCTGCTATCAACCTCTTTAGACTGTCCTTCTGGGCTCTAAGCACCACCAATATATTTTCTGTCTCTATAAATTTCTTCTGCCTTTTTCATATAAACGGAGGCATGTAATATGAAGCCTTTTGTGTCCGACTTAATTAATTTAGTATACTATCTTCAAGGTTCTTCCTTTTGATTTGTATTTACTTAATTATGAGTGATGTTGAGCATCTTTTCATGTGTCTGTTAGCCATCTGGATGTCTTCTTTGGATAAATATCTATTCATGTATTCTGCCCATTTCTTAACTGGATTATTTTTGTGGGGGATGTTGAGTTTGATAAGTTCTTTACAGATATACATCAGATATGTCATCTCCCATTTTTTGTTTGCTTTTTAGTTTTGTTGATTGTGTCCTTCACTTGGCAGAAGGTTTTTATCTTGATGAATTCCCATCAGTTTATTTCTGCTTTTGTTTCCTTTGCCTCAGGAGACATCTAGTAAGAATTTGCTAACAACTGATGTCAAAGAGGTTGCTGCCTGTGTTGTCCTCTGGGATTTTTATGGTACCCTGTCTCACTTTAGGTCTTTCCTCCATTTTGAATTTATTTTTGTGTATGGTGTAAGAATGTGATCAAATTCCATTCTTTTTCGTGTGGCTGTCCAGTTTTCCCAACATCATTTGTTGAAGAGATTGTCTTTTTCCCATTGGATATTCTTTCCCACTTTGTTGAAGAGTAGTTGACCATAGACTGGTGGGGCCATTTCTGTTGTGGGTTTTTTATTCTGTTCCTTTGATCTATGTGTCTGTTTATGTACCAGTACCATACTGTATTGATCACTACTGCTTTGTAATATAACTTGAAGTTTGGAATTATGAGGTCTCCAACTCTACTTTCCTTTTTCAGGCTATTCAGGGTATTTTATGGTTCCATACCAATTTTAGGATTATTTTTTCCAGCTCTGTGAAAAATGCTGGTGGCATTTTGATAGTGATTGCATTAAATGTGTAGAGTGCTTGGGTAGTATAAAAATTTTAACAATATTTGTTCTTTCAACCCATGATCAAGGAAAGTTTTCCATATCCTTGTGCCCTCTTCAATTTCTTTCATAAATGTTCTATACTTTTCAGAGTGCAGAATTTTTACTTCTTTGGTTAGGCTTATTCCTAGGTATGTTATGGTTTTTGGTGCAATTGTAAATGGGATTGATTCCTTGATTTCCCTTTCTGCTGCTTCATTATTGGTGTATAGAAATGCAACAGATTTCCATACATTGATTTTGTATCCTGTGACTATTGAATTTGTGTATCAGTTCTATCAATTTTTTTGATGGAGTCTTTGGGTTTTCTACACAGAGTATCATGTCATCTGTGCATAGTGAAAGTTTAACTTCTCCCTTGCTGATTTGGATGCCTTTTGTTTCTTTTAAGAAACAAAAAACAAAAGTGACTAGTTCCCATTAAAAAAAAAAAACAGTCTTCAGGGGTGCCTGGGTGGCTCAGTTAGATGAACATCTGACCCTTGACTTTGGCTCAAGTCATGATACCAGGGCCATGGAATTGAGCCTCACACCAGGCTCCACGCTGAGTGTGGAGCTTGCTTGGGATTCTTTCTCTCTGTCTCTCTGTTCCTCTCCTCCATGCACTCTCTCTCTGCCTCTAAATTAAATTTAATAAAATAAAATAAAATAAAATAAAATAAAATAAAAGACTTCAGAAAGCTCCCTTGCCTGTTTTACCATGTGATAACACAGTGAGAAGACAGTCATCTATGAGCCAGGAATGAGGTTCTTGCCAGATACTCAATCTTCTATTGCCTTAATTTGGACTTCCTAGCCTCCATAACTGTGAGAAATAAATTTAGGTTGTTTATAATTCTGTTACTGTATGGTACTGTTGTGACAGAAGTGTGAACAAATTAAGATAAACACACTCCTAAATAATCAATACATCAAAGAATAAATCAAGTAGGAAGTAAAAACATATCTTGAGACAAAGATGAAAATACAACATACCAAGATTTATGGGATGCAGCAAAAGCAATACTAAGAGGGAAGTTTATAGCAATAGATGTCCACATTAAGAAAGAAGATCTCAAAAAAACAACCTAACTTTTCACTGCAAGTAACCAGAAAAGTAATGACAAACTAAACCCAAAGTTAGCAGAAAAGGAAAATAGAAGAAGTTAGAGAAGATAAATAAATAAAATAAATAAATAAAATTCCAAATAAAATAGGAAATAAGAAAACAATATAAAAGATCAATGAAAATAAGAGTTGGTTTTTGAAAAAATAAAAAGACAAACTTATAGCTAGATTAAGTAAGAAAAATGGAAAAGACTCAAATAAATAAAAATAGAAATAAAAGAGGAAAAATTATAAGTAATGCTGAAGAAATAAAAATAATTATAAGAAGATACTATAAACAATTATTTGCCAGGAAATTGAAAAGCTAGAAGAAATGTATAAATTCCTACAAACATACCACCGACCAAGTTTGAATCCATGAATAAATCCTCACACAGAGAAAACACTAAGACCAGATGGCTTCACTGGTGAATTCTACCAAGCATTCAGACTTACTACCAATGTTTTGCAAACTCTTCTTTAAAAAATTGAACAAAACACTGAATTCATTTAATAAGGCCAGAATTATACTAATACCAAAGTCAAGCATACACCACAAGAAAAAAAAATTATAAGACAATATCCGTGTTGAACATAGAAGTAAAACTTTTCAACAAAATTCTAGTAAACTGATTTCAACGGGACATTAAAAAAACTATATACCATGATCAAGCAGGATTTCACCCTGAGATTCAAGGATAGTTTAACATATGCAAATCAATAAATGTGGTACACCACATTAATTGAATGAAGAATAAAAATCATAGGATCATATCAATTGACATATAGAAACATGTGACAAACAAAATTCAATACCTTTTTATCATAAAAATTCTCAAAAATGTAGGAATAAAAGGAATGTACCTCAACATATCAAGGGTAATATATGACAAGCCCACTTTTAAAATCATACTCAATGGTAACAAAAAACCTGAAAGGTCTTCCTCTAAGATCAGGAACAGGAGAAAAATGTTGTGATGCTTAATTTTAGGTGTCAACAGAGCTAAGGGAGGCCCAGACACTTGGTAAAACATTTCTTTTTTTAAAATTTTTTACCGTTTATTTATTATTAAGAGACAGAGAGAGACAGAGAATGAGCATGGGAGGGACAGAGAGAGAGGGAGACAGAGAATCCAAAGCAGGCTGCAGGCTCTGAGCTGTCAGCACAGAGCCCAACATGGGGCTTGAACTCACAAACCACAAGATCATGACCTGAGCCGAAGTTGGATGCTTAACTGACTTAGCCACCCAGGCGCCCCTTTGGTAAAACATTTCTCTGTGTGTCTGTTAAAACGTTTCTAGTAAAGTTTAGAATTTGAATCAGTAGACTGAGTAAAAAAGATCCATACTCACCAATGTGGGTGGACATCATCCATTCCACTGAGGACCTAAATAGAACAAAAAAGGTGAAGAAAGGGTTAATTCTTGCTCTCTTGTTAACTTTAATATTCAGTTTCTCATTGCCTTGGAAATTGGAGCTCCTGTTTCTTCAACCTTACAGCTCTGTGACTTAGCACCAGCAACCGCCCCTTCTCTTACCTTTAACCCTAAACTAGGAATTACATCATTGGTTCCCTTAATTCTCAGGCAATCAGATTTGAATGGAATTATGTAACCAACTTTCCTGGTTCTCTAGCTTTCAAACAGTAGATTGTGGGATTTCTCAGACTTCATAATTATGGGAACTAATTACTATTATATATATTGGTTCTATTATAGGGTATTATTATATCTTATTCATTCTGTCTCTTTGGAAAACCTTAGTACAGATGCCTAATCTTGTCACTTCTACTCAACATAGAAACATAGAAATGGAAGTCCTTGTCCAATTAAGAAGAAGAAATAAAAGCCATTCAAATAAAAAAGGAAGAACTAAAAATGTCTCTATTTTCATGAGACATGTTCTCATACATATACAACACTAAACAGTTTACCCCCCAAAAAAATCTTTTAGAGTTAATAAATAATGTCAGTAAAGTTGTAATATAGAAAATCAACATATAAAATATCAGTTGTGTTTCTATTCACTAACAACAAACTACCCAAAAAGGAAATTAAGAATGCAATCCCATTTACATTGGCAATAAAATGAATAAAACACTTACAAATAAACTTAACCAAGGAGGTAAAAGAGTTGTACACTGAAAAGTAAAATGCATTGATAAAAAAATTTAGAAAGACAAAGATAACTGAAAAGATATCTCATGTTCTTGGATTGAAAGATAATATTATTAAATATCCATACTACTCTAGATTGATCTAGATTCAATGCTATTTCCATTAAAATTACAATGGCATTTTTCACAGAAATAAAAAAAATCTACAAATTCATATGGAACAAAAGACTTAGCCAAAGTGTTTATGACAAAGAAGAATGAAGGTAAAGACATCACATTTCTTGATTTCAAAATATATTACAAAGTCACTGTATTCAAAACACTATGACATTGGCACAAAGGCAGACATATAGACCAATGGAATGAAGAGCCTGGAAATAAACATATACATGCATATATAGTCAAATGATCTTCAGCAAGTATGCCAAAAATAATACAATGGGGAAAGGATAGTCTCTTCAACAAAAGGTGCTGGGAAAACTGTATATCCATGTAAAGAATGATAAAATTTGACCCTTATGTTACACTACACACACAAACTCAAAAGGGATTAAAAACTTACACATAAGGGGTGGCTGGATGGCTCAGTAGGATGAGCATCTGTCTCTTAATTTCACTCAGCTGATCTGAGCCCAAGTGGGGCGCTTAACCGAGCCACCCAGGCACCCCAAAACATTTCTGAATGTAAAAAGTATAATAGCTGAAAATTTTAAAAAATCAGTAAATTATTTGAACAGCATATTTGAGAATGCAGAAAAAAGAATCAGTGAACTTGAAAATAGGCTATTTGAAATCATTCAGTCAGAGGAGCATAAAGAAAAAAAATAAGCAGAGGATGGGAGAAAGGGAAGAAGGGAAGAGGGAAGTCTAGAAAAGCTATGTGAAGAAATAATGGCCCAAATACTTCCAAAATATGATAAAACACATAAATATACAAATTCAAGAAGTTCAGTGAACTTCAGATAAAATAAAAACAGAGATACACACCAAGATACATTATAACCAAATTGCTGGGAACCAAAGACAAAGACAGAATCTTGGAAAAAGCAAGAGAGAAATAACTTGTTGTATACAGGGATCCTCAATAAGATTAACAATTTCTCAACAGAAACCATAAAAGCCAAAATGCACTAGGATAACATATGTAAAGTGATGAAATAAAATTCAATGAAGAATTCTAATCTGACAAAATTATACTTAAAAAATTACAGAGGAGAAATTAAGAAATTCCCACATAAATAAAAGCTGAACTAGTTCATTGTTAATAAATATCCCCTAAAGGAAATGCTGACAAAAATCCTTTAGGCTAAAATTAAAGAACACTAAGCATTAACTCAAAGCCATAAAGAGAAATTTAAAAAATACTGGTAAAGTACCTTTATTGGTAAATATGAAATTGAATTGGTAGTCATAACTCCTTTTATCAAGTTATTTAAAACACAAAATGCATAAATTACAAATTATACAATGATATTCATGGACACACAATGTATAAAGATGTAATCTGTTACAGTAACAACACAGAGGGGAAAGAATGAAGCTATATAAAAAGAAAATTGTTGTATATTGTTGAAGTTCAGTTTGGATTAAGTGAAACAAAATTGTTATAAGCTTAAGATGTTAATTGTAATCTCTAGAAACAAAACAAAGGCGGAAAAAATAGAGGAGCAGGCAAACCAAGAAATAGACTCTTAACTATACAGAGAACAATGTGATTGTTACCAGAGTGTGTGGGATGGGTTAAACAGGTGATGGGATGAAGGAGTGCACTTGTCATGAGCACCAGGTGTTGTATTGAAGTGTTGAATCACTATATTGTACATCTGAAACTAAAATTACAGTGTATGTTAACTAACTAGAATTTATTTTTTTATATATATATGAAATTTATTGACAAATTGGTTTCCATACAACATCCAGTGCTCATCCCAAAAGGTGCCCTCCTCAATACCCACCACCCACCCTCTCCTCCCTCCCACCCCCCATCAACCCTCAGTTTGTTCTCAGTTTTTAACAGTCTCTTATGCTTTGGCTCTCTCCCACTCTAACCTCTTTTTTTTTTCCTTCCCCTCCCCCATGGGTTCCTGTTAAGTTTCTCAGGATCCACATAAGAGTGAAACCATATGGTATCTGTCTTTCTCTGTATGGCTTATTTCACTTAGCATCACACTCTCCAGTTCCATCCACGTTGCTACAAAAGGCCATATTTCATTTTTTCTCATTGCCACGTAATATTCTAGAATTTAAATAGAAACTTAAAAAATAAATATAGAAAACAAACAAAATAACCAAAGTCCTCTCTATCAATAATTACTATAAATCAAAATGAATTAAACTTTCTAATTAAAAGACAGAGACTCTAGTCCCAATAGTTATGTTTGTTTGTTTGCTTTTGTTGTTGTTTCCATTACCTCAGGAGATCTATCCAGAAACATGTTGCTACAGTTGATGCCAGAGAAATTATTGCCTGTGCTCTCTTCTATGATTTTTATGGTTTCAGGTCTCACATTTAGGTCTTCAATCCATTTTGAGTTTATTTTTGTGTATGGTGTAAGAAAGTGACCCAGTGTCATTCTTTTCATGTAGCTGTCCAGTTTTCCTAACATCATTTGTTGAAGAAACTGTCTTTTTACCATTGCATATTCTTGCCTTCTTTAAGATTAATTGACCATATAAGCATGGGTTTATTTCATAGTTCTTTATTCTGTGCTATTGATCTCTGTGTCTATTTTTGTGCCAGTACCATACTGTTTTGATTACTACAGATTTGTAATATAACTTGAAGTATGGAATTGTGATACCTCCAGACTTGTTTTTCTTTTTGAAGATTGCTTTGGCTATACATCAAAATAAAAAGCTTCTTCACAACAAAAAAATCAACAAAACTAAATGACAACCTACTGAATGGGAGAAGATATTTGCAAATGACATATCTGATAAATTGTTAGTATCCAAAATATATAACAAATTTACACAGCTCAACACCAAATAATAATAATAATGGTAATAATGATAATAAAATTAAAAATGGACAGAATAAACAGACGTTTCTCCACAATATCTAATTGTAAAGAGACACATGAAAATATGCTCAACATCACTCATCATGAGGGAAATGCAAATCAAAACTATAATGTGATGTCAACTCATAACTGACAGAATTCTAAAATCAAAAACAAAAGAAAGAGGTTTTGGTTAAGATGTGGAGAAAAAGGAGCCCTCACGTATTGTTGCTGGGAATGTGAACTGGTATAGCCACTGTGGAAGACAGTATGTAGTTTCCTCAAAAGGTTAAAAATAGAACTACTCTATGATCCAGTAATCACATTATTGGGTATTTCTCCAACACTAATTCAAAGGGATACATGCACCTTTATGTTTATTGCAGCATTATTTGCAATCGCCAAGTTATAGAAACAGTCCAAGTGTCCATCAACAAATGAATGGGTAAAGAAGAGGTGACTATATATGTGTGTATATATATATGTGTGTGTGTGTGTGTGTGTGTACATATATATATGTGTGTGTATATATAATATATATATAATATATATGTGATATATATGTGTGTATGTATATATATGTATATATATCATATATGTGATATAAATAATATATGATTATATAATATATGATTATCATATATAATATATGATTATAATATATAATATATGATATATATATATAATGGAATATTACTCAGCCATCAAAAAATGAAATCTTGCCATTTGCAATGACTTAAATGGAGCTACAGAGTATAATGCTAAGTGAAATAAGTTAGAGAAAGAAAATATCATATGATTTCACTCATATGTGGAATTTAAGAAAGAAAACAAGAGATAGACAATCAAGAAACAGACTCTTAACTATAGAGAACAAACTGATGGTTACTAGAGGAAAGGTGCATGGGGGAATAGGTAAAATAGGTGATGGGGATTAAAGAGCACACCTATAATGACAAGCACTGAGTAATGTATAGAATTCTTGAATCACTGTACTGGAATTAAAATAAAAACTTAATTAAAAAAAAGAATTAGGGGGCGTTTGGGTGGGTCAGTCAGTTAGGTGGCTGACTGTGGCTCAGGTCATGATCTCACGGTCTGTGAGTTCAAGCCCCACATTGGGCTCTGTGCTGATAGTTCAGAGCTTGGAGCTCAGGCTGATAGTTCAGAGCCTGTTTCTGATTCTGTGTCTCCCGCTCTCTCTGCCCCTTCCCTGCTTGTTCTCTGTCTCTCTCTCTCTCAAAAATGAAAATTAAAAATAAATAAAAATAAAAAGAATGAGGGGGGTGCCTGTATGGCTCAGTTGGTCAAGTGCCTGACTATTTCAGCTCAGGTCATAATCTCATGGTTCATGAGTTCAAGCCCCGTGTCAGGGCTGTTAGTGCATAGCCTGCTTTGGATTCTCACTATCCCTTTCTTAATGCCCCTCTCCTGCTCATGCTTACTCACTCACTCTCTGTTTCAAAATAAATAAACTTAAAAAAAAAAAAAAGAATGAGGTGGACAGGCTATAAGAAAAATGAAATGGAATAACACATGTAATATTCTTTGAATGCAGCCTGACACATAATAGTTTCCCAATAAATGGTTGTTATGAAAAATAAATAAATAAAAGATATAAAATGGCAGAAAGAATAAAAAATATATAATCCAATTCTATGCAGTTTACAATAGACTCATTTAAATCTAATGATATAAACAGATTAAGTGAAGGAATGCAAAAAATGTTAAATCAAAAACTTATGAGACAGGGGCGCCTGGGCAGCTCAGTCGGTTAAGCGGCGGACTTCGGCTCAGGTCATGATCTCGCGGTCCGTGAGTTCGAGCCCCGCGTTGGGCTCTGTGCTGACAGCTCAGAGCCTGGAGCCTGTTTCCGATTCTGTGTCTCCCTCTCTCTGACCCTCCCCCGTTTATGCTCTGCCTCTCTCTGTCTCAAAAAAAAAAAAAAAAAAAAACTTATGAGACAAAGGATATTAAATAGCAATAGAATGGTATATCCATGAAGAAGATAAAAACTTATGAACTATTAATACCTAACAACTGAGTCCCCAGATATATAAATCAAAAATTGCCACAAGAGAGAAATGCACAGTTCTACAATAATAGTTGGAGGCTTCAACACTCCACTTTCAATAATGCATAAAATAACCACACAAAAGATTAAAAAAAAAAAAGCTTAAAAAAAGAAGACTTAAATAAAACCATAAGCCAGGTATATCAAACAGACTAAAACAAACACTATACCCCCAAACAGCAGAACACACATTGTTTTCAAGCTCACATGGGGCATTCTCCTAGATCACAGGATAGACCAATAACCATGTCTAAAGAAATTTTAAAAGTTAAAGTATCTTTTTAGACTACAATTCAATAAAACAAAAAGAAAAAAATCAATAACAGAATGAAATTTTTAAAATTCTCAAGTATTTTTTTGGCAATAACTTTTTAGGTACAACATCAAAGACATGATCCATGAAAGAAATAATTGATAAGCTTGACTTTATTAAAATTAAAACCTTCTTTGCTGTAAAAGACAATATTAAGAGAATGAAAAGGCAAGCCACAGAGATAAAATAGTTACAAAACATGATTCTGATAAATGACTACTATCCAAAACATATAGAGAACTCTCAAAGTTCAAAAATAAGAAAACAAACACCTCAGTTGAAAATGGGCAAAAGTCCTGAAAAGAAATCTGATCAAAAATATGGATATGGTAAATAAGCACTTTTTAAATGCTCCACAAAATATGTCATAAGGAACATGGCAAAGGAAAGCCCCAATGATATATAAGTACACAACTATTAGAATGACCCAAATCTAAAACACTGACAACACAAAATGCTGGTGAGACTGTTATAACAGAGCTCACATTAATTACTTGTAGAAATGTAAAATGGTAAAGCCACTCTGAAAATTACACAGATTCTTACAAAACTAAACATGTTCTTACTATACCACCCAACAGTTGTACTCCTTGATATTTACCTAATGGAGTTGAAAACATATGTGTGTACAAAAACCTGCACATAGAACTTTATAGCAACTTTATTCATTATTCATATAAACTGTACATAAAGTTTATAGCTACTTCATTCATTACTGCCAACTCATGTAAGCAACTAAGATGTCCTTCAGTAGGTGAATGGATAAATAAACTGTGGTCCATTCAGAAAATGGAATAGCATTTAATGCTAAAAATAAATGAGCTATCAAGTCATGCAAAGACATGGAGGAATCAAATACATATTACCAGATGAAATAAGCCAATTTGAAAAGGTTACATATTCTATGATTGCAGCTACATGGCATTCTGAAAAAGACAATCCTATGGAGACAGTAAAAAGATGAGTGGTTGCCAAAAGTTAGTGGGGAGGGAGGAATGCATAGAAAGAGTATAGGAGATTTTTAGGGCACTGAAACTCTTCTGGATGATACTATAATGGTGGAAACATGTCACTAAAAGTTTGTCAAGATCCATACAATGTACAATATCAAGTGTGAATCTTTATGTAAACTATGAACTTTGACTGATAATGTTTCTTTTTTTTTTACTGTTTATTTATTTTTGAGAGAGAGAACATGCAAGAGAGAGCAGGGAAGGGGCAGAGAGAGAGGGAGACAAAGAATCTGAAGCAGGTTCCAGGCTCCGAGCTGTCAGCACAGAGCCGATGTGAGGCTGGAACTCACGAACCACAAGATCATGACCTGAGCTGAAGTTGGACTCTTAACCCACTGAACCACCCAGTCGCCCCTGATAATAATGTTTCAATGTAGGTTCATTGATTATGTTAAATGTACCACTGTGGTACAGAATGTCAGTAGTGGAAGAGGTTGTGTGTGGGTACTAGTGGGAGACAGGGAAATATGAGTACTCTGTATTCCCCACTTAATTTTATTGTGAGCCTAAAATCACTTTAAAAATACAGCTTCTAATTTAAAAAATTCAAATACAGGAAATCTTATACAATAAATGGTTCATTGGTGAGTTATATCAAACATTTAAAGAAGAATTAACATCAATCTTACTCAAACTCTTCTAAAAACAGATGATTAGGGAAGACTTGCTAACTTATCCACATTTCACAGCCTTCTATAAAGCTACAGTAATCAAAACAATGTGATATTGGCCTGAGAATAGATGTATAGAACAATGGAATAGAATAGGAAGTCTAAAATAAAATCATGTATCTGTGGACAATTGATTTTTAACAATGGCATAAAGACCATTAAATAGGAGAAGAATATTATCTTCAAAAACTTGTATGGGAAAATCTGGGTATTCTGATAAAAAGAAAAACATTAATTTATACCCCTCTCACTACACATAAATACAAAAACCCACTCAGTTAGATACTATGAGCATGAGAGATATGCCATGCTAACAATAATCAAAAGAAAGTTGTATAATTTCAGACAAATAATCAAAAGAAAGTTGGAGTAGCTGTGCTAATTTCAGATAAAGCAAAGCTTGGAGGAAGGAAAATTATCAAGATAAAGAGGGACATTACATAATGAGAAAGTGGTAAATTCTCCAAGAAGACATTACAATCTTTATTTATGTGCCTAAAAACAGAATGACAAAATATTGAAGGCAAAAACTGTTTAAAACTAAAGGGGGAAACAAATACATTTTTATAGTGGGAGACTTCAGTACCTCTCTTTCAATAATTGATAGATCATCAAGTAGACAAAAATTAGTAAGAATATAATTGACCTAAACAGCAATGTCAATCAATTCAAACTAACTGACATTTAGAGAATACTCTCTCCAAAAACAGTGAAATGTACATATTCACAAGCTCACATGGAACATTCCTGGAGTTAAAACCAATCTTATACATAAGTAATTTAACAAATTTAAAGGATAGAGATCATGCAGGGGCACCTGGGTGGCTCAGTAAGTTAAGTGTCTGACTTCAGCTCAGGTCATGATCTCATAATATGTGGGTTTGAGCACCGCATCAGGCTTTGTGCTGACAGCTCAGAGCCTGGAGCCTGTTTCAGATTCTGTGTCCCCCTCTCTCTCTGCCCCTCTCCCACTTGTTCTCTCTCTTTCTCTCTCTCTCTCTCTCTCTCTCTCTCTCTCTCTGTCAAAAATAAACAAAACATTAAAAATTTTTAAAAATAAATAATAGAAATCATGCAAAGTATGTTATCAGCACACAATAAGATTAAACAAGAAATTAACAATGGATAATAGAAAATTCCAGGAGTTAGAAATTTAAAAGCACACTCCTAAGTACTATGAGAAGTACAAGTCTCAAGAGAAATGTAAAAATATTTTGTTTTAATCAAAATAAAAATATGCTTTCAAAATTCGGGGAACACAGCAAAAGTATCATTTATAGGAAAGTATAGCTCATTAAATTTGTATGTTAGGAAATAAGATCCGAAATCAATAATCTAAGCCTCCATCTTAAGAAACTAGAAAAAAAACAGCAATTTAATCCTAAAGCAATTATTAGAAAGGTAATAATAAAAACTATAGCATAAATCAACGATATTGAAACTAGGGAAGTAACAGAGAAAATTAATGAAGCCAAAAGCTGGTTCTTTGAATTGGTCAATAATTTTTATAAACTTCTAATTAGGAAAACAAACAAACAAAAAAGACATGAATTACCAAGAAAATAAATGAAAGATAGTTCATGACTGTTATTACTATTGAACAATAAAATGAAAATAAAAGAATACTCTGAACAACACTATGCCCACACATTTAAGAACTTAAATTAAATGGCCCAATTCTTTAGAAGACAAACACTATAAAACTTCAGAGAAGGAGAAAAAAAATAATCTGAACTGAAGTATATTTACTAAAGTGTATGAATAAATAATAAATCTCCAAAATTAGGCACCAGGACAAAAAATTCTTAGTAGTGAATTGTACCAAATATTTAAGAAACAAATAATAGCAATTTGCCACAATCTTTTCCAGAAAATAGAAGCAAAGGGAATATTTCCTAACTTATTCTAGGAGTCCAACATTACACCAATATTAAGACCAGATAAATACAAGAAAAGATAATTATAGTTCAATATCTCTTATAAACATAAATGTAGAAATCATCAAGAAAACATTAGCAAATAATATCCAACATATACGAAAAGAATTACATAGCACAGACACTTGGGATTTATTCCAGGTTTTCAAAGCTAGTTCACCATTTGAATATTAATTAAATTAATCCACCACTTCCATAGGTTAAAGAAGAAAACCATGTGACTATATTAATTGATGTAGAAAAAGCATTTGGCAAAATCTAACATCCATGGATTTAAAAAATGCTTATTGAACTAGGAATAGAAGACAACTTCCTCAACTTGGTAAATATCTACAAAAAAACAACACCCAAAATATTAATTGTAGGAAAATGGATGCTTTTATCTAAGAGTGGGAATAAGGCAAGGGTGTCATCTCTCACCATTCCTACTAAATATTGCACTGGAATCAGCCAATGTAAAAGAACATTGAAAGGAAATAAAAATTATACCGATTGGGAAGATAGAAATGAAGACTCTTTTGTGTTGCTGCCTTTGTTTGCAGATGACAAAATTATTTAGAAAATTTCTTAGGATTAACAAACAAAAGGTACTCCTGGAACCTAAAAGCAAAGTATATCAAAGTATATCAAAGTTGAAGTATAAAGATTAATACTCAAAATCAATTGCATTTCCACACACAAGCAATGAACAATTTGAATTTGAAATCTAAAAATTAAACAATACCTCTTACAATACCATACCAAAAATAAAATACTTAGGTATAAATTTAATAAAATGTATATAATATCTAAGTGTACAAAATTTGAAGTGATAAAAAATAAAATATTTAAGTGAATTGAGAAGGGTTTTTTTGTGTGTGTGTTTATGTACTGGAAGATGCTATATTATTAGTAGGTTCAATCTTCCCAACTTTATCATTACATTGGACATAGCTCCAACAGAAATCCCAAGACCATTGCGTAGATGTTAATTACCTGATTCTAAAGATTATATGGAAAGGCAAAACACCTAGAATAGCCAACATAATACTGAAAAAAAATGAAGTTGGAGGAATCTCACTGTCTGATTCCAAGACTCCATATACACACAAAGTAATGAAGACAGGTTGGTATTAGTAAAATAATAACCACATAGATTAGTGGAAAAATATAGAAATTCCAGAAATAAACCCAGACAAATATAGCCTACTGAACTTTGACAATGGAGCAGAGCTAATTCAATGAGAAAGAATAGTCCTTCCTACTTATGTAACCAGAACAACTAGATGTTCATAAGCAAAAACAAAAAAATAAAACTAGACACAGAGTTTACATATTTCAACATAATTAATTCAAAAGGAATGACAGAGCTAAATCTGAAATTTGAAAGTATAAAAAATGTAGAAGAAAACAGAAAACTATTGGTGACTTGGATTTAGTAATGAGGTTTTATTTTTTTAATTAAAAAATTTTTTAAACATGAAATTTATTGTCGAATTGGTTTCCATACAACACTCACTGCTCATTCCACAGGTGCCTTCCTCAATACCCATCACCCACCCTCCCCTCCCTCCCACCCCCCATCAACCCTCAGTTTGTTCTCAGTTTTTAAGAGTCTCTTATGCTTTGGCTCCCTTCCTCTCTAACCTCTTTTTTTTTTCCTTCCCCTCCCCCATGATCTTCTGTTAAATTTCTCAAGATCCACATAAGAGTGAAAACATATGCTATCTGTCTTTCTCTTTATGACTTATTTCACTTAGCATAACACTCTCCAGTTCCATCCACGTTGCTACAAAAGGCCATATTTCATTCTTTCTCATTGCCAAGTAGTAGTCCATTGTGTGTATAAACCACAATTTCTTTATCCATTCATCAGTTGATGGACATTTAGGCTCTTTCCATAATTTGGCTATTGTTGAAAGTGCTGCTATAAACATTGGGGTACAAGTGCCCCTATGCATCGGTACTCCTGTATCCCTTGGGTAAATTCCTAGCAGTGCTATTGCTGGATCATATGGTAGGTCTATTTTTAACTTTTTGAGGAACCTCCACACTGTTTTCCAGAGTGGCTGCACCAGTTTGCATTCCCACCAATAGTGCAAGAGGGTTCCCGTTTCTCCACATCCTCTCCAGCATCTAGAGTCTCCTGATTTGTTCATTTTGGCCACTCTGGCGTGAGGTGATATCTGAGTGTGGTTTTGATTTGTATTTCCCTGATAAGGAGCGACGTTGAGCATCTTTTCATGTGCCTGTTGGCCATCTGGATGTCTTCTTTGGAGAAGTGTCTATTCATGCTTTCTGCCCATTTCTTTACTGGATTATTTGTTTTTCAGGGGAGGAGTTTGGTGAGCTCTTTATAGATTTTGGATACTAGCCCTTTGTCCGATATATCATTTGCAAATATCTTTTCCCATTCCATTGGTTGCCTTTTAGTTTTGTTGATTGTTTCCTTGGCATTGCAGAATCCTTTTATCTTCAAGAGATCTCAATAGTTCATTTTTTCTTTTAATTCCCTTGCCTTTGGGGATGTGTCAAGTAAGAAATTGCTGCGGCTGAGGTCAGAGAGGTTTTTTCCTGCTTTTTCCTCTAGGGTTTGGATGGTTTCCTGTCTCACATTCAGGTCCTTTATCCATTTTGAGTTTGTTTTTGTGAATGGTGTAAGAAAGTGGTCTAGTTTCATCCTTCTGCATGTTGCTGTCCAGTTCTCCCAGCAAAATTTGTTAAAGAGACTTTTTTCCATTGGATATTCTTTCCGCCTTTGTCAAAGATTAGTTGGTCATACTTTTGTAGGTCTAGTTCTGGGGTTTCTATTCTATTCCATTGGTCTATGTGTCTGTTTTTGTGCCAATACCCAGGAGGCACAGAGATCCCCAAACAAATTCACCCCAGGACATCTACACCCAGACACATAATAATTAAAATGACAAGAAATAGTAATGGAGGAAGAATCTTAAAGGTTGCAAGAGAAAAGAAGAATGTTACATAAAAAGGAACCCCCGTGATGCTATCAGATGATTTTTGAACAGAATTTTTGCAGGCCACAGGGACGGGCATGATACATTCAAAGTACTGAAAGGAAAAGTATCTTCATTCAAGAACACTTATTCCAGTAACATTATCATTCAGAATAAGAAGGAAAGATAAATAGTTATGGAAGGAAAAAAAAGTTACAAGTATTAATGATGACAAAACCAGCTTTACAAGAAATTTTAAGGGGGGCTCTGTGAGTGGAAAACAAAAATAATAAGTAAGACTAAGAAAACTAGGAAGCACAAAAGCAAAAAAAAATAAGTATACCTTATTTTTCAAGTCAAGAAAAGCACAAAATAAAATTATTTAACATGTAATACCAAATATCTGAAATGTGGAGAGTAGAGGAGCAAAGAATGAGTTCAAAACTAAGCGACCATCAGCTTAATATAAGCCATTATATGCAAAAGATATATAAACCAAATTATAACCACAAATAAACAGCAATAGATATGCAAACAGTAGAGTAAGGACTTAATTAAAGACTACCAGTAAACCATAATAGAAAGAAAAAAAAGATGAGAGAAAAACTACAAAAACAAGTAACAAATGACAAAAAATACATATCTATAAATAATTACTTTGAACATAAATGGACTAAATGCTACAATCAAAAGGCATAGGTAACAGAGTGAAAAATAATAGTAAAAAATAATAAGACTTATCTATATGCTGACTGTGAGATTCCACCAAAGACTACTGGAATTGATAAGAGAATTCAGTAACACTGCAGGATACAAAATCAATGTTTAGAAGTCTGTTGCCTTTCTATATACTAATAATGAAGTAGTGGGAAGGGAAATTAGGTAAATATTCCCATTTATAATACCACCAATAATAATAAAATCAAGGAACAAGCTTAACCAAAGAGCTAAAAGTCCCATACTCTGAAAACTATAAAACATTGATTAAACAAATCAAAAATAACACAAAGAAATGGAAACATTCTGTGCTTATGGGTTGGACAAACAAGTATTGGTAAGATGTCTGTACTATCCAAAGCAATCTATAGTTTTAATGCAATCCCTCTCAAAATACCATCAGTATTATTCACAGAAGTAGAACAAACAATCCTAATATTTGTATGGAACCACAAAAGACTTCAAATTGCCAAAACAATCTTGAAAAAGAAAAAGAGAACTTGGGGGTATTCCCAATTTCAAACTTCAAGTTATATTACAAAGTTGTAGTAATCAAAACAGGATGGCACGGGCAAAAAATAGACACATAGATCAATGGAACAGAACAGAAATCCCAGAAATAAATGTACAATTATATGGTTAATTAATGTTCAACAAACCAGAAAAGAATATGCAATGGGAAACAGAACAGTGTTGGAAAAGTGTTGGAAAAACCTTTAGAAGTACAAGCAAAAAAAAAAAAAAAAATGAAATGGGACCACTTTCTTACACCATACACAAAAATAAACTCAAAATGGATTAAAGACATAAATGTGAAACAAACCTGAAACCACAAATTTCTACAAGACATCACAGACAGTAATCTGACATCAGACCTAGCAACATTTTTCTAGATATGTCTCCTGAGGCAATGGAGATAAAAGCAAAAATAAACTATTGGGGCTACATCAAGTAAGACAGCCTCACCACATCAAAGAAAACAATCAAAACTAAAAGGTAATCTACTGAATAGAGGAAGATATTTGCAAATGACATAGCTGAAAAAGGATTAGTATCCAAAATACATAAAAACATATACAACTTAATACCAACAAAAATCCACTTAAAAATGGGGCAAAGACCTGAACAGACATTTCTCCAAAGAAGACATACATCTAGATGGCCAACCAACACATGAAAAGACACTCAACATCAATCATCATCAGGGAAATACAGTTGAAAACTACAATGAGATATCACCTCACACTTGTCAGAACGGCTAAAATTAACAACACAGGAAAGAACAGATTTTGGAAAGATGTGGAGAAAGGGGAACATTTTTGCAGTGTTGGTGGGAGTGCAATCTGGTGAAGCCACTCTGGAAAACAATATGAAGTTTCCTCAAAAAATTAAAAATAGAACTGCCCTATGACCCAGCAATAGTGTGTGTGTGTGTGTGTGTGTGTGTGTGTGTGTTATGTGTGTGTGTATAATTCATCCATTAAAAAGAATGAAATCTTGTCATTTGTAATGACGTGGATGGGGTTAGAGAGTATTAGGCTGAGTGAAATAAGTCAGTCATAGAAAGGCAAATACCATATGATTGCACCCATATGTGGAATTTAAGAAAAAAAATAGATGGACATATGGGAAGGGAAAAAAAAAAGAGAGGAAAGCAAACCATAAGAGAATCTTAATGATAGATAACAAACTAAGGGTTGATGGAGGGAAGTGGGTGGGGGATGGGCTAAATGGATGATGGGTATTAAGGAGGGCACTTGTTGTGTTAAGCACTGGGTGCCATATGTAAGTGACAAATCACTAACTTCTACACCTGAAATCAATTTTACCATATATGTTAACTAACTGGAATGCAAATAAAAACTTGGGGGAAAAAAAAACCAGAATCTTGTACAAGAAAATACAACAGCCCCTTTTAAGCTGATATCAACTTCAGTTTGCATAAAATACTCTACCCTTTCTCACTTTTATGCTTTTCATGTCACAGTTTATCTCTTCTTTTTTAATTTTTTTAATGTTTATTTATTTTTGAGAGAGAGAGAGAGAGAGAGAGAGAACAGGGGAGGAGCAGAGAGATAGGGAGACAGAATCAGAAGCAGGCTGCAGGCTCCAAGCTGTCAGCACAGAGCCTGATGCAGGGCTCTTGAACTCACAAGCTGTGAGATCATGATCTGAGGCTGAAGTCAGATGCTTAACCAACTGAGCCACCAACGCGACCCACAATTTATCCCTTCTATATTGTGTATTTGTTAACAAATTATAATAGTTATTTTAATACTTGTTTCCTTTGACCTCATTACTATAGCTAAATGGTTAACACATCTTACAGAATGAGGATGTTCTAAAACTGACTTTATATCTACTTTTACCAATGTATATTTCAGTGTGTTTTCATGTTACTAGTGTCTTTGCATTTCAGCTTGAAACACCCACTACTGCGTTTCTTGTAAAGCAGGTCTAATGACGATTAACTTAACCAATTTTTGTTTGTCTGAGAAAGTTCTCATCATTTCTTAATTTCTATAAAATAATGTTGATGGACAGAGTATTCTTACTTGGAAAACTTTTTTTTAACACTTTGACACCATTACAATCTCTCCTTTCCTTGTAAGGTTTCTGCTGAGAAATCCACTGAGGTTAATAAAGGCTTCTTGCAATTTACAATATTACTTCTCGTTTGTTGTTCTTAGGATTTTCTCTTTGTCTTTGATATTTGATAATTTCATTTTAATGTATATTAAAAACAGTACTTTTTAGTTGAGATAATGAGGTAATAAATTAGTAACATGAACTTGGACCTCCAAGTCTCTCCCCAGATTTTGGAAGCTCTCATCTGTTATATGTTTAAATAACCCGCTCTTCTCCCCCTCTTCTCCTGGAACTCCAATGATTCTGATATTCCTTTTTTTTTTTTTTTGATGGTATCCCATGGATTCTGTACTGTTTCTTCATTCTTTTTCATTCTTTTTCTTTGTTCTTCTCTGACTAGGTTATTTCAAAATTCCTATTCTCTAATTCACTGATATATCATCTGTTTGTTGTATGCTGTTGTTAATGCTCTTCCTTGTGTTTCTAATTTTCATTCATTGAATTATTCAGGTCAAGAATATCTGTTTTATTTTTATAATTTCTATTTCTGTTAAATTTCTCATTTTATTCATATATTTTTAATATCGTCCATAGTTATACAATTTGTCTAAAAGTAGAACATCCTATGATTTAGTATTTAATTGAAAATTAGAGAAAAATTTAATACACTACAGTTTTGTTTTTACATTTTGCAAACAATGCTTTGGTTAAAACAAAGGATTCTGTCGCGTGATCTTGATATTTTGGATTTTAGCATATATTAGGAGCAGAGTTTAAAAATTTCCTGAAACCAATCCTTTCATAATAGAGTTACTTGACTAATTCTTAATTTAAAACGTTAAATTTGGGGTGAATCATGTTTTTACATGTAATGATTAGGAAATACTGAAATTGGTAGAGAATGTTCAAACATATTTATGTATGCTCTTCGTGCATCAGATCTTGTTCTAAGCTCTGTGTATTCTCTCTGTATGTAAAAGATGTAGTCTTAAAATCCTATATAGCCATAGCAAGAATGAAAATAAAAAATATGGAACATGCAGTATTCAAATTTGTTAAAATAGTGGATCCTTTATTAACTACATTTTCAACTAAAATTGTATTTCGAAAGTATGTTTTATATAAAGTACTTAAACCTTTATATTTTAAATTCAAAATATATTGTTGAATAGATTTAAGATTCAAATATAGAATATATATATATGAGATATATATATATGAGATATATATATATATATATGAGAGAGACCAGTAAATATTTCTCTAATATCTTCAAGTTTCTCATTTTTTTCATGCTATATATTATAAAACCTCTGTAAAAAAAATTCAGATAAGGATTTTAACACCATTATATTGAGAAGGAAACTGAGGGAAAGAAGAATTAGTCTTTCACCAAAATGCATAGTATCACCTGGAGAGCTCTGAAAAATATCTTATTATTATATTTAGAGATTCTAATTTAATATTTCCTCTGTTCTGCCAGGATACTTTTTGTTTATTCATTTAATTTACCCTGGGTAGCTCTAATTTTTAGCCAATAATGAGAAGCATTAAATGCACACAGCAACACATGTAATAATAGAGAACCAGATTGCTTCTCAAGGTCCCTGGTGTTGCCCAATATATTGTTCTAACTCTCTCATTAGGAATATATGTATCTCTGTATATATTGACACTGTGAGAAAGCAAATAAACAGTGTATTGTTTTCTAAGAGTGCCAATAAAAAACTCATAGACTGGATTACTTAAATAACATAAACATAATTTTTCATAAATTTTGGAGGTTAGAAATCCAAAATCTATGTGTACATAGGTTGGTTTCTTTTAAGACATCTTTCCTTCACTTACAGATAGCCATTTTCTCTCTATGTATTCACGTTCTCTTCCTTCTCTATGTGTATCTATGTCTTATTTTCTTCTTATAAGAGTACAAGTCATATTGGGGTGCCTGGATGGTTCAGTCAGTTAAGCGTCCAACTTTGGCTCAGGTCATGAACTTGCAGTTTGTGAGTTCCAGCCCTGCGGCAGGCTGTGCTGACAGCTTGGAGCCTGGAGCCCACTTCAGATTCTGTATCTCCCAATCTCTCTGTTCCTACCCAGCTCCCACTCTGTCTCTCTCTCTCAAAAATAAAGATTTTTTTAAAAAAGAATACAAGTCATATTGGATTAGGTCTCACTCATATGATATCATTTTATTTTAATTATGACTTTAAAGGTACTGTCTCCAACTACAGTCACATTCTGGGGGTACTGGGGCTAAGACTGCAACATATATATTTTAAGGGGATACAAATTAGGCCATAACACATTATTTATCTTAAATCAGCATTATAATAACTTATTTTGTAAAATTCACTTTCTCCTTCATTTTTTGAGACTACTTTGGTTAATAACCTGATGTTCGAGCCATCTAAGTAATAGAATAAAGTATGTCTTTTTAAATTTGTTATTTCTCCTTGACAATATGAATTATATATATTTTTTATTCTCTATAATAAGCTCTGCTTTATATGAAGCTTGTAATGGAACAGTTGGTAAGAAACATAAAAATGTGTTACATCTATATTAAGTAACCAACATTAGCTTTGAAATAATATTTCAATAAAATAAATGGAGAAATGAATATTTTTTTACCACATACCTTAATAAGCATTAGCATTGTGTCTACATGGCATATTATCTATCTGGTGTTAATGACTGAATAATTGTTCATTCATTTGTTCATTCAATGGTTATTTCATAAATATCTGGTTTGAGTTCAATACCTTATATTTGGTAATATAAGAGCTATCATAGAAGTTTTAGATACCATGCCTGCTCTCAAGAATGTATCTCTTTAACAAAAGGAGAAAAAAGCTAATGTAAATATGAGACTAAAATAATAGTGTTAGAAGTACAGGGGTGGTATTTTCCTTCAATATTATGTCCAAATTCTCACTCCCTAAGCCTTGGGAAAAAGGATATTCAAAAAGTAAAAGGAAAGATGGAGAAGGTAAAAGAAGACAGGACATGCACCTAGAGTGATGTGATCATTTCAAACCCGTGGTATCAAAATATAACCAAGCTATTATTCATTCATTTACCTAAAGCAAGCTAATGCTTGTGTATTCCAAACTGTATACACAAGTCCTGATATATTCATAAAATAGTAATCTACATGTGACCATCAAAATTCAAAAATAGAACACATTTCTCAAAGGAGGTAAGCTTCACAATAAAATAAATTTGGTAAAAATATTAGTTAAAACAAAATAAAAGTTTGCAAAACAAAATTTATACTAAATAATCATGAAACAATAACACCAAAAAATTGTTCAAATTTTGGTTGTCCTCTAAAAAAATATAAATAATTTGATTTGTCTTTCATCTAATTTAAGATATCCTCCTCATTTGGAGCCCATATATGTCTCTATGTTCACAGTGGCATTATAGGATTTTAATGTTTATTCTTTGTTTCCTTTCTAGCTTCTCTTGTCAACCAACTTGTCTGTTATGTCTCTTGATATAATAAGGCTACATGAACTAATAAAAAATTTCAGCAAAGTTGCATAATACAAAACCAACACACACAAATCAGCTTTGTTTCTTTATGCTAACAATGAACAACGTGAAAAGATAGACAAAACAATTTTATTTACAATCAAAAGAATAAAATATGTAGAAATAAACAATAAAAAGGTGAAAGACTTTTAAGTTAAAGCTATAAAATGTAGGTGCACCTGGGTGGCTCAATTGGTTGAGCACTGGACTTTTAGTTTCAGCTCAGGTAGCGATCCCAGGGTTGTGGGATCAAGCCTCTCCCTCCCTCCCTGCCTCTATCCCTCTGCCCTGCTCACACGCACTCTCTCTCTCTCTAAAATAAAATTTAAAAAAAAACCTATAAAATGTTGAAATAAAATGATAAGATGAGATCTAAATGAACGAAAACCTATCCCATGTTCAAGGATTGTAAGAGTTAACATTTTTAAGATGTCAATAGTAGACCCCAGACTAATTAAACAAAATCCCTATCAAAATTGCAATAGCCTTTTCCACAAAACGGAAAATCAGATCCTCAAATATATGTGAAATTGCAAGAAGTCCAGAGTAGCCAAAACAATATTAGAAAAGAAGAAAAACGTTAAAGAACTCACTTTCTTATTTTGACACTTACTACAAAGCTATAATAATTAAAACAGCATGGTGCTTTTCCTGAGAACAGACATACACAACAATGGAGTATATTAAAAAGTCAAGAAATAAATAGTCACACAATTTCTAACAAGGTACCGAGATCAGTCAGTGTGGAAATTACAGTCTTCAACAAATGGTGTTAAGAAAACTAGATATCCACATGCAAAAGAATGAAGTTGGACCCTTAGCTTAGAACACATAAAAAATTAACTCAAATGGATCAAAGCATAAACTTAAGTACAAAGCCTATAAACTTTTAGAAGAAAACAATGAAAGGAAATTATGACTTTGGATTTGGTAATAATTCCTTGCATGTGACAATAAAAGCACAAACAACAACAAAAATAGATGAATTAGACTTAATTAAAATTAAAAAGGTTTGTGCATATGATTAAGAAAGCAAAGAGACAACCAATGGAATGAGAAAAAATTGCAAATCAAATATCTGAAAAGGGGTTAATATAGAGAATAAAGAACTGCTAGCCAACACCAGCAAACAACCCTTTTTAAAAAAGTAAATGGGGTGCCTGGGTGGCTCAGTCAGTTAAGTGTCCAACTTTGGGTCAGGTCATAATCTCACAGTTTATGGGCTCGAGCCCCACATTAGGCTCTGTGCTGACAGTTCACAGATTGGAGCCTGCTTTGGATTCTGTGTCTCCCTCTCTCTCTGCCCCTCCCCTGCTCTCTCTCTCTCTTTCTTTCTCTCTCCCTCTGTCAGATATAAATATACATTAAAAAGAAAAAGAAAAAGGGAACTCACTCCTATAACCCCTACATCACTCATGCTCTGTCTTTCTCTTTCAAAAATAATAAATATTAAAAAATAAATAAACATTAAAAATGTAAAAAAAAAAAAACTTGACTAGATATTTGTCCAAAGGAGATATACCATGACCAAATAAACACATTAAAAAAATGTTCAACTTCACTGGTCATTAGGAAAATGCTAATAAAACTGCAATGACATATTACTTTACACCTATTAAGATTGTTATTATTAAAAAGAAGAAAATAGAAAATAAAAAGTATTGATGAAGTTATTTAGAAATTGGAATGATTAACCAGTTCTTGTTAGAACATAACATACATATATATCCATAAAAAGTAAAATCAGAGACTCAAACAGACATTTGTATACACATATTCATAGCAGCATGATTCACAATAACAAAAAGGTGGAAGCAAGCCAGACACCCATGTGTTCTTTGACAGATGAATGAATAACCAAAATATAGTATATACATACAATGGATTATTGAGCTTGAAAAAGAAGGGATATTCTGACACATGTTACGACCTGGATACATTTTATTTCATTTTATTTTATTTTTTAAATGTTTATTTATTTTTGAGACAGAGAGAGACAGAACATGAATGGGGGAGGGTCAGAGAGAGAGGGAGACACAGAATCCGAAGCAGGCTCCAGGCTCTGAGCTGTCAGCACAGAGCCTGACGCGGGGCTCGAACTCACGGACTGTGAGATCATGACCTGAGCCGAAGTCGGACGCTCAACTGACTGAGCCACCCAGGTGCCCCTCTGGATACATTTTAAAGACATTACCAGAAATAAACTAGTAACAGAAAGGCAATGTTGAATGACTTTGCTTGTATGAATAACCTAAAAGAGTCAAATTCTTACAGACAGAAAGTAGAATAGTAGTTGCCAGAG
This sequence comes from Felis catus, assembly GCF_018350175.1. NCBI lineage: Eukaryota > Metazoa > Chordata > Mammalia > Carnivora > Felidae > Felis > Felis catus. The sequence goes on from NC_058386.1 coordinate 105,077,503, forward strand.
GCTTGGGTAAAGGAGAATGAGGAAGTAGTATATAATCTTTACAGAGTTTCAGTTAGGAAAAATTAGATAGTTCTGGAGAAGGTTGGTTGTGATTGTTACACAACAATGTGAAAGTGGGGCGCCTGGGTGGCGTAGTTGGTTAAGCGTCCAACTTCAGCCAGGTCACGATCTCGCGGTCCGTGAGTTCGAGCCCTGCGTCGGGCTCTGGGCTGATGGCTCGGAGCCTGGAGCCTGTTTCCGATTCTGTGTCTCCCTCTCTCTCTGCCCCTCCCCCATTCATGCTCTGTCTCTCTCTGTCCCAAAAATAAATAAACATTGAAAAAAAAAATTAAAAAAAAAAAAACAATGTGAAAGTACTGTGACAGAACTGTACACTTGAAAGTTGTAAAAAACAAAAACAAAAACAAATAAAGGCACTTCTAGGTAGATGGTGGAGTAGGAGGATCCTGAGCTCACCACATCTCACAGACAAAATGAGATAACACCTACATCTTAAAACTAACTCTGAAACCAACCTGAAGACTATCAAAACAGACTTTTCACAGTAAACAGTATGGAGGAGGCCACATCAAACAAGTATAGGAATGGTGGAAATGTGGTTGGGAACCAACCCCCTCTATGAGACTAACCAAAAATGGGATGGACACCATAAGCACAGAGAGCAAGAGGATCAGAAAGACCTCTCACCAGGTACTACAGGCAAGGGGAACCTGGACTGCGAAAATGAGTCCTCAAAAACACTTGGCTTTGAAAACCAGTGAGGCTTAACTTTGAAATATTTTGCATTCAGCAGGGCTTAACTCTGGGTACTTTAAAAATCAGTAATCTGGACCAAGGGAAGATGGCAGCGTAGGAGGACGCTGGGCTCACCGCGCGTCCTGCTGATCACTTAGATTCCACCTACACCTGCCTAAATAACCCAGAAAACCGCCAGAGGATTAGCAGAACGGAGTCTCCGGAGCCAGGCGCAGACAAGAGGCCCATGGAAGAGGGTAGGAAGGGCAGCGAGGCTGTGCACGCTCCATGGACTGGCGGGAGGGAGCCGGGGCGGAGGGGCGGCTCGCCGGCCAAGCAGAGCCCCTGAGTCTGGCTGGCAAAAGTGGAGGGGCCTGACAGACTGTGTTCCCACAACAAGCGCGACTTAGCGTCTGGGAGGTCATAAGTTAACAACTCTGCTCAGAAAGCTGGAAGGCTGGAGGACAAAGGGAGGGAGAGCTGCTGAGCCCACGGACGACAGAGCTCAGTTTGGTGGGGAACAAAGGCGCTCGCCAGCGCCATCTCCCCCGCCCATCCCCCAGCCAAAATCCCAAAGGGAACCAGTTCCTGCCAGGGAACTTGCTCCATCCACACAAACACCCAACTCTGCGCTTCTGCTGAGCCAAACCTCCGGCAGCGGATCTGACTCCCTCCTGCTGCCACAGGGCCCCTCCTGAAGTAGATCACCTAAGGAGAAGCGAGCTAAGCCTGCCCCTCCTGCCCCCATGCACCTTGCCTACCCACCCCAGCTAATACGCCAGGTCCCCAGCATCACAAGCCTGGCAGTGTGCAAGTAGCCCAGACAGGCCACGCCACCCCACAGTGAATCCCACCCCTAGGAGAGGGGAAGAGAAGGCACACACACCAGTCTGAGTGTGGCCCCAGCAGTGGGCTGGGAACAGACATCAGGTCTGACTGCGGCTCTGCCCACCAACTGCAGTTATACACCACAGCACAGGGGAAGTGCCCTGCAGGTCCTCATCACGCCAGGGACTATCCAAAATGACCAAGCGGAAGAATCCCCCTCAAAAAATCTCCAGGAAATAACAACAGCTAATGAGCTGATCAAAAAGGATTTAAATAATATAACAGAAAGTGAATTTAGAATAATAGTCATAAAATTAATCGCTGGGCTTGAAAACAGTATACAGGACAGCAGAGAATCTCTTGCTACAGAGATCAAGGGACTAAGGAGCAGTCACGAGGAGCTGAAAAACGCTTTAAACGAAATGCATAACAAAATGGAAACCACCACAGCTCGGCTTGAAGAAGCAGAGGAGAGAATAGGTGAACTAGAAGATAAAGTTATGGAAAAAGAGGAAGCTGAGAAAAAGAGAGATAAAAAAATCCAGGAGTATGAGGGGAAAATTAGAGAACTAAGTGATGCACTAAAAAGAAATAATATACGCATAATTGGTATCCCAGAGGAGGAAGAGAGAGGGAAAGGTGCTGAAGGGGTACTTGAAGAAATAATAGCTGAGAACTTCCTTGAACTGGGGAAGGAAAAAGGCATTGAAATCCAAGAGGCACAGAGAACTCCCTTCAGACGGAACTTGAATCGATCTTCTGCACAACATATCATAGTGAAACTGGCAAAATACAAGGATAAAGAGAAAATTCTGAAAGCAGCAAGGGGTAAACGTGCCCTAACTTATAAAGGGAGACCTATAAGACTCGTGACTGATCTCTTTTGAAACTTGGCAGGCCAGAAAGGATTGGCACGAGATCCACAATGTGCTGAACAGAAAAAATATGCAGCCGAGAATCCTTTATCCAGCAAGTCTGTCATTTAGAATAGAAGGAGAGATAAAGGTCTTCCCAAACAAAAACTGAAGGAATTCATCACCACTAAAACAGCCCTACAAGAGATCCTAAGGGGGATCCTGTGAGACAAAGTACCAGAGACATCGCTACAAGCATAAAACATACAGATATCACAATGACTCTAAACCCGTATCTTTCTATAATAACACTGAATGTGAATGGATTAAATGCGCCAACCAAACGACATAGGGTATCAGAATGGATAAAAAAAACAAGACCCATCTATTTGCTGTCTACAAGAGACTCATTTTAGATCTGAGGACACCTTTAGATTCAGAGTGAGGGGATGGAGAACTATTTATCATGCGACTGGAAGCCAAAAGAAAGCTGGAGTAGCCATACTTATATCAGACAAACTAGACTTTAAATTAAAGGCTGTAACAAGAGATGAAGAAGGGAATTATATAATAATTACAGGGTCTATCCACCAAGAAGAGCTAACAATTATAAATGTCTATGTGCCGAATACGGAAGCCCCAAAATATATAAAACAATTACTCATAAACATAAGCAACCTTATTGATAAGAATGTGGTAATTGCAGGGGACTTTAACACTCCACTTACAGAAATGGATAGATCATCTAGACACACGGTCAATAAAGAAACAAGGGCCCTGAATGAGACATTGGATCAGATGGACTTGACAGATATATTTAGAACTCTGCATCCCAAAGCAACAGAATATACTTTCTTCTCGAGTGCACATGGAACATTCTCCAAGATAGATCATCTACTGGGTCACAAAACAGCCCTTCATAAGTATACAAGAATTGAAATTATACCATGCATACTTTCAGACCACAATGCTATGAAGCCTGAAATCAACCACAGGAAAAAGTCTGGAAAACCTCCAAAACCATGGAGGTTAAAGAACACCCTACTAAAGAATGAGTGGGTCAACCAGGCAATTAGGAAGAAATTAAAAAATATATGGAAACAAACGAAAATGAAAATACAACAATCCAAACGCTTTGGGATGCAGCGAAGGCAGTCCTGAGAGGAAAATACATTGTAATCCAGGCCTATCTCAAGAAACAAGAAAAATCCCAAATAGAAAATCTAACAGCACACCTAAAGGAAATAGAAGCAGAACAGCAAAGGCAGCCCAAACCCACCAGAAGAAGAGAAATAATAAAGACCAGAGCAGAAATAAACAATATAGAATCTAAAAAAAAACAGTAGAGCACATCAACGAAACCAAGAGTTGGTTTTTTGAAAAAATAAATAAAATTGACAAACCTCTAGCCAGGCTTCTCAAAAAGAAAAGGGAGATGACCCAAATAAATAAAATCATGAATGAAAATCAAATTATTACAACCAATCCCTCACAAATACAAGCAATTATCAGGGAATACTATGAAAAATTATATGCCAACAAATTGGACAACCTGGAGGAAATGGACAAATTCCTAAACACCCACACTCTTCCAAAACTCAATCAGGAGGAAAGAGAAAGCTTGAACAGACCCATAACCAGCGAAGAAATTGAATCGGTTATCAAAAATCTCCCAACAAATAAGAGTCCAGGACCAGATGGCTTCCCAGGGGAGTTCTACCAGACGTTTAAAGCAGAGATAATACCTATCCTTCTCAAGCTATTCCAAGAAATAGAAAGGGAAGGAAAACTTCCAGAATCATTCTATGAAGCCAGTATTACTTTGATTCCTAAACCAGCCAGAGACCCAGTAAAAAAAGAGAACTACAGGCCAATATCCCTGATGAATATGGATGCAAAAATTCTCAATAAGATACTAGCAAATCGAATTCAACAGCATATGAAAAGAATTATTCACCATGATCACATGGGATTCATTCCTGGGATGCAGGGCTGGTTCAACATTCACAAATCAATCAACGTGATACATCACATTAGTAAAAGAAAAGATAAGAATCATATGATCCTGTCAATGTATGCAGAAAAGGCCTTTGACAAAATCCAGCACCCTTTCTTAATAAAAACCCTTGAGAAAGTTGCGATAGAAGGAACATACTTACACATCATAAAAGCCATTTATGAAAAGCCCACGGCTAACATCATCCTCAATGGGGAAAAACTGAGAGCTTTTTCCCTGAGATCAGGAACACGACAGGGATGCCCACTCTCACCGCTGTTGTTTAACATAGTGTTGGAAATTCTAGCATCAGCAATCAGACAACAAAAGGAAATCAGAGGCCTCAAAATTGGCAAAGATGAAGTCAAGCTTTCGCTTTTTGCAGATGACATGATATTATACATGGAAAATCCGATAGACTCCACCAAAAGTCTGCTAGAACTGATACAGGAATTCAGCAAAGTTGAAGGATACATAATCAATGTACAGAAATCAGTTGCATTCTTATACACTAACAATGAAGCAACAGAAAGACAAATAAAGAAACTGATCCCATTCACAATTGCACCAAGAAGCATAAAATACCTGGGAATAAATCTAATCAAAGATGTAAAAGATCTGTATGCTGAAAACTATACAAAGCTTATGAAGGAAATTGAAGAAGATATAAAGAAATGGAAAGACATTCCCTGTTCATGGATTGGAATAATAAATATTGTCAAAATGTCAATACTACCCAAAGCTGTCTACACATTCAATGCAATCCCAATCAAAATTGCACCAGCATTCTTCTTGAAACTGGAACAAGCAATTCTAAAATTCATATGGAACCACAAAAGGCCCCGAATAGCCAAAGTAATTTTGAAGAAGAAGACCAAAGCAGGAGGCATCCCAATCCCAGACTTTAGCATCTACTACAAAGCTGTCATCATCAAGACAGCATGGTATTGGCACAAAAACAGACACATAGACCAATGGAATAGAATAAAAACTCCAGAACTAGACCCACAAATTATGGCCAACTCATCTTTGACAAAGCAGGAAAGAACATCCAATGGAAAAAAGACCGTCTCTTTAACAAATGGTGCTGGGAGAACTGGACAGCAACATGCAGAAGGTTGAAACTAGACCACTTTCTCACACCATTCACAAAAATAAACTCAAAATGGATAAAGGACCTGAATGTGAGACAGGAAACCATCCAAACCCTATAGGAGAAAGCAGGAAAAGACCTCTCTGACCTCAGCCATAGCAATCTCTTACTCAACACATCCCCAAAGGCAAGGGAATTAAAAGCAAAAATGAACTACTGGGACCTTATGAAGATAAAAAGCTTCTGCACAGTAAAGGAAACAACCAACAAAACTAAAAGGCAACCAACGGAATGGGAAAAGATATTTGCAAAGGACATATCGGGCAAAGGGCTAGTATCCAAAATCTATAAAGAGCTCACCAAACTCCACACCCGAAAAACAAATAACCCAGTGAAGAAATGGGCAGAAGACATGAATAGACACTTCTCTAAAGAAGACATCCGGATAGCCAACAGGCACATGAAAAGATGCTCCATGTCGCTCCTTATCAGGGAAATACAAATCAAAACCACCCTCAGATATCACCTCACGCCAGTCAGAATGGCCAAAATGAACAAATCAGGAGACTATAGATGCTGGAGAGGATGTAGAGAAACAGGAACTGTCTTGCACTGTTGGTGGGAATGCAAACTGGTGCAGCCACTCTGGAAAACAGTGTGGAGGTTCCTCAGAAAATTAAAAGTAGACCTACCCTATGACCTAGCAATAGCACTGCTAGGAATTTACCCAAGGGACACAGGAGTACTGATGCATAGGGGCACTTGTTCCCCAATGTTTATAGCAGCACTCTCAACAATAGCCAAATTATGGAAAGAGCCTAAATGTCCATCAACTGATGAATGGATAAAGAAATTGTGGTTTATATACACAATGGAGTACTACATGGCAATGAGAAAGAAGGAAATATGGCCCTTTGTAGCAACTGGATGGAAATGGAGAGTGTGATGCTAAGTGAAAAAAGCCATACAGAGAAAGACAGATACCATATGGTTTCACTCTTATGTGGATCCTGAGAAACTTAACAGAAACCCATGGGGTAGGGGAAGGAAAAAAAAATAAAAGAGGTTAGAGAGGGAGAGAGCCAAAGCATAAGAGACTCTCAAAAACTGAGAACAAACTGGGGGTTGATGGGAGGTGGGAGGGAGGGGAGGGTGGGTGATGGGTATTGAGGAGGGCACCTTTTGGGATGAGCACTGGGTGTCGTATGGAAACCAATTTGACAATAAATTTCATATATTGAAAAAAAAAGAAAATGAAAAAGAAAAAAGAAAAAAATGTTCGAACATTTAAAAAAAAATTAGAAAAAAAATAAAAAATAAAAATCAGCAATCTTAGCTCCAGAAGAGCAAAGATGAGAGTGATAAGATAATGAGTCCCCACCCTTAAAAAACAATCATAAAAATAAACTGAGATATAGCATAGAAGTTTGAAAACTACCTGAGGTATATTTAAGGTGTTCTATTTACTAATCCTAGAATATCCACTGGAGGTGCAGGGATCTTTAGGAGACTTTTCCATGGAAAAAAGAAAGTGGTGGTGGGCACCATTTCTGTCTCCTCCCACCCGCCACCGCATAGATAGCCAGACATTTGTGAGAAACAACACTACACTTCTCCCTATCTTATTAGCATCACTTGCCTCACCACTGCATTCTCATGTAGATCCACCCAATCAAAATCACCCCGATTGGTAGGCAGTTCCAAAGCAGTGCCTGCCCTGACTCACTCCGTAGGTAATCCTGTAAGGGACCTGCACTACTCTAAACTGACCCCTGCCCTGGAGAAAATGAAAGATAACCACATACGCCAGTGTACCCACAGCATTATATTAGTTTCAGGTGTACTATATGATTCATTAATTCTACACAATACTCAGTGCTCATCATGATAAGTGTACTCTTAATCCCTCTTATCTATTTCATGCTTCCCCACCTTCCTCTCCTCTAGCAACCGCCATTTTTGTTCTCTGTATTTAAGAGTCTCTTGTTTGTTTCTTTTGTCTTTGTTCATTTGCTTTGTTTCTTAAATACCACATATGAGTGAAATTATATACTAGTTATCTTCCTCTAATCTACTTATTTCATTTAGGATTATACCCTCTAGATCCATCCATATTGTTACAAATGACAAGATCTCAGTTTTTTATGTGTAATATTCTATAGTATATGTATACCAATTTTTAATCCATTTATATATTGATAAAAACAAGTTCCTTCCACATATTGGCTATTGTAAATAGTGTTGCAATATATAGGGTTGCATATATCTTTTCAAATTAGTGTTTTCATTTTATTTGGGTAAATACCCAGTAGTGGAATTACTAGATTATATGGTAATTCTATTTTTATTTTTCTGAGGAAACCCCATACTGTTTTCCACAGTGGCTGCACCAATTTACATCTCTAACAACAGTGCATAAGGGATCCTTTATCTCCACAACTTTTTCAACATTTGTTATTTCCTTTTTTCTGATGTTTATTTATTTTTGGAGAGAGAGAGAAAGCACATGAAGGAGAGGGATAGAGAGAGAAGGGTAAAGAGGATCCCAAGTAGGCTCCACACTGTCAGCACAGAGCCCAGTGTGGAGCTCAATTCCACAAACCGTGAGATCATGACCTGAGCCACAATCAAGAGTCAGATGTTTAAATGACTGAGCCACTCAAGCTCCCCAACACTTGTTATTTCTTATCCTTTTGATTGTAGCCATTCTGACAGGCCTAAAGTGATTACTCATAGTGGTTTCAATTAGCATTTACCTAATAATTAGTGATGTTAAGTTAAGCAGTTCTTCATGTGTCTACTGGTCATCAGTATAACTCCTTTAGAAAAATGTCTCTTCGTGTTCTCTGCCCATTTTTTAACTTGATTATTTTTTTTGTTGATGTTGAGTTGTATAAGTTATTTATGTATTTTGTATATTAACCCATTATCAAATATATCATTTGTAAATATCTTCTCCCATTCAGTAGGTTGCCTTTTTATTTTGTTGATGGTTTCCTTAGCTATGCAAAATATTTTCTATTTTGGTGTAGTCTCAATAGTTTAATTTTGCTTTTGTTTCCTTGCCAAGGAGACCTATCTAGATAAATGTTTCTAAGGTTGAGTAAGAGATTACTGCCTGTGTTTTCCTCTAGGAATTTTATGATTTTAGTTCTCACATTTAGGCCTTTAATGTATTTTTAGGTATGTGTGTGTGGTGTAAGAAATCGGTCCAGATTCATTCTTTTCCATGTAGCTGTCCAGTTTCCACAGCACTATTTATTGAAGAGACTGTCTTTCCCCAATGTATATTACGGCTTCCTTTGTTATACATTAATTGACCATAGGAGCATGGGTTTATTTGGAGACTGTAAAATCTGTTCCATTGATTTAGGTGTCTATTATTGTGCCAGTACCATACTGTTTTGATTACTACAGCTTTTTAGTATATCTTAAAAATGGTATTGTGATATCCCCAGTATTTTTCATTTTCAAGATTTCTTTAGCTATTCAGGGTCTTTTGTGATTCCATAAAATTTTAGGATTATTTCATCTAGTTTTGTAAAACAATGTTGGCATTTTGATACGGATTGCATTAAATCTATTGATTATTTTTGGGTAGTATGTACATTTTAAGAATATTGGGTCTTCCAATCTGTGAGCATGGAATATTTTTCCATTTATTTGTGTCATCATTAATATATTTAATCAATGTTTTATACTTTTTAGAATACGGGTCTTTCATTTGATTGGTTAAATTTATTTCTAGGTATTTATTCTTTTTGGTGCAATTTAAATGAGATAGTCTTCTTAATTTTTCATTTTTCTATTTCATTATAGAAATGCAATGGATTTTTGTACATTTATTTTGTATTCTGTAACTTTATTGAATTCATTTATCACTTCTAGTAGTAGCTTGGTAAAATCTTTAGGATTTTCTATAAATGAAATCATGTCATCTGCAAATAGTAAATTTTTTCTTCCTTACTGATTTAGATGTCTTTTATTTTTCTCTAGTCTGATTGATGTGGTGACAACTTCCAGTACTATGCTGCATAAAATTGATAAGAGTGGAAATCTTTGTCTTGTTCCTGATCATAAAGAAAAAGCTCTCAGTTTTTTCCCACAGAGTATATTAGCTGTAGGTCTTTCATATACAGTATGTATTATGTTGAGGTATGCTCCCTGTAAATCTACTTTGTTTAAAGTTTTTATCAGGAATATATGTTGTACTTTGTCATATCCTTTTCTTGCATTTATTGAGATTATCATATGTTTTTAATCTTTTCTCTTGTTAATGTGAATCTATCACACTGATTTATTTGCAAATATTGACTCACAACTGCATCTCTAGATAAATCCACTTGATTGTGGTGAATGAGCTTTTTAAATGTATTGTTAGATTCAGTTTGCTAGTATTTTCTTGAGTATTTTTTTTAATCTATGTTCATCAGAGATACTGGCCTGTACTTTTCTTTTATGTATTGCCCTTATGTAGTTATGGTATAAGGGAAACCCTTGTCTTGTAGAATGGATTCGGAAGATTTACTTCTTTTAATTTTTGGAATAGTTTCAGAAGAATAACTATTGGGGGAGGAGCTAATATGGCAAAGTATTAAGGGGACCTTGGGCTTATCTCATACCTGGAACACATCTAGATCAACATAAAACCATTTTTGAACACCTAGGAAATTGACCTGAGGATTATTATAGCAATCTGATAATTTTAGGGAGAAAACATGACAGGTGTGGAGAGGCAAACTGTGGAGAGAGCACCCATGATGGGAAGGAGTCATTTTCACAGAGAGGAGAAAGAGATGGGGGATATTGACCAGTGCTTCAGGTTCCTACAAGAAAAACAATCTCCCTATAAGTTTCTAGAAATAAAGAGTGAAAATACAGGGTAATGCACAAGAAACCTGTTCCCCAAAACCATTGATGGGGAAAAAGGAGAAGGTTTCAATACCACAAGTTATATATATATATATATATATATATATATATATATATATATAGTGGAGTGCAGACTCTGAAGTTTTGGAGCTCAATGTCTGATAGTGTTCCCTTGAGGAAGTAGGGTGGAGCCTCTGGAGCAGGCAGTGTGGTCTGAGGATCCCCTGGGTCACATGTGTAGAAGAAGTTCCTCTGCTGGGAGTGCCTTTAGTAGAGGCAATACAACATTTCCACGGGCTGAAGACCCAGAGATCCCAGAAATGGACCCACAAGCTATATGGTCAGCTAATCATCAACAAAGCATGAAAGAAAATCTAAAGGAAAATGACAGTCTCTTCAACAAATGGTGTTGGGAAGATTGGACAGCAGCATGCAAAAGAATAAAACTGGACCACTTTCTCACCACCATAGACACTAATAAATTCAAAATGGATAAAAAACCTAAATGTGAAACAGGAAACCATCAAAATCCTAGAGAAGAACACAGGCAGCAACCTCTTTGACATCAGCCATAGCACCTTCTTATTAGATATTTCTTCTGAGACAAAGGAAACAAAAGCAAAAATGAGCTATTGAGACTTCATAAAAAGATCTACATGCCAAAGGAAACAATCAAGAAAACTAAGGGCAACCTATGGAATGGAAGAAAATATTTGCAAATGACATATTTTATAAAGGGTTATTATTGAAAATCTATAAAAAGTTTATAAAACTCAACATCCAAAAACCAAATAACCCAATTAAACAATGGGAAGAATACATGAATACTTTTTTTCAATGAAGATAACCAGATGGTCAATATACACATGAAAAGATGCTCAACATCACTCATCATCAGGAAAATACAAATCAAAACTATAATGAGATATCATTTCACACCAGTCAGAATGGCGAAAATTAACAACACAGGAAACAGATGTTGATAAGGATACAGAGAAAGGGGAACCCTATTATACTGTTCTTTTGGGGGGATGGGAATACAAACTGGTTCAGACCCTCTGGAAAACAGTATGGAGGTTTCTCAAAAAGTTAAAAATAGAGCTACCTTATGATCCATCATTGCAAATGGTAAGATTTCATTCTTTTTTAAGGCTGAATAATATTCCATTGAATGTACATCTATCTATCTATCTATCTATCTATCTATTTTTCTATCAACACACACAATGGACTATTACTCAGCCATAAAAAACAATTAAATCTTGCCATTTGCAATGATGTGGATGGAGCTGGAAAGTATTATAGTACACAAAATAAGTCAGTCAGAGAAAAACAAATACCATGTGATTTCACTCATAAGTGGAATTTAAGAAAAAAAAACCAGATGAACATAAGGTAAAATAAAAAGAGAGAGAGAGGCAAGGGCTCCTGTGTAGCTCAGTTGTTAAGCATCTGACTCTTGGTTTTGGTTCAAGTTATGATCTCATGGTCATGAGATCAAGCACTGCATCAGGCTCTGTGTTGAGCATGGAGCATATGTAGGATTTTTTTTCTCCCTCTCTCTCTGCCCCCCCCATTTGTGCTCTCTCTCTCTCAAAATAGAAAAAATAAACTTAAAAAAAGAGAGAGGCAAACTACAAAACAGACTTTAACTCTTGAGAACAAACTGATGTTTGCTGGAGGGGAGTTGCATAGCGTGATGGGTTAAATGGGTGATGAGTATTAAAGAGGGCACTTTTGATGATCACTGGGTTTTATATGTAAGTGATGAATCCCTAAATCCTTCACCCAAAACTAATACTACAATGTAGGTTAACTAACTGGGATTTAAATGAAAACTTAAAAAATAATAAATAAAATATTACAAACCTCAAAATAAAATAATATGTATATTAGGACAGAAGAAAGTCTGAAAAGCAATGACATTATACAACCATAACAAAACTTAAATTCAATCAGAAGGCACATATAAAAATAAAGGTGAATGAAAATTCAATCCATTGTTGTTATAGATATAATTGTAAAAATATTATATAAAATTTAAAGTTTTTTTAAAGTTTATTTATTTATTTTGAGGGGCGGAGGGAGTTGGGGAGGGTAAGAGAGAAAGGAAAAAAGAAATAATCCCAAGCAAGCTCTGCACTGTCAGTATGGAGCCCGGTGCAGCGTTCAAACTCATGAAATCAGGAGAATCATGATCTGAGCCAAAATAAAGAGGTGGACACTTAACCAACTGAGCCACCCAGGCACCCCAAAATTTAAACTTTTATCCTAAAGTTTTGTGATATAAAATATTGGCATAATAACCTTGGGATAAGAATATATTTCCTCCAAGGGACACAAACTTTTCAATAGAGAAAAAATTTCATAGTCTAACTATATTAAAATTCAGAGATTCTGTTCACAAAAAAAAACACCAAAAAGAATGAAAACAATATATCTTGAATGGGTAAATATATTTGCCATATATATACTCTACAATGGTCTCATATATAAAATATATATCAAACTATATAATTAATATTAATAAAGCTGACAACCAAATACAAAAATGGGGAAGAGATTTACATAGACATTGCAAAAAAGAGAATATACAGAGAACCGATATACATGAAAATGTGTCAATCTTCAATAATCATGAAAATAAAAAAAATTAATGACACCCAATTATATGAGAAATAATAAAAATAAGGGTGAAGATACCATACTTATTAGAAAGAATGTGAAGCAACTAGAACTATCATCCTTTGTTGATGAATGTGTAAAGTGTTGCAATCCCTTGCACAAGAATTTATCTACAAAAGTTGAATATGATCTAGCAAATTTATTTCCAGATATGTATCAAACAAAATTGGGAGGAAATGTGTACCAAATGACATATATAATATTTTTAGTTACAGCATGTTCCTTCAAATTAAAGAAAACATTGGAAGAACTGAAGGGAGAAATAGCTCCAAAAACACTAGTAGGGGACTTCAATACTTATTTCAGTAGTTGATAGAACAAACAGAAAGTACAACAACAAAGTAGAAGGATTAAACAACACTATAGAGAACTTGGATCTAACTTATAGAGAACACTCCATTCATATATATACACACACACAATAGGACATTATTCAGCTGTAAAAAAAGAATGGAATCTTGCCAGTTGCAACAACATGGATGGAGCTAGAGTATAATGCTAAGGGAAATAAGTCATTCAGAGAAAGACAAATACCAAATTATTTTACTCATATATGGAATTTAAACAAAACAAATGAGGAAAGGAAAGAGAGAGAGAGAGAGAGAAAGATACCAAAGAACAGACTCTTAGCTATAGAGAACAAACTGATGGTAACCAGGGGGAAGGAGGGTGGGAAGAAATGTATAATAGGTAATGGGAATTAAGGAGTCCACTTCTCTTGATGAGCACTGGGAGATGTATGGAATTGTTAAATCAGTTTATTGTATACCTGAAACTAAGATAACAGTGTATACTAACTATAAGGGAATTAAAAGAAAAGAAAGAGAAAAATATATATATGAACAAGTAGATTTCAAATGAAGACATTAAAAAGTTCCTTAAAAATGTAAAAAAAAATCTACCTATTAATAATAAGATAAAAGCAAATTAAAAGTACAGTAAGAAGTATACTCAGAATTTGTGGGAAATGATATAATTTTTTAATCTCTCTGAACTCCCATAGAGCAATTTCTGGCACTCACAGAAATAACTAAATCCATTAAAATCAAAATCATCAAATTAGAGGTAACTTAAATTGTTTTACGACTTTAAGAGGTTTTGGTGAGTATAAATACATTTTTTCAGAAATAGTTTAATGAAATATTGTTTATAATTAACAAGTCCTGAAAGAACAAAATTCTCCCCTTTTACCTTTCTTGGCCAAATATTCTGCATGTTACCTAACAAGCAGTGTTTTTACCTCTAGGCAATAGCTATAGATGATAGAGATGATAGGTAGATGATAGATAGATGATAGATAGATATATACGTAGATACAGAGATAGATACATAGATGATAGATAAATAGATGATAGATATATATAGGTAGAGATAAAGGTATAGAGAGATATAGATCAATATAGATAGATGATATAGTTATACACATATACAGTAGAGATGGAAGCAGTGACAGCATAAGCATTCAATCTTTCTGAAAAATCATGCAGAAAGTGTCAGAACATAATTTGGCTATTGTTGATAGCACTACTATAAACATTGGAGTACATGTGCCCCTATGAATCAGCACTCCTGTATCCGTTGGATAAATTCCTAGTAGTGTTATTTCTAGGTCATAGGGTAATTCTATTCTAAATTTTTTAAGCAATCTCCACACTGTTTTCTAGAGTGGCTGCACCAGTTTGCATTCCCACTAACAGTGCAAAAGAGTTCCCCTTTCTCCACATTCTTACCAACATCTGTTGTTTCCCGAGTTGCTCATTTTAGCCACTCTGACTGGTGAGATAGTATCTCATTGTGGTTTTGATTTGCATTTCCCTGATGATGAGCAATGTTGAGCATCTTTTCATGTGTCTGTTAGCCATCTGGATGTCTTCTTTGGAAAAGTATCTATTCATGTCTTCTACCCATTTCTTCACTAGATTATTTGTTTTTTGGGTGTTGAGTTTGGTAAGTTCCTTATAGATTTTGGATACTAACCCTTTATCCAATATGTCATTTGCAAATGTATTCTCCAATTCTGTTAGTTGCCTTTTAGTTTTGTTGATTGTTTCCTTTGCAGTGCAGCAGCTTTTTATCTTGATGAGGTCCCAATAGTTCATTTTTGCTTTTATTTCTCTTGCCTTCGGAGACATGTCACATAAGAAGTTGCTGTGGCTGAGGTCAAAGAGGTTGTTGCCTGTTTTCTCCTTTAGGATTTTGATGCTTTCCTATCTTCCATTTAGGTCTTTCATCCATTTTGAGTTTATTTTAGTGTATGGTATAAGAAAATGGTCCAGTTTCATTCTTCTGCATGTTTCAGTCCAGTTCTCCCAACACCATTTGCGAAAGTGACCATCTTTTTTCTATTGGGTACTCTTTCCTGCTTTATCAAAGATTAGTTGGCCATACATTTGTGGGTCCAATTCTGGATTACCTATTCTATTCTATTCTATTGGTTCATGTGTCTGTTTTTGTGCCAATGTCATACTGTCTGGATGATTACAGCTTCATACTACAGGCTAAAGTCCAGAATAATGATGCCTCCAGCTTTGATTTTCTTTTTCAACATTACTTTAGCAATTCCAATTCCAAATATCCATTAAGCAATGATTGAATAAAGAAGATGTGATATATATATATATATATATATATATATATATCACATCATATATATAGATCATATATATATATAGATAGATCATATACACACACACACAATGGAATACAACTCAGCAATGAAAAAGAATGAAATCTTGCCATTTGCAGCAATGTGGATGAAACTGGAGGGTATTATGCTAACTGAAATAAGTCAGTCAGAGAAACACAGATATCATATGTTTTCACTCATATGTGGACTGTGAGAAACTTAACAGAAGACCATGGGGGAAGGGAAGGGAAAAAATAGTTACAGAGAGGGAGGCAAACCATAAGAAAACCTTAAATACAGAGAATAAACTGAGTGTTGATAAGGGGTGGGGGAAGAGGAGAATTGGTGTGGGCATTGAGGAAGGCACATATTGGGATGGGCATTGGATATTATATGTAAGTGATGAATCATGGGATCTACTCCTGAAGCCAAGAGCATAGTGTATGTTAGCTAACAAGAGTATACACTGTATGGTAGCTAACTTGACAATACATTATATTTTAAAAAACACTATGTCTTTGTAGTTAATACTATAGTTATGGTAAAATGTATAATACTATAGTTATAGTAAAAAAAATACTTTTTCACTGGTATGAGTGAAAGTATATCCATATTTCTACATGGGTAAAACTCAAAAGCAAAGAAAAAGTGTCAGAACAACTAGACAAAATCAAAATCCCAAGAACAGTATTTAAAACAAATTAGGTCACAGTGTATCTCCACAAATCCTAACATACAAGTTGGTAAGAATAAGCCAACATCAGCCACAACAACGGTATGGATTCAGCGAACATGTGGTATAAAGCAGAGGAAAGAAGTTGGCAACAAATGTATCTGGGTTTAGAAGAATCTCAAAGGGTCCAACAGGTATGCTATGAAAACTCTGGGATTCAAATAGAACAATACTGAAAGTGTTTTTCCAATATGATAGGTGGTATGCACAAGGGCTGCCAGTAAGGTGCTGGACAGATGGAGCAGTTGAGTCTCTATGAGCTCTTGAAATTAAACCACCAGATTTCCCTTCATAGATAGGACCATACATTGAGTAAAATCACTTGGAGTGAAGCCAGGATTTAGCTCATTAGAGATAACAAAGAAAAATGAAAGAGAGAGTCCAAATAAAGGTGGGGGTAGTGTGGGGATTGGAATGAAATCAATAAATCTCAAAATATTTTAGCACTACAAAAACCGGAGGAAAATTTCTTAATGTAAAAATCAAAACTAACTCGATCTATGTTTCCTACTAAAAGTTTAAGAAACTAAATTTCATAATAACTGAGCTATTAAAATTATCAAAATCAAATCTCCCAGAAATAGTTTGCTATTGGAAAAAGAGAACAGGGTGCAGAATACAATCCTTATAAGCAATAAAAGCATATCAAAAAGGAATACCCACAGAATAATCACTGTAACCATCAATTTGAAGTTTACCTAAAAATCATTAAGACAATGATACAAGATGTGAGAGGAAAATATAACTTAAAATTAACCTGAGTTATGAGGTGATAAAATTCAAAACACAAGTTATAAAATATGAAAAAAATCAATTTCTGTATAAAAAGGATCACAAGCATGAGTAAATATTTAAAATGATTTAAGGGAAAAGAGTGTTTAAAAAAGTAATATTTACAATATAAAAAAAAGAAATGGCAAGAGACAAAAATGATTCAAGGAAAAGTGAAAAATAATGAACATTTGTACAGAATAATCAACTTGTATAATAAGATTCCCTGAAGAAGAAATCAAAAGTAGAAGGCAGAAGAAATTATAAAACTCTAATTTAAACAAAATATGATTTGTATTTGCATATTAAAAAGAACATCTGTGAAAACACCCACTTGAGAAAATTCAAATCCATAATGACCAACAATATGATATATTCTTTTGCAATTACTAGGGTCTAAAAAAAGGGTGAAAATGGGTTCCTAGGTAAAAAATTAAATAACATACAGAAAAAAAAATAGTGTAGATATCACGACAAAAAATGTGGTGGGTGGGAAGTGTATATAGAAAAAAAATATTAAAAGCAAAACAAATCCAACAGTACATTAAAAGAATCATTCACCACGATCAAGTGGCATATATTCCTGGGATGCAAAGGTGATTCAATATTTGAAAATTAATCAACATGACACACAACATTAATAACAGATATAATAGCCATATAATCCTCTCAATAGATGCAGAGAAAGCATTTGACCAAGTACAACATGCATTCATGAAAAAACCCTCAACAAAGTAGAATTAAAGGGAACATAACTCAACATGACAAAAGCCATATATGAAAAACCCACAGCTAATAGCATCCTCAATGGAGAAAAACAGCTTTTCCTCTATGGTCAAAAACAAGACAGAGATTTCCATTCTCACCACTGTTATTTAACATACAACTGGAAGTCCTAGTCACAGTAATCAGACAACAAAAAGAAATAAAAGGCATCAAAATCACCAAGAAAGAAGTAAAACATTCACTATTTGCAGATGACATGATACTCTATATAGAAAACCTGGAAGACTCCACTAAAAAATTGCTAGAACTGATACACAAATTCAGTAAAGTTGTAGAACACAAAATCAACTTACATAAATCTGTTGCATATCTATACACCAGTAATGAAACAGCAAAGAGAAAAATCAAGGTATCAATTCCATTTACAATTGCGACAAAAACCATACGATACCTATGAATAAACCTAACTAAAGAGGTAAAAGACCTGTACTCTGAAAAATATAAAATGTTGATGAAAGAAATTGAAGATGATAAAAAGAAATGGAAAAATATTCATGCTTATCAATTGGAAGAACAAATATTGTTAAAATGTCTGTTAGCCAAAACAGTCTACACACTTTTTGAGAGAGAGAGAGATAGAGAGAGAGAAAGAGTGTGTGTGTGTGTGTGTGTGTGTGTGGGTGTGTGTGAGTGTGTGTGAGTGGGAGAAGAGAAGAGGTAAAGGGAGAGGATCTTAAGTAAACTCCATGCCCAGTGCTGAGCCTGACGTGGGACTTGATCTCATGACTGTGAGATCATGACCTTGGCCAAAATCAAGAGTCAGGTGCTTAAACAACTGAGCCACCCAGGCACCCCAGCAATCCTCACATTTAATGCAATCCCTATCAAAATACCAATAGCATTTTATACAGAGCTAAAACAAAAAAATCCTAAAATTTGTATGGAACCACAAAAGAACCTGGAGAGCCAAAGCATCATTGTAAAAGAAAAGCAAAGCTGGAGGTATCACAATTCTGGACTTCAAGTTACATTACAAAGCTGTAATAAGCAAATCAGTATGGTGCTGGCACAAAATTAGACACATAGATCAATGGAACAGAATAGAAGACTCAGAAGTAAACCAACAATTATATGGCCAACTAATCTTTGACAAAGCAGGAAAGAATATCCAAAGGAAAAAGTCTCTTCAACAAATGGTGTTGGGAAAACTAGAGAGCAGCATGCAAAAGAATGAAATCGGACAACACTCTTACACCATACACACTCAAAAAATTCAAAGTGGATCAAAGACCTAAATGTGAGACAGGAAACCATTAAAATCCTAGATGAGAACACAGGCTGTAACCTCTTTGACATTGACCATACCAACTTCCTTACTAGATACATCTCTTGAGGCAAGGGAAACAAAAGCAAAAATAAACTTTGGACTTCATCAAAATAAAAAGCTTCTGCACAGCAAAGGAAACAATCAACAAAACTAAAAGGCAGGGCACCTGGGTGATTCAGCTGATTAAACATCTGACTCTTGGTTTGGGCTCAGGTTATGATCTCACAGTTTATGAGTTCAAATCACTCATCAGGCTATGCACCTGCTTGGCATTCTCTCTCTCTCTCTCTCTCTCTCTCTCTCTCTCTCTCTCTCTCTCTCATTAAATAAATAAATAAACTTAAAAAAACCTAAAAGGCAACCTATGGAAATGGAGAAAATATTTGCAAACGACATATGTAATAAAGGGATAATATCCAAAAGATATAAAGAATTTGTAAAACTCAACACCTCAAAAATGAATAATCCAATTAAACAATGGGCATAGGGCATGGATAGATATTTTTATAAAGAGGACATCCAGATGGCCCACATTCACATGAAAAGATGCTCAATATCACTCATCTTCAGGTAAATACAAATCAAAACTATAATGACATATCACCTCACAACTGTCAAAATGGCTAAAATCAACAACACAAGAAACAACAGGTGTTGGAAAGGATGTGGAAGAAGGGGAACCCTCTTGCATTGTTGGTGGGAATAAAACTGGTGCAGCCAGTCTGGAAAATAGTATGGAGGTTCCTCAAAATGTTAAAAATCTAACTACTCTATGATCCAGCAATTGCACTACTAGGTACTTACCCAAGGATACAAAAATATTAATTGAAAGCTGTACATTCACACCAATATTTATAGCAACATTATCTACAATAACCAAATTAAGGAAACTGCCCAAATGCCCATTTCCTGATTAGTTAATATGATATATATAACACACATATATTCTATTATATATAATAGAATGTTAACAGCCAGAAAAATCAATGAAATTTTGCCATTTTTAATAATTTTGATGGAACTAGAGAGAATTTAAGAAACAAAACAAATGATCATAGGGAGAAAAAAGAGACATACCAAGAAACTCACTCTTAACTATAGAGAACAAACTGATAGCTACCAGTGAAGAGGTGGGTGGGGGGATGGGGTAAATAGGTGACAGGGATTAAGAAGGGCACTTGTTATAAGAATTGAGTGTTGTATGTTAGTATTGAGTCACTAAATTGCACACCTGTAACTAATATTACACTGTGTATTAACTAACTGGATTTTAAATAAAAAGTTAAAAAAATATTAAACTATTCATAATTGTATTGATAGTAGCATAAACTTTTCTAAGACTGCTGTGTATATAGTGTATATAATGTTGAACAAATATGAATAATTATGGAGTATACTCTTTTGATAATCCCAAGTCCATAACATGACATAACATATTTGATGATCTGGATCCACAGTATGGGAGAGAGGGGAGGGAAATATATTGCAATACAAGTCACATGTAAAAAAAAAAAGGATAATAGATTCTTATTCTGAGTCTTGCAATTTTCAAGTGGTAGTATGTGTGTGTATATGCGCGTGTGTGTGAAATCATGAAGGAATGATAAAACTATAAAACAACTGTATGACTATAACAGTGACAATAATTATAACGCCATAATGGTAACCATGCTATGACTAAAAAACAATAACTCTATAAATATAACACTAACAGGAAATAAATGTTATAATTATAACAACTTTATAATTATAATATGAATGTATAACTATAACTGTGAATGTAAAACTTTGACTTTATAATTCTAAATACAATACTATAACACTAGCATTATATTAAAAAAATCAAAGCACTCTCACTATAACCATAAAACTATAAGAAACACCATATCACAAATACCATAAATATAACTATAAATCTAACGCTATTACTATAGATCAATAACAATAACTATAATATAACTATATCTCTATTACTAAAGTATATTATCACACTAAAAAATGACTATAACAATGATATTAACCATAAAACTATAACTATACCTATGTTTCCATAACTAGAATGGACACTAAATACCTAGAACAAGTATATCATAACTAGACCTGTGATTCTATAACAATAAGCATAATTTAAACTAACAACCTTATATCTATAACACTACATTTGTAATTATAAAATAATCACTATAACACTATAATTATTGAACTATATTATGCTATCATTATAAATATATCATTGGAATTATATCAATGATACTATATCACTATACTTATAGCTATTATTGCAATATAATACTAAACTGTAACACTAACACTATAACTATATCATCAACACTGTAATACTAACACTCTACAACTATAGCACTAGAGCACTATAGCTAACACTATGCTAGCAACTATAACACTATAACACTATAAATCCATCACTATTAATATAGTGCTATTACTATAATTATGATGAATGCCATATAATTATAACTCGATTCCTAACACTTTAACCATAATTGAATAACTAAAACTTTACAACACTGTATTTTAAGCATGTAAGTATAAAAGTACCTAAATATTATTCTATAACTGAAATATAAAAAATAACACTTTCTAACTATAACACTATAACCACAGGTATAATAAAAACAATATAATATTAACATTATATTGATTGTGATAACTACAACTACAATTATTACTGTATCACTATAAATATAACTAAAATACTGTAAATACATCTATTTCATTACAACTATAGTGCTACACTATAGCTACAGTGATATAAGAATAAAATAACTATAGCTCTATAACTTGATAAGAGTAAATATAATTCTATATCAATAACTATAGCACTATAACTAGAACTATGACTTATAGCTTGAAACCATGACACTATAACTTTGGTTCCATAACTATTACTCTATAACTAAAGTCATAATCTATTGCTATGATCAAAAGACTAAAGTTATACCCTTATCACTATCTCTATTGCATAACACTATCACTAAGATATTACTATCACTCTTGCAACATTTTTAACACCAAAACTAACATACTGTAACTATTATGCCTCCCATAACACTATAACTATAATACAATATATATGACCATTAATATAATGCCATAATTTAGCTATAACACTAACCTTTATTACATTAACATGATATATCAATAGCATCATATCCATAATTATACCAGTATGAATATTACCTTTACACTTTATTATTATAGAATGATCACTACTGCTATAAAATATACCTGTAATTATAATTCTATGAATATAATTATAACTCTGACCTGTAATTATAATTCCATGAATATAATCATAACTCTGACAATTATAATTGTCAATATGACACTACCATTTTTTCAATAATCTGTAATTTTCACATTAGAACATAGGTTTTGTGTTATAGAGTAATATTTATACTTCTATACTTATAATACTAAAGTTATATAATAGTGCTATACTTTGGGGCGCCTGGGTGGCACAGTCGGTTAAGCATCCGACTTCAGCCAGGTCACGATCTCGCGGTCCGGGAGTTCGAGCCCCGCGTCGGGCTCTGTGCTGATGATGGCTCAGAGCCTGGAGCCTGTTTCCGATTCTGTGTCTCCCTCTCTCTCTGGCCCTCCCCCGTTCATGCTCTGTCTCTCTCTGTCCCAAAAATAAATAAACGTTGAAAAAAAAATTAAAAAAAATAGTGCTATACTTAAACTTAACATTATAACTATAATACCGCCACTATAACCACAGCATGATAATTATAACAATATCTCTATACCTAGTACATTAGCCCTGTGACTGTAACACTAACAATTATACGTCCAACACTGTAAAAATAATTATAGCTCTGTAATTATAATATCACTGTAATAATAGTTATAGCATTATCAAATTGGAGCATTATAAGTACAACAGTACTATATATAAAACTATAGCATGGTAAATATATGACAGCACTATAACTGTTATTTAGTACCTGAATATAATTATAGTCCTATAACAGTAACTTTGCAATACTATAACACAATAATTTTATAATAACTATGATTTTATAGCACTCTTACTATTGTGCTATAATACTAAAACATAACAGCAACAGTATAACTTTAACAATATAACTACAACCATAACATTGTAACTATAACAAAACCATAATCACTACAATATTAAGACTGAAACTGTAACAGTATAACTATAAAATTATAACAGTACATATATAATGATAACAGTATAACTATATAATTATAATCATAATGATGCATCATTAGAAGTAAAAATTATAAATAAAAACATAAATTGATAATTAAACTTTATAATTATTACACTATAACCAGAGTCTGATAACTATAATACTAAATTATATAACACTAACAATGGTTGAAACAATATAACCATAACCATAACATTGTAACTATGATAAAATCACCATCATTAAAACCACCAGGCTATCACCAAAACCATAAAACTATAATTATAACTATAGCAGTACAACTATAGCATTATAGTCACAACTATAACAGTATCACTATAAGACTAACACTATAACTATAGCATAATATCTGTAACACTAGCACTACACTTACAACTATAGGATGATAACTATGAATATAAACAACTCCCTACCATAACATTCTAACACTGTAACTGTAACAACAAATCTTAAATTATTAATAACTGTGATTATTAAATTTAAGTCTATTTTTTTTAATTTTTACTGATTTTTGAGAGAGAGAGAGAGTGTGAGTGGGGCAGGGGCAGAAAGAGAGGGAGACACAGAATCTGAAGCTCCAGGCTCTGAGCTGTCAACACAGAGCCTGATGCAGGGCTCAAACTCACGGACCACAAGATCATGACCTGAGCCCAAGTCTGATGCTTAACCCACTGAGCCACCAAGGTGTCCCTAAAACTCTAAACTTTTAACAGTAACTATGATTCTATAACTTTTACTATATAGTTGTAACCAACTTCTACAACTATATCGCAGTAGTTATAACTATAAAACTGTAACAATTTAATTCTGACCACAATATTGTAACTATAGCATTATAACACTACAATTATAACTGTAATACCATCAATATAATAGGCCCATAATAATTATAATACTAACACTATAACTACAGTGCTAACACTGTATGTATATCATGGCCAACATACTATAACTATAACTCTGTATCTATAACACTATCACTTGTAAGTATAGTTTATCACTATAAATATAATCATAACTCCATAGTGTAATCATAGTGCTATAATAATGCTATAACTTTATAAAACTAAAATTATGGTTATCAATATAATTAAAAGGCTTTCATTACAAATTAATAATGGTAACTCTACTAACTATAACATTACAACTAAATTGCAACATGGTAACTAAAATATAACACAAAACTACATAAGTGTAACTATTAGTGAACACTGTAACTATAGCAGTATTACTATAGTACTCTAAATGTAACTATAATTCCAACTATATTTGTAACAATGTAACTCTATAACTATATAACTATAAACATAACACTATAACTATAGCTCTATAATTATAACTTTATAGCTATTACTTTATTACCATAACACTATATGTATACATATAATAGTCACAGTGTGCATATAATATTCATATTATACACACACTCACAGTAAGCATCCTGGATCACAAATAATTATCTTTAAATACAATTTCCCACTAAAAGAAACAAGGACCAAGGACTCAGAAAAAAAAATTCCAGTTTTAAAGCAATTAATATTCAATGTAAGCCTGGAAGTTCTCATAAAAAATAGGATGATAGCAAACACTATTTGAATCTAATCAAGCCTTAGCAATTACATACAATTTATCTAAAATAGAAGGGATAGAGACACAAGTTAAACAACATGATAAAGAAGTAACCAAATTTATCCAGAATGTTGATTCATTCTACAGAACAAACTGCTCTTTCTTAAAATAACCAATGATATTAAGTAAAGGTTGCTTTAGAGTAAATAAGACACAAAAGACACAACTGACTACATTTTATAAAGCTAATTTGAATCTTAGTTCAAACAATTCAAATTTAAAAATACTATTTTGAGAAAATTGTGTAAATTAGATTATGACCTGGGTGTTATATACAACCAAAAAATAATGGTTAAATTGTTAGGTGTTATGGAAACAAAGGCTATACAAATACAATTTTACACTTTTAGACATGCTTAACAAAATATATAGGAATGAAATGATACCAGAAATCTTTCATGAAATTCTTCAAGAAAAAGAAGACAGAAGAAAAACAAGAAAATAAAATAAAAATAAGGTCAATGAGTTGGCAAAATCTTGATAATCTTAGACTGTGGGTAGTGGCAGTATGGAGTTCATCATGCTGTTCTACATATTTGTAAAGGTTTGAAATGCTTTATAATTATTTTTTTTGGAAAACATAATATGTGGGCATTATAAACAACTTCATTATAATATATTTGAAATTTTTATGGAAAGAGTAGTATCTAGAAAATAATCAAAACAGACCCATGAAGAAATATGAAATCTGAATAATCCCATAATCACTGAAGAATAGAGCAGTAGTCAAAATTTCAGACTGAATTGTCTTCACCAGTTAGTTCTACCAAATATTTAGGAAACACATAATTACAGACTTTTTTTTAACGTTTATTCATCTTTGAGAGACAGAGGGAAACAGAGCACAAATGGGAGAGGGGCAGAGAGAGGAGGAGACACAGAACCTGAAGCAGGCTCCAGGCTCTGAGCTGTCATCACAGAGCCCAATGCAGGGCTCAAACCCACAAACTCTGAGATTATGACCTGAAGACGGCTGCTTAATTGACTGAATCACGCAGGTGGCTCAACACATAATCACAGTCTTAAAGAAAGTTTCCTAGAGACTAAAGATATAGGGACTAATTGCTAACTTATTTGTAAGCTAGTATAACATTAATACCAAAACTCATCAAAGACATTTATGATGGGAAAAATTTCAGGCCAATCTCACATCATGACATATTAGTAGATAAACTATCCTAAGCCGAAACATAAATAAAATAAGTTTAGCAATACACACAAGAAACCAAAGTTGGGTTTCCATAATAAATGCAATTTTGGTTTAATATTAGAAAATAAATAAATATATAATATTACATTAAAGTATAAGAATATATGATGCTTTTAAGTAATTTGAGAAATGCATTTGATAAACTAGGGAGAGAAGTAAACAGTTTACTTGATTAAGGATAGGTATGCTACCAGAAATAACTTTTTTTCAACTAATGTCTATAGTCAATGTGGGGCTGGAACCCACGATCCTGAGATCAAGCTGCATGCTGTACTGACTGAGCCAGGCAGGTAAAGGACAGGTATGTTAAATGTACAACAAACACCATACTTAAATATTTGTTATTGAAAATCTTTCCTTAGAGTTGGGAATGAGTTAAGGATGTCTGATATGACCAATTGTATATGACATTATGCATGAGGTCCTAAACAATGACAGGGTATTAAGGCAAAGGAAGAAGAAAACATAAATATTAGAAGAAAAGAATGAAGTCTATACTTAAAAGTAAATAAATTTTTACAAGACAATCCAAAATGATGCATATAATATTATTAGAAATAACGTGAACACTGTGAAAATTTGCTGGCAATAAAATCAATATAAAAAGAAAATTCGTATTAACATATCAATAATCAGTTAAAAATCTCCAATAATACAATTTTAATATCATAACATATCAATACTAGTTTTAAAATGATAATCGTTAGCAAAATGAGGTAATACAGTAGAAGCAACCAATATAACCAAAAACATCAGAATTGGAAATCCTCTCCTGACCTGTACACACATTGGATAAATGGTAAATGTTACATTTCAGATCAAAGTTAAGAGGATGCACTTTTTAAAATTTAAACCCAAGTTAGTTAACATATGGTAAAATAATGGTTTCAGGAATATAATTTAGTGATTCATCACTAACTTATAACACCCAGTGCTCATTCCAAGTGTCTTCCTTAATGCCCATAACCCATTTAGCCCATGTCCCCACTCAACCTCTCTAGCAACCCACAATTGCTTCTCAGTATTTAAGAGTCTCTTATGGTTAGCCTCCATCTCTGTTTTTATATTATTTTTGCTTTCCCTCCCTTATGTTCATCTGTTTTTTATCTTAAATTCCACATATAAGTGAAATCATATATTTGTCTTTCTCTGAGAAACCTCCATACTGTTTTCCAGAGTGGCTGCACCATATTGCGTTACCACCAACAATGCAAAAGTGTTCCTCTTTCTCTGCACCTTGCCAACATCTGTTGTTGCCTGAGTTGTTAATGTTGCCATTCTGACAGGTGTGAGGTGGTATCTCATTGTGGTTTTGATTTTCATTTCTCTGATGATGAGCAATGTTGAGCATTTTTTCACATGCCCATTAGCCATCTGGATGACTTCTTTGGAAAAGTGTCTATTCATGTCTTTTGCCCATTTTTTTCACTGGATTATTTGTTTTTGGGGGTGTTGAGTTTGATAAATTCTTTATAGATTTGGATATTAACCCTTTATCTGATATGCCATTTGCAAATATCTTCTCCTATTCCATTGGTTTCCTTTTAGTTTTGCTGATTGTTTACTTCACTGTGTAGAAGCTTTTTATCTTGATGAGGTCCCAGTAGTTCATTTTTGCTTTTGGTTCCCTTGCTTCCAGAAACGTGTTGAGTTGTATATTTGAGACCTTTCTTTCTTCTTTGGGAATGCCTAGATTTCTACATACTTCCCTCTTATGACCACCTTTGCTGCATCCCAGAGGTTTTGGGCTGTCATGTTTTCATTTTCATGTACTTTTTCATTTCCTCTTTAAGTTCTTGGTTAACCCTTTCATTCTTTATTAAGATGTTCTTTAATCTCATAGTGTTCATAATCTTTCCAAATTTTTTCTTGTGGTTGATTTCAAGTTTCATAGCATTGTGTTCTGAAAATATCCAAGGTATGATCTCGATCTTTTTGTACTTGTTGAGGGCTGATTTGTGTCCCAGTATGTGATTTATTATGGAGAATGTTCAATGTGCACTCAAGAAAAATGTATATTATGCTGCTTTAGAATGAAATGTTTTGAATATATCTATTAAGTGCATTCGGTCTAGTGTGTCATTCAAATCCATTGTTTCCTTGTTGGCTTTCTGTTTAGATGATCTGTTCATTGCTGTAAGTTGGGTGTTGAAAGTCCCCTACTATTATGGTATTATTGTCAACAAATCTCTTCATGCTTGTGATTAATTGATTTATAAATTTGGGTGTTTCACGTTGGGGGCATAAATATTTACAATTTTTAAATCTTCTTGGTGGATAGACCCTTTAATTATAATATAATGCCCTTCTTCATCTCTTGTTACAGTCTTTATTTTAAAATCTAGATTTTCTGAAATATGTATGGCTACTCCAGCTTTCTTTTGGCAACCATTAGCATGATAGATGGCTCTCCATCCATATACTTTCAATCTACAGGTGTTTTTAGATCTAAAATGGGTCTCTTGTAAGAAGCATATCGATGGGTTTTTTTCTTATCCATTCTGATACTCTATGTCTTTTGATTGGAACATTCAGTCCATTGACATTTTGAGTGAGTACTGAAAGACACGAATTCAGTGCTATTGTGTTGCACTGAAGAGTTGGTATTGTTCTCTGGTCCTTTCTAGTCTTTGTTGCATTTGATCTTTTTTGTTTTGCTTCATCTTTTCTCCACTCAAAGTGTCCCCCTTAAAATTTCTTCTAGGGCTGGTTTAGTGGTCACGAATTCCTTTAGTTTTTGTTTGTCTGGGAAACCCTTTCTCTCTTCTTCTATTAAATTGTTTTTAATGTTTATTTATTTTTGAGAGACAGAAAGAGACAGAGCATGAGCAGGGGAGGGGTGGAGTGAGATGGAGACATAGGATCCAAAGCAGGCTTCAGGCTCTGAGCTGTCAGCAAAGAGCCTGCTGTGAGATCATGACCTGAGCCGAAGCAAGACACTCAACCAAGTGAGGCACCCAGATGCTCCCCTCCTTCTATTTTGAATGACAGCCTTGCTGGATAAAGAATTCTTCTCTGCATATTTTTTTGATTCAGCACCTTGAATATAACCTGCCACTCCTTTCTGGCCTGCCAAGTTTCTGTGGATAGGTCTGCTGTGAACCTGATCTCTCTTCCTTTATATGTTAAGGACTTTTGTCCCCTTGCTGCTTTCATAATTGTTTCCTTGTCTGTGTGTTTTGTGAATCTTACTATTATATGCCTTGGTGATAGTCAGTTTTTGTGGAATTTAATGAGAGTTCTCTGTGCTTCTTGGATTTTGATATGTGTCCTTCCCCAGATTAGGACTTTTCCACTGTGACTTGCTCACATAAAACTTCTGCCCCTTTTCTTCTCTCTTCATCTTCTGGGATTCCTAAGATTTGGATGTTACTCCATTTTAATAAGTTACTGAGTTCTCTAAGTCTTGTATTGTGCTCTTTTGCTTTTGTTTTCCCACTTTTTTTCTGCTTCATTATTCTCCACAATTTTGTCTTCTATATCGTTAATGTGCTAATCTGCTTTGTCTATCCTTGCTGTCATGGCACACATTTGAGATTGCATCTCGGTTATCACACTTTTAATTTCATCCTGACTATATTTTACTTCTTTTATCTCTTCTTTTATCTCTTCTTTAGCTGCCCAAGACTCCCTTCTCCTGCCCAGAAGACTAGGGCAACAGGAGGGAATTGGTAGGGGTATCTCACCACATCCCATCCCCAATTAGAGACACCAAACAACATGACTAAGGGAATCCCCTTCATCCCACTTAGGTACACCAGCAGGGACCGGTTGGAGGCCTAGAAGAACCAGATAAACTAAGTAGGCCAAAATAACACCACAAACGCTCTAAAAATTGAACTCTATTGGAGGAGCCCATAAAAGTGGAATAAAACCTACATGCTGCACCCAAACAGGGTGACTATCTGCTAAAATAAGATATAAGTAGGTCCTAGAGTCTCCAAATATGATAGGCATAGATCTATGATATAACTGAAAGTCATTCAGCATACTAAGAACCAAGAAAATCACAACTTTGATGAGAAAGAACAATCAACTGATACTCATACCGAGAGGAAACAGATGTTACAATTTTCTGACAGGAGTTTCAAAGGCCACCATAAAATTATTCAACAATTATAAATTCTCTTGCAACAAATGAAAAAGTATAAAATCTAAGCAAACAGAAGTTATAACAAGGTGTAAAAGGAAATTATAGAACTGAGAAATGCAATAACAGAAATTTAAAATATGTGCTTGATGGGGTCAATAGTAGAGCAGAGATGAAATAAGATAGGATCATTGAAGTTGAAGACAGAAAAATAAAATTAACCCTTTCTGAAAAACAGAATCCAGACTGGAAAAAAATAAACAAAGCCTTAGACTTGTGGGACAATAACAATAGACTAAATATTCATACCATCAGAGTCCCAGATGAAAAGGAAAGAGAATGAAGCTTAAATACTACTTGAGGAAATAATGAAAACTTTCCAAATATTGAAAATCATAGTGACCTGTTAATCCAAAAGAATAGCAAATCCCACATAGGATAAGCCCAAACAAATCCACACCAAAAAAAATCATAATTAAAATCTTTAAAAGTAGAGACAAAGAAAAATTCTTGAAAGCAGCCAGAGATAAATGAGGCATTACCAATGTGGGGACACCAATTTCAATGACAGAACATTTATCCTTTGTAACCATGCAGGCCAGAGGAAGTGAAAAGAAAGAATTGTCAACTAGAAGTTTGACATCTGGCAAACTCTTTTAGGAATGGGATAAAATAAAAGCATTCTCAAACTAAAAAAAAAATGTGTCTAGTAGCCCTACCCTAAAATATTGGCTTAAGAAAGTTCTTCAAAACTAAAGAAAATGATAAAAAAAAATCTTGGATCATCAGAAAGGAAGAAACAATGAAAGAAGCTAAAATATGTCTATATAACACAGACTTTCAATTTCCTCCTAAATTATATAAATAATATTTGATGATTGAAATACAAATTACATACTAATTCTCATGGAAATGATATTTAAAATCAAGGAAGATAAAAAGACCTAAATGGATGTAAGGTTTTCATATTTGACCCTAAGTGGTATAATATTATTATGAATAGACTTTGATAGATCATATTGTATTATCTATACCAACTACTAAGAAAACTACACAGTTATCTCCAAAAATAAATCCAGATAGAATTCTTAAAATTATATATTAAAATAATCCTTGAAAGGTAAGAATAAAGAAGAGGGAATCTAAGGAAACAAAGAACAAAGAAAATAAGAAAATGACTTCAAAATAAAAACCATAGGCAGGTTAAAAGTAAAAGGTTGGAAAAAGATATATCATGCAAAAATTAATCAAATAAGCACCATATTAATACTAGATAAACATCAGAATAGAGAATATTAGTGGAGACATAAAAGGACATTACATAATGATAAAAAAAATCAATGCACCAGGAAAATATAATAATCTTAAATGTGAGCATACCAAACAACAAAGACTTAAAATATATGAAACAGCCACAGATGGAGCTGAAAGAAAAAATAGAGAAATCCAAGTTTATAGTTGAGGACTAAAAAAACCCCTCTAGACAACTGATAGAACTATTAGAAAACCGGCAATATTACAGAAAATCTGAACTAAATCATCAACCAACAGGATCTAATTGATGTTATCTACAGCACACCAAACAGTATCAATAGAAGGCATATTTTTTCTAAGCACCTGAGGGACATTACAAAGACAGACCATATTCTGGTCAATGAAACCAGTCTCAACAAATTTAAAACTACTGAAACCAAACAGTGTGTTAACCTATCATAATATAATTAAACTAGAAATCAGTAACAGAAAAACACCAAGGAAATATCAAAGCACTTGGAAATGAAACAACTCACTTCTAAATACTCTATGAGTCTAAGACGAAATCACAAAAAAATTATTTTAAGTACATACAACTGAATGTAAAGGAAAAGCATTTTAATATCTAAATACATGGAGGACAGATAAAGTAGTGTTGAGTGAGAAATTAAGGTAAATAAATGTACATGGCAAAATAAGAAAGAAAAAAGACAAGAAGGACTAATATAAAGACTGAAAAAGAGAATATGAATACAAAGCCTGCAGCCATTAAAAAAATAATAAGGGGGCTATTTTAAATTTAAGTTCATATTTTATACAATTTACAAGAGACCGACCAATTTCTTAAGAACCACACAATACCAAAACTCAACCAAGATACAATAGATAATTTTAATAGCACTATAACTAATAAATAAACTAATTTCTTAATTTAGAATCTCTTGGACAAGAAACCCCAAGAGCAAGAAGGTTTGACTGCAGAATTTCAAACATTAACAACAAATTTACATACCTTTTCCAGTAAATACGAGAGTAAACACTTTCAAATTCATTTTATGAAGTCAGTATTATAGACAAAGAATACAAAAAAAGAAAGAAAACTAAATACCATTATCTCTCATGTACTTATATGCAAAAATCCTCCACAAAATATTAAATCACTGTAGTCAACATTTTATTTTTTTACATTATATACTGTGTCCACAGAGATTTACTCAAGGTATGCAAATCTACTTCAAAATTCAAAAACATTGTAGTATACCATATCAACATTATAGAGAAGTAAATGATATGACTATTTCAATAGGTATAGCTGAACATTTGACAAAGTCCAACACCCAT
This sequence comes from Felis catus, assembly GCF_018350175.1. Classification (NCBI taxonomy): domain Eukaryota; kingdom Metazoa; phylum Chordata; class Mammalia; order Carnivora; family Felidae; genus Felis; species Felis catus. The sequence goes on from NC_058386.1 coordinate 105,110,475, forward strand.
TCATAATAAAAACTCTCACCAAGTTAGAATGAGAGGAAATTACTTCAGTGTGATAGAGCATCTACATAACTTACAGCTAACAACATATATAAATGTGAAAGACTGACATGTTTTCCCTCATGAATGAGGCAACGATGGGTGCTTTCACCACTTTCAGTCAACAAAATATTGCAAATTCTAGCCACTTCAATAATGCAACAACAAATAAATAAAAGGGATACAAATTTAAAATGATAAAATAAGACTATCTCTGTTTGCAGATGACATGATTGTCGACATAAAAAATAACAAATAATCTGCAAAATACTAAAATTAGTAAGTGAATTCAACAGTGTCCCAGGATATAACACACAAAATCCATCGCATTTATATATAATAAAAATGAATGTAAAGAGTCCAAAGTTAAATCAATATAATTTGCAACCAGTCCAAAGAAAACGAGATACTTAGGTATACAGTTAAATCATGTACTATAGCTTTATCCTGAAAATGGTTAAATAGACTTTAAATAAATAGACACACTGTGTTCATGGATTATAAGAGACAACATAGTAAAGATGACAATTTACCCCAAATTGCCCTATAGGTTTAATTTATTTCATATAAAAATGATTCGGAATGGTGTTTTGTAGATGTAAACAAGCTTTTAAAAAATATATGAAAAAGCACAAGCCCTAGAATAGATAAAACATATTTAAAAGAATAACATGGGAAAATTACTTAACCTGATATTAAAGCTTAATATACAGCTATAGTAATCAAGATAGCATGTTAGCAAAGGAAGATATCGATAGATAAATGGAACAAAATGGAGGACCCAGAAATAGAATGCTGATTTTTTGAGTATGAACCAAAAATTTGTATTCATATGGTATCATCGACTTAAATTTGTACTCAAATTGTATCACTGACTTAAATATAAAATGCGACGTTATAAAATTTTAGAACAAAAACAAAATTTGGGGAACCTAGGGCTAGTCAAAAAGTTCAAGGCTTCATCAAAAGCATAATCTCTAAAAAGAAAATCTGATAAATTGGACCTCGTTACTAGTAATAACTTTTGCTCTCTGAAAAGCCATATGAAAAGGAGGTAAAGACACACTACAAACTGAAGGAAAATATTTGTAAACAGTATATCAGAAAATAGACTAGTAAATAACATGTATAAAGAACTATCAATGATTATTTCATACAAAAAATGGTAAAGTGGGGAATTCCAGGGTTCTGTCCTTCCATAGAAACAATAAGCTAGTAAACACTGAAAAATGAACATTTTTGGTACTCTGGAATCTAGCTAAAATATATAACAACTAGAGAAAGGCTTAATGAAGAAGCTGTTGCCTTGTGGTAAGAAAGAGCTGTGGCATTTTAAATTTCCTACCTACAATTTTCCATTTCCAAGATTGGTGGTGGCCAGGAAGACCTCACTCTGCACCCCTGATCTGATTGGTGGTACCAGAAAGAGAAATACAACCATTATTTTCAAATAATTGTGGTTCTGTATTTTAACCAATATGGTGGCTCCCTATAAAACTAGTGCAATGGCTTCCCTTTATTTAACCTGATGCAGAGCTTTCCTCAGGCTTGAATAGCCTCCTGGGAAGCATTTGCTGAAAACATTTAAAGTGACAGTTGTTGGCTGCTACAATCTTAGGCCATAGGACAACATTAAGGTTTAGCCATATATAAAATGTAAAACCTAAGAAGTACGTGGTTGGAAAGGAAGATACATGGAAGAATAAAGGATATTTTTACTGGGGGTGAAATACACATAATATAAAATTAACATTTTAAAGTGAAAAACTAAGTGGTACTTAATAAAAACACATTTTCATGAGCAAGCACCTTCATCTAGTTCCAAAACAATATTACCAATCCCATGTTTTGTTTCTATGGACTTACCTATTCTGAGTATTAACTATGAGTGGAATCAAACAATGTGATGTTTTTGTGTCTGGCTTCTTTCACTTAGCTTAATGTGTTCAAGGTTTATCCAGGGCTCCTTCCCCTCCTCAGAATTCAAGATTCTTTTCTCCCCCAAATCACATCTCCACACCTCCTACCTTCCATGATGTGGCCTCTTTTCTTCCTCTAATTGTGTAGTTTGTTCTCTCAGTCCTCAGATAGATTTCTTGGGTGTTCAGAATGATTTGATATCTACCTAGCTGTGTTCAAGGGAGGAGGCAAGCATAGGGTCCCACTACTACTCCACTATCTAAACTCTAACAAAAAATCAAGGTTTATCCAAGTAGTAGCATTTATTAGTACTTCTTCCATTTTACGGCTGGAAAACATTCCATTGTATATGTATACAATAATTTGTTTATCCATTCTTCTGTTGATGGGCATTTGACACTGTTTCCAACTTTTGTAATTGTGAATAATGCTGCTATGAACAATGTGTGTACATGTATTTATTAGAATACATGTTTTCTGTCCTTTTAAGTATATATCTAGGAGTGGAACTATTGGTTCCTGCCAAACTTTTCCACAGTGATGCACCATTTTACATTCTCATCAATAATGAATGATGAGCCTAGTATCTCCATATCCTCACTAAAATTTGTTATTTTCCATCTTTTTATATTACAGTCAACCTAGAGGTTGTAAGCTGGTACTTCATTGTGATGAATGGACTTTTAAAATCTCTACATGTACATGGTTTGCCTGAATGGCTCAGTTGTTTGAGTGTCTGACTCTTGATTTCTGCTCAGGTCATGATCTCACAGTTCATGATATTGAGCCCTATCACTATCAGTGATAGCGCAGAGCCTGATTGTGACTCTCTCTCTCTTTCCCTCCACCCCCACCTGTTTCTCTCAAAATAAATAAAAATTAAAAAAAATATATCAGCACGTACAGGAGAATTTAGAGTAAATTCTCATGCCTAAGGCTGGACAATGTACATGTTCAAGGCTGGACAAATACTGAACAAATAGAGAAGACCCTACCCTTTAACTTCTGGGTAGACATCAGGCTTTGTGAAAGCAAGAAGTGAAGGGCAAAGCAGAATTGTAAGTAGACTGGCTAAGCATTGAAGAAGCTGCTAACACAGAACCAATCTGTAAACATTAGGAGAGGATTATTTTCTTTTTCTTTTGTTTGTTTTGTTCTAGGTTTTAACGAAATTGTGCTAAAACACTACTTGACCAAATGCGGAATGAAAAAGACTCCAGTGGCAATTCACAGCAAATAATACAGAGTTTACAAAAGTAGAAAGACAGTAAATAAGCAACAACAAAATAAACAACAGTCTGTAAGGAGAAACAACCAACCCTGAGAGAGGGAGAGAATCTGATTTCTGGTTTCCACATTATAATATTCAAAATGCCCATGTTTCAACAAAAATTACAAGGCATGTGAAGAAGTAAAAAGTATGGATGAACAATAAAAAATTAGAGTATTAATAGAATTTGTGTTGAAACTGTCTTGAATATGGTCTTATAGATAAGGAAAACTTTGACAAGGAAATAAAGGTAACCAGAAGAATAATGTCTTGCCAAATACAGAATATCAAAAAGAGATAAAATAATAAAAAGAAACCAAATAGAAATTTTGGAGCTGAAAAGTGCCATAACTGCAATGAAATAAATATTCACTCAAAAAGTTCAACAGGTAATTGAAGCACATAGAAGAAAGAATTAGTGAACTTTAAGATAGGTCAATTGAGATTATCCAAAATGAGGAGAGGATCACGCCAGAGTGGCCAAAACGAACAAATCAGGAGACTATAGATGCTGGAGAGGATGTGGAGAAACTCTTGCACTGTTGGTGGGAATGCAAACTGGTGTAGCCACTCTGGAAAACAGTGTGGAGATTCCTCAAAAAATTAAAAATAGACCTATGCTATGACCCAGCAGTAGCACTGCTAGGAATTTACCCAAGGGATACAGGAGTACTGATGCATAGAGGTATTTGTACCCCATTGTTTATAGCAGCACTTTCAACAATAGCCAAATTATGGAAAGAGCCTAAATGTCCACCAACTGATGAATGGATAAAGAAATTGTGGTTTATATACACAATGGAGTACTACGTGGCAATGAGAAAGAATGAAATATGGCCCTTTGTAACAACGTGGATGGAACTGGAGAGTGTGATGCTAAGTGAAATACGCCATACAGAGAAAGACAGATAGCATATGTTTTCACTCTTAGGTGGATCCTGAGAAACTTGACAGAAACCCATGGGGGAGGGAAAGGAAAAAAAAAAGAGGTTAGAGTGGGAGAGAGCCAAAGCATAAGAGACTCTTAAAAACTGAGATCAAACTGAGGGTTGTTGGGGGGTGGGAGGGAGGGGAGGGTAGGTGATGGGTATTGAAGAGGGCATCTTTTGTGATGCGCACTGGGTGTTGTATGGAAACCAATTTGACAATAAACTTCATATATTGAAAAAAATAAAAAACAAAAAAATAAAAGCAAAAAAAAATGAGGAGAGGAAAGAAAAAAGAATAAAGAAAAGTAAATAAACCATAAGAGATCAAGGGAACAAAATATGTCACTAAAAGAGACAGGAGAGAAAATGATGTATTTCAAGAAATAATGGTGAAGAACCTCCCAAATTTGGTGAAAATATGAATATATACATAGCCAAGAAGGTCAACAAACTGTACAGAAAGAAAAATTCAAAGAGATCCATACTAATATACATTATAGTCAAATTGTTGAAAGGTAAAGACAAAGAATTATTTTGGTGGGGGAGGAGTATGGTTGACACAAAATGTTACATTAGTGTCAGGTATACTGCTTAGTGATTTGATAAGTTTACACATCATGTTATGTTCCCCAGTAGTATAGCTACCATCTGTCCCATTAATTGCTATTACAATATCATTAACTGTATTCCCTATGCTCTCTTTTTATCCTGTGACTTATTCTGTAACTGGAGGCCTGTATCTCCCTCTCTCCTTCACCCATTTTGCCCAATCCCCCACCTTCTTTCCCTGTTATCAGTTTGTTCTCTGTATGTATAGTTCTGATTCTGCTTCTTGTTACTCATTTTTTAAATTCCATTCATGAGTAAAATCAAATAGTATTTGTCTTTCTCAGTCTGACTTATTTCACTTAGCATAATACTTAGTCTGTCCATCTTGTCTCAAATGGCATGATATCATGTTTTGTTTTATGGCCATGTAATATTCTTTTGTGTATATATATTCTTATCCATTTGTCTATTAGATAGCTTCCATGTCTTATTTATTGTAAATAATGCTGCAATAAAGATAGGGATGCATACATCTTTTCCACTTGTGTTTTGCTTTTTCCCTGGGTAAATACCAATAGTGGGATTACTGGGCCATATGGTATTTCTAATTTTTGAGGAACATCCATATTTTTTTCCACAGTGTTGTACTAATGTACATTACCACCAACAGTGCACAAGGGTTTCTTTTCCTTCACGTACTAGCAAACACTAATTGTTTCTTGCCTTCTTGATTTTAGTAATTCTAACAGGTGTGAAGTGATATCTCATTGTGGTTTTAATTTGCATTTCCCTGATGACTAGTGATATTAAACATCTTTTCATGTGTCTATTGGCAATATGTATGTCTTCTTTAGAAAAATGTCTATTCAAGTCCTCTGCCCATTTTTTCACTGGATTTTTTATTGTTTTGGTGTTGAGTTATATGAGATCTTTATATAATTTGGATATTAACCCCTTATCAGATATATCATTTGCAAATATGTTCTCCCAATCAGTAGGTTGTCTTTTTGCTTTGCTGATAGTTTCCTTTGTTTTGCATAAGCTTTTTATTTGGATATAGTCCTGATAGTTTATTCTTGCTTTTGTTTCCCTTGTCTTAGGAGATGTATCTATAAAAATGTTGCTATGGTAGGTGTCAGAAAAATTATTGCCTGTGTTCTCTTCTAGGATCTTTATGGTTTCAAGCCTGATGTCTAGGTATTTAACACACTTTGAGTTTATTTTTGTGTGTGATGTTAGAAAGTAGTCCAGTTTCATTTTTTTACATGTAGTCCAGTTTTCCCAGCACCATTTATTGAAGAGACTGTCTTTTCTCCATTGTATATTATTGCCTCTCATCATAGATTAATCAAACATATAAATGTTGTGTTATTTATGGGGTCTCTACCCTGTTCCATTGATCTATGGAACCATAGATCAGTAATTCTGACCTCAAGCCAGTAACCATACTGTTTTGATTACTACAGCTTTGTAGTATTTATTAAAATCTGGAATTGTGATACTTTCAGATTTGTTCTTCCTTATCAGTATTGCTATGGCTATTTAGGGTCTTCTGTGGTTTCATAAAAATTTTAGTATTATTCTATTTCTGTGAAAAAAAATGTTGGCATTTTTATAGGAATTGTATTAAATGTGTAGATTGTGTAATACGGACATTTCGACAATATTAATTCTTTTAATCCACGAGCATGGAACATCTTTCTATTTGTGTCATCTTCAATTTCTTTCATCAGTGTTTTATAGTTTTCAGAGTATAGGTCTTTCACCTCTATTCCTAGTTGGTTTTTTGGTACAATTGTAAGTGTTGTTGTTGTTGTTTTTTTTAATTTCTCTGTTACTTCATTGTTTAGTGTATAGAAATGCTGCCAATTTCTGGGTGTTAGTTTTGTATCCTGGCACTTTACTGAATTTGTTTACTACTTCTAGTAGTTTTTTCAATGGAATCTTTAGGAATTTCTATATATAGTATCAGGTCATCTGTTAATAGTGACAGTATAAGCCATTCTTTACCAATATGGATGCCTCTTTTTTTTTTTCTTGTCTGATTGCTGTGGCTAGTTTTTCTAGCATTATGCTGAATAAAAGTGGTGAGAGTGGACATCTTTGTCTTATTTATGGAATTACAGGATAGCTCAGTTTTTCCTCATCGAGGATGATGATAGTTGTGTGTCTTTAAGATATGTTCCCTCTAGGGGCACCTGGGTAGCTCAGTCGGTAAGTATCTGACTTTGGCTTGGGTCAAGATTTCACAGTTTGTGAGTTTGAGTCCCACATCAGGTGAGCTCAAGCCCCACTTCAGGTTAACACAAGTCCCACATTGGGTGAGCATGAGCCCCACTTTGGGTGAGCTCAAGCCCTGCTTCAAGTGATCTCAAGCCCCAGTTTGGGTGAGCCCCACTTCTCTCTCTATTCCCTCTCTCTCTCTCGCTCTGCCCATTGCTCACTTGTGCCCTCTCTCTCTCAAAAAAAAAAAAAAGATATGCTTCCTCTGAACCCATTTTGTTGAGAGTTTTAATCATGAATGGGTGTTGAATCTTGTCAAATGTTTTTTTCTGTATCTATTGAGATGATCACATGATTTTTATTCTTTGTTTTGTTTATGTGGTATATGACATTGATTGATTTGTGAATATTGAACCATCCTTGCATCCTAGGAATAAATCCAACCTGACTGTGGTGAATGATATTTTTAATGTATTGTTGTATGCTGTTTGCTAATATTTTGTTGTGCATTTTGGCATATATTTTCATCAGGGATATTGGCCTGTAGTTTTAAATTTTTGTAGTGTCTTTGGTTTTGTTATTAGGGTAATTCTGACCTCAAAAGATGTATTTTGAAGCTTTCCTTCCTATATTTTTTGGAATAGTTTGAGGAGAATAAGTGTTAACTCTTCTTTAAGTGTCTGGTAGAATTCACTTGTTAATCAATCTCATTGTGTATTTTTAATTTTTGGTAGTTTTTTTTTTATTACTCATTGAATGTGATCACTTGTAATTGGTATATTCAGATTTCCTATTTCTTCTTGGTTCAGTTTTGGAAGATTGTGTGTTTCTAGGAATTTATCCATTTCTTCTAATTTGTCCAGTTTGTTGGCATATAATTTTTCACAGTATTCTCTTATAATCCTATTTCTGTGGTTTCAGTTGTTAATTCTCTCTCATTTCTGATTTTATTTACTTGGGCCCTTTCTCCTTTTTTCTTAATTAGTCTGGTTAAAGATTTGACAAACTTATTCATCTCTTCAAAGAACCAGTTCTTGGTTTCATTAATTTTTTCTATTGTTTTTTAGTGTTTATGTCCTTTACTTCTCTTCTGATCTTTATTATTTCCTTTTTTCTACTCACCTTCAGCTTTGCTTTTTCTTTTTCTAGTCCTTTAGGTATAAGGTCAGATTGTTTTTTCTTGTTTCTTGATGTAAGCCTGTATTACTGTATACTTCCCTCTTAAAACTGCTTTCAGTGTATCCCAGAGACATAGCAGATCATTATGTTTTCATTTTCATCTGTCTCCATATACTTCTTATTTCTTCTTTGATTGCTTCATTGACCCATTGGTTTTTAACTGACATAACGAGAGATAATCGATGGTAATACATTAATAGTAGAAGATATAAACATTCCACTTACATGAATGGATAGATTATCTAGATGGGAAATCAGTAAGGAAACAACATCTTTGTATGATAATTTGGACCAGATGGACGTAACAGATATATACAGAACACTCCATCTAAAGACAATAGAATACACATTCTTTTCAAGTGCACATGCAACTTTGTCCAAAATAGATCACATATTAGGCCATAAAACAAGCCTTAATAAATTTAAGAAGCTTGAAATCATATCATGCACCTTTTCTGACCACAGTGGTAGGAAACTAGAAATAAATCACAAGAAAAAAACTGGAAAAAAAATACAAACATGTGGAGTCTAAAAGACAATGAATCTTGAAACCAGTAGACAGAAGCTACTTGTTATATACATGGGCCCCTCAATAAGATTAACAGTAAGTTTCTTTTAACAATCCATGGAAGCCCTAAGGCAGTGGGATGAAATATTTATTTAAAATGCAATAAAAATGTCAACAAAGAGTTCTATGTGTTTCAAACCTACCCTTTAAACCAAGAGGAGGAATTAGCACATTAACAGATAAACAATCACTAGTAGAGCCACATAAAGGAAATGCTAAAGGGTATTTTTCAAGTTGAAATGGAAGGACTCTAGACAGCATCCTTAAGCCATAAAGGAAATAAAGAACAATGGTAAAAAAAAATAGTCACATAGCTAAATATAAAAGATGATATTATTATATTTTTGGTATGCATCCTCTTTTTAAATGACAAATTCATAAAACAAGTATGAATGTGCATTAATAGGCACATACTGTGTAAAAATGTAAATTGTTATAACATGAGGAGGGATAGAGCTGTAAAAGAGCTATTTTATACAGTACTGGAAGAAAGTTGCTATTGAGTAAAACTGGGATATTGTAAAGTTCAGATGGTATTTCATTCTCAAGGTAATCCCTAAACAAATATACAGAAAAAGAAAGTGAATCCATTATAGAATAATAATAATCACAAAGCAAAGCATTAATGGATAAATTGAAAAGCATAAAAGATATGACATATAGAAAACAACTAGATGTGGTATATATATATACAATATAACATTACTCAGCCACAAAAAAGAATGAAATCTTGCTGTTTACAATTACATGGATGGAGCTGGAGAGTATTATGTTAATCAAAATAAGTCAGAGAAAGACAAATCCCATATGATTTCACTCACATGTGGAATTTAAGAAACAAAACAGATGAACATAGAGGAAAAAAAAGAGATACAAACCAGAAAATAGACTCTTAACTATAAAGAAAACACTGAGGGTTACTGGAGGGGAGGTGGGTGAGGAGATGGGTATTAAGGAGGGCACTTGTGATGAGCACTGGGTATTATACGTAAGCAATGAATCACTAGATTGTATACCTGTAACTAATGTTGCATTGTATCTTAACTAACTGGAATTTAAATAAAAACTTTGGAAAAGGAAAACAAATAGGAAAATGGCAGAAGTACATCCTTCTTTATAAACAGTTATCTAAAATATAAATGGATTGGGGCGCCTGGGTGGCACAGTCGGTTAAGCGTCCGACTTCAGCCAGGTCACGATCTCGTGGTCCGGGAGTTCGAGCCCCGCGTCGGGCTCTGGGCTGATGGCTCAGAGCCTGGAGCCTGTTTCCGATTCTGTGTCTCCCTCTCTGTCTGGCCCTCCCCCGTTCATGCTCTGTCTCTCTCTGTCCCCAAAATAAATAAACGTTGAAAAAAAATTTTTAATAAAAAAAATAAAATATAAATGGATTAAAGTATCCAATTAAAAGTCTGAGACATGCAGAGTGGATTAAAACATACATGAGCCAACTACATGTTTTCTACAACAGACTTATTTTACATCCAAAGACAAAGAATGAGGAAAAAATATTCCATGTAGTTAGTAAAAGATTTCTAGAGTAGCTATACTAATATCATATAAAATAGATTTTATGACAAAAATATTACAGAAGACAAAGAAAGTATTGATATTATTAATAAAAGGATCAATCCGGAAGATGTAGCAATTATAAACACATAAAACAACAGAGCCCCAAAATACATAAAACAGAAATTGATAGAATTAAAGGGAGATATAGGTCTACAATAAAACTGGAGAATTCAGTGCCCTGCTTTCAATACTCCATTCAACAACTAGACAGAAGATCACTAAGTAAATAGAGGATGTAAATAATACTATAAACTAACTAGACCTACAGGCTTATACAAAACAAGTCACCTCATCCAAGATAATAAATATTTCTTGTCAATTAACATGAAATTCTCAAGGATAGAACACATTCTACGTTATACAACAAGTTTCAATAACTTTAAAAAAGAATGAAATCATACAGAGTGACTTCTTTCACCATGATAAAATGAAACCAGAAATTAACAATAGAATAAAACTGGATAAATCACAAATATGTGCAAATGAAAAAAAAAAAAAACACTTAGATAACCAGTGGGTCAAGGAATAAACCACGTGCAAAATTAAAAAACACCTTAAGATAAATGGAAATGAAAATAGAACGTAATATATCTTATGGGTTGCCACAAAGGCAGTATTCAGAGGGAAATTTATAGTACTAAATACCTACACTAAAATAGAAAAAGATCCCAAATCAATAATATAACTTTATACCACAAGGAACTTAAAAAATAAGAGCAAATTAAATGTAAAACTAACAGAAACAAGAACACAATAAAAGTTATAGGGTAGATAAAATAAATAGAGAAGAGAAAAACAATAGAGAAAATCAACAAAAACAAAAGTTAATTATGTGAAATGAGAAACAAAATTGATAAAACTTTAGTTAGAGTACTTTAAAAAATAGAGAAGATACAAATTACTAAAACCAGAAGTTAAAATGGGGATATTATTATAGAACTTACAGAAACAAAAACGTTTATGAAAGGATACTATGAACAATTCTAAGCCAAAAATTAGATATCATTTTTGAAATAGACAATTCACTAGAAACACACAAACTACAAAAAGAGATACAAGAAGAAATAGAAAATATTACCAGGCCTATTACAAATGCATTGAATCAGTAATAAAATTCTTCCCAATAAAGAAAAATCCAGAGGCAGGTAACTTCACTGAATTCTATCAAATATTTAAAGAATTAACACCAATAATTTTCAAACTCTTCCAAAAAATATAAAAAGTAGGGTTATGGGCTGAATGTTTGTCTCCCCCAAATTTATGTTAAAGTCCTAAACCCCAATGTGAGGTATTGGGAAATGGGACTTTTGGGAGGTAATTAAGATTACATGAGGTCATAAGTATAGAACATGCATGATGGTATTAGTATCTCTTATAATAAGAGATACCAGATTGCTTGCTGTCTCCCACCACGTATGAACAAAATAGAGATCATGTGAACACACACAGAGAAGGTAACCATCTGAAAGCCAAGAAAAGCACTTTCACCAGAACCAGATCATGCTGCTACCCTGATCTTGGACTTCCAGCCATGAGAACTGTGAGAAATAAATTTGTTTTTTTAAGCTACCCAGTCTATGGTATTTTATTATGGCAGCCCAAGTTGAACAAGACAAGAGGGGACACTTCCTAACTGCTTTTATGAGGCAAGAATTACCCTGATACCAAATCCAGATATAAATATCACAAGAAAAAGTAATAGATAAATATACCTTATGACTATAGATGAAAAAATTCTCCACAAAAAAACTAGCAAAGTGAAACCAGCATCATATGAAGAGGATTATCTGCAAAGATCAAGTAGAATTTATCTCTGGAATCAATGGAAATTCCAACATAGAAGTATCAGTCAATGTCAACATAGAAGTATCAATCAATGTAATAAACCACATCAATAAAAGGAAGGAAAAATACATATTTTCATCTCAGTTCATGCAGAAAAAACACTTGAGAAAATCCTGCACATTTTCATGATAAAATTACTTAACAAAAAAAGGAATAAAAAGGAACTTTCTCAACTTGATGTAGAAAATTAATGAAAAATATGCAGCTAACATTAACATCCACAATGAAAATTGATAGCTTAGCTGTTAAGATAAGAAAGAATACAAAACAGGTATGCTCACTTTAAGTATTTCTATTTAACTATTGTGCTGGGAGTTCTAGCCAGAGAAATTAGTCAAGAAAAAGAAATAAAAGAAATAAAATAAAATTGGAAAGGATGAGTAGAAAGAATCTATTTTTTCATATAGCATAATTTTAAAGATAAAAAATCCTAAAGAATCCATGAAAATACTAATATAGTCAATAAAAATAATTCAGAAATTCTGGATGAAACAATATCATTGCAAAAAAATAAGTTATATTTCTATACATTACAAAAAAGAATCTGAAAATAAAATTAAGAGAAAATTCATGCACAATAGCATCAAAATAATACTTAGCAATACATTTAACTATAGAAATACAAGGTATACACATTGAAAATTATTAAAAAATTGCTAAAAGAAATTAAATATCTATACAAATGAAAAGTCACCCCATGTTCTTAACTAGAAGACTAATACTGTTGTAGAAAACAATCTGCAGACTCAATGCAATCCCTATCAAAATGACAATTATCTGTTTTGCAAAAATACAAAAGTTGATCCTAAATTTCATAAAGAATAGCAAAAACAATCTTGCATAAGAAAAACAAACTTGTAGGATTCATACTTTCTGATTTTAAAATATGGTACAAAGCTATGGGAATCAAAATAGTATGGAACTGGCAAAAAATGGATATATAACTCAATGGAATATAATTGAGAGTACAGAAATAAGCTAATAATTCCTTTATCAAATGATTTTAGATAGAATATTCTCTTGGTATAACTGGATATTCACATACTAAGTAATGAAGTTGGACTGCTATCTCACACTTTATTTATTTATTTATTTATTTATTTATTCATTTTGAGAGAGAGAGAGAAAGGAGAGAGCAAGTGAAGGAGGGGCACAGAAAGAGAGGGAGAAAGAGAGAATATCAAGCATGCTCCACACTATGAGGGGCTTGAAGTCATTAACTGTGAGATCATGACCCCAACCAAAGTTGGATGCTTAACCAACTGAATCACCCAAGCACTTCTCAAACCATATTTAAAAATTAAATCAATATGGAACAAATACCTAAATGTAATAGCTAAAACTATAAAACTCTTAAAGACCCATAGGGGCAAATTTGTATGACCACAAATTTGCAATGGATTCTAGATAAGACACCAAAAGCAAAAGGAACAAAGGGGAAAAATATGGACAATTAGATCTATCATTACTAAAGAATTCTATGCATCAAGGAAATCATGAAATGAAGATATCCTATAGAATGGGAGACAATACTTGTAAATTATATATCTGATAAAGGTCTAGTTTCTAAAATTTATAACATATAAAAACCCTTAAAATTAAACACTAAAAAGGCAAGCAACCCAAGTAAAATGGGCAAAGGTCTTGAATAGACATTTTTTCAAAGAAAATATATGAATGGTGAACATGTGAAAAGATGCTCGACGTTAGTCATGATAGAAATGCAAATCAAAACCACAAAAAGATATCACTTCAAACTCTAGGTTGCTTATAATTAAAAAAGAAAGTACATCAATTGTTGGTAAGCATGCAGAAGAATTAGAACCCTTCATTGTTGCTGAGAATGTACATGGTTGAGCTGCTATAGAAAACAGTTTTGTAGTTCCTCAAAAATACAAACAAAATATATCATTCAACAATTCCACCCCTAAAGATAAAGTATGTTATAGCATGGATGGACCTCAAAAATATTATGACAAGTAAAAGATGCCAAACTCAAAAGACCAGCTATTGCATTATTCCACTGGTATAAAGTTTTCAGGACATTCAAATATATAGAGACAGAAAGTTGATTAGTAGTTGCTAGGGGATGGTGGGAGAGGGAAATTGGGAGTGACTGCTTAATGAGCATGGGGTTTTCTTTTTGGGACATGAAAATGGTCGAAAGTAGATAAAGGGAGTGATTGTACAACATTGTAAATGTATTATATTGTACACTTCAAAATGGTTAATTTTATGTTAACTGAATTTGATCTCAATAAATTTTACCAATAAAATAGTTACAAATATTAACAATCCAATTGGAAAACAGGCAAAAGACATGGACAGACATTTACTGAACAGGATAAATAGATGGCAAATAAACACATAAAAATATGTTCAACTTCATTAACCATCATGAGAATTAAAAATAAAACCACAATGAGATATTAATACATACATAGGTAGATATAGAGATAGATGATAGATGATAGATAGATACAGAGAGATCATGACAGTGTAAATTCTAAATGCTGATGAGAATTCAGAGAAAGTGGATTGCTCATACATTGTTGGTGGGAATGTAATATGGTATAGCATTTTATGGAGAATAATTTTGCAGTTACTTATGAAATAAAACATGTAATTGCCATACAACCCAGCAGTTGAACTCTTGGAACTTAACCCAGAAGAATGAAAACTTATTTTTACAAAAAATATCTCTACACAAATCTTCATAAAAGTTATATCCCTAATATCCAAAAATAGAAATTAGTCCAAAATCCCTAAACAAGTGAATGGTTAAACAAGCTGTGGTATATCCATACCATGGAATACTACTCAGTAATGAAAAAAAATAGACATACAACTTGAATGAATCTCCAGGAAATTATGCTGAGTGAATAAGTCAATCTCAAAATGTTATACATTGCATGGGTCCATTTATACTATGTTTTTTGAATTTGCAAAATTATAAAACAACCACCATTGTGGAAAAATCTTACTACAGTGTTATGGTATCTTTATATAGGAAAGATAGTTGTAGGCAACATTGAAAAATTCCCCTTGAGGATAACCATAATTGTGAAAGAAACTATGATATTCTTTTATGGGCACATTTTTTGGAGACCAAGCTTAAGCTTGAAATTTTTAAGAAATGTTTTGAAGTGATGGTTTGAGTTGTGCTTTTGGAAAAGAGAAAAACCTAAAATCTTGAAATGTATCACTTTCTTCAGGTCTCTGCAGAAATGTCATATTAGTGAAATATTTCCTGACCAATGTATCCTCAAAAATCAGCCCTGAAATGTCATATTCTATTTTCCTTCCTTAATTTTTCTGCCCAGCACTTATCACCATCTGACATTATATATATTTACTTCTTTATTTTGTTTTTCTTTCTCTCCACACCATTCAGATATAAACTCCACAAGAAAAGCTTTGTTTTTTTTAATGTGATATTCCTAGTATCTAGAAAGTTACTAAAAATTATACATGTTCAGTTGTTAAATTAATATATGAATAACACATTTGATTATAATTTGATTTGATTATAAGTAAATGCTTTGTCTTTGGATAATTACAACTGCCTTTGTTGAAATTTTATCCCAAATATTTGCTCACAGGAATCATTTTGACGTTAGAAATATTTAAATCATACTGGTTGTAAAATGGTGTATTTGAAATATGTTGTTAGGGTTTTTAACCTAAAATTGCAATATATTTCATTAAACAATAAGGTGTCTTGTTAATATCTATAACCCAGATTAGTGAAAGATCTCAAGTCTTGGGTTATAAACATGAGATAATTTGATTTTTTCCAAGAAGTGCTATCAACTGTTTTCAGTTCAATTCTTGATTTCTTCCTAGGGATAGGTGTCCCTTAACATCTCAGTTAGGGGCGCCTGGGTGGCTCAGTTGGTTGGATGGCCGACTACAGCTCAGGTCATGATCTCGTGGTCTGTGAGTTTGAGCCCCATGTCAGGCTCCGTCCTGAGTGCTCAGAGCCTGGAGACTGCTTCCGATTCTGTGTCTCCCTCTCTCTTTGCCCCTTCCCTGCTTGCTCTCAGTCTCTCTCCCTCTCTCTCAAAAATAATGAATAAAATTTTTTTAAAAAATAATCTCAGTTAAATTCCACAATTTCAATAATTTATAGATATGAAAGTTGTCTCATTTCAATTGTCTTATCCTAGTCATATTAAAATTTAATCCCTTATTCATTTCCAAGTTCTCCTTTAATGCCCACTGCCACCCACTTCTCTCTCCAAGATAATTGATAATGCCAGAAGGGATGGGGAAGTTTTACCTCTTCCAAATCCTCGTCCTTTCCCTGAGAATGCAATTCTGCTATTGGGAAAAATAATACAAAAAGGATTAAAAAATATAGTCCCCTGAGGTGCCTACTCTGACATGGTTTCAGTCATAGCCTTACTTAATCAAAATGCGACTCTAGCTTCTTGTCTAAACTTTGAGGTTTCACGTGGACGGGTATTGGCAACTGACACTGAAAAACGTTCTTTCTAATCTTGAGATTTAGCTACTTCTCACAGCAGTGTGCTGTTTCTCTGATGTACGTACTTTTGCTCCATACTGCAATAGTCACTCTAAGCCTACATTCTCCAAACTCCTCTTATCCTGTGTGACCGTTAATACAAGGACAGTAACAAGTTTAAATTTCTTCCTCTATACTTTTCAGGAATGAGGAATTTCAGGGTGGTGTCCCTTGCCAACTTTCTACATGACTGCTTCTTCATGCCATATTTCTAATGCTATTTCTACTTCTGATAATACAGTATCATTAATCAAAACTAAAAAATTGTACACATTCAACTAGGGATTTGAATGCTGCTGTTCACATCCTATAAGTATGTGTATTTCATAGATGGTATTCTCCCCCCTTGGTGTCTGGGAGGAAAAAAAACATATAAAAGCTATTCCTCTATTGGCTACTATGCATTATTTTGCCTCAACAAGTTCTATTTTATGGATTCTCATGGTGGGGAAAATAGGTGTTTAACAGAGCCCCCCAAAAAAACACTTGTCTATAAATTTAAAATTTAGTTCAGCAAATCCAACAGTTAAATACTGTCTAGCGAGAAGGCAGGAACATAAGTAAGAAGACACCCTTAAATGTTTAGAAAGGTGTTACTAAATTTGACAGAGCATAACAATCTTTTCTTGGAAAGGTGTGTATTTTTTAAAAAATATTTTAGTGTTCAAGATGTTTTAAAGATCCTCTAAAATGAAATTTTACCTATTTTTTTTTACCAATGTAAAACAATAAACTTTCCCATATGCTCTGAGACTTCTCTCACTCCATTACATACCTGATTTACTGTTTAACTGTCTCTCTCCTGTGGCAAACTGTGAGCTATTTAAATGAAAACAATGGGACGTCTATATCTGTAAATTCAGGTGCAAGCTCAGAATCAAAACATATATGGTTCTTATAAAACATTTACTGAATAAACATTTTTAGATCCCATACTAAAGCCTCAATAATAGGAGTTAGCTTTATGTCATTATCTTTCTTTTCTTTATTCATGATGTTTCATGCACACAGTGGCTGACTCTTACACCAGAATTTAAGATATTTAAAGTAAAAAAAAATCTTTCTACATATAAAAAGGAAAGAATAATTTAATGATATACTTAACATTTATAAATAGTTATTAAGTAGTGAGAAATGTTAAGCAGAGTTTCCAGGACTCTCAGATTAGAATTACAATCAGTCACTTTAGTTGCAAAAGTAACATATTTTTTAAATGTTTTTCATCCTACAAAGATAAGCAGCACAGTGCAAGTACTTAGACAAATTTTATTTTTTTATATAGTTCAGTTAGGATTTTCACATAATGCAGCATCAATTTATTGATTTTTAAAATTTTTTAACATTTATTTATTTATTTATTGAGAGAGAGAGGCAGAGCATGAGCAGGGGAAGGGAGGAGAGAGAGAGACAGAATCTGAAGCAGGCTCCAGGTTCTGAACTGTTTATTAGCACAGAGCCTGACACGGGGCTCGAACTCATGAACTGCATGACCATGACCTGAGCTGAAGTCATACGCTGAACCGACTGAGCCACCCAGGCACTCCAATGCAGCAGCAATTTTTATTTTAGTCTAACAAGCCTAACTTTAATTTTATTACCTCAGTAGTTGATTCCTAAGCCCTAATGTGTAGGGACACATTTACCTGGTCTATTTATAAATCTGAATATTGATTTAAAATTTTTCAGCATACACATATATTTATAAATAGTTTGGTACATCAATCTTTCAATTACCCTGATTTTTAGAGGACTATGGATTCCAGAATGGCTGAGAAGTTTCATATCTCAATGAGTAATAAACCATGGTTACATATGAAGTTAAGCATTTCCCTGAAGTGGTGTCATAAGATCCCATTAAAACATCACTGAAGCATTATATAATATTACCCTTCCAAACACAATGTAGGCACTGTTAAAAATTATTTATGGTTAATTCAAACTAACAAAAAAGATAGATAAGATCATTAATGTAGCCATTATGATGGTGGCTCAAAATTCTGTCTTGTGAGATACTGGACTTTTTCAATTATCAGTGGCCTAATATTTAAAAAAAATAAGGCATCACATTACATAAAAAGAAAAGATAAAGAATGACTTTTTTCTTTTCTGTAACATTCTACCAGGACTATCATTTCTATAATGATATTTTTTATTGAGTTGTACTTATATCTTTTACAAACTGCTTTTATCTATTCCCAGCTTCCTTATAACAACTTCTTAAGAAGTCTAATGCAGATTTATCCTGTAATCAATGAATAAAAACTTAATTGGTATATGCTATGTACCCAGCATTGTGCTAGGTGCTCTGGGTACTATAAAGAAGTATAAATATAATACTAAAATGTATAATAATAGGAAATGGTTATTTAAGTGATGTTTTGTAATGAGTAGCCCATTTTCTTTACACCTTGGTTTAACTATGACTCAGTCGGGACCACTTTGGCTTCTAGACTAACAAGAGCAAACCATTTTTCATGAAAGTTTATTATCTGTGCACTTTTCAGGATAAATTTATAATTAAACATTTAGAGTAATTCAACACATTTCTACAAACACACACATACACAAGAGGAAAAAATAACATACAAAAAGTAAGAGATGATGATGGTTCAAAAAGAACTTATATTTTCCTAAAAATTATCTAGCAAAAAGAAAAAAATATTTTTCTTCCTGGAACTAAACATACTTACCTAAAAGTATAGTAAAAGGCACATCATTAAAATACAAATGTTATAGATTCTGTAATTAATATATTCATGTTTCAGTATTTTATTTGTTTATTTCTAATATAACTTATTGTCAAGTTGGCTAACACACAGTATATGCAGTGTGCTCTTGGTTTTGGTCGTAGATTCCCATGATTCTTTGCTTACATATAACACCCAAGTGCTCATTCCAACAAGTGCCCTCCTCAGTGCCCATCACCCATTTTCATACATTTAAAATTTTTTTTCAACGTTTATTTATTTTTGGGACAGAGAGAGACAGAGCATGAACGGGGGAGGGGCAGAGAGAGAGGGAGACACAGAATCGGAAACAGGCTCCAGGCTCTGAGCCATCAGCCCAGAGCCCGACGCGGGGCTCGAACTCACGGATCGCGAGATCGTGACCTGGCTGAAGTCGGACGCTTAACCGACTGCGCCACCCAGGCGCCCCTTTTTTTTTTTTTAATTTTTTTTCAACGTTTATTTATTTTTGGGACAGAGAGAATATTTTAGAAATTTACTCTATATACTCTTTTAAAACAGTGTCATTAAAATATAATGATATCTACAGTATTTTCAAATATTTTAATTATTTTTAAGCTTAGTGGGAAACATAGATACCTGAAATATATAAGGTATATTTCACAAACTCATTTAAAATGAGTATAGCTTTCTCCAGTTAAAATTAAAAAAAGAAGAGTATCTCCCAAGTCTATCATGATAACCACATGTCAAAATGGAGGATATTTTATTTCAGGTTACAACAAAACATCCATGAAATACAGTTAATATACATATTGCAACATAATTGTAACTATAGGCAAGAGATATAATTTTACTCTAAAAATTTTCAAACACCAATATTTTTTGTATCATGATGATTTATAACAAGATATGTATCTTCATTTGTTCCATAAATTCCCTTTAGTGCCTACTACCAACTTCAAGAGGATGCATTAGTCACAAAATTAATTGCTGCAATTCAATGCCAACATCACTTTTTGTACAAATGGCAACTTAAGTAATTATGCAATAGGCTGTAACTAACTGAAATATGAATATTACCCATTTGTCCCATTGCTCTTCAGATCTGCTACATGATTGTTAATGTTCACAACAGTTCAGTAATTGAATTACAGAACATTAGCTACATGATTATTACAATCATAAACTGCCATAGAATGAAAGTCCATGAAATAAAATCCCAAATTCAGTTTGTAAAATAAAATCCTAACATAACATTTGCTCTTTTCTCTATGCCCTCTACCTTAAAAAGTTTACAACAATGATGTCCACATTTCATGAATAATATGCTCAGTGAAACTACTTTTATTTCATGGAGGCTTTCAAATATTCCTATATATAAAATCAGTGATTGACCCATTTCCCCCTTACTCTTGCCGATGTGACCTCTCAAACCAAATCCTGTCATATTCATTTCCTAGACCCCAACTTTTAGACTTAATTACACCATAATTCCTGAGTTATCTCTAGCTCCCTAATCCCTCCTGTGGTGGGTTAGTTTACTCTGTGTGTGCTCTGCACTATTTTCCTTTGATATGATTCATTTCTTCTCAATTCACAAGCTATCACCACATCTCAAATTACTAGAGTAAAGATAGACTTTCAAATAAATAGTGCAGAGACAAGAGTGCCCGTATCTTATTATAACACAAGAATAGAATAAATTGCAAATGTAGTAGAGATTTAGATGTAAAAGAAAATATTAAAGCCAAGTAAGCACTAGAAGAGAATATGAGTGAGATATCCTTTAAATTTTATATAGGGAAAATCTTCCTAATTGTAACTAAAAATTTATGAACATATATGTAATGACTTCCAGGACATAGTATTAAGTGAAACAAACAAACAAAAACAAGACTATAGTACTCTTTGTTTAAGAAATGGGGATATAAAAAATAAACATGGGGTCGCCTGGGTGACTCAGTTGATTAAGTGCCCAACTCTTGATTTGAGCTCAGGTCATGATCTCACAATTTATGAGACGGAGTCCCAGATTAAGCGTCATGTTGACAGCACAGAGCCTGCTCAGGATTCTCTCTCTTTCTCTCTATGCCCCTCCCCCACTCACTCATGTGGTCTGTCACTCAAAATAAATAAATTTAAAAAAATAAAAATGAACATTTATCTGCTCATTTGTGCAAAATATAAAATATACTGAAAACTGAATAGATTGGTTATCTATACGTGGCAGGTGGAAAGGAAGTGGCAATAATGGAGGAATTGGAATTGTGTAGCAGAGATTAGGAAGAATGATACTTTTCAGAAAGTCTGAATCTTAGAACTCTATTAATGTCTCATATAAACTTCATATGCTAAACATAAACAAATAATTAAAACCAACCAGAATTAAGAGGAGGGGGCTCGAATGAAATTCAAACAGTAATGAATGGATCCAATTTATAAATAAATGACACAACTTCACTAAAGGAACTGGGAAAATAAATCATGTTAATAAAATCTGCAAATACTGTAGATAATGGAACCCAGTACAATGAGTATACCTAGCATCCAGATCTTGGTCTCTAAATACCATTCTTCAATAAAAGTTATGACAGGCCTCAGGAAAAGTGGTGATGGATCCAGGTCTAGGACAGGGAAAATGCAAGAGCAGATTGAAGTAATTTGTGCTTCACAGAAAGTAATAAAATCCTTTAAAAAAGATAGGGCCTGTAAAAAGAATACAGGAAAGAATTCTGGTCTCACAACATGGAATAGATTCATTTATCCCTGCTATTTCCACTAAGTAAAACTATAAACCTTGTAAAAATCATGAGAATCAACCAAAGGATAACCTGGGAAAGTAATAAGGGGAAGATAGAATGCCTGAAGACCCAAGGTCTAGAGAAAGAACATAGTAGCAATGTGTCTTAGGATGCCTGACCTAAAAGCACAAGTAGTTTAGGTCCAGAGAGTCCTGATAGCCAATGTAGCAACAAAACCTAGCAATGAGCTCAGGTATGATCATTCTTATCCAGAAGGTAATGGAGTTTTACCAAAAAAAACAGGAAAACTCAGGAACACTGGCAAAAAAGACCAATCACTAGTCAACTGAAATTAAGTTTCTAGGATAACCACTGTCCTTCCCTGGAAGACAGGAGATCTCACTTCCCATATCTAGACACATTGGTCAGGCAGGTAGCAGTAGCAGCACTGTCAAGGGGGTCCTGCCACAACAAGTACCCCACTCTGGAAGCTTCATCATCTCCACCAGTCCTGACACTTGATTTCCCTATCTAGGTATACCAGGAGGCCAGGTGGTTCAGGAAAGGGAGATCCAATCATTACAGTCTCCAGAACTATACACACTTATAATCTTCATGAGTCAGAGAAGCCCTTTCCACAAGTAGACACACAGCTAGGGTTTCCTGAACAAAACAACAGCCTGGGCCCAAAATTACACCTCATTTCTTCAAGCTGGAGAATCCTTTATTCAACCTAGAAACATCACATGGACAGGTGGTTTGGTGCTACTGGAAAAAAAAAAGATCCAGCCCAAACAAATCCCTGGCCCAGGAAGCATTATTTATATCCAAGGGACAGAAAATCCCTTTTCCCACCTAGAGACACTTAGCAGCAAAACAGCACTAAAAGAGGGAATTTGCCACAAGAACATCTGGTCTTGGAAATATGCTTTATCCCTGGGCTGGAGACTCCATTACTTCATCCAGAGTCACAAGGTGGCAAGACCCAGAGAAATTCCTTCTGCACTCTCAAGTTTTACCAGCAAGAACCAGTTGGAGACTCTGATGAACCAGATAAATCAGAACAAAACAGAACCAAAAGGACTTTGCAAGTAAATTGTCATTGGAACCATAGCCCACAAAAATAAGCCATATTCTATGTGCTAAACTCAAACTGCCTGATAAAATATTTAATACCCAGAGTCTCCTACTATAGTACTGAAAGGTCAGGAATACAATTATTAAAATCATCAGTCATCTCAAGACCCAGAAAAATCACAACATCCATGAGAAAAGACAGCAGACACCAACAACAACAAGATATGGAAGTTGGAATCACCTGACAAGTATTTTAAAGCAATCATCATTAAAACCTTTATAAAGCAATTACAATTTCTCTTAAAGCAAATGAAAAAGTCAGAAATTGCATGAAAGAATTACAAAAAAAGAACCTAATGCAAATGTTAGAACTGAAAAATTCAATACTGACAACACAATGGTTGTACTGAATAATAGAACAGAAATAACAGATTATAGAATTAGTGAACTTAAGAACAGAACAGTAGATTTCACCTATTCAATTTGAACAAGAGAGAGAAACAATATAGAAAAAAAATAAATGAACAGAGCATTAGGGACTTCAGGGACAATAACAAAAGATCCAATATGCATATCATCAGAGTCTCAGACAGATATGAGAAAGATAAAAATAAGTTTAAAGAATATTTGAAGAAATAGTGAAAGAAAACTTTCCAAAATATGTGAATTACATAAATCCACAGATTCAAGAAGCTGAATGAAGCCCACATAAGTAAACCCAAATAACTTTATGTCAAGACACATTGTAATTAAAATTCTAATAAAAACAAAAAGAGGAGGGACCAAGATGGCAGAACAGTGTGGAAAGTTTTTTTTTTCCATCTCTTGTCCCTGAAATGCAGCCAGATCAACACTAAACCATCCTGCACACCTACAAAACTGATTTGAGGATTAACACAATGTGCACAACCTGAACCACAGAACCCAGCAGGTATGAAGAACAAGGGGCTGAATTGTGGGAGAAAGAAGCCACAGAGGGCAGGGAGCTATTTTGCTTGTGGAGAGAGGATGGAGATGGGGGGAATATGGGAAAAGCACCCCCCTAAAAAGCAGCTGGAGAGAAAGTGGAAAAGTGGAAACAGCCTCAGGGACTGAACAAAAAAGGGAGGAAGGAGAAAAGAGAGGGTTTAAATTCCATTAAAACTCTATAAACAGGAGAGCGCATAGTCTGAAACTCTGCAGCTTGATACCTGGCAGTGCTCTGGCGGGAAGGGCAAATCCCCAGGAGCAGAGAGTGAGGCCTGAGGGGTCCTCGGGCTACATAGGAAGACACAGTTACCCTGCTGGGAAGACATTTGGTAGATGGCTGTGCAGCCACCTCACAGGCAAAGGTCCCAAAGGACCCTGGAGAACAAACACATTAGCTGGTGTTGGAACAGGACATTAAGGGTGAAGCCTGGTGCCAGATGTGTGTTACAATTTTCCATAAACCCTGAAACGCTGCTGCTACAAGATCATGCAACCTTTTTCTGGGGTGGGCTGGCACCCAGCCACAGTTACTGGACATCGACAGCAGCATGGTCTCACAAATATTCTTGGGGGTGGGCCGACATGCGGCCATTGCTCAATGAGACCATCCCCCAGAGGATCTGAGCTGGTCAGAGCCACAGTCCTTCAGAAGTGAGGATTGGGAAACACGGCCACATTTGAGATAAAACTCAGGAGGGAGGTGTCTTCTGGAAGCCTGACAACTTGGTCACAGACAGGGTAGAACTGGAGAGCAGGCAGAAGGCAGAGACAAAGGAATGGTGCTTCATTGCCAGTTGTGGAAAGCATAGAGTTCCGATACTAGAGACTGGGTAGCTGGGTGATGCCATTTTCACCCTTCCAGTACATGCGTAGATGAGCCTACACACGCCACAGCAATCCCCCCAGTAAGCTGAGCAGTGCCATCTACTGGAGAATGGAGCCACTGCACTAAACCTCACCCAACTGGGCCAACAGTTCTCTCAACAAACACAAGTATATCCACCTGCTATGTTTACGGACTATGAAGTCCTTCATACTTGACTTCTACTATGGGACACCAGATGTAATTTCAATCATACTTCATTCTGTTCACTACTCCTTTATTCTTTTTTTTTCTTTTTTTATTCTTGAATACAGAAAGAAAAAAAACTATTTTATTTTCCATTTTTATTAAAAATATTTTTCTTTAATTTTTTGACTGTATTTTTTTGTAAATTTTTAAAATTCTATTTTACTTTCACCATTCCATTTTATTCTATTTTATTGTATTCATTTTTTCAAATTTTCAATTTTTTCCTTTTTTTTCCTTTTTTTCATATCTTTCCCTTTTTTCTCTAATCTAGCAAGTTTCTTTCAACAATCAGACCAAAACACACCTAGCATCTAGCATCCTTTACTTGATTTCCTTGTGTTGTTTTTATTTTTTTTAATTTTAATTTATTTTTTACTTTATTAATTCATTTTCTTCTCCAAAATGACAAAATGAAGGAATTCACCCTAAAACAAAGAACAGAAAGAAATGACAGCCAGGGACTGAATCAACACAGATACAAGCAAGATATCTGAACCAGAATTTAGAATCATGATAATAAGAATACTAACTGGGATTGAAAATAGATTAGAATCCTTTTCTGAGGAGATAAAAGAAGTAAATCTGGTCAGGATGAAATCAAAAATGCTATAACTGAGCTGCAATCTCAAACAGATGCCATGCGGCAAGGATGGATGAGGCAGAGCAACAAACTTAGCGATATACAGGACAAATTTATGGAGAATAATGCAGAAAAAAAGAGGGAGATTATGGCAGGGGTGCCTGGGTGGCTCAGTTGGTTAAGTGTTCGACTTCAGCTCAAGTCATGATCTCACGGTTCATGGGTTTAAGCCCCACATAAGGCTCTGTTCTGACAGCTTGGAGCTTGGAGCCTGCTTTGGTTTCTGTGTCTCCCTCTCTCTCTCTGCCCTTCCCCTGCTTGTTCTCTCTCTCTCTCTCTCAAAAATAAATAAAAACATTAAAAAATTAATTAAGAGGGAGATTAAGGCAAAAGAGCATGAAATAAAAATTAGAGAACTTGGTGACCATGAAAAAGGAATAAAATCAGAATCATAGGGTTCCCAGAAGATGAAGAGAGACAAAAAGGGGTACAGGTATTATGTGAGCAAATCATAGCAGGAAACTTTCCTAACCTGGGAAAAGACATAGACATCAAAATCTAGGACACACAGAAGACTCCCATTAGATTAAAAAAAATGGACCATCAACAAGGCATATCATAGTCAAATTCACAAAATACTCTGGCAAAGAAAGAATCATGAAATCAGCAAGGGAAAAAGAGCCCTTAACCTACAAGGGAAGACAGATCAGGTTTGCAGCAGACCTATCCACAGAAACTTGGAAGGGCAGAAAGGAGTGGCAGGAGATATTTATGTGGTATATCATAAAAATATGTAGCAAAAAATTGTTTTACCCATCAAGGCTGGATTCCAAATAGGAGAGATAAAAATTTTCCCAGACAAACAAAAATTATAGGAGTTAATGTCCATTAAACCAGCCCTGCAAGAAATTTTAAGGCAGACTCTCTGAGGGGAGAAAAGATGGAAAATAAAAAAAAAAACACCAAAAGCAACAAAGACTAGAAAGGACCAGAGAACACCACTGGAAGCTCCAACTCTACAGGCAACATAATGGCAATAAATTCATATCTTTCAGTACTCACTCCAAATGTCAATTGTCTAAACATTCCAATCAAAAGACATAGGGTAAGAGAGTGGATAAGGAAACAAGATCCATCTATATGATGCTTACAAGAGACCCATTTTATACCTAAAGACACCTTCAGATTGAAAATAAGGGGATGGTAAACCACCTATCATGCTAATGGTCAACAACAGAAAGCCAGAGTAGCCATAGTTATATCAGACAATCTAGATTTTTAAATAAAGACTGTAACAAGAGATGAAGAAGGGCATTATATCATAATTAAGGGGTCTATCCACCAAGACCTAACAATTGTAGACATTTGTGCTCCAAATGTGAAGCACCCAAATATATAAATCAATTAATCACAAACATAAAGAAACTCATTGATAGTAATACCATAATAGTAGGGGACTTCAACACCCCACTTACAGCAATGGACAGATCATTTAACAGAAAATCAACAAGGAAACAATGGCTTTGAAAGACACACTGGACCAGATGGACTTCAGAGATATATTCAGAACATTTCATCCTAAAGCAGCAGTGTGGGAGATAAGCTTAGGAATCCCCTGGGCTTACACCAATGGGTTAACAAGGAATAAAGAAATACAAAGCCATAAAATGCTCACACCTGAGTTTGGATAAATCAGATTGGTACCTCAAGAATAAGGAGGTGCAAAGGCAACCCAAAATAGAAAGGGGGTGCAGAGCCCCCAGAGTAGAAAGGGAGGGGAAAAGGCCCAAAATAGGAATGGGCACAAAGTCTCCCAACACATAGGTATATGAGGAAAGCAAGATTAGGCATGCAGGGTAAAAATTTAGTACTATAGAAGAAAAGTTGCTTTCATAGGAGGAAAGGGCAAAGTTAGGTAAACTGGTGAATTGGACTATGGACCACTGCGCTGCAGGCAAAGAGCCCAGTGTGGAGATGGTTAACAAAAGAATGTGCCTTATTAACCCTGAGGTTATTCCCCCTATCTGTCTCATCCCCTAGGCTAACTAAGTTAAACAGACATGGCACCTCCTGTCTGCTGTTAACAACCATCTGCCTCTCTGCCTGGCACCAGGATTTTGTTTTATATTGACCTAACCCCAAACACTGTATATATTCAAAACCCACCTTTTCCCTCACGTACCCAAGTTAATGTTCTCAGTTTCTTTGTCTCTTTATGCACACCCATAATGTTTGTAAACCTTCTGATCTGAATAAATACGGGGCAAGGACCCTTATTTGGGTCTCTTATGTTTTCCCAGACATTAGCCATCTCTTGCTTTCAATCGTGCATCCCACTCTTTTGCTAAACAAGAAAGAACTTTAGACGCAGAGTCTACAACACAGCAGAATACACATTATTCTCGAGTACACAAGGAACATTCTCCATTATAGATCACATACTAGGACACAAATCAGCACTCAACAAGTACAAGAAGATTGAGATCACACTGTATATATTTTCAGAACACAATGCTATGAAACTCAAAATCAACCACAGAAAAAATTTGGAAAGATAAAAAATACATGGAGATTAAAGAACATCTTACTAAATAATGAATGGGCTAATCAAGAAAGTAAAGAGGAAATTCAAAATACATAGAAGCCGGGCGTCTGGGTAGCTCAGTCGGTTAAGCATCAAACTTCGGCTCAGGTCATAATCTCACAGTTTGTAAGTTCAAGGCCTGAATCAGGCTCTGTGCTGACAGCTCGGAGCCTGGAGCCTGCTTTGGATTCTGTGTCCCCCCCTCTCTCTGCTCCTCCCCTGCTCAGGCTCTGTATCTCTCTCTCCTTCAAAAATAAATAAAAACATTTTTAAAAAAAGTACATAGAAGCCAATTAAAATGATAACACCACAGCCCAAACGCCTGGGATGCAACAAAGGTTGTCACAAGAGGGAACTATATAGTAATCCAAGCCTTTCTAAAGAAGGAAGAATGGTCTCAGACATACAAACTCACCTTAAACCTCAAAGAGATGGAAAAAGAACAGCAGATAAGACCCCAAACCAGCAGAAGTTGGGAAATAAGAAAGATTAAAGCAGAAATCAATGTTATCAAAACCAAAAAAAAAAAATCAGTAGAACAGACCAAGAGCTGGTTCCTTGAAAGAATTGACAAAATTGATAAACCCCTATCCATTTTGATCAAATAGAAAAAGGAAAGGACCCAAATAAATAAAATCAAGAATGAAAGAGGAGAGATCACAACCAGTACTGCAGCAATACAAACAATAATAAGAGAATATTATGAACAATTATACACCAATAAAATGGGCAATCTGGAAGAAATGGACAAATTCCTAGAAACATATAAACTATCAAAATTGAAACAGAAAGAAATAGAAAGTTTTATCAGTGCCATAAGCAGTGAAGAAATAGAATTAGTAACCAAAGGGGCACCTGGGTGGCTCAGTCGGTTAGGCATATGACTTAGGCTCAGGTCATTATCTTGCACTTTCTGAGTTTGAACACTGCATCATACTCTATGCTAAAAACTCAGAGCCTGAACAAACTGAGGGTTGATGGGGGGTGGGAGGGAGGGGAGTGTGGGTGATGGGTATTGAGGAGGGCACCTTTTGGGATGAGCACTGGGTGTTGTATGGAAACCAATCTGACAATAAACTTCATATATTGAAAAAAAACAAAAAAAACAAAAAATAAATAAATAAATAAATAAAAAAAACTCAGAGCCTGGAGCCTAATTCAGATTCTGTGTCTCCCCATCTCCCTGCCCCTCCCATATTCATGCTGTGTCTCTCTCTGTCTCTCAATAATAAATAAACGTGAAAATTTAAAGAAAAAGAATTAGTAATTGAAAATCTCCCAAAAAACATGAGTCCAGGATGGATAGCTTTATATGGGAATTCTACAAAAAATTTAAAGAATTAACACCTACTGTCTTGAAGATGTTCCAAAAAATAGAAATGGAAGGAAAAGTTCCAGACTCTTTCTATGAAGCCAGCTTTACGTTGATTCCAAAACCAAAGACCCCACTAAAAAGAACTATAGACCAATTTCCCAAATGAACATAGATGCAAAGATCCTCAACAAGATACCAGACAACTGGATCCAACAATACATTAAAAGAATTATTCACTATGACCAAGTTGATTTATACCTGGGATGCAGGGCTGGTTCAATATCCACAAAACAATCAATGTGATTCATCACATCAATGAAAGAAAGGACAGAAACCACATGATCCTCTCAACAGGTACAAAGAAAGCACTTGACAAAATACACCATCCTTTCGTTAATGTTTTATTTATTTTTGAGAGAGAGAGACAGAGTGTGAGTAGGAGAGGGGCAGAGAGAGAGGGAGACATAGAATCTGAAGCAGGCTCCAGGCTCTGAGCTATCAGCACAGAGCCCATTGCAGGGCTCAAACTCATGAACCACGAGATCATTACCTGAGCCGAAGTTGGACACTTAACTGATGGAGCCACACAGGCACCCCTAAATACAGAATCCTTTCTTAATAAAAACCCTCAAGAAAGTAGGGATTGAAGGAAGGATCATAAAATCCAGATCATAAAATCCAGATCATAAAATCCATATATGAAAACCCAATGTTAATATCATTAATCTGTAATGGGATTAATGGGAAAATGCTTAATGGGGAAAAACTGAGAGCTTTCCCCCTAAGGTCAGGAACACAACAGGGATGTCCACTCTGGCCGCTGTTATTCAACATAGGTTTGGAAGTCTTAGCCTCAGTAATCAGACAACACAAAGGAAAAAAAATCATCCAAATCGGCCAGGAGGAAGTCAAACTTTCACTCTTCACAGATGGCATGATACTCTGCAGGAAACCCCAAAAGATTCCACCAAAAACTGCTAGAACTGATCCATGAATTCATGAGAGTTGCAGGATATAAAATCAATGTACAGAAATCGGTTGCATTCCTATACACCAATAATGAAGCAATAGAAAAAGAAATCAAAAAGTTGATCCCATTTACGATTGAACCAAAAACCATAAAATACCTAGGAATAAACATAGCCAAGGAGGTGAAAAATCTGTACACTGAAAACTATAGGAAGCTTATTAAAGAAATTGAAGAAGACATAAAAAAATGGAAAAATATTCCATGTTCCTGAATTGGAAGAACAAACATTGTGAAAATGTCAGTAATACCCAAAACAATCTACATATTGAATGCAATCCCTATCAAAATAATACCAGCATTCTTCACAGAGCTAGAAAAACCAATCCTAAAATTTGTATGGAACCAGAAATGACCCTGAATATCAAAAGCAATCTTGAAAAAGTAAACCAAAGCTGGAGGCCTCACACTCCCCAACTCCAACATGTATTACAAAGTTGTAATCATCAAGACAGTATGGTACTGGCACAAGAACAGACACTCAGATCAATGGAACAGGATAGAGAACCCCAAAATGGACTTATAAATGTATGACCAACTAATCTTTGACAAAGTAGGAAAGAATATCCAATGGAATAAAGACAGTCTTGTAAGCAAATGGTGCTGGGAAAATTGGACAGCGACATGCAGGAAAAAAACACTGGACCACTTCTTACACCATACACAAAAATAAACTCAAGATGGATGAAAGACCTTAATTTAAGACAGGAAGCCATCAAAATCCTAGAGGAGTAAGCAGGTGAAAACATCTAACCTTGGCCGCAGCAACTTCTTACTCAAAATGTCTCCAGAGGCAAGGGAAACAAAAGCAAAAATGAACCATTAGGACCTCATCAAAATAAAAAGCTTCTGCACAGCAAAGGAAACAATCAGCAAAACTAAAAGGCAACTGACAAAATGGGAGAAGATATTTGTAAATGACATATCAGATAAAGGGTTAGTATGAAAGATACTAGATAAAGAACTTATCAAACTCAACATCCAAAGAAAACAATCCAGTGAAGGAATGGGCAAAAGACATAAATAGACACTTCTCCAAAGAAGACATCCAGATGGTGAACAGACACATGAAAATTGCTCAACATGACTCATCATCAGGGAAATATAAATCAAAACCACAATGAGATACCACCTCACAGCTGTCAGAATGTCTAAAATTAACAACTCAGGCAACAACATATGTTGGTGAGGATGCTGAGAAAGACCTCTTTTGCACTGCTGGCAGGAATGCAAACTGGTCCAGCCCCTCTGGAAAACATTATGGAGGTTCCTCAAAAAGTTAAAAATAGAAATTCCCTATGACCCAGCATTTTCCCTACTAGGTATTTATCCAAGGGATACAGGTGTGATGTTTCGAAGGGGCACATGCACCCCAATGTTAAAGCAGCGCTATTGACAATAGCCAAAGCATGGAAAGAGCCCAAATGTCCATCGATGGATGAATCAATGGATAAAGAAGATGTGGTATATGTATACAATGGACTATTACTCGTCAATCAAAAAGAATAAAATTTTGCCACTTGCAATAACATGAGTGGAACTGGAGGGTATTATGTTAAGTGAAATTAGTCAGAGAAATACAAATATCATATGACTTCACTCATATGAGGAATTTAAGATATAAAACAGATGAACATAAGTGAAGGAAAGCAAAAATAATATAAAAACAGTGAGGAGGACAAAACATTAAAGATTCTTAAATATAGAGAACAAACAGAGGGTTGCTTGAGGTGTTGTGGGAGGGGGGATGGTCTAAAAGGGTAAGAGGCCTTAAGGAATCTACTCCTGAAATCACTGTTGCACCATATGCTAACTAACTTAGATGTAAATTAAACAATAAATAAATTTTAAAAAAGAGAATCTTGAAAGCAGCCAAAGAGTACTTGCATATTATATATAGGGTAACACCATTTCCAATGACAAAATATTTGTCATCTGAAACCCTCAGGACAAGAGGGAAATGGTACAATAGTTTTCAAGTACTGAAAGTAAAGAACTATCAATTGAGAAACAATATACTTCTGGAAAAAAAGAGGAAATAAAGACATATGCAGATGAAGGAAAACTAAAATACTTTGTCACCAACAAACTATTTTAGAATACTAAACAACTATTAAAGAATACTAAAGTAATTTCATGAAAATGAAAGTAAATAATAAAAGAAAGAATATTTGAGCAATAAGGAAGAAACAACAGAAAGAAAAGTGAGTAGGTTCATTTGACTTCGTAAGTCACTCATATTTGATGATTGAAACAAAATATAACACAATCTGAAACTCAAAACAATAATATTTAAAAGAAAGCTATAGTTAACTAAATAGGAATAAAGTGGGGAGCCTGGGTGGCTCAGTTGGTTGAGTGTCTGACTTCGGTTCAGGTGATGATCTTGTGATTTGTGAGTTCGAACCCAACATAAGGCTCTGTGCTGACAGCTCAGAGCCTGGAGCCTGCTTCAGATTCTGTGTCTCCCTCTCTCTCTGACCCTCCCCCACTCATGCTCTGTCTCTCTCTGTCAAAAATAAATAAACACTAAAAATTTTTTTTCTTTTTTTTTTCAACGTTTTATTTTTATTTTTGGGACAGAGAGAGACAGAGCATGAACGCGGGAGGGACAGAGAGAGGGAGACACAGACTCAGAAACAGGCTCCAGGCTCTGAGCCATCAGCCCAGAGCCCGACGCGGGGCTCGAACTCACGGACTGCGAGATCGTGACCTGGCTGAAGTTGGACGCTTAACCGACTGCGCCACCCAGGTGCCCCCAAAAAAATTTTATTAAATAAATAGAAATAAAGCTTCTGTACTCCACTTGAAGTAGTAAAATCTGTACACCAGTAGACTATAATAATATTATCATATATTATTATATAATATATTATATATTATATATTATAATTTTATAATATAAATATTATCATAATAGGGTAATCGCTGAGAAAATTCTACAAAACCTATAACCAACAATTATAAATATAATAGATGGAATCCTAAAAAGTAGCTGAATAATGTACAAGACTAGAAAAATAGAAGGATGAGAAAATTGGAGACAAACAGAAAACAAATTAAAAAATGACAGATTTAAATACTAGTATGTCAATAATTATCTTAAATGTAGAGTCTAAATATAACAATTAAAAGTAAGACATTAGCAAAGTAAATAAAAAGAACACTACCTAACTATATTCTGCTTGTAAGAAATTGAACTAAAATTCAATGACCTATAAGGCTGAAAACAAAAGGATGGAAATTGATACACCATACATAGTTTAATTTTTAATGGGTGGTAGTGGCTTTACTAGTATCTGGTAAATAGATTTCATAGCAAAGAAAATTATTAGAGATAAAGAGAAATATTATATAATGATAAAATTTTTGATTCACCAAAAATCTACAGTTATCATGATGTATATGCACCAGACAATAAAATACCAAATTATATGAAACAAAAGCCAAAAGAGCTAAAGAAAAATAGGCATATCCATAATTGTAGATGGGAACTTCAAAATCCTCTCAAAGAAAATGGAAGAAGTGATAGGAAATCAGCAAAATATTAATAAATGGGCCAGAGATATCTTCCGTGCATAGGCTTAAAATGCCCACCATGCTGCTTACTCCTTCACATCAGACTAGAATAGTTACCCAAAGTCTGCAAATCAAACTCAAATTTGTACACATCAAATTGCTTTAAAAATATTTAATAGGGGTGCCTGTGTGGTTCAGTCGGTTAGGTGCCTGACTCTTGTTTTGTCTCATAGTTCATGAGTTTGAGCCCCACATTGAGCTCTGCACTGATGGTACAGAGCCTGTTTGGGATTCTCTCTCTCCTTCTCTCTCTGCCCCTCCCTCACTCTCTCTCTCTCTCAGTATAAAGAAATAAACATATATGTTTAATAAACTATAAACAATATGGAAATTGCAAATAAACATAGCCAATAAACATTTAGCCATTTAGAGCATATCTACTTCTTATACCCTGAGAATTACACCCCACATAAGCTTACCATAGATAAGACAAACACTGTAGGTATAAGAACCCAAATTATTGCTGCCCTTTGAAGCTCTCTGGCTCAGAAACTCTTCATCTTGCTACTGACATCCCTAAAATAAGCCCCCTCTCAAATCTCTCTCCTGGGAAGTCCCTTGTTCTATTCCCCTTGTGTTTGGTGCCCTTACACCACTGTCTCTGGAGGGTCTCTTACTCAACCTTGTACAAGTACTGCCCAATAAGTCTTGTTATGTGTTACTTATGCTTGCGGTTTTGTCTCCTTCTTGATCTACCCTGAAATCCTCTGACTTACAACATAAGGATATAGAAGATACGAATGATGCGATCTACCAACAAGATGCAATTGACATATAGAGAATGCTCTACCCAACAAAAACAGTATACTAATTTTTTCAAGTGTTCATGAAACACTCACAAAGGTTGACTATCCATACAAAAAACACAACATATATACAGGAATTAAAATCATACAAAATTTATTCTCTGGCATAATGAAATACAATAGGAAGTCAATAGCAGAAAGACATTTGAAAATTATTAAACACTTGGAAATAAACATGTTTCTAAATAATCTATGGGACAAAGAGAAGGTATAAAAGGAAATAATATATATATATACACATAACTAAATGTACATGAAAATATATTAAAATGTGTGGATACAGATAAAGCACTGATAGGCGGGAGTTTTTAATCACTTAAACAGAGTTAATGTATATAAATTCCTTAGTGTTTTATCTAGAATATATATTACATCTTCATAATACATGTGAGTACATCTCCATAAAACTTCCCAACTTCCCATTAAATACACTTCTCTATTTTAAGAAAAGTAGCTCCAGCAGTATCTTTCCTGCATAAGCTGTTCTGATTCACATAACAAACAGTATAAGAAAAGCTAAGTTTGTAAACCTGGATTGACACGAAGATAGCTAATCATTTCCAAGGTGGTTTGTCATTAACTCTCCCACAATGAGTGGTAACAAACAAATCCAACAAAAATATCTTTGGGGAAGCACAAATATTAGATGAATAAAAAGAAGGTTTATTACTCAGCTTAGGTAGCTGTTCCAAGTGGTAATGAATAGTGTTTCCTTTTTTCTTTGAAGACCAGTACATACCGAAATGTTAAAAAATTTTGAGATCTATGTTGACAATGTGGCAAATGAGATTATTTTTTCCAAGTCCTTGCAATAAATGTCTATCACTAAAGGTAATCTATGATTTTATTGTCCTTGAAACACAAAGAATTTTATAGTTTGACTCATGTGTTCTCATTAAGTGACACAAATATAGTAGCAGTAGTAGTACTAAGTATATAGCAGAAGCAATGGAGACAGAAGAATCAAAATAATGTAAAATTACATGAGTCCTCATTATATCCGAAACCAATGCATATGCTATTATTAATCTTCAAAGCCATCCAGTGATACATGATTCATTTTGTAGATGAAGAAATTGTAACTTAGGTAGTAAATTGTCTTAAAATTATACAGGTTAGAAGTGGAGAGTTATTTTATTTCTATCACATCATTCAGCATAAAACAAGTAAGTATTCTTATATTTTTAGTTTTGTATGAGGTTAAACTACACCCAAACTGGTCTTTATATCCTCTATTGCTTTCAAGAATGTCAACTTCTTATCCCCCAACTGATGTTTACCCTTATCAATTCCTTTTAAAGGCTATCATCCTGTATTAAGCTGCAGATCATTTGTGGTGAATCAAAGCTTAACAGATTACTCATTGCTAATTAAATAGACTGATTCTGTCCACTGAAGCCAATACATTAAGTATTTAATGTTTGTTTGGTAAACTGCTTACTAAATGCTCCTTTCACTTTTATTGGTAATAAACATTAAGCATTTATGGCCTGTGAAAGCAGCTTCCCATCCAGCTTACGCTGTTACTATTTACAGTTTGTTAATGAAATGTCATTAACTTCCTTCAAATCAAAAGTTGTTTTTGTTCTCCTCTTTAACTTTTATTATATGGCACAAAGAATAACTTACTAAAATTTAGACCAACTATGCTTTTACTAGTGGTTTTTCTATAAATACAATGATACTTTGGTAAATACAACACATTTCAGGATTCATGAAAAAGCTCAAGACCAGGCATAGTTCTAACTCCCTTTCTTCATGTCACACTGTCTTCTGTCTGCACTCTAATCTCACCTGGGTACCTCTGGGTTTCAGCATTAATAATAAAGCCAAAGATTTTTCACTTTTATGTGATTTGACTCCTATTAATCTGAATTGTTCATTTAACCTTTCTGACAAATTTTGAAGTCTGATTAACTTTATTCAGGTTGAGTTCCTCCAGGAGGAAAAAAAAAATGGTCCCAGGGTGGGGGGAATTTGAGACACATGAACAGCGTCCTGAATCTTTGAATACTAAATCTGAGTGTGTGAACATGCCCACTTAAACTTTCATAGTAAGGTCTGGAGGAAGCATACTTAGTTTATTAACAAGCTCATGTAATGGAGATTTTAAAAAAATAAAATATAGTATAGAAGATAAACATTTTTCCTAACTTTCCATTTTTTTTTCTCATTTTGATTACTTGACTCATTTTGATCTTTCTGTCTCTTGATTCAAAAATGTAAATCCTCAAATGATCACTAAATATACTCAAAATGAGGAAAGAAGGCTAATTGCCAAAATGGCTAATTAACTCATTCTCTGAGATTAGCTGTATTCTCAGTCACTCTATAGTGAGCAGTATTTGGGGTTGTTCTGACCTTTAAAGAAAGTCACCTATAACATAAACTACAGATGAAAGGAAAGGACAGTCCCTAATGTGCTGTCTCAATGCTCAAAGAGAATGTTAAAGCACCCATGAAAACCAAATGCTGTATTCTATAATCCAGTTAATTCAATACTTTTGTGTATACAGACATATATTTGGAAAGCTAGCTTTACTTGTGTTTACATTATGAATTTATAAAGGATAATTAATTTAACAGAAATATTTTAGTCCAACTTTCACATGTGGCTTTTGGAAAGAATTATAGTAGCTGCAAACATTGATTGATACTGAGAATGAATGATTTGTATTGATAACAGAAAATGAATGATTTATCCTAGGAATATCAACTACTTGTCTAGGTATTTGTAAAGTGTCTTTGTCTTTCATGTGCAGTCATTAGGTAGTCAAAATGAAGCAAAGACACTCAGATGTGAAAAAGAAAAAAACATGTATTTACTTTCTTTTTCAACACAACTTTGCCAGTAAGAAAGCTGTCCTTCACTTATGTTGGTCTTAAGGAAAAGCTTCCTCTAGGCATCTGACATAAATCATAGGAGCAGTGGGTGCTTCTTTCTTGTTGTTTTAAATGCAAGTCAGTAATGAAAAAAAGATTCATTTTCCATATTATCAATTTATATAATAAATACTACTGAGGTAATCATTTACAGTTTCTTGTTAGTCTAAAATGAAAGAGGTAAACGTTAAGTCAAGAAAAAAATCGTGTGGGTTACTTCATTATTTTGCTATTAAAAAGCTGAAATAAAACTTCCTCCTCTTTTATCTTTATATTTGAGAATAGGAAATCCCATTTCTCACTTCAACAACAAGAATCCTAGAAGTTAAAAAATACTTTTTAAAGTATATGTATGTCACAACGTGAAATCCTCATGGTTTTTGTTTCCTGTTATATACTTCAGAAATTTCATTCAGAAATCTTCAAAGTGCCTTAGAAAGTCTGGTAGTCTTGTATCATTCTATGATGTAGACATAATGCCATAAGTCTTGTTGTAAAATAACTGTAACAAATCCATCCATACTATAAATCCAAGTATCTAGCTCCATCCCCTCTTCTTCCATTCTAAGAACTAGGAGGTTGTTTTCTAATCACTTTAATGTATTAAATCATACTTTGAGATGGTTCCAATTTATTTGGCCTACTACACAGCAGTTGCCTAGGACCACTAAAATTGATCAATATCCTTCTATAGTATATGAGAAACTCTTCCAACTGATTCATTCTCTTGCCTGCACACATAGTTAAAACTAATACCAAACATACTACTGAGAAATGACTAAAAACAGCACAGTATAATACCAATATTTGAATATAGTACTCAGCAAAATTGCACCAAACTCCACTTTCATGAAACACCACCACCAGAACCTCTTTCATCTTGTGGTTTTTGTTTATTTCATTATTTGGATTAGTTTCCACTCCCCCCCTTGAAATATCCTTTACCTTGAAAGGCAGGCCTTTTCAAGGATGGGACCAAATAATTTTACTTACCAGTCCACTATGTTCAGCATTTAGCTTTTTGCTTTACATTTTCCTGCATTCCTCTTTTTTCCTTGTTGTATATTTTTCTTTATTATATATGCATTAGATATGTAATATTTTTGAATGACAATAATAATTACTATTATCTATATCATACCTAGCACTTTCACAGAACATATTAGCTGAGTGATATTTTAAGTATGTAATTTGTTTTTTTTTTACCTTTATTCATTTTTGAGAGAGACAGAGACAGGGGATGTATTGGGAAGGGGCGGAGAGTGAAGGAGACACAGAATCTGAAGCAGGCTCTAGGCTCTGAGCTGTCAGCACAGAGCCTAACACAGGGCTCGAATCCACGAACTGTGAGACCATGACCTGAGTTGAAGTCAGACACTTAACAGACTGAGCCACCCAGGTGCCCCTTCGGTATGTAATTTGTATTAATTAATTTATTCCTCACAAGAATCCTGTTACGTAGGTACTATTATTATCACCATTTTACACATAGGAAAACTGATACATGATACATACATAGAAATATACTTGCAAAATTAATTCTTCCCTAATTGGAATCCTAATTAAAATATTCACTGGATTGTCTTTAAGATTACAGATAAACTGAAAATAGCAAATTAAGTATTTTGATATAATCATAGTTTATATTTAATGATTTAAATTAAAAATTTGTCTATAATGTGTTTTATGCTTTTCTCTTACTGCCAGCATTCCAATAGATTCCATTGCACAGCCTTTATAATAATTCAACTTTGAGTTTTCTCACATTTTCAGTGTAAGGGATAGTCGCATGATATTAACAATATCCATAATAGTAATGATCACTAATATTTTTATCTGAGTTAAACTCATCTTTGATGTGTTTGTATATTTAATTTTACCTAAGTGAAATTATTCCAAATAGAATGCGCAGTGCTTTGCTTTAAGTCTTTCAACAGTAGCTGATGAACATCTGTTTCCTTGTATAGTGAAATAACATATTTATGGCTGTAAAGTATTCCATTGTATATATGTAGAATAATTCAGTTAATGTGACTCAAAAAAAGGAATATGGGAGCTCCCAATTTAAACGTACTATACAAATGAAGTTGAAATTTTAATATGTTGTCATTCACACATAACTTTCTAACTCAAAATGCAAGTGAAATTATTAAAAACACATGCATTTAAAAACATTTTCATAAATTTTCAAAACATAAAGAAATGATACTAGAAGTAGGGAAGATATTTTCAAAAATTTATGGAAAATAAAAAGCAAATGGAAGACCTCCATACTGTTTCCCAGAGTGGCTGCACCTGTTTGTATTCGCACCAACAGTGCAAGAGGGTTCCCCTTTTGCCACATCTTTCCAAACACCTGTTATTTCTTGTGTTGTTGATTTTAGTCATTCTGACAGGTGTGAGATGATATCTCATTGTAGTTTTGATTTGTATTTCCCTTATGATCAGTAATATTGAGCATCTTTTTATGTGTCTGTTGAGCATCTGTCTTCTTTGGAAAAATGTCTCTTCATGTCTTCTGCCTATTTTTTTAATTTGATTATTCATTTCTGTGTGTTGAGATCTACAAGTTCTTTGCTTTTAAATTTTTATGAGAGAGAGAGAGAGAGAGAGAGAGAGAGAGAGAGAGAAGGAGAGGCAAAGGGAGAGTGAGAGAATCTTAAGCAGGCTCCAAGCCCAGTGCAGAGCCTAAAGCAGGGCTTGATCCCATTACCTTGGGATTATGACCTGAGCTGTAATGAAGAGTCAGATGCTCAACTCACAGAGCCACCCAGGTGCCCCTAGTTTTATAAGTTCTTTATGTATTTTGGATACTACCCCCTTATCAGATACATCATTTGCAAATATCTTTTCCCATTCCATAGGTTGCCTTTTACTTTTCCTGATTGTTTCTTTCACTGCACAGAAGCCTTTTTTTTCTGATGATGTCCCAATAATTTATTTGTGCTTTTGTTTCCTTTGCCTCAGGAGACATATCTAGAAAGAAGTTGTTTCAACTGATGTCAAAGAGGTTACTTCCTGTGTTGTCCTCTAAGATTTCTATCATTTCAGGTCTCACATCTAGGTCTTTAATCCATTGTGAATTTATTTTTGTGTATGGTGTAAGAAAGTGGTCCAGTTTCATTCTCTTGCATGTTGCTGTCCAGTTTTCCCAATACCATTTGTTGAAGAGACTGTTTTTTTCCCCACTGGATATATTTTATTGCTTTGTCAAAGATTAATTGACCATATAATTATGGGTTTATTTCTGGTTTTCTATTCTGTTCCATTGATTGATGTCTCTATTTTTGTTCCAGTACCATAAAGTTTTTGATCCAGCAATTGCACTACCAGGTATTTATACAGAGTACAACAATATTAATTCAAAGGGATACATGCACCCCAATGTTTATAGTATTATCTACAATAGCCAAATTATGTAAACAGCCCAAGTTTCCATCAACTGATGATGGATGTATACACATACATATATACAATGGAATATTACTCATACACACACACACACACACACACACACACACACACTGGAATATTACTCAGCCATAAAAAACAATGAAATTGTGTCATTTACAATATAGAAGGAGCTAGAGATTATTATGCTAAATGAAATGTCAGTCAGAGAAAGACAAATACCATATGATTTCATTCATATGTGGAATTTAAGAAACAAGTGAGCATAGAGCAAAAGTGAGAGAGAGAGACAAACCAAGAAACAAACTCTTAACTATAGGTAACAAACTAATGGTTACCATAATGGAAGTGGGTGGTGGGATGGGTTATATAGGTGATACAGATTAAGGATTGCACTTGTGATGAACACCAGGTGTTGTAGGCAAGTGTTTAATCACTGTATTGTACACCTGTACGTGTAAGTAACTGGAATTTAAATAAAACTTAAAAGCAAATGTGTTCCAACTGAAACACCATGGCCTTATGAAACCATAAAGGAAAATGTCTAAAGATAAAAAGAGTTCTTTCTTATGAAACTATTTGAGGACTACAAAATTTAGACCCAACAAATAAATAGAACAGGATAGATTATTTTTGTACTCATATCCATAGTTCATTAAAGGGACTGCATTCAGATAGTCTGGATCAGTCAAGTTTATTTTTCTAAATTATACTAAGAAGTGTAGAGGATTTCCCACTGATTAAAACCCTCAGATATTTGATAAATAAAATGAAAGATGACAGTACCCTGATGTATATTTTTAGTAAGGGTACTGTGTGAGGAAGGGGAGCTAAGCATTATTTGTGATAATTCTGAATCTTCTTGGGAACAACAGAAATAAAACAAAACCAAGAAAAATACAGAAACCAAGCAGATAACTCTGGAATTGTTTAGCTAACTAAAAGTAAAAGAGAGTCTGAAAGTGAATATGGAGACCAGATAATAATGTCAGTGTGGAGAGTAATTTGTTGAAGACAATAGGGACATGAGATGTTATATATAAAAGATACACTACTTCATGCCCTATCTAAGACAAACAACTTGTTCTTTTTTCATAATCACTAGAGATGGGCCTTAGTATTCTGACACCACATTCATCAACAGGTGAACAATTTTCATTTTACTGAAGAAATTTTCTGGATTAATATTTCTAACAATATAGAAGACTAATATATAATGAGTAAACCTCACAAAAAATAACAATTTAAAACACTGAATAAATTGTCTAAAATATATAAAAATTCATAACTGAGCCATGAAGAAAGTCATGTCTTCTTAAGCTTATATCAGTTTCACATAGTTTCTATAACAACTCACCACAAAATTGTTGTCTTTATATAACAAAAATATATCATTTTACATTTATAAATGTCAGAAGTCTGAAATGTGTCCTACTGGGCTAAAATCAAGGTTTCAAAGGTATTGCATCTCTTTCTGGAGACTCTAAATAATATATTTCTTTTACTTTCCTAGCTTCTAGTGGCTGACTTCATTCCTTGGTTCTTGGCCCCATCTTCAAAACCAGCATCATTGGGCTGAGTCTTTCTCATGCTGTCATCTCTCTGGATCTTTGTATTCTGCCTTGCTCTTCCCCTTATAAGGAGTTTTCTAATGACACTGAACCCACATGGGTAATCCAGGATAATCTGCCCATCTCAAAATCAACTGATTACCACCCTTAATTCTTACCTGCAACTTTTTAATTTGTCCTTGCCATATTACTTAACATATTAACAGATACAATGAATTGGGATATGGATATTTTGGGGGAGCTATTATCCTGCCTACCACTGAGAAAGGCCAAAACACTGAGAAAGCATAAATACAGAAGGACAACCCAGATCTTCAGCATACTGCTTCCCTGGTAGTATTTTCAGATCTGTGGTATGCTGGTGATTTAAAATTTATTATCCTGGTATACTAGTAAAAGCGGATAAGGGCCCAATATCCTGCAAAGTAGAAAGCTAAAAAGAGGCTCTTGCATAAAGTCGGAGCTCTTAAAGGCTAATTGAAACAGAGAACAAGAGGAAAATGTGCCATATAAGAATCAAAAGTGATTCAAATATGTCCCTGAGAAGAAGAGAAAAATATTTTTCTTTGAAAGTTCTTAACAACAGAATAATACTATGGCCACAAGAAATTAAAGGCAGAAAGTTTAGTTTAATGTATTTCTGAGTTCACGATATTTCCAAGCACTGGTTGAAGAAAATTCAAATATTTTCTAGAAGAAATCAATTAAATCCGGGATTTAAAGATGTCCAACAAATTTACAATAATTATTACCTTATAATAAAAAGACACCAACTTAATGACATGACAAAATACCAAGATCAAGATCCAACATTAGAAACAAAATACAAAATCAGAGACTCACAGAGGAAGGGTTTCTGGAATGGAAGAATGAATGCCTCAGCAATCATCTCCACTCAAATGACAAAAATGGACAAAATTGTCAAAAATTACCTGAAATGGTAGTTTTTCCAGGACCCTGG
The DNA here is from genome assembly GCF_018350175.1 of Felis catus. Classification (NCBI taxonomy): domain Eukaryota; kingdom Metazoa; phylum Chordata; class Mammalia; order Carnivora; family Felidae; genus Felis; species Felis catus. Next base: position 105,154,357 of record NC_058386.1, read on the forward strand.
AAATCCTTCCAAGGCATACAACAAATTAGAAGCCATTTATTCAAGAAAAAAGTATTGAACATGAGGTTACTGTAGTCTAATCTTATAGGAATTTTTATCCTGGGGCTACTCTGACCACTCCACTCCATACCAAACTATACAGATAGAGTAATTCAATGAGACTGGAAAATCTATGCAAATGAGCAACTTCTCCACCAGAGGACAGTGACTTGATTTGGGTCTATGTCTATGTGCAAGTGCATAGTAGGAAACACTTGTTACGTGTTGGCATGCAACTGGAGAAGGCCAATATCATAGTCTGCCCAGGATTTTAGTGCTGGTTTCAATAAGCAATATAAGAGAAGATTAGCCAAAAATAAATGAAAGAGATATATAAAAAATAAGACAGCTATAGTTAAGATCTAGTTAAGTTCTTATTAAGTTTCCACATATCTACAGTTTTCTGGAATGTTCTGAAAATACATAAGGTTGCACATTGTTTATAGGAGAAGCTAGAGAGGATCCTACTAACTTAATCAGCCTGGCTGACAACGAAGCCTTATAAATGCTGAAAGTTAAACTGCAAGCATACTTGTAAACTTTTAAATTGCCTGAAATTTGAAAATATTCTCCAGCTACAATTAGATCATTGGCAAACGGTGGAAGTCTCAGTAGCTCAAATTAATTGGGCCCAAACTCTGTTCACACAGAAGCTATGATGACCCAGGTGTTTTTCATCTGAAGCAAGGTTTAAAATAAAAACAGTAATTAATGTAGAGGCATCAGAGGCCACATACGGTGGAGAAAAGACTCCACACAGAATTAGTCAAGGGGAGCTATTAAACAAACAAAATAATAACAAAAGCACCAGGAAAGGATGAGAATCCAGAGTTGTTACAATATATTATCTGAAATTTTAAGTTCTTAAAAATACGTTATGAGATATGCAAGAAAACAGGAAAATGTGGCCCATACACAGGAAAAGAAAAACAAGTGATGGAATTTTTCTTTGGGGCAAAGATTTTGGATTTAGCAAAGACCTCAAATTAATTTAGGCTGCTAATTGCACGTCAGGTTATATACAAACCTAATGGTAAGAATACATCAGAAGTCACTAATGAACATGCAAAGAATAAAAAGAAAGAAATCCAAATATATCACTCTAGAAAACAAGCAAAATAAGAAAGATAAAGACAAGAAAGGATCAGGGAAAATCTCCAGAAACAACCACAAAACAAGTAATAAAATGACAATAAAAACTTATCTCTCAATAAATATTGTGAATGTAAATGGACTAAATGCTCCAATCAAAAGACATAGGGTGTCAGAATGGATAAAAAGCAAGACCCATCTACATGCTGCCTATGAGAGAAATATTTCAGACTTAAAGACACCTGAAGATTAAAAGTAGGGGAGGGAGAAACATTTGTCATGCAAATGGATGTCAAAAGAAAGACATAGGAGCAATACTCGTATCACACAGACTAGAGTTTATTTTTCTTTTATATTTAAAAGTTTATTTATTTATTATGAGAGAGACAGAGACAATGCAAGTGGGGGATGGGCAGAGAGAGACAGAGAGAGAAAGGGAGAAAGAGAGAATCCCAAGCAGGCTCCACGCCATCAGCTGTGGAGCCTGACATAGGGCTTGAACACATGAACCGTGAGATCATGGCCTGAGTCTAAACCAAGAGTTGATCACTTAATTGACTGAGCCACTCAGGTGACCTCACACAAACTAGACTTCAACACAAAGTCTATAAAAAGATGCAAGGACACTATATAATAACAAAGGGGACAATCCACCAAGAGGATATAAACATTGTAACTATGCACTCATTGAGGGAGCACCCATAATAACAAATATAAACTAATTGATAATAATATAATAAGAACAGACATTAACACCTCACTTACATCAATGAACACATCACCTAAATAGAATCAGCAAAGAATCAATGGCTTTGAATGACACAGTAGACCAGATGGATTTAACAGATATATTCAGAACATTCCATCCTAAAACATCAGAATACACATCATTTTCAAGTACACATGGAACATTATGCAGAATAGATCACATATTAGGCCACAAAATAGGCATTAACACATACAAGAATATTGAAGTTATATTATACATGTTTTCTGACCACAATGCTATGAAACTAGAAGTCAATGACAAGAAAAACAAAAACAGGAACGATGACAAATACACATGGATGTTAAACAACATGCTATTAAACAATGAATGGGTCAATGAGGAAATCAAAGAAGTTAAAAAGTACATGGAAACAAATAAAAATGAAAACACAACAATCCCAAACCTTTGTGATACAGCAAAAGCAGTCATAAGAGGGAATGAAATAGCAATACAGGTTTACCCCAGGAAGCAAGAAAAATATCAAATAAACCACCTAACCTTACACTTAAAGAAGCTAGAAAGAAAAAGAACAAGAAATGAAGCCTAAAGCTAGAATAAGGGAGAAAATAATAACGATTAGAGCAAAAATAAATAATATGGAAACAACAACAAAAAAACAATGGAACATATCAATGAAAACAGGAGCTGGTTCTTTAAAAAAAATATAAAATTGATAAATCTCTAGCCAGACTTATCAAAAAGGAAAGAGAAAGAACCAAATAAATTAAATCAGAAATGAGAGAGGAGAAATAACAACAAAAGAAAGAAAGAAAGAAAGAAAGAAAGAAAGAAAGAAAGAAGAAACAAACAAACAACACCACAGAAATACAAGCAATTATAAGAGAATAATATGGAAAATTATGTCAGGAAATTGGACAACCTAGAAGAAATGGATATATGTCTAGAAACATAAATTAACAAAAATGAAAAAGGAAGAAAAGGAAAAATTGAACACACTGATAAGAAGCAAAGAAATTGAATCAGTAATCAAAAAACTTCCAGATGGCATTATAGGTGATTTATACTAAACATTTAAAGAAGAGTTAATACCTATTATTCTCAAACTATTCCATAAAATACAAATGGAGAAAAATTTCCAAATTAATTCTATGAGGCCAGCATTACCCTGATACTAAAACCGGATAAAGATACCACAAAGATAGAGAACTACAGACCAGTATCTCTGATGAACATAGTTGCAAAATTCCTCAACAAAATACCAGCAAACCAAATCTAACAATATAATAAAAAATCATTCACCACAATGAATTGGTACCTATTCCTTTGTTGCAAGTAGGGACCTATATTTGCAAATTGATCAACATAATACATCACTCAGTAAAAGAAAGGATAAGAACTACATGCTCATCTCAGTAGATGCATAAAAGGCATTTGACAGAGTACAACATCCATTCATGAAAAAAAAAAACCCTTAACAAAGGAAACACCTCAACATAACAAAGGCCATATATGAAAAACCCCAGATAATGTCATGCTCAATGGTGAAAAACTGAGATATTTTCCTCTATGGTCAGAAACAAGACAGGAACGTCCACACTCACTGCTTTTTATTCAACAGAGTACTGGAAATCCTAGCCACAGCAATCAGACAACAACAACAACAAGAACAGGCATCTAAATTTGCAATAAGGAAGTCAAACTTTCACTATTTGCAGATGACATGATACGATATATAGAAAACCCAAAAGACTCTGCCAAAAAACTTCCATAACTGACAAATTCAGAAAAGTTGTAGAATACCAAAGAAATATACAGAAATCTATTGCAATTCTATACACCAATAATGAGGCAACAGAAAGAGAACTTAAGGAATCAATCCCACTTACAATTGCACCATAAACAATAAGATACCCAGGAATAAATCTAACCAAAGAGGTGAAAGACCTGTACTCAGAAAACATTAAGGCAGTGATAAAAGGAATTGAAGACAACACAAAGAAATGGAAAGACGTTCCATGCTCATGAATTGGAAGAACAAATATTGTTAAAATGTCTGTAATATCCAAATCAAGCTACACATTTAATGCAATTGCCATGAAATGCCAATAGCATTTTTCACAGTGCTAGAATAAATAATCCTAAACTTTGTATCAAACCACAAAAGACCTTGAATAGCCAAAGCAAACTTGAAAAACAAAAGAAATGGTGGAGGAATCATAATTCTAGACTTCACGTTATATTACAAATCTGTGGTGATTGAAACAGTATGGTACATGCACAAAAATAAACAAATATCAATGGAATAGAATAGAAAACCTATAAGTGAATCCACAATTATATGGCCAATTAATCTTCAACAAAGCAGGAAATTATATCCAATGGGGAAAAAAACAGTCTCTTCCACAAATGGTATTGGGAAAACTAGACAGAAACATGCAAAAGAATAAAATTGGATAACTTACACCATACAAAAAAATAAATTCAAATTTATTAAAGACCTAAATGTGAGACATGAAACCATAAAAATCCTAGAGAAGAACACAGGCAATAACCTCTTTGATATCAGACATAGAAACTTCTTTCTAGATATCTCTCCTGAGGCAACAAAAACAAAAGCAAAAATAAACTCTGTGGACTACAACAAAATAAAAAGCTTCTACATAGCAAAGGAAACAATCAAGAAAACCAAAGGCAAACTATGAAATGAAAGAAGATATTTCTAAATGAAAAATCTAATCAATGGTTAGTATCCAAAATCTATAAAAAACTTATAAAACTCAATACTGCCAAAGTAATCAAACTAAAAATGAACAGAATATATTAATAAACATATTTTCAAAGAAGATATACAGTTGGTCAATAGACACATGAAAAGATGCTCTAGATCACTTATCATCAAGGAACTACAAACCAAAACTACGATGAGTTATCATTTCACACATGTCAGAATGACTAAAATCAACAACACAAGAAACAACAGGTGTTCATGAGGATGTGGAATAGGGAAACCCTCCTATGCTTTTGGTGGGAATACAAACTGTTGCAGTCACTCTGGAAAATAGTAAGGAGTTTCCTCAAAAACTTAAAATAGAACTACCCTAGGATCCAGCAATTGCACTACTAAGTATTTACCCAAAGGATACAAAAATACTGATTCAAAGGAATACAAGCACCCCAATATTTATAGCAGCATTATCTACCATAGGAAAATTATGGAAACAGCTCAAGTTTCCATTGATTTATGAATGGATAAATAATAGGTAGTATAAATGTCCATCAACTGATGAATGGGAAAAGAACATGTGGCATATATATATATATATATATATATATATATATATACAATGGAATATTACTCAGCAATCAAAAAGAATAAAATCTTGCCACTTCCAACAATGTGGATAGAACCAGAGTTTATTATGCTAATTGAAATAAGTCAGTCAGAGAAAGACAAATATCATATGATTTCACTCAAATGTGGAATTTAAGATCTAAAATAGATGAACATAAGGGAATAGAGGCAAAAATAACATAAAAACAGAGAGAGAGAGACAAACCATAAGAGGCTCTTAAATACAGAGAACAAACTGAGGGTTGCTGGTGGGGTGTTGGGTGGGAGGATGTGTTAAATGGATGATGGGCATTAAGGAGGACACTTGTTTGGATGAGCACTGGGTGTTATATGTAAGTGATGAATCACTAAACACTATTCCTGAAATCATTATTATACTATATGTTAACAAACTTGGATTTACATTTTAAGATAAGATCAAAATTAAAGAATTCAAATTTCAGCAAAAAAAGAATAGGTGCTATATATAATCAATGATATGTTTCCACAAATTAGCCATATATATTTTCCCATGATTTACCCATATATATGTATACATATGTACAGATATATATTCACAAAATTTATATATATATATATGACTAATATATAAATGATATATTACCCATAAATGAGAATGAAGTCTTAACATATGCAAAGATGTGGATGGAGCTAGAGAGGATTATGCTAAGTAAAGTAAGAACAGTGAGAGAAAAACAAATACAATGTGAGTTCACTCATATATGGAATTTAAGAAACAAAACATATGAGCAAAGGGGAAAAAGAGAGAGACAGAGGCAAACGAAGAAACCAATTTTTAACTACAGAGCACAAAGTGATGGTTATCAGAGGGGAGACTGGTTTGGGGATGGGTTAAATATGTAATGGAAATTAAGGAATACACTTGTGATGAGCAATGAGTGATGTATGGAAGTGTTGAATCAGTACATTTTACACCTGAAACTAATATTATGCTGTATGGTAACTGTAATTTAAATAAAAACTTAAAAGAAATCAATCAATGTAATCCATTATATCCACAGGTTAACAAAAAAATAATAATTATGATCATTCAGTTGTTACAAAAAAATATTTGACAAAGTATAAAAAAGTCTGAGTAAAATATAAAAAAATACACAAACTACCAAAATCAAGAATGAAAGAGAGAATATCACTATCAATACAAAGAAATTTAAAAAGATTATGAGGAAATACTATAAACTACTTTATGACAACTCACTAGAAAATTTAAATAAAAGGGACACATTCTTAGAAACATACAAATTATCAAAATTTACTCAAGAAGAAAGAATATTTGAATTTATCTATAAAAATTAAATGAATACCACTGGTAATTAAACATGTTCTTCCCCAGGCCAAGATGGTTTCACTGTTGGATTCTATCAAACATTAAATGAAAACCTTCCATAACGTCAAGGTAGGAGGAGGAAAATTTTTCTCAACTTATCACTGTGATACCAAATCCAGGCAAATATTACATAAGAAAAGAGTGTTAAAGACCAATATTCTTGACTAATATAGACTCACAAGTTTTTGGAAAAATATTACAAAGCAGAATTTGTCCAAAGAATGTAAAGTTGGTGTATCATCCAAAAATTAATCACCAAAACACACCATATAATAGAAGAAACCACAAAAAAAGTACATAATCTCAATATACACAGAAAAAAAAAGCATTTGACAAAACCCAATGCCTAGTCCTGATGAAAACTCTCAACAAAATTGATAAAGGGCATATACAAAACAACCTACAGTATCATCATATTTAATAGTGAAAAAAGATCATTCAGAAATGACATCAGCAAAATTGTGGAATGAGAAATCCTCCACTTGTATACTTCACATTAACAATAATTTGGTAGTCATTCATAGATAAAAGTGCCATCGTGGAAACTTTGGGATCTAGGTAGGAGGTTGTCAAACACTAGTAGAGCCCAAGACACAAAATGGTCATTTTGAGAAGACATAGATGTGCTCATAAGGCAGATTGATGATTACGGTCCTGGCTACAGATCCAGACACAGTCCCATCTCTTTGTGTACATGGCTGTAGCTCTGTATGGCCTTTGTCCTGTCACCCTCACTATCTACCAAAGGACCTGGAAAGTGTCATGCCCACCCATTTCTGTGATCTGACTGTGATCCTGGCTGTGGATCCTAAAGTGGCCAATGACCTGGATCCAGCTCCTCTCAGCTGAGGTCTGGGAATAGTCCTCCCTCTTCAGTGTCCTAATGGGAGACACACCCCACTCTGTGCAGTAGAAGTAAGTTCCACTGATCTTGGTCCAAGTAGGGATGCAGAAACATCCATGCAACTCAGCTCTAGCCCCTTTTAGCCATGGTCAGGGAAAAGTTCTGGGTCCTAGGGACCTACTGGAAGATGCATTTTTGTGCACTCAGATGCAAGCTCAATAACCTTGGTATGACAGAATTCTTAAGGTGGCCTCATAAGTCACCTCCAGTCCATTTAACCTATGATACAGTAGTCCTGCCCAGCTAGGGAGAAGTACACACCTATCCATGTTCCTAGAGGCAGGCCCAATTAAGTTGGTCTGATTGTGGAAACTGAAATGATCTTGTGGCATGGCTTGAACATCTCTCAGACATGGCTTGGGGTCTATCCTGCCTACCTAGGTACTTACCCAGTGAAGCACCAAAAGTCAACCCAGGACTTGTCCAGAGCCCCACCCTTCTATGCACCTGTTAACAGGCCAACCATCTGAGACCCAAATATGGGCCCTGATGTGGACCTTCTTCCCAGAGCCAGTCCTACTGTCTAATATCATAGAGGCAGTTCCATATTCCCAGAGACCAGACAGAATCTTTAAGTCCTGGACCCTGGTAATAGGCTTACGATAGACCCCAAAGTGGACCCAGTTGGACAATGTGACCTGGCTCCAACTGCACATAACCACAATTCTGAAGTAAATCCCATCATACTAAGCACCTGACAGGAGAAGGTCTTTACTTGCCAAACCAGTCTATAATGACTGAAGGAAGGTTTGTTCCTTCCAGTGTACAGACATCAGTATGGGGCTACATGGATAATGAAATATCAGGCAAAGAAGACACCACTAAAGGGAACTAATAAAGCTCCCATAACTGACCTTCTGAAAATGGAGATCTATGAATTGTCTGACAAAGAATTCCAAGTAATCATCTTGAAGCTCAAAGAGATGCAAAAGAACAAAAATAAAAAAATAAACTAAATAAAATCAGTAAAAATGTAGAAATAAAATGAGAAGTTTAACAAAGAAATAGAAACCATAAAAACCCAAAAGAAATCCTAGAGCTAAAAAAATACAATGACAGAAATTAAAAATTCAAGAGCATATTTCAACAGCAGACTTGATCACACAGAAGAAAGAATTAGTGAATTCCAAAGAAGTCCTGTGAAATTAATCAATGAGAGGAGAAAAAAATAGAAATAAAAAAAAAAGAAAAAAAGAGTAGAGAAAGCATATAGGACCTATACAAGACTATTAAATAAACAAATATACCATGAGTAGAGAAAGAGGAAGAAAGCTTATTTTAAATGATAATGGGTATAAAAGTCCCAAACTCTTGGAGAGATATGAATCTGGATAGATTCATGAAGCTTAAAAGATGCCAAGCAAGATAAAACAAAAGAAAACCACCCTGAAATACAAAATTATGAAACTATCCAAAGTTAAAAATAAAATTTTGAAAGCAGCAGGAAAGAGACTCATCACATGCAAAAGAATCCTAATGACGTTATCAGCAAATTTCTCAACAAAAACATTCCACATCAAGAGGGAATGAAATGATAGTCAAAGTGCTGAAAACAGAGAAAAGGCCAAAACCAGATGGCTTCACAGGTGAACTTCACCAAAGATGTAAAGACAAATTAAGGACCATATTTCTCATTCTCTTCCAAATAATTGAAGAGAAGGGAATACTTGCAAGCTTATTTTATGTGGCCAGAATTATTCTCATACCAAATCCAGAATGGTACACTACAAAAGAAAATTACAGGACAATAGCCCATAAAAAAAAGAGATGTAAAAATACTCAATGAAATACCAGTGAATCAAATTCAACATACATTAAAAGTATAATATACCATAAGTGGAATTTATCCCTTGAATGCAAAGATGGTTCATCATATGCAAATCAATAAAAGTGATACGCTAGAATAAAAGAATAAAAAAGAAAAACCATTGATCATCTGAATAGATGAAGAAAAAGCATTTCACAAATTTCAAAAATTTTTATTATAAAAACTCTAAAAAATAGGTATGGAAGGAATGTACATCAACATAATAATAATGATATATGATAAACCCACAACTAACATCATATCCAATAGTAAAAAGTGTATTTTATCCCAGAACATGAGCAAAAGAAGGGTGCCCATACTCACTACTTACAGTCAACATAGTAGTAGAAGTCCTAGCTAGAGTCAAGAAAGAGAAATGAAAGACATTCAAATCAGAAAGGAAGAAGTAAAAATGTCTCTGTTTGCAGATTACATGATCTACTATATAGAAAAAAATAAACTCCATTTAAAATTGTAGAATAAATTCAGTAACCTTGCAGTATACAGACAGAATCAATATACAAATTATCAATGGTGTTTTTATACAATAACAATAAATTACCCAATAAAAAATTAAGACAATGATCCCATTTACAGTTGGATCAAAAAGAATAAAATATTTAGGAATGACCTACACAAGGAGGTAAAAGACCTGTACCTGATAATTGTTAAGACTTTGATTAAAGAAATTTAAGAACACAGAGATAAATTAAAAGGTATTCTGTGCTCTGTATTGGAAGAATTAACATTGTTTTTTTTTTTTAATTTTTTTTCAACGTTTATTTATTTTTGGGACAGAGAGAGACAGAGCATGAACGGGGGAGGGGCAGAGAGAGAGGGAGACACAGAATCGGAAACAGGCTCCAGGCTCTGAGCCATCAGCCCAGAGCCCGACGCGGGGCTCGAACTCACGGACTGCGAGATCGTGACCTGGCTGAAGTCGGACGCTTAACTGACTGCGCCACCCAGGCGCCCCAAGAATTAACATTGTTAAAATGCTCTTACTACACAAAGCAATCTGTAGATTCAATGCAATCCCTATCAAAATTCTAATGTCATTTCTCTAAGAAATAGAAAACACAACCCTAAAACTCATATGTCAACACAAATGACCCTGGATAGTAAATCAGCCTTAAGGAAAAAGAACAAAGTTAGCAGCATCATACTTTCTGACTTCCAAATATACTACAAAGCTATAGTGATCAAAATAGTATGGTGCCAGCATAAAATCAGACACATAGACCAATGGAAAAGAATAGAAAGTCCAGAAATAAACCCATGCATATATGGCAAACTAATTTTTCATAGGTATGCTAATAATAGACAATGGAGAATAGTCAGTCTTTTCAATAAATGATGTAGGCAAAATTGGATATCCACATGCAAAACACTGAAATTGGACCCTTATCTTACATGACATCCACACACACAAAAATACCATGAAGTACATTAAAGAATCAAATGTGTGACTTAAAATTATAAAATTCTAGAAAGAAACATAGGAAAAAATCTCCTTGACATTGGTCTTGGCAAGGTCTTTTGTTGTCTTGTTTGGTTTTTTTGGATATGACCTCAATAGCACAGGCAAGAACAGCAAAAAACAAGTTGGAAAACATCAAACTTAAAATATCATACAAAGCAAAAGAAACAACCAGGAAAACTAAAAGCAGCCTATACTATGGAATGGGAGAAAATATTTATAAACCATATATTTGTTAAGAGGTTAATAGCCAAAATGCATAAAGATCTCATATAACTCAGTAGCAAAAAGATTCAAATAGCTTGATTAAAAATTGGCAAAGGACCTGAATAGACATTTTTGCAAAGAGAATATACAAATGGACAATAGGTATATGAAAAGGTGCTCACATACAAATGGATACTACGTATATGAAAAGGTGCTCAGTATCATGAATCATCAGGGAAGTAGAAATCAGAACGACAGTGCAGTGAGATATCACCTCACACCTGTTAAGATGGCTATTATTAAAAAGATAAGTGATAACACGTGTTAGCAAGGATGTTGCAAAAAGAAAGTCTTGTGCTATTAGTGGGAATGGAGATTGGTACAGCCATTATGGCAAATAGTATCAAGGTTCCTCAAAAATTAAAAACATAACTACCGTATGATCCAGAAATTCCATTTCTTGGTATACATCAGAAAGAAATGAAAGCAGGATATTAAACAGATATCTGCATTCCTATGTTCATTGCAGCATTATTCACAATTGCCAAGTTAAGAACACAACCTGTGTCTGTCAACAGAGGAATGCATAAAGAAAATATCACACACACACACACACACACACACACACACACACACAGAGGAAGATTATTCAGCCATATAAAAGAAGGAAATCCTGCCATTTGCAACAACATGGATAACCTGGAAGCTATTATGCTAAGTGAGATAAGCCAGACACCAACAGACAAGTATTGTATGATCTACCTTGCATATGAAATCTGAAAAGTCAAACCCAAAAGCAGAGAATATAAGATGTTTTTTAGGGGCTGGGTGGTGATAGAAATGGAGGATATTAGTTAAAGAGCACATAGTGTCAGTTATGTTTTGTAGATCTAACATAAAGCATGGTGATTATATTTAATAATACTGTATTATTACATACTTGAAATTTGTGACAGAATAGACCTTAACTGTCATCACTACATTTATACAAAAAAGGTGATGTGAGGTGATGAATGTGATAATTACTTGCTTATGGTAATCATTTCACAATCTATCGTATATCAGTTCAGCACATAGTACATTTTAAGTATTCTCACCACACACACACACACACACACACACACATGCACACACAAATGGTTACTCTGTGAGACAATGAATGTTAGTTAACTTGATTTGGGTAATCATATAATAATGTAGACAGATATCAAATCACCACATTGTATACTTTTTTATTTGTTGTACAATTTTTATTTGCACAAATAAGATGTACAAATTTTGTCAGTTATACTTTATTATAATTATTTTAATAATTACAGACATTATTAATATCTTTATATGTATTATGAAATTATACCTCCATAAAGCCAGTAAAAAGTGAGTCTGAACTCATTCCCCTGTAAATAGGGAAAAATACAGGAATATCTGCTCTATTTACTTCTATTCAACATGTTCCTGAATTTTCTAGGGTGCACAATAAAGCAATAATATGAAATAAAATGTATTCAAACTTTTTAAAAAGAGAAGTAGAACTGTCTTCATTTGCAGAAAACATGATCCTGAATGAAGGAATTTTGAGTGATTAAAAAAAAAGAAAACAAACAAAAGCAGAAATAATAAGAATCCAGCAAGGTCAGAGGATATAAAGATAAATATGCAAAATTCAATTGCATTTTATATGCTAGAATTAATTGTAAAAGTCTATCAAAGTAGCATCAAAAAGAATAAAATATTTAGAAATACATTTAACAAAACTAACTCAGGAAGAAAGTTCCAAATAAAGCTTTAAAAAGTAAACAACAGAAATGGGCAGAGTACATGAATAGAGACTTTTCCAAAGAAGACATCCAGATGTCCAACAGACACATGAAACAATACTCAACGTCACTCATCATCAGGGAAATACAAATCAAAACCACACTGAGATGCCACCGCACACTGCTCAGAGTGGCTAAAATGAACAGCTCAGGAAACTACAGATGCTGGTGAAGATGTGGAGAAACAGGAACCTTCTTGCACTGTTGGTGGGAATGCAAACTGGTGCAGCCGCTTTGGAAAACAGTGTGGAGGTTCCTCAAAAAATTAAACATACATCTATCCTATGACCCAGCAATAGCACTGATAGGAATTTACCCAAGGGATACAGGAGTGCTGATGCATAGGGGCACATGTACCCCCAATGTTTGCAGCAGTGCTTTCAAGAATAGCCAAACTATGGAGAGACCCCAAATGTCCATCGACTGATGAATGGATAGATGAGGTGGTATATATAATATGTGTAATGGAATATTACTCAGCCATCAAGAAACATAAATTCTTACCATTTGAAACAACATGGATGGAGTTTATGTGTATTATGCAAAGCAAATGAAGTCAGTCAGAGAAAGCCAAATACCATGATTTAACTCAGAGGTGGAATCGAAGAAACAAAATAGATGAGCCATATGGAGTGGGGAAAAAGAGATAGAAGGAAACAAACCATAAGGGAATTTTTGTTTTAATCTTTTAATGGTTATTTATTTTTGAGAGAGAGAGAGAGAGAGAGAGCAGAGGAGGGGCAGAAAGAGAGGGAGACAGAATCCGAAGCAGGCTCCAGGCTCTGAGCTGTCAGCAAAGAGCCCAACGTGGGGCTCGAACTCATGAGTGGTGCAATCATAACCTGAGCCAAATTTGAACACTTACCCAACTGAGCTACCCAGGTGCCCCCCATAAGATACTCTCAATGACAGAGAAGAAATTGTGGGTTGATGGAGGGAGGTGGGTAGGGAGATGGGTTAGATGGGTGATGGGTATTAAGGAGGGCACTTGTTATGAGAAGCACTGGGTGTTGTATGTAAGTGATGAATCACTAAATTTTACTCCTGAAAACAATATTGTACTATATGTTAACTAAATAGAATTTAAATAAAAATTTAAAAAGGGAAAAAAAAAAACAATGTGTAATTGAAAATTGGAGGAAGAATTATCTTTCTCATGTATTATCAGAAAGCAAGGGAAGTTTCATCCTGCAGTTACATGAAAGCATTTCTTGTAAGTTTTTGAAATTGGGTATATACCTAAAGGAGATGTCTCATCCAACTTCTGAAGGTGCTGCCAGGTTTATACTAGATGCTGTTAGAAGAAAACCACAGACCCTAAATGACATCACTTGGTCCAGGCCAACTCACCAAACTGGGGCTTTCAACCTCCTCCAGAAATGTTGTCTTAACCTGTCAATCAGGAATTTTCTGATAAGCACAAATGAGTTAATCTGTCACATGGGCCCTCTCTATCTTCCAAAGGAAGATAAGGTAATCCACCTAATAAGAACCCCTGCTCTTAGACCTAAGGAAAGGTAACCTTACCTGGAACAACCCTTTCTTTTCTTTTGCTAATAAATTTCTGGCCCCACCCTCCTTCCTATAAAAAAGTTTTGTACATTTTGTACATTTTGTAAAACTCCTTGTAGCTCCCCCTGTACCTGCTCCATGGGACACTGCCTGATTCATGAATTGCTTAATAAAGCCAATTAAATCTCCAAATTTACTCAGTTGAATTTTTGTTCCTTAACATTGAATATAGTAAAATGTTAGAGGAGAGAGATAAATTGAGGAAAGAGCTGCTAAAGAAGCAAACAAAACAAAACAAAACAAAACAAAACAAAAACTACTGGATGATTTTGACAATTTTAAGGTCTCTCCAGATTCCAGATGATGAAGATATCAGAAATAGCTGCCTAAAGTATGGCATGAGGACAAAGTCAAGTCAGTGATTATGCAGGCTTTTGCCAACAATTCAGAAAGATCAGAATATTCAAACATTAAAAGAACCCTTTCAGGTGATTTGGGGTGTGTCACAGGTCCTCATTAAGCAGACCAGAGGTCTTCTAGAAGGTTAAGGGATTTGTCACTTGGTCATCTCAGCAGGAATCAAAGTTAAAGAAGGGATTATCTCCAATAAGTTTGTGAGTGTGGCTTTTGTAAACAAAGTCAAATTCCTACAAGATCCAAAAGTTTTTGAGATTTTATTTGAGCCTTAAACACTGCCAACTTGGAAAGAAAAAGACTAAGTATAAAATGAAAGTAAGCCACCATACCTCCAATTTTATACTAACAAAAAGCACACTAATAAAACTAGTCAGCTGCAAACACATGTTACCTTTCATGAAAAATATAAGATTACTCAGTTGATAAAGTTGAAATCCATGCACAATTATTCCTAGGGCTTGACATCTCAACACTAAAACCCCAATATTTGTCCAGTCATATTTCATAATTGCCATGCCTTTGCACATTCCATTTTCCCCTTTTTGAACTTCAATGCCACCAGCCATTATCCTATCCCTTCCTAATTATGCCTTCCTCACCATTTTATGTATGCTATGTTGGGGGTAAATAACTTGTCTCTTTATTTTCACATGTCCATGAGAAAAAGGAATTGGACCTCAGAAATTTGATTACATTACATTAGGAAGTCTCATTTACACTTATTATTTAGATGACATGCTTTTGAATTTTGAGTTGATATTGGAATGATATTTGGGAGCCTTATAATGGAGTGAATCTAATTTGCATGTGGTTGAGTCAAGAGTCATTAATGGACACAGGATGGACTATTGTGAGTAGAATTCTAACATCACCTCCAGTGAGCCAAACCCTTGTATAAACCTGTACCTTGAGTGTAGGTGGAACTAGTGAGTATACTATGGAATGTCACTACTGTGATTAGGTTACATTATATAGCAAGGAGGGATTTTGCAGATGTAATTTAAGTCCAAAATAGTTGAAATGGACTTATTTGAAATGGATATTATCTTGAATATGCCTGACTTAATTAAGTAAAAGCTCTTAAAAATAGGGACTGGGCCCTTCTAGAAGAGAGACTTCATTGCTGTCTTTGAAGAACAAAGTTACTCTGAGTTTTACAGTTGCAAGTAAATGAATTTAGTCAAGGACAACATGAGTTTAAAAGAGGACCCTAAGACATTATCAAAATACAAAGCTTCAACACAGCAAAGGAAACAATCAACAAAACTAAAAGGCAACCTATGGAATGGGAAAATATATTTGCAAATGACACATCTAATAAAGGGTTAGTATCCATAATATATAAAGAATTTATAAAACTTGACAGCCAAAAAATGAATAATCAATTAAAAAACGGGCAAAAGGTATGTGTCAGAATGGCTAAAGTCAACAACACAAGAAATAACAGGTGTTGGTGAGAATGTGGGGAAAGGGAAACTCTCCTACACTTTTGGTGGGAATGCAAACTGGTGCAGCCCCTCTGGATTTCAGTAAGGAGGTTCCTCAAAAAATTAAAAATAGAACTACCCTATGATACAGCAATTGTACTACTAGGTATTTACCCAAAGAATACAAAAATACCAATTGAAAGGGATACATGAAACCCAATGTTTATAGCAGCATTATCTATAATAACCAAACTATGGAAACAAACCAAGGGTCCATGGACTGATGAATGGATAAAGCAGATGTGGTATTTATACACAAGGAAATATTACTCAGCCATGAAAGAATGAAATCTTGCCATTTGCCATGAAGTGGTTGGAACTAGAGAGTATTACACTAAGCAAAATAAATCAGAGAAAGACAAATACAATACGATTTCACTAATATGTGGAATTTAAGACAAAACACATAAGCATGGGGGTGAGGAAGAGAGGCAAACCAGAAAACAGACTCTTAACTATAGAGAACAGATTGATGGTTACCAGAGGGGAGGTGGATAGGGGGATGGGTTAAATGGGTGATGGGTTTTAAGGAGGGGACTTGTTGAGATGAGCACTGGATGTTGTAAGTACCACTGATGTAGTATGAATCACTAAATTGTACACCTGAAACTAATATTACACTGTATGCTAACTAGACTTTAAATAAAAACTTAAAAAAAGAAAAAAAGTGGTGAGAGTGGATGGACATCCTCATCTTGTTCCTGATCTTACAGGAAAATCTTAATCATTTCACAATTGAGTATGATGTTAGCCAAGGGCTTATCATATATATATGTCCTTTATTACATTGAGGTTATGTTCTATCAACACCCAGTTTGTTGAGATTTTTTATCATAATTTGATGTTGAATTTTGTCATATACATTTTCTGGATCTATTGAGAAATCATATGGCTTTTATCCTTCATTTTGTTAATGTGGATTATCATGTTGATTGATTTGTCAATGTTGAACCATTCTTGCATCCCTGAAGTAAAGGCTCCTTTACCATTGTGTATGATCCATTTAATGTATTATTGAATTCAGCTTGGTAACATTTTGTTTAGGATATTTACATCTGCATTCATGAGAGATTGGCCTGTAATTTTTTTCTCTTGTGATGTCCTTGTCTGGTTTTTGTATTAGGCTAATGGTGGTCTTATAAAATAAGTTTGGCAGAATTGTCTCTTCATTTTTTTAGAAAAGTTTGAAGAGGACTGGCATTAATTTTTTTTTGAATATTTGGTAGAAATCACCAGTGAAGCCATGGAACTGATTCAATCTTATTACTAACAATTGGTCTATTAAGATTTTCTATCTCTTAATGATTCAGTTTTAGGAAGTTGTATATTTCTAGGAATTTTCCTTTTCTTTCAGGTTGCCCAATTTCTTGGTATACAATTTTTCATAGTTTTTTATGATCCTTTGTATTTCTGTGATATCAGTTGTAATATCTTCTCTTTCATTTCTGATTTTGAGTTTTCTCTCCTTTATTTTCTGGTGAGTCTAAAGATTCATAATTTTTGTTTATCTTTTCAAAGAACTGGCCCTTAGTTTCATTGATATTTTGCACTATCTTTTTATTCTCTATTTCCATTTATTTCTACTCTGGTGTTTCTATTTCATTTAGTCTACTAAATTTGTGCAGTAGTTTTTCTTCATTTTCTAGTTCCTTGACGTGTAAACTTGGGTTTTTTATTTGAGATTTATCTTGTTTCTGAGGTAGGCATTTATCTCTAAATATTTCTTTCTTGGAACTGTGTATCTCACAAATTTTGGTACAATTCCATTTTAATTTATCACAATATATATTTAAATTTTTCTTTTGATTTCTTTCTTGAGTCATTGGTTTTTAAGTAGAATGTTTAATCTCCACATATATGTGAATTTTTCAGTTTTTTTAAATTAATTTATAGGATTCACAGGAAGATGGCGGTGTAGGAGGACGCTGGGCTCGCTGCACATCTGGCTGATCACTTAGATTCCACCTACACCTGCCTAAATAACCCAGAAAACCACCAGAAGACTAGCAGAACGGAGTCTCCGGAGACAAGCGCAGACAAGAGACCCACAGAAGAGGGTAGGAAGGGCGGAGAGGCAGTGCTTGCTCCACGGACTGGCTGGAGGGAGCCAGGGCAGAGGGGCAGCCTGCTGGCTAAGCAGAACCCCCGAGTCTGGCATGCAAAAGCGGAGGGGCACAATGGAGTGTGTTCTGAAAGCAAGCGGGACTTAGCACCTGGGAGGTCATAAGTTAACAGCTCTGCTCAGAAACCTGGAAGGCTGGAGGACAAAGGGAGGGAGAGTTGCTGAGCCCCCAGACCACAGAGCTCAGTTTGTTGGGGAACAAAGGCGCTCACCAGAGCCATCTCCCTCACCCATCCCCCAGCCAAAATCCCTAAGGGAACCAGTCCCTGCCAGGGAGCTTGCTTGCTCCCTGCAAACACCCAACGCTGTGCTTCTGCGGATCCATCCCTCCAGCGGGTCTGACTCCCTCCCGGTGCCACAGGGCCCCTCCAGAAGTAGATCACCTAAGGAGAAGCGAGCCAAGCCTGCCCCTCCTGCCCCCGTGCAACTTGCCTGCCCACCTCAGCTAATACGCCAGACCCCCAGCACCAAAAGCCTGGCAGTGTGCAAGTAGCCCAAAGGGGCCACGCCACCCCACAGTGAATCCCGCCCCTAGGAGAGGGGAAGAGAAGGCATACACCAGTCGGACTGTGGCCCCAGTGGTGGGCTGGGGGCAGACATCAGGTGGGACTGCGGCTCCGCCCACCAACTCCAGTTATACACCACAGCACAGGGGAACTGCCCTGCAGGTCCCCACCAATCCAGGGACTATCCAAAATGACCAAATGGAAGCATTCCCCTCAGAAGAATCTCCAGGAAATAACAACAGCTAATGAACTGATCAAAAAGGACTTAAATAATATAACAGAAAGTGAATTTAGAATAATAGTCATAAAATTAATTACTGGGCTGGAAAACAGTATAGAGGACAGCAGAGATTCTATTGCTACAGAGATCAAGGGATTAAGGAACAGTCAGGAGGAGCTGAAAAAAGCTTTAAACGAAATGCAAAACAAAATGGAAATGACGACGACTCAGATTGAAGAGGCAGAGGAGAGAAGAGGTGAACTAGAAGATAAAGTTATGGAAAAAGAGGAAGCTGAGAAAAAGAGAGATACAAAAATCCAGGAGTATGAGGGGAAAATTAGAGAACTAAGTGATATACTAAAAAGAAATAATATACACATAATTGGTATCCCAGAGGAGGAAGAGAGAGGGAAAGGTGCTGAAGGGGTACTTGAAGAAATAATAGCTGAGAACATCCCTGAACTGGGGAAGGAAAAAGGCATTGAAATCCAAGAGGCACAGAGAACTCCCTTGAGACGCAACTTGAATCAATCTTCTGCACGACATATCATAGTGAAACTGGCAAAATACAAGGATAAAGAGAAAATTCTGAAAGCAGCAAGGAGTAAACGTGCCCTCACATATAAAGGGAGACCTATAAGACTCCTGAATGATCTCTCTTTTGAAACTTGGCAGGCGAGAAAGAATTGGCACGAGATTTTCAGGGAGCTAGACAGAAAAAATATGCAGCCGAGAATCCTTTATCCAGCAAGTCTGTCATTTAGAATAGAAGGAGAGATAAAGGTTTTCCCAAACAAACAAAAACTGAAGGAATTTGTCACCACTAAACCAGCCCTACAAGAGATCCTAAGGGGGACCCTGTGAGACAAAGTCCCAGAGACATCACTACAAACATAAAACATACAGACATCACAATGACTCTAAACCCGTATCTTTCTATAATAACACTGAATGTAAATGGATTAAATGCGCCAACCAAAAGACATAGGGTATCAGAATGGATAAAAAAACAAGACCCATCTATTTGCTGTCTACAAGAGACTCATTTTAGACCTGACGACACCTTCAGATTGAGAGTGAGGGGATGGAGAACTATTTATCATGCGACTGGAAGCCAAAAGAAAGCTGGAGTAGCCATACTTATATCAGACAAACTAGACTTTAAATTAAAGACTGTAACAAGAGATGAAGAAGGACATTATATAATAGTTACAGGGTCTATCCATCAGGAAGAGCTAACAATTATAAATGTCTATGTACCGAATATGGGAGCCCCCAAACATATGAAACAATTACTCACAAACATAAGCAACCTTATTGATAAGAATGTGGTAATTGCAGGGGACTTTAACACCCCACTTACAGAAATGGATAGATCATCTAGACACATGGTCAATAAAGAAACAAGGGCCCTGAATGAGACATTGGATCAGATGGACTTGACAGATATATTTACAACTCTGCATCCCAAAGCAACAGAATATACTTTCTTCTCGAGTGCACATGGAACATTCTCCAAGATTGATCACATACTGGGTCACAAAACAGCCCTTCATAAGTTTACAAGAATTGAAATTATACCATGCATACTTTCAGACCACAATGCTATGAAGCTTGAAATCAACCACAGGAAAAAGTCTGGAAAACCTCCAAAAGCATGGAGGTTAAAGAACACCCTACTAAAGAATGAGTGGGTCAACCAGGCAATTAGAGAAGAAATTAAAAAATATATGGAAACAAATGAAAATGAAAATACAACAATCCAGACGCTTAGGGATGCAGCGAAGGCAGTCCTGAGAGGAAAATACATTGCAATCCAGGCCTATCTCAAGAAACAAGAAAAATCCCAAATACAAAATCTAACAGCACACCTAAAGGAACTAGAAGCAGAAGAGCAAAGGCATCCCAAACCCAGCAGAAGAAGAGAAATAATAAAGATCAGAGCAGAAATAAACAATATAGAATCTAAAAAAACTGTAGAGCAGATCAACAAAACCAAGAGTTGGTTTTTTGAAAAAATAAATAAAATTGACAAAGCTCTAGCCAGGCTTCTCAAAAAGAAAAGGGAGATGACCCAAATAGATAAAATCATGAATGAAAATGGAATTATTACAACCAACCCCTCAGAGATACAAACAATTATCAGGGAATACTATGAAAAAATTATGCCAACAAATTGGACAACCTGGATAAATGGACAAATTCCTAAACACCCACACTCTTCCAAAATTCAATCAGGAGGAAAGAGAAAGCTTGAACAGACCCATAACCAGCGAAGAAATTGAATCGGTTATCAAAAATCTCCTAACAAATGAGAGTCCAGGACCAGATGGCTTCCCAGGGGAGTTCTACCAGACGTTTAAAGCAGAAATAATACCTATCCTTATCAAGCTATTCCAAGAAATAGAAAGGGAAGGAAAACTTCCAGACTCATTCTATGAAGCCAGTATTACTTTGATTCCTAAACCAGCCAGAGACCCAGTAAAAAAAGAGAACTACAGGCCAATATCCCTGATGAATATGGATGCAAAAATGCTCAATAAGATACTAGCAAAACGAATTCAACAGCATATAAAAAGAATTATTCACCATGATCAAGTGGGATTCATTCCTGGGATGCAGGGCTGGTTCAACATTCGCAAATCAATCAATGTGATACATCACATTAATAAAAGAAAAGAGAAGAACCATATGATCCTGTCAATAGATGCAGAATAGGCCTTTAAATAAATCCAGCACCCTTTCTTAATAAAAACCCTTCAGAAAGTCGGGATAGAAGGAACATACTTAAACATCATAAAAGCCATTTATGAAAAGCCCACAGCTAACATCATCCTCAATGGGGAAAAACTGAGAGCTTTTTCCCTGAGATCAGGAACACGAGAGAGATGCCCACTCTCACCGCTGTTGTTTAACATAGTGTGGGAAGTTCTAGCATCAGCAATCAGACAACAAAAGGAAATCAGAGGCCTCAAAATTGGCAAAGGTGAAGTCAAGCTTTCGCTTTTTGCAAATGACATGATATTATACACGGAAAATCTGATAGACTCCACCAAAAGTCTCCTAGAACTGATACATGAATTCAGCAAAGTTGCAGGATACAAAATCAATGTACAGAAATCAGTTGCATTCTTATACACTAACAATGAAGCAACAGAAAGACAAATAAAGAAACTGATCCCATTCACAATTGCACCAAGAAGCATAAAATACCTAGGAATAAATCTAACCAAAGATGTAAAAGATCTGTATGCTGAAAACTATAGAAAGCTTATGAAGGTAACTGAAGAAGATATAAAGAAATGGAAAGACATTCCCTGCTCATGGATTGGAAGAATAAATATTGTCAAAATGTCAATACTACCCAAAGCTGTCTACACATTCAATGCAATCCCAATCAAAATTGCACCAGCATTCTTCTCGAAACTAGAACAAGCAATCCTAAAATTCATATGGAACCACAAAAGGCCCCGAAGAGCCAAAGGAATTTTGAAGAAGAAGACCAAAGCAGGAGGCATCCCAATCCCAGACTTTAGCCTCTACTACAAAGCTGCAATCATCAAGACAGCATGGTATTGGCACAAAAACAGACACATAGACCAATGGAATAGAATAGAAACCCCAGAACTAGACCCACAAAAGTATGGCCAACTCATCTTTGACAAAGCAGGAAAGAATATCCAATGGAAAAAGGACAGTCTCTTTAACAAATGGTGCTGGGAGAACTGGACAGCAACATGCAGAAGGTTGAAACTAGACCACTTTCTCACACCATTCACAAAAATAAACTCAAAATGAATAAAGGACCTGAATGTGAGACAGGAAACCATCCAAACCCTAGAGGAGAAAGCAGGAAAAGGCCTCTCTGACCTCAGCCGTAGCAACCTCTTACTCGACACATCCCCAAAGGCAAGGGAATTAAAAGCAAAAATGAATTACTTGGACCTTATGAAGTTAAAAAGCTTCTGCACAGCAAAGGAAAACAACCAACAAAACTAAAAGGCAACCAACGGAATGGGAAAAGATATTTGCAAAGGACATATCGGACAAAGGGCTAGTGTCCAAAATCTATAAAGAGCTCACCTAACTCCACACCCGAAAAACAAATAACCCAGTGAAGAAATGGGCAGAAAACATGAATAGACACTTCTCTAAAGAAGACATCCGGATGGCCAACAGGCACATGAAAAGATGCTCAACATCGCTCCTTATCAGGGAAATACAAATCAAAACCACACTCAGATATCACCTCACGCCAGTCAGAATGGCCAAAATGAACAAATCAGGAGACTATAGATGCTGGAGAGGATGTGGAGAAACGGGAACCCTCTTGCACTGTTGGTAGGAATGCAAATTGATGCAGCCACTCTGGAAAGCAGTGTGGATGTTCCTCAGAAAATTAAAAATAGACCTACCCTATGACCCAGCAATAGCACTGCTAGGAATTTACCCAAGGGATACAGGAGTACTGATGCACAGGGGCACTTGTACCCCAATGTTTATAGCAGCACTCTCAACAATAGCCAAATTATGGAAAGAGCCTAAATGTCCATCAACTGATGAATGGATAAAAAAATTGTGGTTTATATACACAATGGAGTACCACATGGCAATGAGAAAGAATGAAATATGGCCCTTTGTAGCAACGTGGATGGAAATGGAGAGTGTGATGCTAAGTGAAATATGTCATACAGAGAAAGACAGATACCATATGGTTTCACTCTTATGTGAATCCTGAGAAACTTAACAGAAACCCATGGAGGAGTGGAAGGAAAAAAAAAAAAGAGGTTAGAGTGGGAGAGAGCCAAAGCATAAGAGACTCTTAAAAACTGAGAACAAACTGAGGGTTGATGGGGGTGGGAGGGAGGGGAGGGTGGGTTATGGGTATTGAGGAGGGCACCTTTTGGGATGAGCACTGGGTGTTGTATGGAAACCAATTTGACAATAAATTTCATATAGTGAAAAAAAATTAATTTCCAGTGTCATGACATTGTAATCAGAAAAGATGCTTGATATGATTTCAATCTTCTTAAATAAATGTATTGAGACTTGTTTTGTAGTCTATCATTTGATATACACTGTTTTCCCTTTTTTGAGAGTCATTTGCAGAAAACAAGTTTAAAATTTTGAGGTAGTTTACCTATTTTGTCTTTTAGTGATTGTGCTTCTGGTGCCATATATAACAAATAATTGCCTGAACCGAGGTCACAAAGGGTTACTCTTATGTTTTTTTTTCTAAGAATTTTATAGTTTTATTTCTTATATTTGGGTCTCAAGTTTTAGTTGTTTTGTATATGATTTGAAGTAGATGCTCAACTTCATTCTTTTGATATAGGTATCCATTTTTTCCAGCATCATTTGCTGGAAATCATTATTTCCCCCTTTGAATTATCGTGACACCAATGTTGAAAATCAACCGAACACATATGAATGAGTTTATTTCTGGATGCTCAATTGTATTACACTGATATATACATATCTTTTAAGGAAATACCATGATATATTGACTACTGTTTTTTGTAGTAAGTTTTGAAGTCAGGAAGTGTGAATCATTCTAATTTTTTTTTGTTTATTTTCTAGAGCCTTTTGTTATTTTAGGTCCTTTGCAATTGTATATGAATTTCACAATCAGTCATTTTCTGCAAATAATCATGCTTGGATCTTTATAGGAAATTCACTGAATCTTTAGATTAATTTGGAGAGCATTGTCATTTTAACAATATTATCTTCTCATCCTTGAACATATGTTTTTTCAATTATTAAGATTTTTAATTTCTTCCAGTAATGTTTTACAGTTTTTGGAGTGCAAATTTTATACTTTTTTTGTTAAACTTAATCCTAAATATTTTAATTTCTGATGGTATTGTAAATGGAATATCTTTCTTAATTTCATTTTTGGACTGTGAATTTCAAATATTTAAAACTACAAGTTTTTTTCTTTACATTGATGTAATTTGTAATCTTGCAGAACTTGATTATTCATTCTACTTTTAAAAATTGTATTCCTTAAGGTTTCCTCTACACAAGATCATGGCGTCTAAAAGTTGAGATAATTTTTCTTTTTTCCATATCCTTCAGTTTATTTATTGACTTTTCCACTCTGTCTGAGGCATTAATCCAGGCACAAAGAATGTATTATTTAATTTCACAGCCTCTGCCTCATCCCACAAAGTGGAAATCTTGGGCAATGCTATTACCCATAATAAACCTGGCCAGCAAGTTGAGACTGACCTGGATATCATGCAAGCCTAGGGCAATGTTGTCAATCATTTTAGCTTAAATCATGCCAGATGGCTTTGTAATGTGTCAACTTGGCTAGGCTAAACTAAATTTCTAAGGATTCCCTTTAGTGTATGTTTCTTTGTAGGACAGTTCACATAGAGGAATTCAGAAGATTTGGAAGAGCAGGAGGGAGGCACTAGTCATTTCATAGCTTTCATTATTATTCCTGATTTGCTGACTCTTTTGGCATGAAGCAACGTGTAAGCCTATGGTTTCTCTAGTTTTCCTGGATTCTCCTTCAGTTTTTATGAATTTATATTTATTTTACATTTATTTATATATTTATTTCCATGATAAGGGGCCTCAGCTTCAGCTTGTACCTAGGTCAATGGCAACCAGAATGGATATGTGTTGGGACACTTGGGTGTCTCTTTGGTTGAATGACTCTTCGTTTTGGCTCAGGTCATGATCTCATGGTTTGTGAGTTCAAGCCCTGCATCAGGCTCTGTGCTGGCAGCATGGAGCTTGCTTGGGGTTCTCTTTCTCTCCCTCTCTCTCTGTCCTTCCCCCACTCACACCATCTCTGTCTCTCTCAAAGTAAATAAATAGAACTTTATTAATAAAAAATAATGGGCATGTGTTGTTATTTATCCTTGAGGGGTTTCATGCTCATGCTGTGAGGATCCAGTCTGCTTATGATTTTCCCTCTCTGAATTCTAGACTTCAAGATCTAGCACCTGATATGCAGACACAGCCTTAAAGAGATGGTGCTAACAATGATGTATGTTAATTCCCTATAAAAAAATCCAATTCCATTTATCAAATTCTGTAACAAATCTCCAGCATCTGACATGGAGACACAGCCTTAAAAATATATCCCTGACAACAATGTGTTTCTACTCCCTGTAACAAGTGTATACACACACACACACACACACACACACGTCTCCATGTCAGATGCTGGAGGTGTGTGTGTGTGTGTGTGTGTGTGTGTGTGTATCTGGTTCTCTGTTTGAATCCTGACTGACACATCACGGCAACACTCTATACCATCTTTTCTGAAAGTAATTCCTGTATTAGATATAATGGCTTGCAGGATGTGTATTTAGGGGCCATTTATCCTTCCAGTAAGATCCCTTCAGTGTGGAGACATCTTTTCAGTCATTGAGGGCTATACGGTCTACTGTGACATTTCTTTAAACACTGGAATGTCCCTTATTGTCACTCCTGAGGAGCAAGCCATTGTGTTTACAGGAGAAAGACAAGTTAATATTTTGCTCTCTTATAAGAAGTAAAATCCAGGAAGTTTTCATGGTGTCTCTGAAAAAATACATTGATTACAATTGTTGGGGATCTACAAGCCAAACCTCCATTGTCTGGAGGAGGAAGCACAAATTGACAGTGTCGCAGAAAGCTGGTAAGGCTTAGGGTTCCTAGTTCAATTTGAATAATTGAGTCTAGTCTTTCCATTTAGAGGGACAGCCGAAGAGCAGTCAGTCCAAACTGTCCTATTTGTCCATGTCAATAGCAGCCATATGGCATTTATCTGCATTTATGAATGATAGAAGATGGCTATGGTAGTGGTGATGAGAGACATTTGAAGGTGCTGAAAAGTGTATTTTGGGAGATTCAGAAGGTAGGCTATCCTTGCTGTTTCTGATGGACTTCTCAGCTTAAAAGGAAGGGTGGTCACCATTAATGAGAGAGAGAGAGAAAAAATTATTTTCAGAGTAGTGCATAATAACTGACTTTACAGTCATTTAAAAATAAAATGCCTAAAACGGTTTGAGAGAACCATTCCAGGTCATTTTACTTAATAAAGAAGGCTCCAGGATGATGCAGAAAAAAAAAAAAGATCTTTAATGTGCCTTCCTCTCTGTAAACTCTGGATCTAAGGTATTTCCTCCCCAGGTTTTGTGGTTGCTGTTCTCCCTCTACCATCACAAAACTAATATGCCTCAGTCCAGTTCTTCTTAATTTGTGAATTTAATGTAATCCTAGTAAAAATATCAAGAGATAAATGAGTTGATTCTAAATTTTATCTGTAAAAATAAAAATGCTAGATGAATAAGGAACAGAGTGAAAAAGCAGTGATCTGATGGGAGACAAACTAGACTTACCAGATCTTAACATATACTCTGATGCCTCTATAATTAAAATGTATGGTACTGGCACATGAGTAGACTGATCAACAGACATATCTGTCTAGATCAATGGAACAGAATGGAGTCTAGAAACATATTCAGTGATGAAAAAATATAGTAAACAATAAATATGGACGTTTTAGTAAATGCTGTTGGGACAAATGTGAATCAAAGTGGGAAAAAAGAATAAAATTAGATTCATTTTTTAAAACATGCACAAGAATAAACTCCAAATGGACTGGGAACTTAAATGTAGGAAACACAACAATAAAATTTTTAGGAAAAAAAATGTATATTTTCCTCTTTATCACAGGTGTAGGAAAAGTCTTTCTTATTGAAACTCACAATGTAGATGTGTGGTTGGAAGAATTTCAGGCCCTATGGCCTTTGTTCCCTGATGTCATGCCTGAATTATGTTAGGATACATGGCAAAGAGTACTCTGCAGTTATAAAATTGGGAGATTAATTTGTATTATTTCAATGAGGCCTAAATAATCAAACGAGCCTTTAAATGCAGAAGAGGAACTCAGAAAAATGTTGTAAAAAGAGATGTCAAAGAAATTCAAAGTGTGAGCTAATTTTCAAAATGGAGTGGAACACCAGTTAATATACCCTCTAGATTCTTAGAATGATTCCAGCTGGCATCCAGCAAGAAAACAGGGACTTAAGTCCTACAATAAAGCAGGGACTTCAGTCCTACATTTTCAACATATTGAATTATGCCTGCAGCTTCAAGTAGAATTTTCAAGTAGAATTTTCCCCAGATGCTCCAGATAAGAACCCACCTAGCAAAGATCTTGATTTTATTCTTGAAAGACTCCAAATAAAAGAATGATCTGAGTCTATTATGGATTTCTCACCTATAGTACTATAATATAAGAAATGGGTTTTGTTTCATGTTGCTAAATTTATTATGGTAGAAATAGGAAACTAATGCAAGATGTAATAAAAGAAAAAAAGTGAAATTTTACCCCATCAAAATAAAACAAATCCACCATAGATAAATTAAAAAATAAATTATATACTGGAGAAAATATATATCATGGATAGTCACTAACTTTTGAAATATATAAAATTTCTGAACATTTAGTAGAAAAACAAAAAAATCTATAGAAAAAACAAGACATAAAAAACCTCACAGAAAAAAATAAAAATGTTCTTTCAACAAATACAAAAGTAAATCTTATTTATAATAAGAGAAATTAAAGTCACAATTGAATAAGGATACCATTTCTAACCATCATATTGGCAAAAAAATATTTAAAAATATTCTCTTTGAAAAGACTTGAGGGAAATAAGTATTCATACACTGCTAGTAAAAATTAAAAAAAAAAACTCTGCGATCTGTATGGAGGAGAATTCTGTAATATCAAACAAAAATGTATTTGTATTTGTCTTTCAATCCAACAACCCATTTCTAGGGATTGACTCTAAAGATAAAATCCACAAAATATGAAAATACATATGTATAATATTATTCACTACAGCATTGTTTACAAGTGAAAAATATTGGATACTACCAAAATGTACAAACTTGAAATTTAATGTGTGTATGATAAAAACACACAATGAATCTCAATTAACTGAAATATGATTTCCTAGGGCAATTGCTAATTAAAAATGTATATGTGCATTTATAATATGCTATCTTTTGTATTACAAGGAGGGCAAATAATAAATACATATATCTGCTTAACTTAAAAAAGAAATAGGAATTATAAATTACAAAACAATGAATTTGGTTACCTACACTGTTGTAAGAAGAGTAAGGGAGGAGTGACAGAGTAGAAGTGATACAGAAAGGAGTAACTCTTCTCTGAGTATACTTTAAAACACCAATAAAATTGAAAGTATGAAGACCTAAATCTCAAGCAAACTTAAACCACTGAATGGCAAATATATTTCAAACAAGTAACATAATTACTAATCCAAGTAATTTAAGAACACAATATTTAACTATATACTCTAAATTGGTAGGGGAGGAAGACTGCAAATGGAACTGGAACACTTTTTAATAACAGGATATGCCAGTAATTGGGGTATGGTAATTCTGAAAACACTTGAGACTATATGATCAAACAACAGGCAAATTAATTCATTCATATAGCTGTAACCATGGTTCTCACTGTGGAAAAAAAAAAAGAGATACAAATATTGAATAGGGAAGGGAAGGAGATGCATTGTATTTGGTTACTGGTATAAACAAATGTACAAAATAAGCATAGGTGACTTTCAGTATGAACAAGGGATATACAGTCTTTTCTCATTGGTATTCCCCACTGAGTACAATTATTAATTCTGGAACTAATGCAAGAGGCCACAAAAACAGAATACTGGTGGAAAGCGGAAGACAAACTTGCTAGGGACCTAGGACTGGAAGAACAACATAGTGGAAAAAATTTTTATGATTCCCACACCTGACAAGGCCAACCATTTCATGACACCCAACCCAGCATCAGAAGGTGGCTTATTCCTCCCCTGTATAAAACAGGAGTCGCAACACCAAGAGAGTCCAGTAACACCTGTAAGGGGTAACCATCAGGATCCCTGCTAATAATACAGGATCAAAGAATGTGCTCTCCTTCTCCACTGATACATATGAGGTAGAAAGAGAGGGTAGCATTGGCAATGGAGAAATACTGTCATAACAAGTAAACTTGCCTGGAAAGCACGCTCCTTCCCTATGGCTATAATGAAGACAGTACGGTATTGGCAAAGAGACAGATATATAGATCAATGGAACAGAATGTAAAGTCCAGAAATAGACCCATACAAATATACTTAAATGATTTTTGACAAAGGTGCAAAACCAATAAAATTGAGGAAGGATAACCTGTTCAACTAATGGTGCTGAAAATGAATCTAAACCTAAACCACACACTTTGTATGAAAATTAACTCAAAATGGGTTTCAGACTTAAATAAGAAATGCAAAACTATAAATTTTTTGGGGGGAAGCATAGGAGAAAATCTTTGAGATATATGATGATGCAGAGTTATTTCACTTGACACCAACAGCAAAATGTATTACTAGCAAAACTGATAAATTAACTTCCATCAAAATTAAAAACTTTTGCCCTGCAAAGATCCTATTTAGAGGGTGACTAGTCAAGCTACAGACTGGGAGAAAATATTTGCAAACCACATATACAACAAAGAACTACTATTCACAGTATATAAAGAACTCTCTAAACTCAGTAGTAAAAGTAGAAATGAACCATTTAGAAAATGAGGAATAGAAATGACTAGATCTTTCACGGAAGAGGATGTACACAGAATACACACAGGATATTTCACAGGAGAACAAATTAGCACATGAAAAGATATTCAACATCATTAGCTGTTAGAAAAATGCAAAGCAAAACCACAATAAGATATTGATACACACCTATAATAGCTAAAAAAATACAGTAACAGCAATAAATATTGCTAAGTATGAAGAGGAATTGGTTACTTATGTATTACTGATTGTGATGTAAAATTATAGAGACTTTTTACACATCAATTTGGTAATATCTTATAAAACCAAACATAAAACTATCACAAGACTCAGCAATTCTACATCTGGGCATTATCCCAGAAAAATGAAAAGATATTTACAAAAGGATCTATACATGGATGTTCATAACAGTTTTATTCATAATAGCCCCAAACTGGAATCAACTCAGACCTCCTTCAATAGGTCAATGCTTAAACAAACTATCATGGTATGTCCATTCCATAAAATAGTACTCATCAATAAAAAGATATGAATTAATTAACAAACTAATATATGCAATTGAACTGCAACTCCTGGGAGTTATGCTGAGAAAAAAAAAAAACATTAAATCCCCAAAGATTACATACTCCACGATTCCATATATAAAACAGTATTGAAAGATAACCATTTAGAAATGGAGAACAGATTAGTAGTTATCAGGGCTTAGGAATAGAAGGTGGCTGGAAGGAAGTGAGTGATGTTATAAAAGAGCAACAAAAGTGATCCTTGTGATGAAACTGCTTAGTATTTTGATTGTGATATTGGATATAAGAACATAAACATGTGATAAAATGGCATACAACTACACACACAAACACACACGAGTTCAAGTATAACTGGAGAAATATGAATGAGATCAGTGGATTGTATCAATGTCAATATTCTGGTTATGATAGCATACTACAGTTTTATAAGATGTTATCATTATATAGCTAGGTAAGTGATAAATGGAATCCCTCTATATTATTTCTATAATTGCATGTGACTATACAATTACCTTTAAAAAGCTTAACAAAAGTTCCCACCATGCAGATATATTATCTGAAAAATAACAACAACTGAAATATTTTAAGTATACATACAAATACACACATGAACAAGTACATGCATATGTATATGTGAATACCTATTCATATGCATGTGTGGAAATAGAGAAGGAGACCTCAACCAATACATCATACAGGACAAAATGTTGACAAGAGGTGAGTCTGGATAATGGACTTCTGTTTGTATTTTAAACTATTTATGTAACATTTTATTTCTTTAAATTTGAAATCATTTCCAAACAAAAAGTTAAAGAACTTGTCTATTGTCCTTGGACGGAAAATGCTTGGTTCACAAAGATATTGAAATTATTTAACATTTTCTAAAGAAAGAGGTGAAATATGTGTACACAAGTTTTTCAAAATAAAATAATAGAAGGATAAGTTTAAAATGAGTAAAAAACATTAACTATGAGGGAATAAGGGATGATGAGGGGGGTAGAGATGAAAAATGTAAATCAATGGTGCCTGGGTGGCTCCGTCATTTAAGCATCTGACTCTTGGTTTAGGCTCAGGTCATGGTCTCACAGTTTGTGAGATCAAGCCCTGCGTAAGGCTCTGCACTGTGTGGAACCTGCTTGAGATTCTCTCTCTCTCCCTCTCTCTGACTCTCTACTTTCACACACTATCTCTTTCTCAAAATAAACATTTTTTAAAAAAAAGAAAAATATAAATCATTTTTTTGTTTTATTTAAATTCCATTTCGTTAACATATAGTGTAAAATTAGTTTCAGCTATACAATATAGTGACTCAACATTTCCATACAACACTTGGTGCTCATCATAAGTAGTGCACTCCTTAATCCCCATTACCTACTTCACTCATCTGCCCACCCATTTCCCCTCTGGTAATCATCAGTATGTTCTCTATAGGTAAGAGTCAGTTTCTTGGTTTCTCTTTTTTTCTATTTGCTCCTTTTGTTTCTTAAATTGCATGTATGAGTGAACCCATATGGTATGTGTCTTTCTCTGAGTGACTTATTTAACTTAGCATACAACTGTCTTGCTCTACCCATGTCCTTGCAAATGACAAGATTTTATGCTTTTACATGGCTGAGTAATATTCCATTGTATATATACATCACCTCCTCGTTATCAGTCAGTGCTCACTTGGGTTGTTTCAGTAATTTGGCAATTATAAATAATGCAACTATAAACATCAGGGTGCATGTATCACATTAAATATGTATTTGTGTATTCTTGGGGTAAATACCTACTAGTGCAATTCCTGGATCATAGGGTAGTTCTATATTTAACATTTTTAGTAACCTCCATACTGTTCTCCAGAATGACTGTACCAGTTTGCATTCCCACCATCAGCACAAAAGAATTTCCCTTTCTCCACATCCTCACAAAAACCTATTGTTTCTTGTGTTGTTGATTTTAGCCATTCTGACAGGTGTGAAATAACTCATTGTAGTTTGATTTGTATTTCCCTGATAATTAGTGATGTTGATCATCTTTTCATGTGTCTGTTGGCCATCTGTATGTTTTCTTTGGAAAAATGTTTATTCATGTCTTCTGCCCATTTTTAAATTTGATTATTCATTTTTTGGATGTTGAGTTTTATATGCTCTTGACATATTTTAGATACTAACCGTTTATCAGATTTGTCATTTGCAAATATATTCTCCCATTCCATAGGTTGCCTTTTAGTTTTGCTGATTACTTTCTTTGCTGTGCAGAATTTTTTTGTGTGTGTGTGTTTTTTTTTGGTGATATCCAAATAGTTTATTTTTATTTCCCTTGCCTCAGAAGACATATCTAGAAATACGTCACTACAGCCAGCGTCAAAGAGGTTACTGCCTCTGTTCTCCTCTAGAATTTTTATGGTTTCAGGTCTTACATTTAGGTCTTTAATCAATTTTGAATGTGCGTGTGTGTGTGTGTGTGTGTGTGGTCTAAGAAAGTTGTCCAGTTTCTTTCTTTTTCATGTTGCTGGACAGTTTTTCCAACACCATTTGTTGAAGAGACCGTCTTTTTCCCATTGGGTATTCTTTCCACATTTTGTGAAGATTAATTGACCATATAGTTGAGGGTTCATTTCTGTGTTTTCTATTCTGTTCTATTGATCTGTGGTGTCTATTTTTGTGCCAGTACCATACTGTGTTGATCACTACAGCTTTGTAATA
This sequence comes from Felis catus, assembly GCF_018350175.1. NCBI lineage: Eukaryota > Metazoa > Chordata > Mammalia > Carnivora > Felidae > Felis > Felis catus. The sequence continues at coordinate 105,188,196 of NC_058386.1, forward strand.
TAATTTGAAGTCACAAATTGTGATACCTCCACATTTGCTTTTCTCTTACAAAGATGCTTTGAATATTCAGGTCTTTTGTGGTTCCATACAAATTTTAGGATTGTTTCTTCCATCACTGTGAGTAATGCTGTTGGTAATTTGATAGGGATTGCATTAAATGTGTAGATTACTCTGGGTATAGACATTTTAACATTATTTGTTCTTCCAGTGCATGAGCATGGAATGTCTTTTCATTTGTATCATCTTCAATTTCTTTCATCAGTGTTTTATAGTTTTTATACTGCAGATCTTTCAACTATTAGGTTTATTTCTAGGTATCTTACTTTCTGTGCAGCTATAAATGGGAATGATTCATTAATTTCTATTTCTACTGCTTCATTATTGGTATACAGAAATACAACAGATTTCTGTATGTTGATTCTGTAACCTCCAAATGTACTGAATTTGTTTATCACTTCAAGCAGATTTTTGTGGAGTCTTTTGTCAAGTTTGTGTGTGTGTGTGTGTGTGTGTGTGTGTGTAGGATTTTCTATATACAGTATCATGTCATCTGTAAATAATGAATGTTTGACTTCTTCCTTGCCAGTATGGATGTATTTTATTTCTTGGTGTTGATTGCTGTGGCTAGGACTTCTAGTAATATGTTAAGCACCAGTGGCAAAAGTGGCCATCCCTGTCTTGTTCCTGACCATAGAGGAAAAGCTTTCAGTTTTTCCCCATTGAGGATGATATTAGCTGTGGATTTTTTGAATATGGGTTTTATTATGTTGAGGTATGTTCCCTCTAAGCTTACTTTGTTGAAGGTTTTTATCATGAATGGATGTTGTATGTTGTCAAATGTTTTTTCTACATCTACTGAAATGATCATATGGTTCTTATCCTTTCTTTTATTAATGTTGTGTATCATGTTAATTGATTTGTAATATTAAACCACCTTTTCAACCTAGGAATAAGTCTCACTTGAATGTGGTGAATGATTATTTTAATGTATGGTTAGATGCACTTTGCAAGAATTTTATTGAGAAATTTCTATCCATCTTCAACAGGGATATTGGCATGAAGTTTTCCTTATTTTTTTTTAAAGTTTTATTAAATTCCAGTTATTTAACATACATTGTAATAATAGTTTCATGTGTACAAAATAGTGATTTTTCCATACAACACCCCATGCTCATTACAACAAAGTGCACACTTAATTTCCATCACCTATTTAACCCAACCCCCATACACCTCCCTCCTGTAACCATCAGTTTCTTCTCTATAGCTAAGTTTATTTCTTGGTTTGCCACACCCCCTCTCCTTTTATTCTCTTCGATTGTTTGTTTTGTTTCTTAAATTCCACATATGAGTGAAATAATGCGGTAACCTCTCTTTCTGACTGACATACTTTGCTTAGCACAATACTATCTAGCTACATCCATGTTATTTCAAATGGAAAGATTTCATTCTCTTATATGATTAATATTCCATCATATATATGTATATATCCATGTATATACATTATACACACACACACACATGCACACACACACATTAAATGTATGTATATAGACACAACAACTTCTTTAACCATAAAAAACCATGACTACAACAAAGGCAGTAACCTTGTTTACATCTGCTGCAGTGATTCTTTCTAGATGTCTTTTGAGCCAAGGGAAACAAAAGCAAAATAACTACTGGGATTTCATCAAAATAAATATCCTCTCTGCAATGAAGGAAACAATCAACAAAAATAAAAGACAATCTGTGGAATGGGAGAAGATATTTGTAAATGAAATATCTGATAAAGGAATAGCATTCAAAGTATATAAAGAACTTATAATACCCAACACTGAAAAATAAATACTCAAATTAAAAAATGGGCAGATGATATGAATAGACCCTTTTCCAAAGAAGATATATAGATGGCCAACAGACACATGAAAATATGCACAATATCACTGATCATCAGGGAAATACAAATCAAAACTACAATGGGATATCACCTCACCCATGTTATAATGGTTGAAAACAATAACACAAGAAACAGGTGTTTGTTCAGGATATGGAGAAAGGGAAACCCTCTTGCAATATTGGTGTAGTTCTCTTTGTTAGTGGTGCCTTTATCTGATTTTTGGAGTCACAGTAATGCTGGAAACATAGAATAAATTTAGAAGTTTTCATTCCTTTTAAATATTTGGAGAGGGGCGCCTGGGTGGCGCAGTCGGTTAAGCGTCCGACTTCAGCCAGGTCACGATCTCGCAGTCCGTGAGTTCGAGCCCCGCGTCAGGCTCTGGGCTGATGGCTCAGAGCCTGGAGCCTGTTTCCGATTCTGTGTCTCCCTCTCTCTCTGCCCCTCCCCCGTTCATGCTCTGTCTCTCTCTGTCCCAAAAATAAATTAAAAAAACGTTGAAAAAAAATAAATATTTGGAGTAGTTTGAGATGAATTGTTATCAACTCTTCTTTAAATGTTCTTGGAATTCATCTGTGAAGCCACCTGGTCCTGGACTTTTGTTTATTGGGAATTTTTTTATTACTAATTCAATCCCGTTACTAATAATCAGTCTACTCAAATGTTCCAGTTCTTCCTGTTTCAGTTTTAGTAGGTTATATGTTTTTAAGAATTTATCCATTTTTTTCTAGATTGTCCAATTTATTGGCATATATTTTTTCATAATATTCTCTTACAATTGTATTTGTGTGGTGTTGGTTGTTATTTTTCCTCTCTCATTTCTGATTTTATTTATTTGGGTCCTTTCTCTTTTCTTTTTGATAAGTCTGGTTAGAGTTGTATCAATTTTATTGATTTTTTTCAAAGAACCAGCTCCTGGTTTCCTTGATCTGTTCTATTATTTTTTTAGTTTCTATATCATTTATTTCTGCTCTAATCTTCATTATGTCTCTCTTTCTGCTGTCTTTAGGTTTCATTTGTTGTCCATTGACTAGCTCCTTTAGTGTATGGTTAGGCTGTTTCTTTGAGATTTCACTTGCTTCTTGAGGTAGGCCTGTATTGCTATGTACTTCCCTTTTATGACCACTTCTGCATCCCAAAAGTTTTGGACTGTAGTGTCATCATATTAATTTGTTTCTGTGTATTTTTATATTACTTCTTTGATTCCTGGTTGACCCATTAATTGTTTTGTAGCATGTTACTTAACTTGCATGTATTTGTGGTCTTCCCAGATTTTTTCTTGTAGCGACTTCTAATTTCATAGTGTTGTAGTCAGAAAAGATGCATGGTATAATTTCAAACTTTTGTAATGGTGAAGGTCTATTTTGTGAACTAATATGTTATATATTCTGCAAAATATTCCATGTGCATTTGAAAAGAATGTGTATTCTGCTATTTTAGGATGGAATGTTCTGAATATATCTAAGTCTATGTGGTCCAGCGTGTCATTGAAAGCCTTTGTTTCTTATTTATTTTCTGTTTAGATAATCTGTCCATTGATGTAAGTGGGATGTTAAAGTCCGTGACTATTGTATTATTATCAATTACCTCCTTCATCTTTGATATTAACACTTTTATGTATTTGAGTACTCTCATGTTGAGTACACAAATATTTAAAAGTGTTAGATCCCATTGTTGAATTATCCCCAATCTTTGCTGTTTTTCTTTGTCTCTTGTTACAGTCTTTGTTTTAAAGTGCACTTTAATATAAGTATTGTCATTCTGGCTTTCTTTTAACATCCATTTGCATGATATTAAAGTCCCCTGCAATTACCACATTCTTATCAATAAGGATGCTTATGTTTGTGATTGTTTTATATATTTGGGGGCTCCCATATTCGGTGCATAGACATTTATAATTGTTAGCTCTTCCTGATGGATAAACTCTGTAATTTGTATACAATGCCCTTCTTCATCTCTTGTTACAGCCTTTAATTTAAAGTCTAGTTTTTCTGATATAATTATGGCTACTCCAGCTTTCTTTTGAGTTCCAGTAGCATTATAGATAGTTCTCCATTCCCTCACTTTCAATCTGAAGATGTCCTCAGGTTTACAATGAGTCTCTTGTGACAACAAATAGATGGGTCTTGTTTTCTTATCCATTCTGATACCCTATGTCTTTTGGTTGGAGCATTCAGTCCATTTACATTTAGTGTTACTAAGAGTTTAGAGTCATTGTGATGTCTGTAGGTTTCATGCTTGTAGTGATGTCTCTGGTACCTTGTGGTCCTTGCAACATTTCACTCACAGAATCCCCCTTAGGATCTCTTGTAGGGCTGGTTTAGTGGTGATGAATTCCTTCAGTTTTTGTTTGGGAAGATCTTTATCTCACCTTCTATTCTGAATGACAGACTTGCTGGATAAAGGATTCTTGGCTGCATATTTTTTCTGTTCATCACACTGAAGATTTGCTGCCATTCCTTTCTGGCCTGCCAAGTTTCAGTAGATAGATCTGTCACTAGTCTTATCAGTCTCCCTTTATATGTTAGGGAGTGTTTATCCCTAGATGCTTTCAGAATTTTCTCTTTATCCTTGTATTTTGCCAGTTTCACTATGATATGTCATGCAGATCGATTCAAGTTGCGTCTGAAGGGAGTTCTCTGTGCCCCTTGGATTTCAATGCCTATTTCCTTCCCCAGATCAGGGAAGTTATCAGCTATGATTTGTTCAAGTATACCTTCAGCCCCTTTCTCTCCCTCTTCCTCTTCTGGAATTCCTATGATACGGATATTATGTTTGATTGCATCACTTATTTCTCTAATTCTCCCCTCATACTCCTAGATTTTTCCTCTTTTTCCATAATTTTATCTTCTAATTCACCTATTCTTTTTCCATAATTTTTCCATAATTTTATCTTCCTCTTTTTCCATAAGTTTATCTTCTAATTCACCTATTCTCTCCTCTGCCTCTTCAATCTGAGCTGTGGTCACCTCCATTTTATTTTGCACCTCATTTATGGCATTTTTTTAGCTCCTCATGACTATTTCTTAGCCCCTTGATCTTTGTAGCAATAGATTCTCTGCTGTCCTCTATACTTTTTTCAAGCCCAGTGATTAATTTTATGACTATTATTCTAATTTCATGGTCCATTATATTGCTTAAATCGTTTTTGATCAATTCATTAGCTGTCGCTATATCCTAGAGTTTCTTTTCAGGAGAATTCTTCCATTTCATCATTTTGGATAGTCCCTGGAGTGGTGTGGAACTGCAGGGCACTTCCCCTGTGCTTTCTGGAGTAACTTGTGTTGGTGAGTGGGGCCGCAGTCAGCCCTAATGTCTGTCCCCATCCCACCACTGGAGCTACAGACTGGTGTGTACCTTATCTTGCCCTCCCTCAGGGACAGGACTCACTGTGGAGTGGTGTGGCCTCTGTCCAGGCTACTTGCACACTGCCAGTCTTGTGGTGCTGCTTTAATGGGATCTGGGGTATTAGCCGGGGTGGATCAGCAAAGTGCACAGGGGCAGGAGGTGCAGGATCAGGTAGCTTAGCTAGCTTTGCCATCATTGGTCCCCTGTGGGAGGGGCCCTGCAGCACCTGGAAGGAGGCCAACCCGTCAGAGGGATGGATCCACAGAAGCACAGTGTTGGGTGTTTGCGTGGTGCAAGCAAGTTCAGTGAACTGTTTCCCTTTGGGATTTTGGTTTCGGGATGGGAGAGGGAGATGGTGCTGGCCAGTGCCTTTGTTCCCCGCGTAGCTGAGCTCTGTCTTGTGGGGCTCAACAACTTTCTCTCCCGGCATCCTCTCACCCTCCCTGCTCTCAGAGAGCAGAGCTGTTCACCTTTAACATTCCAGATGTTAAGTCCCGCTGGCTGTCAGAACTCATGCAGTCCGGCCCCTCTGCTTTTGCAAGCCAGACTCAGGGATTGCCCGGGGGGGGGGGGGCGGCCCCTCCACTGCCCCTCCACTGCCCCAGCTCCCTCCTGCCAGTCCGTGTAGCACACACTGCCTCTCCACCCTTCCTATCCTCTTCTGTGGGCCTCATGTCTATGCTTGGCTCTAGAGAGTCTGTTCTGCTAGTCTTCTGGTGGTTTTCTGGGTTATTTAGGCAGGTGTGGGTGGAATCTAAGTGATCAGCAGGAAGAGGTGAGCCCAGTGTCCTCCTACACTGCCATCTTCCAAAGCCTCTCTGCCTCCGTTTGAATGATAGATGTTTCTCCATTCTGTCAGTTTCAATCTGCAGATGTCTTTAGATCTAAAATGAATGTCTTCTTGGCAGCATACAGATGGGTCTTGTCTTTTAATCCATTCTGACACCCTGTGTCTTTTGATTACAGCATTCAGTCCATTTACATTCAAAGCAAGTATTGATAGTATTTTTGGCATTTTATTACTTGTTTTATCATTTTTTCTGGGGATTTTCTCTGATTCTTTTTTTAAGTTATTTAAATGGTTATTTATTTATTTTGAGAAGGAGAGAGAAAGAGAGAGAGTAGGAGAGGGGAAGGGGAGAGAGAGAGAGAGAGAGAGAGGAGAGAGAGAGAGAATCCTAAGCAGGTTCCATGCTTAGCATGGAGCTCGATGTAGGGCTTGATCCCACAAACCATGAAATCATGACCTGAGCTGAAATCAAGAGTTGGTCACTCAACTAACTGAGCTACCTAGGTGCCCCTTGCTGATTCTTTCTTCGCTTTGTCACTTTTATTCTCTCAGTCCTCAAAGAGTCCCCTTTCATATTTCTTGGAGGGTTAGTTTAGTAGTCATGAACTCCTTCAGTTTTTGTTTGGGAAACTCTTTATCTCTCCTTGTATTTTGAATAATAGCCCTGCTGGATATAGTATTCCTGACTGCAGGGTTTTGTTTTGTTTTTTTCCCATTCAACACATTGAATATATTATGCTACTCCCTTTTGGCTTGCAAAGTTTTTGTTGAGAGATTTCCAGCTAGCCTTATGGGTTTTCTCTTGTAACTTAAGGACTTAATTTCTTTTGCTGTTTTTAAGATTTTTTTCTTTATCACTATATTTTGCAGATTTAATTACAGTGTATCTTGGTGTTGGCCTACTTTTGTTGATTTTTATGGGAATTCTCTGTGCCTCCTGGTTCTGGATGTCTGCTTCCATCCCTATATTAAGGAAGTTTTCAGTGATTATTTCTTCAAATAAATTTTCTGTACCCTTTTCTCTCTCTTCTTATTCTTCTGGGACTCCTATAATATGAATGTTATTACATTTGATGGAGTCATTGAGTTACCTCAGTCTATTTTTATATTGCATAATTCTTCTTTCTCTCTTTTGCTCAAGTTCATTATTTTCCAATATTTTGTCCCCTAGGTTACTAATTCATTCCTCTTCTTTTTCCAGTCTGGTATTCATTGCATCAAACCTGTTTCCAATCTTATTTATTGAACTCTTCATCGCTGATTCTATTTTTTTTTTTTTTGTCTTTTATCTCTGGTAAGGGTCTCACTGATGTCTTATTTTCTCAAGCAGTTAGCATCCTTACCATAGTTGCTTTCAATTTGCCTTCAGGCATGTACCTTAGACCTGTTTGAATAGATCTGTTGCCATGGCCTTATCTTATTCTTTCATTTGTGACAAACTCCTCCTTCTTCACGTTTTATCTAAGTCTCCACCTTCTTTTGTGTTTTCCTACAGCTACTTATGTCTCCTGTCCCTGAAAGTAATGGCCTTATGAAGAAGAGGTTATGTAGTGCCCAGGGCCTGGTGCTTTAGGGAGTGACTCTAGTGTGTATGTTGCAAGCACTCTTGTCTTGCATTCTGGCTGCTCTATCCTTCAGGCCAGTCATCTGAAGAGGCTCTTCTTGCCTTCTGTGGACAGTTTTTGGTCCCTGCCTGAATGTGGTAAGTTTTAACTAGGTGTGCTCTGGCCTGCTTGTGAAATGAGACCTGACACAACTCCACCAGACTGGGACCATGCAGAACTCTCTGGTTGGGAAACATGGTGTGGGCAGGTGTTTCTGCTGGTATTCAAGGGAGGGGTCCACTGAGCTGGGACTGAGGCAAGCTTGACTGAGAAAGGCAGTACTGGCAAAGCGCAGGGTTGTGGGGCTTGGTATAAGCACATTAGGCAGCCAATACCCAAGCTGCACTGCTTCCCCCAGGTGACTCTGTGTTTATGTTGAGGGGCAGGGGAGGGAAATGGTGATGGCCATCTTCTTGTTCCAGAAGTATCTCCATGAATGCTCTCAATGACTTGCTCTGAAAATAGCAAATAATCTTACCCACTGTGCACCCCATGCTTTCTTTAGATTGCTTCAGATGCTGTCTGTCCCTGGTTTGTTGGCCTACCTTCTATACAGGAACAGCACAGGGCCCTCCATGCTCTATTCCCACCAAGCCAGATGATTTCTAAAACTCGAGGCTTTAAGCCTCATTGGTTGCAAGAACTCATGAAATTCAGCTCCTCTCATATGACTTTGGAGAAAGGTTTTTCTTGTGTGTTCCCCTGTGTGCTCCTCTCTCACTTGCCCTTCTCTTTGATCACAGTACCCCACCCTCCAGAGCACCTGTGATCTATTTCTCCCCTAAACCACATCAAAACTTTTTGATGTGGCCTATTCTTACTCTTTAGTTGTGGAGTTGGTCCTGTCATTCTTTATGTCATTTTTTTTTTTTTGGTATTTAGTATGATTTGATAATTATCTAGTTGTGTTCATGGGACAAGATAAACCTAGGGTCCTCCTTCTCTTCTGCCATCTTCCTACTCTCTCATTCAGTGTTTCTTGGCTTACAGTTTTCCTTATGGATCAAGTTAAATATTTTCGATAATTAAAATTTTTAAATCAAAAAGAAAAAAAGAAATTTCAAAAAATCTAAAACTGTAGTGAATGAATTTACTTGCATATCAATTTGTAAAATCAGTTTAAAAATGCAACAATTATGGAAACATTTATTTCATGCAGATATAATATAATACAAATTTTGTTGGAGTACACCATGTGGTCAAAATGTTTTATTATTTTAAGAAACTTATGAAAAAGTAGAATATTTAGATTTGGTATTGATGTAATGTTACTTCATTCATGCATTCAACCTAGCTGTAACATAATAGTGAAATAGAATTTGTTATCATGAAAATTTACCAGTGTTTTAATATGTACCAAAAAGAATAATGGAACTACATGGTTTTAATGCTAAATTTGATGTTGAATACAAAATATTCTTTCACATGTCAGTATGAATATTTTGAGTTGCCCATAAATTTTCATAGAAGTTTGAGCCTTCAAAGGAACTACTTTTAAATCACCTTAAGTGTAATATAATTCTGTTGAATTATTCTTTGTAAATGAATTCTCTAACCATTAGCTGCACTTAATTCAAAATCATTCAGTAATATTAAATCAAAGTTTTCAATTGATACAGCACGAATAAAAACCTTTGAACTTCAGTGAGTAGAGTATCAAAGTAGAGAAAGGCTACTCTTGAAAAGATTTGTAAGTTTGGCTTCTGTCTAATGGAGTGAGATCCAATGAGACTGAGAGGCCTAAAAGTTTTTTGAGAGAGTACCTATGAAAATATTTGGGCCACAAATTTTGTACATTTCAAATTAAGAAGTTGAAAAGAAAAAGTCAAATTGAAAACAACCTTCAGTTAAAAAAAACTTTTGCGCAGAGATTATCAAGTACCTTGTAGCTATTGAAGCATTCTCTTAATTAAACATATTTTGGCCTACAGAGAAGTGAATTAGTGGTGCCAACAATTTCAAATTTACGAATTATAAAATACAGCTTTATTTTTTATTTTTTTAAAGTTTATTTATTTTAAGAGAGAGAGAGAGTAGGGGAGGGGCAGAGAGAGAGAGAGAGAGAGAAGGAGAGAGAGAATTCCAAGCAGGCTCCACACTTTTAGCACAGAGCCCAATTCAGGGATCGATCTCACAAACTGTGAAATCATGACCTGAGCCAAACCAAGAGTCAGATGCTTAACCGACTGAGCCACTCAGGTGCCCCTAAAATGCAACTTTAAAGAAGATTAAATGAAATTTCATGACTAAAAATAAAGTAAGACCATATAAAAATATATAATTTGGGAAAACACACTGATATGGCATTAAAGAAAAATAGAGCTAATAAACCAAATTACATGACTATGTACTAATAATTGCTATACTTAGGATAATTTTAGTATTTAGATTATTGTTATGAATAAAATATTTGCTTTAATTTACAAAGATGTTGGTTTAGTTTTCTAGAAATATTTTCATTAAAAAATATTTTCAATAGAAAAATTGTACATAGATCCATCAATAAAACCAACCAGTATGGTTATAAATAAATATTTTTAAATACATAGTGTTAGTTAACTTTAGTATCTTCTTTCATTCTCAAAAGTTTCCTAGTTTGTATGGTAAATTATATGGTCATGCTAGCTCTAACCATTAAGTGAAAGGTTGATGGGTAATCTTATAATAGAGGCATTAGGTTATAAAACCAGAAGTTATATTAAAATCTAGCTCAAGAAACAAACATACCTTTGGAATTACTTATGCCATCATCTTATTCAGTTAAGAAAAAATGGAGAGTTAATTTAATGCTAGTTTCATAGAATGGAACACTCACTAATTAAATTATATAGTATGTGGCTATGATCATCCTGTTAACAGGTCTCTCTATTATTCATCTTCACATTTTACTTTTCACAGAAAGGCAGATTGTCCATTAATAGATTATTCCTTATATGTAGCACCAATGAATCTATAAACCCATCTGACTATATTAATTCATTTTTTACAAAATTAAATTTAAATAGTTACATTTGGTTTAAAGCTTATAAAATAATTTACATGATCAAATGTTTCATGTTCCAAGTTTTGTATCATATACATTTAAATAATCTGTGAACCAAGAAGTGTCATATAAAATTGCTTCTTATTCAGTTTTAAAAATTATTATTAGTTAGGAAATAACTACATTTGGTTCATAAAATCATAAACATATCATAACCATTTCAAATTATTATAATTGATGATCATGATACTGAAAACTTTCCTTCAGATTTAATCTTACTCAATTTTCCTGACAAATCCAGCCTACATTTATTCTTCTATCCTTCACTTTCTTTTCACTTCTTTGCATAAAACATATATAATTTCAATTTAACAAACTTTCTTCTGATTGGATTTATCTAGAAATATTGACTCCTCAACAACAGTATAATTTTCTTATGAGGTTAAGAAAATTTATTTTTCCATGTAATTCTGTTTATTGAACTTAAAGAACTCTATTCTTTTCTAATAGATTAATTAATTATAGAAAAACCATTTCACAAATGGATATTTATTTGTGACAAAAAGGAAACAAATATGTATACAGACATCTTAGAAATAAATCAAAGCATATTTCTGTCCATTTTATAAAATGTATCTTCCTTAAACAAAATCATTATTAAGAAATAGAATACAAATAAAATGGAAAAGATATACAAGTGAGATTTCTATACAATTTTCTTTGAAATTATTTATCATAAGATACAAGAAGATGTTTTGAAAATGTTTGCAACTTAACTGCATTTCCACTTTGTTTTCTTGACTTGTTGAGTAATCTGTTCCATAATGTGTTTTTATAATTGAGGGAGATTAAAACTCAAATCAATAAAGATTCACAATGAGTTTCTCTTTTCTATTGGGTACTTCTGTTCAGATTTTTAGGCCATTTTCCTGTAGAATGTTAAAATTCAAAGAAGATTTTGCAGATGGTATTTAAAATTTTTTTCTCTAAATTGTTTCAGTCCATAGTATTATGTTCTATGTCCTACAAGAAATAATTAGAATCTTGCAAAACAAGATGATGCTGATATAGTTTATTTTTTTTAGCTTGAATAAATTGAATATAAATGGACATTTTAGAATAATTTACATGTCTTCAGGTATAATTGAATACTTTATACAATCCCCAAAAATGTGGATGAAGTATTTTTGAACCACAAAAAATTGTTCCTCAAATAACAGCTTACTTTTAGAGATTTCCAAGAGAGATATTTAGGCATTAAATGATAATTCATTTTAGTTATATCACAAAATGACTCCACACCTGGCTTAAAGATCCCTGTGCTATAATAAACAAATAAAAAAGCAATACTGCATAATTTAAATAGCTTCCCTCTTACTTTATAATTGTTGGCCCAGAAAACTGAACAAATTGAACAAATAACCAACCAATTAAACAGGTAAGTTAAGGGTAAATTAGAGACGCCTTAACCTGGTCTTGTAATCCATTGATCCTGTTTCTGGAATATGACAACATACTTTTAAAAATTAATTTGAATTTGTAGACAGAGGAGAGATAGATTGGTTGGATGGATAGATGTGGATGAATGGATAGATTGATATAGAAATAAATTGATAACTAGTAAGAGAAAATGTTGTCATGAAAATTAAAATTAAAACTTATAAGATCACCATAGCTCCCTATTAAAGTCTTTTGAGGACTCTATGTAATTAAAACTAAATTGTTTCAGACAAGATGCAATTCAATTAGAGTGACAAGAGTAATATTGTAGCTTCCATGTACATGTCCCTCCCAACTGCCAGGTGCACAGCTGCAACTTTTGTCATTTTCAGCCACTGGCCAGTGCCCAGCCATTGCACAGGGTCCCACCACAACTGCACACCGTGCCCAGTTGCTGGGTGCAGGACTGCTATAATGTGCTGTGCCCAGTCTTGTGCCACCAGCCTACCCAATGCCCACCTCCCAGGTGCCACAGTGCTTTGTGAAATCTGGCATAGAACTGTTGGCCTAAAAATTATGCTAATACTGCCATCCACTCTCAAGATCCCCGGTGGGCATAACCCCTCAGAACTAACCTTCCTGTGTCCCTATAAACAGCACAGAGGGCAAGCATAGCCCACCACAGGTAGAGTCAGTGCGGAAGACTGCACTGAAAGAAAAAGTGACTCGGACACAATAGTAAGGCATAAACAACGAACATAGGATACTCTCCTAAAGTGCCAGGTTCTGGTGAACAGGAGACACGGCATTGCAGGGCACTCCAGGGCCTCTCAAAAAGGCACTTCTTTTAAAAGCAGAAGACATAGCTCACTTTCTTCACAGAGAAAAACAGACACAGAGAGGTAGATAAAATGAGGATATAAGGAAATTTATTCCAAATAAAAGAATAGCACAAGGCCCTGGCCAGAGATCTAAGCAAGACAGATAAAAGTAACATTCCTGATAGAGAATTGAAAGCAATAATTATAAGGATACTCATAGGACTTGAGAAAAGAAAGGAAGACATAAGAGATCCTTAACGCAGAGAAAAGGAATAATATAGCAAAGATAAAGGGCTCAATAAACTAAATGACAATCACTCCTGCTAGGATGACCAGCAGGATAGAAGCAGAGGAAAGAATTAGTGACCTAGAAGATGGAGTAATGGAAAGTAAGCAAGCCGAACAAAAGAGAGAAAAAAATATATGCTAAATGAGAAAGACTTAGGGAACTCAGTGACTACATCAAATGTAAAAACATTCACATTTCAGGAGTCCAAGGAGAAGAAGAGAGATAAAATGTGGCAGAAAAATTATTTGAAGAAAGAAGAGCTGAAAACTTTCCTAATCTGGGGAAGGAAATAGATAACCAGATCCAGGAGGTCCAGGGAACTCCCATCAAAATCAACAAAAGCAGGCCAACACCAAAACATATTGTAATTAAACTGGCAAAATATAATGATAAAGAAAACATTTTAAAGTAGCAAGACAAAAGACAGTAACTTATAAGGGAAAACCCATAAGGCTAGCAGGAGATTTTCAGCAGAAATGTTGCAAGACAGAAGGGAGTGAAAAGATATATTCAAAGTGCTGAATGGGAAAATTCTGCAGCTAAGAATACTCTATCTAGCAAAGCTATCATTCAGAATAAAAGGAGAGATAAAGAGTTTCCCAGAAAAACAGAAATTAAAGGAGTTCATAACCACTACACCATGTCTGGAAGAAATATTAAACGGGGAACTTGGGTGGAAAGGAGAGACAAAAAGCAACAGTATAAAGGTAGGTAAGAAAAAGGTAGTAAACATGAATAATTCTGTAACAAATTAATCAAGGAACTCACAAATAAGGACATAAAATACAATAATATATACGTAAAATGTGGAGAAGATAGCAGAAAAGAATGGGCTCAAAGTTAAGCGACCATAATTTAATATATACTGGCACATGCAGGAGACATTATATACAAACCTAAATGTAACCATATATCAAAAACCACTAATAAGTATTCAAAGAACAAAGAAAAAATAATCCAAATTTATAATTGAAGAAAGTTTCCAAAACATTAGAGAGACTAAGACAAGAAAGGATCAGAGAAAATCTTCACAACCACAAAACAAGTAATAAAATGACAATAAGTACATATCTATCATTAATTATTTTGAATGGAAATAACCTAAATGTTCCAATCAAAAGACATAAGGTGTCAGAATGGATAACAAATAATAAAATGAAAAACTATGAAAACAACTAATACAATATAAGAAAATAGTATGAAAAAACATATAGGAACAAATTTAACAATGAAGAAGAAATGGATAAATTCCTAGAAATACATAAACTACTAAAATTGAAACAGGAAGAAATAGAAAATACAAACAAACCAGTAACTAGCAAATAAATTGAATCAGTAATGAAAAACTCCCAACAAACAAAAGTGCAGGTCAAGATGGCTTCACAGGCTAACTCTACCAAACATTTAAAATTTAGTTAATACCAGGGTATCTGGGTGGCTCAGTGGGTTGAGTGTCTGACTTTGGCTCAGATCATAATCATGTGGTTCGTGGGCTCAAGCCCTGTGTTGGGCTCTGTGCTGACAGCTTATAGCCTGGAGCCTGCTTCAGATTCTGTGTCTCCCTCTCTCTCTGCCCCTTCCCTGTTTGTGCCCTGTCTCTCTTTCTCTCTCAAAAATAAACATTAATTTTTTAATGAGTTAATACCTATTCTCACACTATTCCAAAAAATAGAAAAGGGGAAGGAAAACTTCTGAATTCATTCTCTTAGGCCAACATTATCCTAGTACTAAAACCAGATAAAGACACCACTGGAAAAGATAAGTATAGGTGAATATATCTGATGAACATAGATGTAAAAGTCCTCAATAAAATACTGGGGAACCGAATTCAACAATACTATAAAAAAATCATTCACCACGATTAAGAGGGATTTATTTCTGGGTTGCAAGTGTGGTTCAATATTCGGAAATCAATCAATAAGACACATGACATCAATAAGAGACAGGAGAAGAACCATATGATCATTTTAGTAAATACAGAAAAAGCATTTGACAATGTACAACATACATTCATGATAAAGACCCTCAACAAAATAGGAATAGAGGGAAAATACCCCAACATGATAAATTCCATATATGAAAAAAGCCATAGCTAATACCCTCAATAGGGAAATACTAAGAGCTTTCCCTCAGTAAGGAACAAGACAAGGATATTCACTCTCACCACTTTTATTAAACATAGTATGGGAAGTCCTAGCCACAGCAATCAGACAACAAAAATAAGTAAAAAGCATCCAAATCAGTAAGGAAGAAGTCCAACTTTTATTATTTGAAGATGACACAATACTATATATAGAAAACCTGAAAGACACCATTAAAAAACTTCTAGAACTTGTAAATATATTACAAAACTGAGGTGAGAAAGACAGTATGGCACAAAAACAGACACATAGATCAATGGATCAGAATAGAATTCTTAGAAATGAACCCACTATATGGTCGATTAATCTTTGATGAAGCAGGAGCGAATATTGCATGGGAAACAGACTTTTCAACAAATGGCGCTGGGAAAACTGGACAGCAACATGTAAAAGAAAGAAACTGGACTACTTTCTTATGCCATGAACAAAAATATATTCAAAATGGATTAAATACCTAAATATGAGAATTGAAACCATACAAATCCTAAAAAAAAAAGGTAGTAACTTCTTTGGCATTGGTTATAGCAACATCTTTATAGATACATCTCCTCAGGCAAGGACAATAAAAGCAAAAGTAAACTATTTGGACAGCATCAAAATAAAAAGCTTCTAGATGATTACAGCTTTGTAGTAGAGGCTAAGGTCTGGGATTGTGATGCTATAATCATCAAGACGGTGTGGTATTGGCACAAAAACAGACACATAGACCAATAGAATAGAATAAAGAACCCAAAATTGGACCCACAAATGTATGAACAACTAATCTTTGACAAAGCAGCCAAGAGTATCCGATGGAAAAAAGACAGTCACTTTAGCAAATGGTGGTGGGAGGACTGGACAGCAACAAGCAGAAGAACGAAACTAGACTACTTTCTTATGCCATACACAAAAATAAACGAAAAATGGATGAAAGACCTAAATGTTAGACAGGAAACCATGAAACCCCTAAAGGAGAGAGCAGGCAACAACCTCTTTGACCTCAGCTGCAGCAATTTTTTTCTGGACACATCTCCAAAGGGAAGGGAAATAAAAGAAAAAATGAACTATTGGGACCTCATCAAGATAAAAAGCTTCTACACTGCAAAAAAAAAAAAAAAAAAAAATCAACAAACTAAAAGGCTGCTGATGTTTTCAGCATACAGATCCTTTACATCTTTGGTTAGATTTATTCCTAGGTATTTTATGCTTCTTGGTGCAATTGTGAATGGGACCAGTTTCTTTGTCTTTCTGTTGCTTCATTGTTAGTGTATAAGAATGCAACTGATAGCCTCTTTAACAAATGGTGCTGGGAGAACTGGACAGCAACATGCAGAAGGTTGAAACTAGACCACTTTCTCACACCATTCACAAAAATAAACTCAAAATGGATAAAGGACCTAAATGTGAGACAGGAAACCATCAAAACCCTAGAGGAGAAAGCAGGAAAAGACCTCTCTGACCTCAGCCGTAGCAATCTCTTACTCGACACATCCCAAAGGCAAGGGAATTAAAAGCAAAAGTGAATTACTGGGACCTTATGAAGATAAAAAGCTTCTGCACAGCAAAGGAAACAACCAACAAAACTAAAAGACAACCAACGGAATGGGAAAAGATATTCGCAAATGACATATCGGACAAAGGGCTAGTATCCAAAATTTATAAAGAGCTCACCAAACTCCACACCCGAAAAACAAATAACCCAATGAAGAAATGGGCAGAAAACATGAATAGACACTTCTCTAAAGAAGACATCCGGATGGCCAACAGGCACATGAAAAGATGTTCAGCGTCGCTCCTTATCAGGGAAATACAAATCAAAACCACACTCAGGTATCACCTCACGCCAGTCAGAGTGGCCAAAATGAACAAATCAGGAGACTATAGATGCTGGAGAGGATGTGGAGAAACGGGAACCCTCTTGCACTGTTGGTGGGAATGCAAACTGGTGCAGTCACTCTGGAAAACAGTGTGGAGGTTCCTCAGAAAATTAAAAATAGACCTACCCTATGATCCAGCAATAGCACTGCTAGGAATTTATCCAAGGGATACAGGAGTACTGATGCATAGGGCCACTTGTACCCCAATGTTCATAGCAGCACTCTCAACAATAGCCAAATTATGGAAAGAGCCTAAATGTCCATCAACTGATGAATGGATAAAGAAATTGTGGTTTATATACACAATGGAATATTATGTGGCAATGAGAAAAAATGAAATATGGCCTTTTGTAGCAACGTGGATGGAACTGGAGCGTGTCATGCTAAGTGAAATAAGCCATACAGAGAAAGACAGATACCATATGGTTTCACTCTTATGTGGATCCTGAGAAACTTAACAGGAGCCCATGGGGGAGGGGAAGGAAAAAAAAAAGAGGTTAGAGTGGGAGAGAGCCAAAGCATAAGAGACTGTTAAAAACTGAGAACAAACTGAGGGTTGATGGGGGGTGGGAGGGAGGAGAGGGTGGGTGATGGGTATTGAGGAGGGCACCTTTTGGGATGAGCACTGGGTGTTGTATGGAAACAAATTTGTCAATAAATTTCATATATTAAAAAAAATAAAAATAAATAAAAGGCTGCTGATGGAATAGGAAAAGATACTTGCAAATGACAGATCAGATAAAGGGTTAGTATCCAAAATTTATAAAGAACTTACCAAACTCAACACCTGAACAACAAATAATCCAGTGAAGAAATGGGCAGAAGACATGAATAGATACTTTTCCAAATAAGACATCCAGATGACCAACAGACACATGAAAAGATGCTCAATGTTACTCATCATCAGGGAAATACAAATCAAAACCACACTTAGATACCACATTACACTGGTCAGGGTGGCTAAAATTAACAACTCGGGAAACAGCAGATGATGGTGAGGATGTGGAGAAATGGGAACCCTCTTGCACAGTTGGTAGAAATGCAAACTGGTGCAGCTGCTCTGGAGATGTGGAGGTTCCTCAAAAAATTAAAAATAGGACTACGCTAAGAAAAAATAGAACTACCCTATTACCCAGCAATAGCACTATTAGGAATTTATCCAAAGGATACAGGAGTGCTGATTCATAGGGGCACATGTACCCCAATGTTTATATCAGCACTTTCAACAATAGCCAAATTATGGAAAGAGCCTAAATGTCCATAAACCAAGGAGTGGATAAAGAAGATGTGGTTTATGTATACAATGGAATACTACTTGGCAATTAGAAGGAATGAAACACTGCCATTTGGTACAACATGGATGGAACTGGAGGGTATTATGCTAAATGAAGTAAGTCAAACAGAGAAAGACAGATATCATGTATCATATGTGGAACTTAAGAAACTTAACAGAAGACCATGGGGGAACGGAGGGGGAAAAATAGTTACAGAAAGGGAGGGAGGCACACCATAAGAGACTCTTAAATACAGAGAACAAACTGAGGGTTGATGGAGGGGCAAGGGAGAGGGGAAAATGGGTGATGGGCATTGGGAGGGCACTTGTTGGGATGAGCACTGGGTGTTGTATGTAATCATTGAATCATGGAAATCTATCCCCAAAACCAAGAGTACACTGTATACACTGTATGTTAGCCAATTTGGCAATAAATTATATTGCAAAAATAAATAAATAAAATAAAATAAATTTATCTTTGAACAAATAAAAAGTAAAAAAAAATAAAAAGCCGCTGCACGGTGAAGGAAACAATCAATAAAACTAAAATGCAACATACAGAATGGGAGAAGATACTTGTAAATCATATATCCAATAAAGGGTTACTTTCCAAAATATATAAAGAATTTATAAAATTCAACACCTAAAAAAGAATAATCCAATTAAATATGGGCAGAACACAAGAACAGATATTTTCCCAAAGAAGCTGTATGGATGGCCAACACGCAAATGAAAAGATGCTCATCATCACTTATCATGGAAAAACAAATCAAAACTACAATGAGATATAACCTCATACCTGTCAGAATGTCTAAAATCAACAACACATGAAACAACAGGTGTTGGCAAGGACGTGGAGAAGTGGGAACCCTCTTGTATGGCTGGTGGGAATGCAAACTGGTGTATCCACTCTGGAAAACAGTATGGGAGTTCCTCAAAAAGTTAAAAATATAACTACCCTATGATCCATTAATTGTACTACTAGGTATATACCCAAAGGATACAAAAATACTAATTTGATGGCATAAATGCACCCCGATGTTTATAGCAGCATTATTTACAATAGCTAAACTATGGAAGCAGCCCAAATGCCCATCAATTGAGGAATGTGCGCACACACACACACACACACACACACCCCAGAATATTATTCAGCCATAAAAAATGAAAGCTTGCCATTTGCAACAATATGGATGAAGTAAGAGTGTATTGTGCTGAGTGAAATAAGTCAGTCAGAGAAAGACAAATACCATATGATATCACTCATATGTGGAATTTAAGAAACAACACAGGTGAGCATAGGGGGAAAGAAAAGAGGCAGACCAGAAAACAGACCTTCAAATACAGAAAACAAACTGAAGATTGCTGGAGGGGAGGTGGATATGGGGGATGGGCTGAGTGATGGGCATTAAGGAGGGCACTTGTGATGAGTACTGAATGTTGTTTGAAAGTGATGATTACTAAGTTGTACTTCTGAATGTAATGTTGCATTGTATGTTAACTAACTGGAATTAAAATAAAAACTCAAAAATAAATATAAGATAGTACCTCAGGAGCTAACATTCCACTAGGATTGAAGGATATACCCAAAAAAGTGCCTACTACAGAGTCTGACACCTAAGTAGTGTTCAATGTTAGTTGTTATAGTTAATATTAAAAATGTACTGTATATTCACATTTAAAAACTGAATCAGCAAATGAATCTTACAAATTGAAAAAAAAGAAAATAATATTGTGGCTTCTGCATGTAATAGAGAAACTTCCTGGTAAAGGTACATAAATTTCATTTGACGATTTCTTACACCCACAGTATATACATAGTTCTTGCTGTGATCTCAGAGACAAAATAGGTGCTTTGGTTGGAAAAGAATAGTAACAAAAGCCTTACTCTGTTCTTTAAGGCATCTTTATTATTTGGAGAGACACCACCATACACACAGGCACACACTTTATACTCAGCTAGACAAAGCTTATTAACCAATTTATATCAAATTTGAGAACATATGATGACCTTCCAGTGTTCCCATAAACTGAAATATTCTTATGATATTTATTTTTTTCTTCTCAAGTACAAGTGGTGTTTTGCATAATCAAAAATAACAGGTGGGATGCCTGGCTGGCTCAGTAGGTAGAACATCTGACTCTTGATCCTGGGGTCATGAGTTCAAGCTCCATGTTGGGCATGGAGCCTACTTAAAACAAAACCAAAAACAAAAATAAAAAAACAGCGGCATGGAGGAAAATATTGATTCCCTAGATTTTATATTATAAGAAGTTGTTAGTTTTTTTCTATATTACACTTTCATTTTGCTCTTTTGTCCTGTAATGAACCCCTCAATATAAAATTGATTTTCAAACATTAATATATATTTACTTGACCAAGATTATTACATCATCTTAGCTTTGATTTTAATTATTGTGAAGTATTATTTGATGATCGTTTGGTGTGGAAAAAACCTATCTGGAATATGACTGTTAGGTTATGGAGCCGAGTGAGGTGGCTTAAATATTATCATGTGCTTTAAAATGAATAACTATTGAATACAGCTCTGAGAATACTGGTTTTTAAACCCAGTCATATTGTAAAAAAAAAAAAAAAAAGCAAAGGAGTAAGATAATTGTAAGATGTGGCTAAAAGAAGCTAATCTATTCTTAACCTTACTTCATAAGTGACAGCAAAATTAAATGGAAACAATCATGAATCACAGGAGGATGAGAGTTGGGTAACTGGCCTATTTTCTGTGCTGTCAGAATCCTCTCAAGCAATTTTCTTCAATTATAACTGCAAATCAGCATGCTATTTCCTCCACATGAACTATCCATTGCCTGAGGACTAACTAGGTATCCTGGAATAACTTGTGATAAAGTGTTAGAGACCATTTCCCACTAGTGAATCATTATGGGGCATTCATGGTGAAATACTAGCATTAAAACTCTCTAAAAATCTATGGTGAAAAACAATCCACAAAAAGAATTGTATTATGTGCAAAAGGCTGACCACCTTGGTCATCGATAAGAGTTAGATCAATCTATCAAACTTTATGAAACAAAACAAAGCAAAACAAGTCAAAATATTGCCCCCATATGCTTACCTCTCTGCTGAATGAATGTATGTGGCCCCCTGTGGATCAATGCTCTGCTATCTAGAGACTGCTGGTAGTTTCAGTTTGGGTCTTGTCTTTGTTCTGAAATTTTAGTTCAATTGAATCTGCTACTCAGAATGACTTGTACTCTCTCTTAGATCACCTGGTTATTTGGGTTACTGTGACATATAATCTTGTCTTCTACATCCTATCATATTCTCCTAGAAGTGAAAAAAAAAGGTGCTATATTTTCAGTTTGTCACTTTTTATAAACACACTTTAATTGGCTAAATGCTCTATTATCTCCAAAATTCATGTTCATCTTATACAAATAAAGTATCTATCTAACAGGTGGATTTCAAGAACTTCCAGGAAAGTGACTATATCTTCTATGGCAATGTCCAGTTACAAAACAAGAAAATAAAATGTTTGGGGAAAACCTCTAAAGTACAGGCCAACTATTTTAATAACAGGATTTTCAGTTTTAGGAGTTTAATGTGTCATCCAGTATATTAAAATCCATGTAGTAAGAAGACATTACTATGATGCCATATCTATGTTATTATGCCATCATGAAATTTAATTGGAAGTAGTAAACCAGTACTCTAACAGCATTTTAAGTCTATTTTTACTCTTTCAGAGCATTTATTAGGGAATTTTGTGCAAAGTGTACATCCAATAAATTCTGTTGAAGAATGAAATTATTAAAGCACAGACTTATTAGGTATGACACAGATTTACAGGTAAGCAGGGAAAGGTACATGATGAAAGTAAAGTTAAACCTTGGCATTTATACAACTCCTCTTAGGAAACAACATTCACTTAAATGTCAATAGCTATTTAGACATCCGAAGCAAAGATTTGAGGAGAAAATAACACATCTTTAGTCTGTAAAGAATCGTGTAGATATCCATAAATACTATTTGAAATGTGTAAATACATTATGTACTCTTGAAAAGATGTAGAATGAACTTTCAAGAACTATACAGAACCTCAAACAAAGCCACATTTATTTTTTAGTTTAGCTTGGTTTTGTTCTGAGAATGGTTTAACTGTAACCACAGGAAATCTGCACATAAAGTATGAGTTTAATGGTGTAGATTTTGTTGTCTTTTTGGTCTTTTTAGTGCATATGTTGTTAATGGATCTTTTAATGACTGGATACCACACACAAAAGAATTTAATCTATCCAGAATAGAAAATGTTGATATATTTAAAACAATAAAAGAAACAATTTTGTTCTGAGTCAACCAAAATCAAACCATGTATACAATAACTGAATGTAGGTGGAAGACTGAGAAAATTGATCATTTTGTAATTGTAGTTATACTAAAATTATATGATCTAGTATCAATGTATCCCTTCTAGATTTTAAAATTTGTAAAGGCAGAATCCTTGCTTGTTTAGGTTACATCATATCCTAGTGATAAAATGGTATCTATCAACATAGTGTTTGTTCAATAAATGTGTGTTAAAGAAATGCTTGAATGCATCATTAAAATAAAAGCAAAATGCCAGGATAAAACAGCTTCATAAAAAGTAAAACATCATGCTAGTTTTCAAACTTGAAACTTATCTATGAACCATTATAGTACAATATAACTTAAGAAATATTAATTACTTATGAGAAACACTTGTTCCATTTGTAATAGTGCCAAAGGTATCTTGTATTTATGTTTACACACACAAATACACATACAATCTCACATGCTTACATTGTCATATTTTAAGAAATCTGTATATTTTATTACCTCTAATTGAAACCATGTGCATTATAAACAACTTTTTAAGGTAAATTGAATAACTTTATTGTTGCTCAAAAATTTTTCACCTCATTTAAGAAAGATAATGCTGATTTAATTAATAACCATGCCTTGTTCCTCCTTAAATCAATACTATCTCTCTCAAGAATATGGTAAAAGTTACAAATTTCAGCTCCTACATGAAGAGTAGTGACAAAATAAATAGGAAATAATTTAATCCAACCAAAACATGGGTGCCTAGGTGGCTCAGTCGGTTAAGTGTCCAACTTTGGCTGAGGTCATGGTCTCATGGTTAGTGAGTTCGAACCCCACATCAGGTTCTCTGCTCTCAGCACAGAGCCTGCTTTAGATCCTATGTCCCTCTCTCTCTGTCCCTCCCCTGCTTGCTCTTTCTCGGTCTCTCCCTCTCTCTCAAAATTAAATAAATAACCATTAAAAATGTAAAAGAACTTATATTTTTGAAGTTTACTAAATAGAAAAGACATAGTAACTGACATGTCCATGGAATAATATTTAAATTTTAATAGGACAAGCCACAATTTTGAGGTTCAGGAAAACAAAAGCATTTTCCATGTATAATTTGTTTGAATTTTATGACTGATAAACTTAAGGATTTGTGTTATTGTTGTTTATCTTTGTGTCTTCTTTTTCATGAAATAAGTTTGTGTGTATAGATAAATATCATAATATCATGCCTACTAGCCCCATTTAACTTTTAATCATTAAAATTAAAGTACATTTGGTTAATCTCACAGGACTGACTGACACACACATCTGGCACTTTATTTGGGTAACCACAAAACTGAAAAATAAATGTTTGTAATTTTCATTTATAAACCAAGGTGGATATGAATAACAAAGCTGACTGTTAAAATGTAATACTTAGCTCAGCCTTAAGATTCTTCCTCTTCCATTTGCTAACATGTTAAGAAGCATGAGATAAATGACAACTCACCAAAAGATGAAAATTCTTTCATTAAAAAAGAAAAAGCAATGTCAGATATTGGACCCCAACCTTCTTTTCCCCTAGAGGACAACTATTTTTTATAAATCCCAATTTGTTCTAGATTAACTTATGGGAAGTTTACTCACTAATTATTACTTACTATGCCTAAATAAGCTAATTATTAACAACTAGGTAGAGTAGTTATATCCAAGTCAAAATGTATATCTAATCAGAGGATCGAGCTAAGATGTTGGCATAGTAGGAGGACTGCAGGTTTGCCTCATCCATTGAACACAGCTAGATAACTATCAAATAATTCTGAATACCCAAGAAATCACCCCGAGGACTGACAGAACAAACCCTACAACTAGAGGGAGAGAAAAGGCAACACTGAGGAAAGTAGAAAATACAGAGACATGATTTGGGGGAAAAAATGGATCACCAGTGCTGTGGAAGGGAGGGAGCCCTGGTTGCAGAGAAAGGTGAGAGAGAGAGAGAAAGGAACATACAGGGGACTGAACAAAGAGAACACTTTCCCAAAGCCATTGGCTGGGATAATGAGATTTCTGTAAGTTTTTGTAACCAGCTGGGCTTGAACACTGGAGATTTAAATGTTGGTCAGTGGTGTATTTGTCTGGGATAGAGCTCTGAAGGGACTGCCCTAATCCTGCAGAGAGGGCAGGCAAACAATCTGGGGACAAACAATGGAGCATATCAGTGAGAGGTGTCATTCACAGAGATGCCTATCTTTAGTATATCCAGGCACTAAAGATCATGCAAGCACCTTTTCCTCTCATCTAGAGCATAGGCACAGAGCTGCCTGCCAAGGGCAGCTAAGCCCCACCACTGGCTGCCTAACCTGCTTGCCCTAAATCTCACACCCCTGCTCTCTGGAACAACTGCCCTTCTTAGTCAAACTTGCATCAGTCCCAGCACAGTACAATCCTCCCCCAGAAGACCAGAGTAGGACTCTACCCACACAACATTCCTAAAGCATGGAGTTTTAAAAGTCAGCAGGTTGGCTTAAATAGAGCCTAGGGGACACTGCACTGCTCCTAGAGAGAACACAGGCAAACAACCCAGAGGGAAACAGCCTGAAAATGGCAATCTGAAAACACCCAGGATGCACAGGGGGGAAATGGTTTGCTCTTTAGGGAGTGTGTCCCTGAGAGCAGAAAGCAAAGAAAATTCTCTCCAGGGACAAAGGAACTGGCAGGCACCATTTCCCTCCCCTGACCCTCAGCATAAACACAGAACCACCTTCAGTAAAGAGCATACCACAGACCTGCTTACACTAAGTCCCACACCCCTGCACTCTGCCAGTACTGCCCATCTCAGTCAAGTGTGCTTCAGTCCCAGCTCAGGAGACCCCAGCCCCAGAAGACAAGCAGAAACTACTGCCACATTATGTCTCCCAACAAGAGAGTTCTTCAAGGTTTCAGTTTTAGTGGAAGTAGGATCATGTCTCATTTAACAGACCATAGTACACCTGGTTAAAATTCACCACATTCGGGCCAAGGTCCAAACACTCCCCACTGCATGCAAGAAGAAACTGCAGGCAAGTGGCCTGAAATATAAAATAGCCAAAACACAGCAGCAAAGTATATGCAGCACACACCAGAGACATTCTCTGAAGCACCAGGCCCTGGGCACTAATTGACTGTTTCTTCATAAAGCCATTACTCTCAGAAGCAGGAAACATAAAAGGCCTTTTTAACAGACAAGAAGGCAGAGACTTAGACAAAATGCAAAGATGGAGGAATTCATCCTACATGAAAGAACAAAATAAGGTCATGGCCAGAGATGTAAGCAAAAAAAGATATAAATAATATGCCTGATGGACAATTTAAAGAAACAATTCTAAGGATACTCACTGGGCTTGATAAAAGAATGGAAGACTTCAGAGAGGCCCTTACCACAGAAATAAAAGAGTTTAAAAAAAATCAGCCAGAAATTAAATGTACTATAACTGAGATTCAAAACAGACTGTATGCAATGAACACAAGAATGGAAGAAACAGAGGGATGAATAAGTGACACAGAAGAAAAAATAATGGAAAATAATGAAGCTGAACAAAAGAGTGAAGGAGGAATTCCAGAACATCAGAATAGACTTAGGAACAGAGTGACTCTGTCAAACAAATAATGTTTATCGTATAGGAGTCCCAGAAGAAGAAGAGAGAAAAAAGGGGGCAGACAATTTATTTGAAGGAATAAGAGCTGAAAACTTGCCTAATCTGGAGAAAGAAACAATCATATCAGATCCAGTAGGCACAGAGAATTCCCACCAAAATCAGCAAAAGCAGGACAACACCAAGACATATTGTAATTAAACTGGTAAAATATAGCGATAAAGAAAAAATCCTAAAAGCAAAAAGATAAAAGAAGTCTCTAATTTACAAGGGAAGACCCATAAAACTAACCGCAGATCTCTCAACAGAATCTTGGCAAGCCAGAGGGAGACGCATGATATGTTAAATGTGCTGAATCGGAAAATCTGCAGCCAGAAATATTCTATCCAACAAGGCTATCATTCAGAATAGAAGGAGAGATAAATAGTTTCCCAGACAAACAAAACCTAAAGAAGTTTGTGACCACTAAATCAGTCCTGCAGGAAATATTAAAGGGGACTCTTTCAGTAGAAAGGGGAAAACAAAAGTGACATAGACAAGAAAGGAACAGAGAAAATCTCCAGAAACAACAACCAAGTAATAAAATGGAAAAAAATACATTATCAATAATTACTCTGAAATAAATGGACTGAATGCTTAAATCAGAGACATAGGGTGTCAGAATTGATAACAAAATAAGACTCATAAATATGTTGCCCACGAGACTCATTTTAGACCTAAAGCCATCTGCAGATTGAAAGTGAGGGGATGGAGAAACAGTTATCATATAAGTGGATGTCAAAAGAAAGATAGAGTAGCAATATTTATATCAGACAAAGTAGACTTTAAACAAAATACTATAACAAGAGATAAAGGAGGGAACTGTATAATAATAAAGGGGACAATCCAATAAGAAGATATAACGTTGTAAATACATATGCACCCAACATTGGAGCACTCAAATACGTCAAAGAGTTAATAACAGGGGTGACTGGGTAGCTCAGTTGGTTAAGCATCCAACTTTGGCTCAGATCATGGTGTCACAGTTCATGAGTTCAAGAACCACTTCGGGCTCTGTGCTGACAGCTCAGAGCCTAGAGTCTGCTTTGGATTCTGTGTCTCCTTCTCTCTGTGTCCCTCCCCTGCTCAAACTCTTTATCAAAAATCAATAAACATTTAAAAAAGAGTTAATAATAAACATCAAAGAACTCACCGATAATAATACAATAGTAATAGGGAATTTTAACACCCTACTTATAGTAATGGACAGATCATCTAAGCAGAAAATAAACAAGAAAACAATGGCTTTGAATGACACACTGGACCAGATGGACTTAACAAATATATTCAGAACATTTCACCCTAAAACAGCAAAATACACATTCTTTTCAAGTGCACATGGCACATCCTTCAGAAGAGATCACATACTAGGTCACAAATCAGGCCTCAACAAGTACAAAAAGATTGAGATCAGGAGCACCTGGCCTGCTCAATGAGTGAAGCATGTGACTCTTGATTTGGGGGTTGTGGATTCCAGCCCCATGTGGGATGTAGACATTACTTAAAAATAAAAATATTTTTTTAAAAAATACACATCAGGGGCGCCTGGGTGGCGCAGTCGGTTAAGCGTCCGACTTCAGCCAGGTCACGATCTCGCGGTCCGTGAGTTCGAGCCCCGCGTCGGGCTCTGGGCTGATGGCTCAGAGCCTGGAGCCTGTTTCCGATTCTGTGTCTCCCTCTCTCTCTGCCCCTCCCCCGTTCATGCTCTGTCTCTCTCTGTCCCAAAAATAAATAAACGTTGAAAAAAAAATTAAAAAATACACATCAAATCATGCACATTTTCTGACCACAACACTATGAAACTTGCAGTCAATCACAAGAAAAAATACAGAAAGACCATATGTACATGGGGGCTAAACAACATGCTACTGAAGAATGAATGGATGAACCAGGAATTCAAAGAAGAAATTTTAAAAATACATGGAAACAAATGAAAATGAAAACACAACAGTCCAAAACCTTTGAGATGCAGCAAAAGTGGTCATAAGAGGGAAGTACATAGCAATATAGGTCTAATTCATGAAGCAAGAAAATTCTCAAACAAACTAACCTTATATGTGAAGGAGCTAGGAAATGAACAACAAATAAAGCCAAAAACCAGAAGAAGAGAGAGAGGGAAGATGGCGTTGTAGGAGGATGCTGGGCTCACCGTGTGTCCTGCTGATCACTTAGATGCCATCTACACCTGCCTAAATAACCCAGAAAAACACCAGAAGACTAGCAGAATGGAAGCCAAGCGCAGACGAGAGGCCCGCAGAAGAGGGTAGGAAAGGCAGAAAGGCGGTGCTCGCTCCATGGACTGGTGGGAGGGAGCTGTGGCAGAGGGGCAGCCTGCCAGGCAAGCAGAGCCCCCGAGTCTGGCTTGCAAAAGCAGAGGGGCCAGACTGAGTGTGTTCTGACAGCAAGTGGGACTTAGCATCTGGGAGGTCATAAGTTAACAGCTCTGCTCGGAGAGCAGGAAGGCTGGAGGACAACAGGAGGGAGAGTTGCTGAGCCCCAGGACGACAGAGCTCAGTTTGGCAGGGAACAAATGTGCTCACCAACGCCATCTCCCTCGCCCATCCCCTAGTCAAAATACCAAAGGGAACCAGTTCCTGCCAGGGAACTTGCTTGCACCACGCAAACACCCAACGCTGTGCTTCTGGGGATCCACACCTCCAGCGGTGTGTCTGACTCCCTCCCATTGCCACAGGACCCCTCCTGAAGTGGATCACCAAAGGAGAAGCGAACTGAGCCTGCCCCTCCTGCCCCCTGTGCACCTTGCCTATCTACCCCAGCTATTACCCAGATCCCCAGCACCACAAGCCTAGCAGTGTGCAAGTAGCCCAGATGGGCCACACCACCCCATGATGAATCCTGCCCCTAAGAGAGGGGAAGAGAAGGTACATACCAGTCTGACTATGGCCCCAGCGGGGGGCACAGGGCAGAGGTCAGGTCTGACTGCGGCCCCGCCCACCAACTCCAGTTATACACCACAGCACAGGGGAAGTGCCCTGCAGGTCTGCACCAATCCAGGGACTATCCAAAATGACCAAATGGAAGAATTCCCCACAAAAGAATCTCCACGAAATAACAACAGCTAACCAACTGATCAAAAATGATTTAAATAATATAACAGAAAGTGAATTTAGAATAATAGTCATAAAATTAATTGCTGGGCTTGAAAACAGTATAAAGGACAGCAGAGAATCTATTGCTACAGAGATCGAGGGACTAAGGAATACTCAGGAGGAGCTGAAAAACGCTACAAACGAGATGCAAAATAAAATGTAAACGACCACGGCTCGGATTGAAGAGGTGGAGGAGAGAATAGGTGAACTAGAAGACAAAATTATGGATAAAGAGGAAGCTGAGAAAAAAAGAGATAAAAAAAACCAAGGAGTATGAGGGAAAAATTAGAGAACTAAGTGATACACTAAAAAGAAATGATATACGCATAATTGGTATCCCAGAGGAGGAAGGGAGAGGGAAAGGTGCTGAAGGAGTACTTGAAGAAATAATAGTTGAGAACTTCCCTGAACTGGGGAAGGAAAAAGGCATTGAAATCCAAGAGGCATGGAAAACTCCCTTCAGACATAACTTGAATCGATCTTCTGCACGACATATCAGTGAAACTGGCAAAATACAAGGATAAAGAGAAAATTCTGAAAGCAGCAAGGGGTAAACGTGCCCTACAATATAAAGAGAGACCTATAAAACTCGTGACTGATCGCTCTTCTGAAACTTGGCAGGCCAGAAAGGATTGGCAAGAGATCTTCAATGCGATAAACAGAAAAAATATGCAGCCAAGAATCCTTTATCCAGCAAGTCAGTCATTTAGAATAGAAGGAGAGATAAAGGTCTTCCCAAACAAAAACTGAAGGAACTCATCACCACTAAAACAGCCTAACAAGAGATCCTAAGGGGAATCCTGTGAGACAGAGTACCAGAGACATCGCTACAAGCATAAAACATACAGACATCACAATGACTATAAACCCATATCTTTCTATAATAACACTGAATGTAAATGGACTAAATGTGCCAACCAAAAGACATAGGGCATCAGAATGGATAAAAAAACAAGACCCATCTATTTGCTGTCTACAAGAGACTCATTTTAGACCTGAGGACACCTTCAGATTGAGAGTGAGGGGATGGAGAACTATTTATCATGCGACTGGAAGCCAAAAGAAAGCTGGACTAGCCATACTTATATCAGACAAACTAGACTTTAAATTAAAGGCTGTAACAAGAGATGAAGAAGGGCATTATATAATAATTACAGGGTCTATCCATCAGGAAGAGCTAACAATTATAAATGTCTATGTACCAAATATGGGAGCCCCCAAATATATGAAACAATTACTCACAAACATAAGCAACCTTATTGATAAGAATGTGGTAATTGCAGGGGACTTTAACACTCCACTTACAGAAATGGATAGATCATCTAGACACACGGTCAATAAGGAAACAGGGGCCCTGAATGACACATTGGATCAGATGGACATGACAGATATATTTAGAACTCTGCATCCCAAAGCAACAGAATATACTTTCTTCTCGAGTGCACATGGAACATTCTCCAGGATAGATCACATACTGGGTCACAAAACAGCCCTTCATAAGTATACAAGAATTGCAATCATACCACTCATACTTTCAGACCACAATCTATGAAGCTTGAAATCAACCACAGGAAAAAGTCTGGAAAACCTCCAAAAGCATGGAGGTTAAAGAACACCCTACTAAAGAATGAGTGGGTCAACCAGGCAATTAGAGAAGAAATTAAAAAATATATGGAAACAAACGATAATGAAAATACAACAATCCAAACACTTTGGGATGCAGCGAGGGCAGTCCTGAGAGGAAAATACATTGCAATCCAGGCCTATCTCAAGAAACAAGAAAAATCCCAAATACAAAATCTAACAGCACACCTAAAGGAACTACAAGCAGAACAGCAAAGACAGCCTAAACCCGGCAGAAGAAGAGAAATAATAAAGATCAGAGCAGAAATAAACAATATAGAATCTAAAAAAACTGTAGAGCAGATCAACGAAACCAAGAGTTGGTTTTTCGAAAAAATAAATAAAATTGACAAACCTCTAGCCAGGCTTCTCAAAAAGAAAAGGGAGATGACCCAAATAGATAAAATCATGAATGAAAATGGAATTATTATAACCAATCCTTCAGAGATACAAACAATTATCAGGGAATACTATGAAAAATAATATGCCAACAACTTGGACAACCTGGAAGAAATGGACAAATTCCTAAACACCCACACGCTTCCAAAACTCAATCAGGAGTAATGAGAAAGCTTGAACAGACCCATAACCAGTGAAGAAATTGAATCAGTTATCAAAAATCTCCTAACAAATAAGAGTCCAGGACTAGATGGCTTCCCAGGGGAGTTCTACCAGACGTTTAAAGCAGAGATAATACGTATCCTTCTCAAGCTATTCCAAGAAATAGAAAAGGAAGGAAAACTTCCAGACTCATTCTATGAAGCCAGTATTACTTTGATTCCTAAACCAGACAGAGACCCAGCAAAAAAAGAGAACTACAGGCAATATCCCTGATGGATATGGATGCAAAAATTCTCAATAAGATATTAGCAAATTGAATTCAGCAGCTATAAAAAGAATTTTTCACCATGATCAAGTGGGATTTATTCCTGGGATGCAGGGCTGGCTCAACATTCACAAATCAATCAACGTGATACATCACATTAATAAAAGAAAATACAAGAAACATATGATCCTGTCAATTGATGCAGAAAAGGCATTTGACATAATCCAGCACCCTTTCTTAATAAAAGCCCTTCAGAAAGTCGGGATAGAAGGAACATACTTAAACATCATAAAAGCCATTTATGAAAAGCCCACAGCTAACATCAGCCTCAATGGGGAAAAACTGAGAGCTTTCTCCCTGAGATCAGGAACACGACAGGGATGCCCACTCTCACCGCTGTTGTTTAACATAGTGTTGGAAGTTCTAGCATAAGCAATCAGACAACAAAAGGAAATCAAAGGCAACAAAATTGGCAAGGATGAAGTCAAGCTTTTGCTTTTTGCAGATGACATGATATTATACATGGAAAATCCGATAGACTCCACCAAAAGTCTGCTAGAACTGATACATGAATTCAGCAAAGTTTCAGGATACAAAATCAATGCACAGACATCAGTTGCATTCTTATTCACTAACAATGAAGCAACAGAAAGACAAATAAAGAAACTGATCCCATTCACAATTGCACCAAGAAGCATAAAATACCTGGGAATAAATCTAACCAAAGATGTAAAAGATCTGTATGCTGAAAACTATAGAAAGCTTATGAAGGTAACTGAAGAAGATATAAAGAAATGGAAAGACATTCCCTGCTCATGGATTGGAAGCATAAATATTATCAAAATGTCAATACTACCCAAAGCTATCTACACATTCAATGCAATCCCAATCAAAATTGCACCAGCATTCTTCTCGAAACTAGAACAAGCAATCCTAAAATTCATATGGAACCACAGAAGGCCCCGAAGAGCCAAAGTAATTTTGAAGAAGAAGACCAAAGCAGGAGGCATCACAATCCCAGACTTTAGCCTTTACTACAAAGCTGTAATCATCAAGACAGCATGGTATTGGCACAAAAACAGACACATAGACCAATGGAATAGAATACAGACCCCAGAACTAGACCCACAAAAGTATGGCCAACTAATCTTTGACAAAGCAGGAAAGAATGTCCAATGGAAAAAAGTCTCTTTAACAAACGGTCTTGGGAGAACTGGACAGCAACATGCAGAAGGTTGAAACTAGACCACTTTCTCACACCATTCACAAAAATAAACTCAAAATGAATAAAGGACCTGAATGTGAGACAGGAAACCATCCAAACCCTAGAGGAGAAAGCAGGAAAAGACCTCTCTGACCTCAACCGTAGCAATCTCTTACTCGACACATCCCCAAAGGCAAGGGAATTAAAAGCAAAAATGAATTACTGGGACCTTATGAAGATAAAAAGCTTCTGCACAGCAAAGGAAACAACCAACAAAACTAAAAGGCAACCAACGGAATGGGAAAAGATATTTGCAAAGGACATATCGGACAAAGGGCTAGTATCCAAAATCTATAAAGAGCTCACCAAACTCCACACCCAAAAAACAAATAACCCAGTGAAGAAATGGGCAGAAAACATGAATAGACACTTCTCTAAAGAACACATGCAGATGGCCAACAGGCACATGAAAAGATGCTCAATGTCGCTTCTCATGAGGGAAATACAAATCAAAATCACACTCATCACCTCACGCCAGTCAGAGTGGCCAAAATGAACAAATCAGGAGACTATAGATGCTGGAGAGGATGTGGAGAAACAGGAACCCTCTTGCACTGTTGGTGGTAATGAAAACTAGTGCAGTCACTCTGGAAAACAGTGTGGAGTTTCCTCAGAAAATTAAAAATAGACCTGCCCTATGACCCAGCAATAGCACTGCTAGGAATTTACCCAAGGGATACAGGAGTACTGATGCACAGGGCCACTTGTACCCCAATGTTTATAGCAGCACTCTCAACAATAGCCAAATTATGGAAAGAGCCTAAATGTCCATCAACTGATGAATGGATAAAGAAATTGTGGTTTACATACACAATGGAGTACTACGTGGCAATGAGAAAGAATTAAATATGGCCCTTTGTAGCAACGTGGATGGAACTGGAGAGTGTGATGCTAAGTGAAATAAGCCCTACAGAGAAAGACAGATACCATATGTTTTCACTCTTATGTAGATCCTGAGAAACTTAACAGAAACCCATCGGGGAGGGGAAGGGGGGAAAAAAAAGAGGATAGAGTGGGAGAGAGCCAAAGCATAAGAGAGTTAAAAACTAAGAAGGAACTGAGGGTTGATGCGGGGTAGGAGGGAGGAGAGGGTGGGTGATGGGTATTGAGGAGGGCACCTTTTGGGATGAGCACTGGTTGTTGTATGGAAACCAATTTGACAATAAATTTCATATATTGAAAAATAAAAAAAAAACAAAAACCAGAAAAAGAAGGAAAATAATAAAGATTAAAGCAGAAATAAATGACATTGAAACTGAAAAAAGAATAGAACAGATCAATAAATCAGGAGCTGGTTCTCTGAAAAAAATATTAAAATTAATAAGCCCCTAGCCAAACACATCAAAAAGAAAAAAGAAAAGACACAAATAAATAAAATCACAAACAAGATAGGAGAAATAACAACCAACACCACATAAATGCAAAGAATTACAAGAGAGTATTATAAAAAATTATATGCCAACATTTTGGATAACCTGGAAGAAATTGATCAATTCCTAGAAACATATAAACTAACAACTCTGAAACAGGAAGAAATAGAAAACTTGAACAGACCCATAACCAGCAAAAAAATTGAATCAGCAATCAAAAATATCCCAACAAAGAGAAGTCCAGGGCCAGATAGTATCACAGGCAAATTCTACCAAACATGTAAAGAAGAATTAATACCTACTCATCTCACACTATTCCAAAAAATTGAAATTAAAGGAAAACTTCCAAATTCATTTTATGAGTCCAGCATTACCCTGATAGCAAAACCAAACAATGACTTCACTCAAAATGAGAACTACAGGCCAATATCCTTGATGAACAGAGATGTAAATATTCTCAATAAAATGCTAGCAAATTGAATCCAACATTAAATTAAAATAATCAACCACTATGATCAAGTGGGATTTATTCCTGGACTGCAAAGGTAGTTCAATATTCATAAATCAATCAATATGATACACCACATTAATAAAAGAAAATATAAGAACAATATGATCCTCTCAACAGATGCAGAAAAGTATTTGACAACATACTACATCCATGCATGATAAAAACCCTGAACAAAGTAAGCTTAGAGGGAAGATACCTCAATATCATAAAGGCCACATATGAAAGACACACAGCTAATATCATCCTCAGTGGGGAAAAACTGAGAGCTTTTCCTCTATGTTCAGGGATAAGATACAGATGTCTACTCTCACCACTATGCTATTTAACATAGTACTTGAAATCTTAGACACAACAAATGAAAAAGACAAAGAAATAAAAGGCATTCAAATCAGGAAGGAAGAAGCCAGACCTTCACTATTTGCAGATGACAGGATACACTATATAGAAAACCCAAAAGACTCCACCAAAAAAAAATTCTAGAACCAATACATGAATTCAGGAAAGTCACAAAATACAAAATCAATGAACATAAATTTGTTTCATTTCCATACACCAATAATGAAGCAGCAGAAAGAGAAATCAAGGAATCAATCCCATTTACAATTGTACCAAAAACCATAAGATACCTATTAATAAACCTAACCGAAGGGTTAAAAGATCTGTACTCTGAAAACTATAAAACACTTATGAAAGAAATTGAAGATGACACAAAGAAATGGAAAAGCATTCCTTGCTCATGGATTGGAAGAATAAATATTGTAAAAATGTCGTTATTACTCAAAGTGATTTACATATTTAATGCAACCCTTATCAAAATAACAGCATTTTTTATAGAGCTAGAACAAACAATCCTAAAATTTTTATGGAACCACAAATAACCCTGCATAGCAAAAGCAATCTTGAAAAAGAAAAGCAAACCTGGAACCATTAGAATTCCAGACTTCAAGTTATATTATAAAGCTATATTGATCAAGACAGTATGGCACTGGAACAAAAACAGGCACATAGATTAATGGAACATAATAGAAAACCCAGAAGGAAATCCACATCTATATGGTCAATTAATATTCAACAAAGCAGGAAAAGATGTCCAATGGAAAAAAATACAGTCCCTTCAATAAATCGTGCTGTGAAAACTGGACAATAAGATGTAAAAAATGAAGGTCAATTTTATACCATACACAAAATTAAATTCAAAATGGATTAAAGACCTAAATGTGAGACAGGAAGCCATTAAAATCCTAGAGGAGAACATAGGCATCAACCCCTTTAACATTAGCCATAGCAACTTCTTATTACATAAGGAAACAAAAGCAAAAATAAACTATTAAAATTGATCAAAATAAAAAGCTTCTGCACAGTAAACAGTCAACAAAACTAAAAGGCAACCTAGGGAATAGGAGAATATATTTGCAAATGACACATCTCATAAAAGGTTAGTATCTATGTATACAAAGAATGTATAAAACTCAATACCCCAAAATAATCCAGTTAAAAAATGGGTAGAAGACGTTAATAACATTTTTCCAAAGAAGATATATAGATGGCCAACAGACACATGAAAAGATGCTCAACATCACTCATCATCGGGGAAATACAAATCAAAACTACAATGAGATATCACTTCACACTGGTCAGAATGGCTAAAATTAACAACAAGAAACAACAGGTGTTGGTGACAATGTGGAAAAAGGGGAACCCATTTGCACTGTTGGAAGGAATGCAAACTGGTGCAGCCACTCTGGAAAACAGTATGGAGTTTCCTCAAAAAGTTAAAAACAGAACTACCCTATGATCCAGAAATCGTATTACTAGGTATCTACCCCAAAATACTAATTTGATGTCACACACGCACCCTGCCATTTATAGCAGCATTATCAACAAAAGCCAAATTATGGAAAGAGCCCAAATTTCCATGGACTGATGAATGGATAAAGATGTGGTATATATACATACCTACATACATACATATATACATACATACATATACATATATATACATATATATATATATACACACACACACATATGTATACCACATGGGTATATGTATGCATACATACAACACACAATGATATATTAGCCATAAAAAAGAATGACATCAGATAAAGGGTTAGTATTCAAAATCTATAAAGAACTTACCAAACTCAACACCCGAACAACAAATAATCCAGTGAAGAAATGGGCAGAAGACATGAATAGATGATTTTCTAAAGAAGACATCCAGATGGCCAACAGACACATGAAAAAATGCTAAATGTCACTCGTCAAGGAAATACAAATCAAAATCACACTGAGATACCCTCTCACACTGGTCAGGATGGCTAAAATTAACTCAGGAAACAACAGATG
This sequence comes from Felis catus, assembly GCF_018350175.1. Lineage (NCBI taxonomy): Eukaryota > Metazoa > Chordata > Mammalia > Carnivora > Felidae > Felis > Felis catus. The sequence goes on from NC_058386.1 coordinate 105,225,650, forward strand.
ACAGCAAAGATGTGGAGAAATGGGAACCCTCTTGCTCTGTTGGTGGGAATGCAAACTGGTGCAGCTGCTCTGGAAAACAGTGTGGAGGTTCCTCAAAAAATTAAAAATATAACTACCCTATGATCTGGCTAGCAATTTATCCAAAGGATACAGGAGTGCTGATTCATACGGGCACATGTACCCCAATGTTTCTAGCAGTGTTTCCAACAATAGCCAAATTATAGAAAGAGCCTAAATGTCCATCAGCTGATGAATGGATAAAGAAGATGTGGTTTATATATACAATGGAATACTACTTGGCAATGAGAAAGAATGAAATCCTGCCATTTGTAGCCACATGGATGGTACTGGAAGGTATTATGCCGAGTGAAATAAGTCAGAGAAGGACAGATATCATATTTTTTCACTCATATGTGGATGTTGAGAAACTTAACAGAAGACCATGGAGGAAGGGAAGGGGAAAAAATAGTTACAAACACAGACGGAGGAAGGCAAACCATAAGAGACTGTTAAATGCAAAGAACAAACTGACAGTTGATGGGGGATTGGGGGAGAGGGGGAAATGGGTAATGGGCATTGAAGAGGGCACTTGTTGGGATGAGCACTGGGTGTTGTATGTAAGCAATGAACCATGGGAATCTACCACAAAACCCAAGAGCACACTTTACACATTGTATGTTAGCCAATTTGACAATAAATTATATTAAAAATAAATAAATAAATAAAATAGTTTAAATGAAAAATTAAGAATTTATGCTTCAAAGACTATAACATTTTAACATGATTTCACTAACCAATTTTTAAAAATAAAACTGAACTAAGCAAATCTAGACCTTTCAATCATATTAATATGGGCAACAAATTTTCTTTTATCCTCTTTAGTTGAGGATCCTACACTAGGCACTGGATTACAGAGAGACTAGAACTGATTGGCAAGAGTGACAATCCTAATGCTAAACCAACTTAGACAAGTCTTTACAAGGAAAATTGATTTGTAAATATATTTTACCTACAAGAGATGCTGGATTGTAGTAAATATATTTCTATGATACTGTAGCCTCAATTCTTATGTTTATTTTGACATCTGAATCACCTTGTGTTGGGGTGAATTTTGCATACTTTAGGAAGTAGAATATGACTTATTGCATAATATGGTTTCTGGTTATAACAATGGTCTGTCCTTGAAATTTCAACCAAAATATAAATGTGGATGGATGGATGAGTGGATGGATGGATGGGTAGCAAAATGGAATTGCTACTGTGTGTTGTTATCATTATGCACTTGTATAGTGTATTCTCAGTCTGACAGCTATAGCATCCCAATCCCCATGTCTGAGGGGAGTCCTCCAATTTAAATTTTCTATTTATCTCCATTATTAGAAATTCCACATGATAAATCAATGCAAATCAGTATTGGCCTTCTGTGAGTGCTAGAGCCACCGAACCAAATATTTTGGAACAAAATTATTTTTCATTTATATAGCAATAATAAAAACAAAAAGTTTTCAGGGGTAAACATTTGTGGATCTTGTTATACTATGAATATATATATATATATATAGACACATATAGGCAGACACAATAATTGCAATTATTTATCTCCTGACTAAACAACATAATCAGAATTCAGTAAGGGATCATTAAACATGTCTAAGATGCAGAGAAATTTTAAAGTTGGAGGACACCCCTCAGACACTGAAATTGGGATGCTACAACTGTCAGACCAGAGATACACTATACATGTGCATAATGATACTGACACACAGTAGCAATTCCATTTTTTTTTAAAAATCTACAAATAAGATCACCTTTTATTACTCTTTCAACTTGAGGTGAACGTGAAGTAGACTTGACATTTATATCTATTCAGGTCAGACACTCCTAACTCTACATGGTGCAATTCCAAGAGTCCCTCAGGAAAGACTGTTCAATCTTAATGAATGCACAGACTTGCTTTATGTTTTCCCAAGGACAAGCAAGGCTAAGTTTGAGCTTGGCTAATATCCAAATTTGGAGAGCAGAGAAACATGAGATGACTATGAATATATTAATAAAAAATGCAGAGAACTTCTAGTTTTAAGAAAAGAAGAGACAGTAGGTAGCTACTTTAAAAAGTGCCATGGGCATCTAACAAACATGTAGCACATAGACCAAACTATGCTTAAACAGCCCCCATAGTTCTTAAGAACGCATAATGGAAGGCCCAAATATGAGAACGTTTTTGGGAATAGAGTTTACTCAGAAATATAAACTTCACTTCATGGATCCTACTTTATGAAGTCAAGATCTAGATTTTGAGTGATTTGAGAAATCAAATTTGAAAAAGGCACAGTAGTCAGTTAAGTAACAATAAGTACATTTATCCAATACAATGATTTATTATTATTTAGATCAAGCCATTAATTCTAATCTTGTGAAGCTTAACATACATGTAGAAGTTGAGAAAGGCATGGTAGGTAAAATAACTATAAATGGCATATAACTTGACAGGAACTGGCATACTGACAAACAATGAGGATACTGTAGTCTGCAAAACTTCCTTAAATGTATTGGATCTCCATGTGAAAGTATATTGAGTTGATTACTAAGATATCCTGTGGTTTGATAACAATGTGATAACAATGTGAAATCATATTGAGTTGGTTATTAAGGTATCCTATGGTTAAATTAATCAATTTTAATTTATTTTTAAATCTTTAGTCTAATAGGCTCTCAAAAACAAGGAAATTTATCATTTAGTCAAAAAAAAATAGGGGCACCTGGGTGGCTCAGTCGGGTAAGCCTCTGACCTCAGCTCAGGTCAAGATCTCACAGTTCATGAGTTCAAGCCCCCCATAGGGCTCTGTGCTGACAGCTCAGAGCCTGAAGCCTACTTGGGATTCTGTGTCTCCCTCTCTGTCTGCCCCTCCCCTGCTTGCACTTTCTTTCTTTCTCTCTCTCAAAAAGAAATAAACATTAAAAAAATTTATAAAAATAATTAAACAAAAATATGTTGAGTACCAATATATACTAGGTGCTTCAGGGGATACAAAATAAATAAGATATAACCCCTCTCCTAGAGAAGTTTAAAGTTATTAGGGAAGATAAAACTGTTCACCAGTGTACAACTAATGAAGAAAAGGGTAAGTGCTAAGGTCAAAATACATGGTGTAATAAAACAACTTACGAGTGCCCAATGTGTAGATTAATTATAAAGAAATCCTACCTTAAATGAAATTCAGAGTTTCACATCTTGAAAGATTTTCTTGTTTATTTCCTGTACTAGTTTTTCCAAACATTGAGAAAAAAAGATTATTTTATGGTCAGAGAAATGTTGCTACTTTTTTTATTTTCCACATTGGGGAGGAGTCTCGCTACAATACTAAAAGAGAAACAGAAGATATCAAAAAAAAAAAAAAAGACTAGCACAGAATATCCCTAGTATTTCTGAAGTTAGACTTGTTACTTATGTAGTATATTGTCTGAGGATGCTATTTTTTAAAATTTAGTTAGTAAGTACATAGGTCTTGCTCCTGTGTCAGGCGCTATTCTTATAGCACTATTTTTTTTTCTTTGCTTTTCAAATAAACCATGCTTTCAAGTTACCTGCTCTCACTGGTATATTACTTTGTCCCACTCTTCTCTGCTCAACAACTTTAAATAAGAACCTAGGCTTTTTTCTGCTGCCCTCAATTAAAATACATCTATTTAAAGGATTTGCTAGGTGATGGTATGCAAATATATGACAACCTTCTAAGAATGAGGTAGCAAATGTATTCAATCATGTATTTGCTAGCTTTGATCTAATAGTTACCCTTCTAAGGAGCACTGGGTAGAAGAGTTCAGGTACTTTGCAACTTACTCTCTCTTTCTCTTTCTCTCTCTCTCTGTCTGTTGTCTCAATTAATACCCACTATCTCTGTTGTCTCAGTTAATACCCACTACAAAACTGTTATAGAGACATTGTATTCTAATTTCACATATGTGGACATTGGAGACTCAAAAGTTTCACATAACATGACCAAGGATTGGTATTTGAACCAAGGCATCACTGACTCTAAAGCCTGTACCTTCTCCACTCTGAAGACATCCTGTCCTAAACCTGAGCTGGAGAATACTTGGCCTGTATGCTTCCACTCTTTTCTCTCATGTCCTTGGTAGTCACATCCTTTTCAGCCCAGTACTCTAGCAACCACTACAAACTGATTAGAATTGACATGGGAGATCAGGTAGTTTTACAAACCATGCCATAATCCAAATGTGAAATTTTTCTCATTTCATATGTTTAAACACCTTTATATATACTTGTTTTAAATTATATCAAATCCATCCACAGTTCTTTTCAGGTAACACTCTACTGAGACTGACAAAAGAGAAGACAGAAAAGAGACCAAACCTCTGTTTTAGCACTATGTCATATTTTCCAGAAATGGAATTCTATAAGGTTAAAAATAAGCTAAAACAAGTGTTTTCTTCCGACATCTAGATCAGCAATATTCTTTGATAAAGAAAGTTGAAAGATAATTTTAATCTTAGGGTGATGATGCATAATTAAACACATAAATGTCAAATTCAGAGATAATCTGGAATTCAACCATAAAAATATATATTTTAGAATAATTATCTAAGTGCAAAGACATATAAAATGTATGAAAGATGTGAGAGCCAACTGTTCATTTCTTTTCCAAGTTAAATGCCAAACATGACTTTCAGTCAAATTTATGTATTCATTTAAATGAACCCAGGGGCGCCTGGGTGGCTCAGTCGGTTGGGCGACCAACTTTGGCTCAGGTCATGATCTCATGGTTCATGAGTCCAAGCCCCGCATTGGGCTCTGTGCTAACAGCTAAGAGCCTGGAGCCTGCTTCGGATTCTGTGTCTCCCTCCCTCTCTCTGGCTCTCCCCTGCTCATGCTCTGTCTCTCTCTCTCAAAAAATAAATAAAACTTAAAAAAAATTTAAATGAGCCCAAAATCTCTAATGCACTATGGGTAGCTTGTTTGCTGCTTTTTAGCATCAAATGCATTTGTAGGACTCTATTTCATAGAATAGGCACATATATGGAATTATTTTTTATTATTTATATATTTTATTAATTAGCTTTTAATGTATAACAAGTCAGGGGGATTATAACAATTTAGAGTTTTTAGGGATTAGTGTATATTATACTAAAAAATAAATATATATTTTTCCATTGTAAGATGTAACAATAGAGTGTCAGCATATGCACTTTTTTCTTTACAGTATACTTGCCAAAACTGCCACAAGAATATTCTAGCGATTTAATTGAGAACATTGTATTGTAGAAGTGGATCAGTAAAAACAGCAGTCTCAAGCAACATTTATGTTTGGAGTGGTACAGAAATTAAATTTATATCACTAATAAGCAATAACAATAGTAGTAAGAATTATGAAAATAACAATGATATTCTAATATTTAAATACTATTTTATTGTTTTGTAAAGCGATCCACATATACTTTGCTCTCTTAATCTTTTGTAAGTTTATTTACTTTTTGAGATAGAGAGGGAGCACAAGTGGGGGAGGGTCAGAGAGAGAGGGAGATGGAGGATCTGAAGCGGGCTCCATGCTGATAAGAAAAAGCCTGACATGGGGCTCGAACTCACAAACCATGAGATCATGACCTGAGCAAAACTCAAGACACTGAACCAACTGAGCGATCCATGCACCCCACTCATTTAATCTTTATAATAATTACCAGATTGCTTTTAGTTTAGGTCAGTGATTCTCATTTCCATAATTATCATTCAGTAGATCTCAGTGGATCTGAATTTTACATACTCATCTGTAGGTAATTCTGAAGGAATATTGCTACTCAGAGTGCTGTTTTATTCAGACCAGCAATGTAGGCATCCCCTGAGAGCTTGTAAGAAATGCAGAAACTTAGGTCCACTCTAGACCTACTGAATAGGGATTTGCATTTTTTCAAGATTCTATAGGTAATCCATATGTACATTAAAATTTGAGAATCACTGCTCTCACTACACTTTAAAGGGAGGTATGGTTATTATCATTTTGAAGCTTAGCGTCCTCATTAGCAAAATAGGTATAACCAACACCTGTTTCCAAAGATTGCTATAAAAATAAAATGTTGTAAAGATTAAATTAGCAATTTTTCAGTCAATGGTCTCTGCTAGCATTATCATTCATTAACTTAACATTTTTTTAAGTGAGTACTTTCTTTAAGCCAGAGACTCTATTTAAAATTTTCTGTATAAGATAGTAAAGAAGATGTATCCAGTTCCTGTCTTTATGGAATTCATAGTCTAATGCAGGGTTTACAGTCATAATTATCATCATGATTATCATCATTGTCACCATCATTGGTGACATTGGTTATTAACCATTGGTTAATTAACCATCATTGGTTATTATTGGTATTATTATTAAAGCCATGTATTCAAAGGATGTGATGGAAACAGACTGAGAGGAAGACTAAATGCTTCTCATCAGCAGTGTAGTCTAAGGAAAAATAAGGAAAAGTTAGGATATTAGTTTTGCTTCACAGAGAGAGGGGTCATTGTAAAAAGTACCAATGGCTGAAGGAAAGTATGGGGGGGGGGAATAATTAGAAGAACAAGAAGACAATCCATGTCTTGAAGTATCTAAGTTATTTTCACAAAGTCATAGAGAGTTCTTTCTTGATAGGTAAAATCTTTTCAATTGGATACAATAGATAATAGGGAAAATAATACATGTGAATTCTCTCTAGCACCTACATATCTCAACATTTCCTTGGTTCTGGCCTCATGCAAGTTGTGTCTAGGGCTGACTCACCTCTTCTGGTTTCAGAAATATGTTCCATCCTGCTGTCGTTATAAGAGGGCTGATTCCACATGAATTGGCCTTCATTTATTGGGACCTAAGTGTCTCTTTAACATGAATGTAGAAATGGCAGGCAAAAAAAGGGGGGGGGGACAATCACTCCCACAACTGCTTGACCCAATGCTGGAGAAATAAAAAGCATACTTAGACTGAATTTCTGCCTACCCCAATATACACACTAGGAACCCATTGTTTGCATTGACAAGTCCATTAATTAGAAGATGGAATTCACTCTCAATTAGAGAAACAGATTGAGGTGCTTCCTTTAAAGATAAAGTCATTGAAAAGTGTGCAGCAGTTTGGTAGTGAAAAAGGCAATTAGGCATATCACCTGGAGAGCCTACTTGCTTTTTCAGGAATGAATGCCCAAACAAAACAATTACTTCACTGAAGACGTACTTCCCTATGACTCAGAGTGAGAAGGGGGATGAATCAATGCTGATGAGTATTTAACAAATGTCCTCTGAGATTAATTCCCACTATAAAAAAGATAATTACCCCCAGCCACACTACTTGGTATACTCCTCCTGAAACCCCACTGAATTTCTGTTAAAGAAGATGAAGATGATACTTAGAAGCAGGAGCAAGCACTTTTCTATGACTTTACTACATCTAAAAATATCTACTATTTTACTCAGGTAGCCAACTTTTTTTTTGTCACTTCATTCATCCATCAATTCACTCATTCAAGTAGTACCTATTTTGGGCCAACTCTATACTAACCACACAATTACATTCAAATATATAAAAGAATAATGTACCATCCTCCAGCAGCTCATTAGCAAGACATTTGGGAAGACAGTCCATTAGACAATCAGAAAAAATTAAGTCCATATGTTAGAAAATGTGTAATGGAGAGCTGGAGACAGTATATGTGTGCATGTATGTGTACACATGCAGCACACAGGAAAAAGACTGAGAAAAAATCGAACATGCAGGGCACTTACTAATATGTCGGTGATGAATCATAATCTAGGCCTTAAAAATAGTAAGACTTTGAATTTGACTGCTTTTAGAAGATACCAAAAGAGCCAGTTAAAAAGCTGAAAATCCAGTTTACATAATTAGACCCTTATGATATCAAATGTACAACTTGATTATTTTCACTGAATTTTATTAGTAATCCTAATGCATAAGACCATCCAACTTTTTAACTTCATCTAATAGGTTACTAAGATGTATTTTCATCCATAGGTTATTTGTTATGCAGGGCTCCTTGTATGGAGGCAAAAATGTGTTCTCTCAAGCTGTATAAAGATATGTTGTCCAGAATAAATTATTCTTCTATTGTTTTTTACAATATTACAAGAGAATATTACAAGAGAAAAATAACTGGTATTACAAGAGAAAAATAACTTTCATAGCAAAAGAAGAAATAAGGCTTAAAATTGCAATCCAAAAGGAAAGAGAATGCAGGATTTTAAGTACATTTCTCATGTGCAAATTCAGCCTGCCCTAAAACCTGGAGATCTCACCAATCACCCGTCTCAGTGAAGACGATTTCCACATTGAGTGGCTCAGGGCTCCTTTTGGCTTAGTAAACCTATAGAATGTGGTCCAAATTCCAGAGACCAGCAACAAACTACAAGATTTTCCTTTGTTCATCAGACATGACTAATATTTACAAAGTAATTTCAATTAAACAATATTTTTTCAAATATATGATTTGTTTGAATTTAAATTTATATTCTTTAGGCAATATAGACAGGCATATAGACACTTATAAGAAACAATGAATCAAACATCCTAGATATTTATGCATATTGCAGTTATGAAGAAAGAATCAACTCAATTGACAATTCACTTTTTTGAATACATACTAGAATTTGAAAAGAGAATATAAATGTCGGAGAAGTTTCCACATGTATAATTATTTACTATGATCAACAGTTGTCCAAAAGTACCAAAAAACCAAGAAAGTTTAATTCTTTTTTGCATTTCCTTTTAATGTAGGCAACACAACTAATACCTTTGTGTTGAAAATATATCCTGCTGATATTTACAAGATGCCTTGCTATTAAAAAATCAGTTCTACCTATTGCATGATTGAAAATCTCAAAACACAAGAGATTCCCTTGAGAGATTCTTATTAACATCTGATTTACAACTTACTTTCTAGTCAAAAGAAAAAGTTTGACTTTTTTTCTCCTGGGGAAAGCCCTAACTTTAACAAAGTTTGTGAACTCATGTCATCCATATTTATTCCTTCTTCTGCAACACTGATTCAGCTGGAGATGTATAAGACGTCAATTTTCAATAGCACATAAAGAATATTTACACTGCTGGAGGCTTAATTTTATTTTTCTCAATTGATTTGAACTATTGTAATCTGAACTCTATGCATAGCAGTCTGAGGCTCTAGAGTTTGCAAAATGTGCACACCACAGAGGTGTTGTTGTCACAAAATCCCTCCTTCAGACTCTTCACATACTCAGTCACTAACACTTGGCTCTTAGCTCTTTTAGAAAACCTTTTTTTCCCCCTTTAATCATTTCCTCCACCTCCACTCAGGCTGATTTAATTATCATTCATCTGCTTCTCTTCACTGTAGATATACATACATGATTTTTATAGTGTCATATCTTAAGTAAATAAGGCTAAAACAATGGAGAGTCAAAAAGAACCTTTGAGGGGCACCCGGGAGGCTCAGTTGGTTAAGCATCTGACTCTTGATTTGGACTCAGGTCATGATTTCACCATTTGTGAATTCAAGCCCCAAGTCTGGCTTTGACAGTGAACAGAGCCTGTTTGTCAGTGGGGAGCCTGCTTGGAATTCTCTCTCTCCTCTCTCTTTGCCTTCCCCCTACTTATGCTCGCAGGTGCATGCTCTTTATCAAAATATATAAATAAACGTTAAAAATTAAAAAAAAAAGAACATTTGAAAATCCCTTCCTCAGGGAGGATGCTGCACTGAAAACAGAACTTCAGACATTCCACAAGAGACACTTCAACATTCCAGGTGCCATCCACAAAGTATACCTGATTTTTCTCTATTCATCAAACATAACTAGAATATTTTTCAAGGTCTATTTAAATTATATAACTTACCAAATTCATGATTTTCTTGAATTGAAATTTTCCCTCTGTATTTTAGTTAATAAGGGCAAGGTGTACTTAAATCTCTGAGGTAGCTAAGGTTGGGTGAAGACAAGAAAGGGATGATACTTACAGGAACTTCCATAAGCAGATTTGGGGGGTAAAAGAGGAGTGAGTCATTTCATACAGCAAAACAACTGTCTTATTCTTTTTTGGGAGCCTAACAAACTGCATTGGTAATAGGGAGCATTGTTAATTAGGAGAAGAGAGATAATGACAGTAAATGTCATAGAGATCTCTGGGAAAGAGTTCCTACAGTCCTCCTCACCGAAAGTCTCCCCGATGTAGCCAAGCTGGTCTCCTTCTCTCCAGGCACCTAGAGGTCCACGTTGAATTCATCCATAAATCCAAATATTAATCTCACACAAGATCACTAACACTTGACTCTGCCCCTCTGAAGTTCCTGAAGTCCTCATGGTCTCAGTTCTTTGCTACTAGTGATGACATATATGAAGCAATTAGGACAAGGAATGTGGTAAAGAAATGTTTTCTTCTTCAACCTCTTATCTCTCTTCTCTCTGTCTCCATGTATTTTAGGATACACTTTGTCTTCAATGATCAATCACACTTTGGTGTGGCTTGTCCTATGTGGTAGAGCATAATAATTTACAACAGAGTGAAATCGATGATTTTTGAAGAATGTTTCCCTCTCCTCCTCTTACCCCTCTTTTCCTTGTGTTGTCTTTTTGAGACCTGAAATTTTCTATTATATTGAATTTATTTTTTAAAAAAGCATTTTATGGATACTTCAAATATAAAAACTCTAATTTTATTCCTTATAGCTTTAAGATAATAAGGACTTTGATGTGGGACTCTATTTAATCATATTTACTTCAAAGTGGATTTTAAATGTAAGCAGTATTTTACAAAACTCACAAGAAGGACATGGAATTTAAAAAATGTGTCTCCAGGGATTGTACATAATTGCCATTCTTTTTGTTTCATTTTGTAACAGTTTTAATGAAAAAGTACAAAATAAAGGTCTATTTTCTTAAATAATGCTGTTCTGAGACCTCCTTATTAAAAGCATTGGCAATGAATAATGCTACTTCATATTAACCTGTGACAATTTTTTTTACTCTCTCTAATTGATATATACCAATTAGATACTTGATAATTGTTAATTATATTAAATGATAACTCCCACCCTCAAATTCTTAGTAAAGCCTTTATTATCCTTAAAACACCATAGAGAATGTATTTATTGAATGTTCATTGATGGTGACCTTGGCTCTGTGCCAGGTGATAAATTTCAGAAATCATTATGTATATACAAATCAACCAATTGAAGTACAGAATGCTTGAGATACTTGGAGGTAGTCACAAGCCTACCTGGCATTTGAACACCTGGAAAAGGCCTGATATCAGTTGGGAAATAGTACCACAGCTACCCCAAAAAATTGACATCTAAACCTGATGCTCTAGCATTTCTGCTTTTCTAAGACTGAATTAGCAGCTTCTTTTGGGATCTTTAAATCGTTACCACTTAAAATGAGAAAATAAGGATTTGGGTTTCAAACCTAGAACCTGGCATTTGCATCCATACTATGCAAAAATTGACATTAAAAACTAAATTTTATTTTTTGTCATTTTTATTTTAGAGATAGAGAAAATATGTATTTTTAAAAATCAGATTTGCATACTTGTTATTCAGCAGGCAGTATCGAAGAGTAAATATTCATATAGAGCATCACTGTTAAGGCTGAGATGAAATTCTGCAAAAGAACATGGCTTGCTCTTCCTTGTATAAGTTGCATGTTTGATTTCAGCCCAAACCTAGTAGCCTATATCAGATGCATGGCCCACCTCTATTCATCACCTGTCTTGGAAAAAGCACTGAAAACCTTAAGATATGATTTTACATCAATGGCAGTACTTCTCCAGGGACACTGGCAGATGATTTATGTACTGACTCTGACAGTGACATAGAATAAGTGCTTTCCAGATCAAAGCAGCTTCCTTCTATAACATCTATACCACCTTACTCAGTCCTACTAAATCTTCAGAAATATCATGAACATTTCAATCTATTTTTATGAGTCCAATTAGGACTTTTGTGAATAAATGCTAACAAAATATGTTTCCAATAAGGTACTCCCAAAGCCAGAGTATAACAAATGACATACATCATACTTCTCTAAAAGTTGCTTGAAAATTAAATAATTCAAGTAGAAAAGTTAGTGATATACAGATAACTAACTTGACTAATTTTTTTATACTTTCTAAGTCAACAAAATTTTATTTTGCCCATAACTTTGGCCATGTAAATGCCAAAAATTTGGGTGAAAGATGCAAAGGAAGCATAATATGTTCCTTTGGTCTAGAAGACTTTCTAATCTCATTTGAGAATCACTGAGACATATGAGATAATTAGTAAACAAAAGAAGATAGGTAGTACAGGTAGTATAGATGCAAGTGCCAGATTGAATGCTACAAGTAATTGGCCATTTTGACACTATCAGACCCCATAAACCCACTCTATAGTTTATCTAAACCTTTAAATTTTTCAAGCCAAATATTCTCCCTTAAATAATCTTGCTATATCTTTATTGAGATAGTATATCAAATTAAGATGCCCTCCCCATTGTACATGGAATAACTCATAAAGAAATACTTTCAAACAATTAAATAAGAATCATATCAAGGAAGCAATTTGTATTACATACAAAACAATGTCAGATAGATTAGTGGAGAGAAAAACAGTAGCATTATCGAGATATATCCAACTGCCCAGATGTCTATTACCATGTCAACAAATTCTGATGCTTATTTGCTTTGACACTCAAAAAACATTTCTAAATCTTAAATATAAATAACTTTAGTAGTTTTATATGATTATTTTATGATATAATTGACACTTCTTTTCCACTACTGAGTTCTGAGAACTAAAGAAGCAGTAAGGCAGCTTTGCAACCAAATGTCAGCATTATTTTTGATGGAGCTATTGAAGAACTTGGATTAGGTATGTATCAAAAGTGGGATTCTTAATGCTGAACCCCAATAACAGTGTATGGTAAACTGCTGGATTTGCTTTGCAGGAGAATAGCCCAGATTTGAAAGACGTATGGTACAAAGTAGCTGAGAAAAATGAATGTTCTCTGCAAAGAGACTGAGGTTAAAGAGAAAAGGACAGGGTGCTGAGGTCTGCATTCTGTCTTTCTCTTGAATTTCCCAATTAGATAATGAACACTTCTTCCTCAAAGAGGTGAAGTCAATAAGGGAAACACAAAGAAGCCAGGAGTTTACTAACTTATGTTCCTAAACACAGACATTCAAAATAAATGTTTTAGGTGTTTCCTAATCTACCACACATCTCCTAACACATACATTCAAGCAAACCTCATTCCATGAAAAGGAAATGCAATATATATGCAGTATAGGCAGGGGTTAAGAACTGAGGTGCTGGAACCAGAAACAGGTAAATATGAGTTCCAGCTCTACAACTTACTAGCTGTGTGACATGTGACAAGTTAATCAAAGTGTCCATTTATCCATCTATTGATCAGAGTATAATCATAATACTGAATCCATAGAGTTATTTTGTGGAGATTAAATTAGTTAATCCACGTAAAGCACCTAGTAGACAGATGATGAAATACTCAATGAACTTTAGTTTCAAAGACAAATATGAGTCTATACAGTATGATTATAAGGATGCTTGAAAGCTTCACCTGTCCAAGTATTCTGTAATGCTTGGGAATGCTTACAAATGATTAATGCTTGGGAAAGATAACCCAGAAGAACATGACTTCACATGATCACAGTAGTGCAGTTTAATTGGTTAGTTTGCTAATTGAACATAGGACTCTAATGTGTTAAGGCATTAATACATCAGATTTTGATAAGGAGGAGGTTTAGGAAAGTTTGGATGGCAGGCTTGGTTGGAAATAGTCTAAGAGCAGGATCAGGAACATTGAAAAGATACAGTTTTACCCTTATCATTATGCCTTGGGTTATTCTAAAATACATGAGGGGGTGCCTGGGTGCCTCAGTTGGTTAAATGTCCGACTTCGGCTCAGGTCATGATCTCGCGGTTTGTGAGTTTGAGCCCTGCATCGGGGTCTGTGCTGACATCTTGGAGCTCAGAGGCTGAAGCCTGCTTCAGATTCTGTGTGTCTCTCTCTCTCTGACCTGTCCCCTGTTCATGCTCTGTATGTGTGTGTGTCTCTCTCTCAAAAATAAACATTAATTTTTTTTAAATACATGAGAGATGCATGTATGTCAAATGCAACTGGCTCTCCCTGGAGTACTATAATTTGGGGAGTTAATGGTGTCTGTTCTACCAGAAGTCTTTCATAACAGCCCATTGGAAACCAGTCGTTGATTATGTTTTCAAATACAACTTAAAAAAAAACAGGGAATCTTTTGTTTTTATTTTTTCCTCAAATATAAGTTTTAATGGTTTTCTTACATTTTCTTATATATGACTACTAAATGCTCAGAAATTTGTAAAATTCCAATACTATTATATTGGCCTGTATTCAACTGTGATTCTAAACACACTTACCTGATTTCCACTGATACTCTCCTACTTCACTTAGCTGCCTAGGAACACACTTTGATACATAGAGGTAAAAGCAGAGCTCACATAAAAGAGATGTGAATCCAACTTAGAAGTTTCCTATTCCTTAATGTACTTCTTTTCTCATTTAATTACTAGTTCTTGGCTGTTCACTTTTCCATCTAGTTTCTATTAGCTCCAACTTGTCCAAATAGCTCTTAGAATATTATTAAATATGGTTTTGAGAAAGCACATATTTAATAGTCACTTTAATTGTATTTTTATCAATTTATTAGCCAATCCATTTTGTTTCTGATCTCTCTATGATACAGTCATAAAGGCTTCCCATTATGCATGCCCTTTATAATCTCTGACTGCTTTCACTTTTGTGAGCACAAACTCATTTCACTTTTCTGCTGCATTTATCTCTTTCCTAAAATTCTTAACCAGTAAAGTAGACTCTTATTTTATTCCATTTTCCTTTTTTTCCCATTTCCAGAACAGATTTTTCTTTACCTAGAGATCTTTGAACAGTCCTTTGGGAGGCTGCACCGAATTCATCTTGCTCTTTACAATTCCTCCGAAAAAGAAAAATATAATCTATTGTGCTTTAATTATAATTTCCCTTAGGATATGCTATTCTTCCATAGTCAAGATGTTTAATACTTTTTCTAACAAACCAGGTTCACTAGATTTCTTAGTTCCTCCAAATCTTAAAGCATTGTGTAGTCTGAAATTTCATTTCTAACCCAACTTAAGTGGCCCAGGTCACTGGTTTCCTGCTGTCTGCATTTCCCACATTTCCAATCCATTCCCCAGGTTAAAATTGGTTTTCTCCACAGCTAAGAACTGACTAAGATCCATTAGTTTGGCTGCATTTGTTACTGATGTATCTATATATATTCTCCTTTTTCAAATTCAAATAACTTTGAGGGAAGTAAGTCTATGTTAGTAAAGCCTGGACAAAAGAACAGTTTAATCAGAGTGGTTTCACTTTAAACTGTGTTAAAGAGAATGTATCTGTAAAACAAGTTACCACAGCCTGACTTGGTGTCCTGGTTCCAGACTTTACACCCTGGCTCACAGGGTTTCACTCTAACCTAGGACATTTCTACACACTGAAACCAGCTAATCCATTGGTTCTACCCAGCTTGAACATGAACTAGGATTAAGGTTCATTGGACATAGCTGGTGAGCCCATGGAGCATGTGAGTCTGAGAAGCCTCATTTGTGAGGAGTCTTCCCTGGATAAGGAGCCAGGCAAGAGTGATGAGCCTGACCCATTGTGAAAGTCCTAGTCATCAGATTGAAGAGGAGCAATCACTGTGCAGCATGGTTGTCTGTCTCACAGATTTATCTCACGGCCAAGACTACCATGGACTTATGCCTCATTGTTGAAAGTAGGAGAGATGTACATAAAAAATCAAGAGTGCTGGTTCATGCAAAACTCCATGAGAAATTTGGACACCAGCAGCATCACCTCACCTCACAGATTTTGGAGTCTTTGCAATGCTCCAAAAAATAGCAGTTATCCTATCTACCCAGGTTCTAAATCATTTGATAAGAAAGGGACAACTGATAAAAAAAAAATAAGACATCTTTGTAACTGAAAAGTTCAAGCAGGAAGATATAACATCATGTGAAAGCCAAAATGAGCTTACAAACTCCTTCCTCAGCCCCAGTCTAAGATTTGTAACAGTCTACTTGAGGGGATATTTTAGTTTATATATATAATTGTATGTATAGGTCACTGCTTCTTGCTGACCTTAGAGAAAAAGAGCAATCATCTCCCACACTCAGAATTTTGTAATGTTAATTTGCACATTATTCTGTTGCAGAGTGGAATATAACATAAAAAAAAGAGAGAGAGACAGATTTGCTACAGCATACTGTGGCACCTTCAGTGCCTCAACTTTGCTACAATAGAAGTACCCAACTAAATAGCCTAACATACAGCCAAATATTGGGACACTGCTGAAGCAACTATAACACCTAAAAGAATTTTACCTCGCTCAGAGAGACCAATATAAATGACTAATATAAAGGAAGGCAAGTGTGAGTGAAATCTGATTCTCAATGCTTCTTCTGTCCAGAGGGTGGAGAGATTCGGGGAAATGCAAGTAACTAAGTGTGTATAATACTTAATGTATTAACTATATTAACATAGGTGATGTTTCCATTTATATAAAGTGTCACCCATTAGATTAATTTGTATCTGTAGATTTGTGAAAAGGTGTACATATTTTTTTATTTTATTTTTTATTTTTTAAAATTTACATCCAAATTAGAAAAGGTATGCATCTTAAAGGCAAAGAATATATTATGTTTTTAAAACTCCAGATACTAGAACAATTTCTGGTAACACGTAAGCGATTAGATCTTAAAGAGATTAAATAAAAAATATTGCTAATATTAGGAATATTTGGTACAGTATTATAACCAATGAACTACTCAGTCACAGACTGGTCATTTCGTCTCAACCATATTGAAACAAACTGTAATTCAATTCAATCTAGTTAAGTTCAGTCTTACATTCATAACCTGTATATGTTCCCTTCAAATTTTGCACTTATCATTGGTATTACTATGCATACTGTCTTTTAGTTTTCTTCAATTTTATATTTATAAAATAAAACAAGAAAACCCAAGAAAGAAAAACACAGACTTGCCAGTGTAAATAAGCAGTCAAATGAGAGACATGTAACTCTGGAGAACATAGTGTAATTATTGCCTAAGATCAAAGATTCTTGATAAATTGACTTTCTGAATATACCGCAGCATAAATTGAATGAACATTGCCTTGGAAATAGAAGACTAAAATTGGGCTAAAAGCTTTTCCTAAGAGCTTACACCCAGAGAAGATGCAATCATTAAGAGGTAGTATATAGCCATCTCTATACTTACAGAGAGTTCAGTAACTTTCCTTCAGTAGCTGCAATATGATAAGGGGTATCTTTACTCATGAATGCAAAGTTTCTTTAAACAGATTATAAAATCATCATTAAATATGTTGAAAATATACAGTAAATTAATGAAAAAAATATTATGTAACAATTGAAAATTTATCATTCTTTACTTGACAAAATAGTGTTTGAAGGTACACAATTTGTCATAGTGAATTTAGATTTTTTCAAGTAACAGTATAATATTTAGGAAAATGGTTTACTTAAGTTAATGCAAGAATGATTTTAGACATGTGGAAGAGTT
Source organism: Felis catus (assembly GCF_018350175.1). Taxonomy (NCBI): domain Eukaryota; kingdom Metazoa; phylum Chordata; class Mammalia; order Carnivora; family Felidae; genus Felis; species Felis catus. Next base: position 105,243,278 of record NC_058386.1, read on the forward strand.
TCTCCTACCAGATTTTAGAAAATCTTATCACAAAAAAAGCCTTAAAAATCAAGTCTATGAAGCAATTAGAGAAGGTATATCAAAAGCATCAAACATATTCATACTCTGACCAACTAGTACAGAAATCTCTCCCATGAATTAATTCTAAGCATATAAATGTTTACACAATGGTTTATGTAAAATAATGTTCATAGTTGTAGATGAAGCAATTCCTAGGGAAGTAGCAAAGATTTTGTGTATATTGGAATTTCTATGTTAAATATGTAAAGAAAATAACGAATAAAATTTGTTGTAATGGTTAAGGTGAACCCATTAGTAACCATGGACTACTGAGGCCTAGAAAATATTGGAATTATATAATACAATGAAAACTTAAATTCTCATATTTTAGAAGGACATTTAATGATATGGGAGAGTTTTCATAATATATTTCTGTGCAACTAGAAGGATAAGTATCAGGTTAACAATGGCCATCTCTGAATAGTAAGAATGAAAGTGATTCTTCCCTTTTTATTATTTTTTTGTTTCTTCTAAGTTCATAATAATAATTTTGTATTGATAACTAAAAATGCTCTAATATTTACCTTTGTGCTTCATTTATTCATAATTTCACAATATATTAACTATCCTCTGCTAGTTCTAGGAATACAATTATCTAATAGATACCACTTGATGTTTCTAACAAGCCCGAATAAATCCCTATTCTTAGAGATATGCCTTCCATTCCATGCTATTGTTTTATGATACTATCATCCTAACCACATTTAATTAAATCAGGTGTAATATTGTATGTTACTATCATCCTAACCAACTTAATTAAATCAGGTGTAACTGCACAAAAGTTTCAGCAATCAGATTATGTCTCTCTATAATTTGGAATGGGAAATGTAAGATTTTGTTTTCAAATAGACTTGTCACTTGAACTAAGGTGAAATAAACTTGGGGGCAGTGGGGTTGATCAGGTTGGATACATGCAGGCTGAAACAGAGAAAAGTTTTCTCTGGGTGAGGGAAAATGGAGTGAAAGAAAAAGGAGAGGAGGTGACATCAGTGAAAACTGCAAAGTATGGGCCTCTAAAAATTCTCTTTCATAAAAGCAATGAGAACACACACACACACACACCCCGGAACCAGCATTTCAGAACTCTGAAAATTAACCAGAGGCTAGCAGCAATCTGAGGAGTATTTATTCGAGAAAAATGGTTGAATCTCAACAAGAACATCAAGCTTTGTAGTGTTTTTAAATAACCTTATTCTTATAAACTTCTCTGGAATTCTATGTTACCCTTGAAAACAACAAGCACAATCATGGTGAAAACCAGCGGCCTGGCAACAACTGGAAGGAACAGAATGGGGATGTTTTCATTCAAATACAAATAACCAGATAATTGTCATTATTTGAATTGGTGGTTCCCTAAAAGACACCACTCAAAATTCTGCCATTATTTGACTTGATTTGGAGCTTGCCCAGTGTGACTAGACTTTTTTCCCGGGGGAATTTGTTGGAATAAATCATCAGAGGCAATTGTTGAACATCACTGCTGCTCAAAGTAATAAATAAGAAATGGAGGAAACACTAGCCTAACCCAAAAGCTTAAAAGGATAAGTTGGGGAATGAGATGTCCATAGCGGGGTTTAAAAGCTCAGACATATTTCTAAGCACAAAGAAGGCACATGCCTAGGGCTGTACACATGCCTAAGAAAAACTGAAGAAGGTCTGATGCTTTCACATCAGGCTGACCTTGAGTCTGCACAATCAGGAAGTGAAGGCTGAAGCAGAGTTGTGAACTGCCTGCCTAAGTATTAAAAGTATGTCTCAGCAGACACACTCTTGGCTAAGACTGGGAGACTCATTGGTTCCAGGCTTTTAAGGAAATCTCTGTCCATTCATTAGCTGATCACTAAGCAAACTGTATTGAAATTTCAGTGGCCATAGACAACAAACAGTACATACTTTACAAAATTAGTTTAGAAAAGATACTGACTGAAAATATTTCTCATGGCATTATAGGGTCAATTCAGGTTTCCCTATTTGTAATACATCCAGCTTGGGTCATGAAAAAAATTAACGTCTTGACTTCTATATGAAGTAGGGGTGCTAGGATTGAAAGATGTATGATTTCCTCCCTCAGGTACTAATCCCAGTTACTAAATTATGCATGAAAAGAGATGACAACTAATTTTCCAAGCAACACCCACCCAGAACAATTTACAGCTAATATATCATCCTGTACACGTTTTCATAACTTACCCTTATTCACAGCATAACAGTTATAAGCACATATAGGCTATAATGACTGAAACGTGTATATATTACTATAGCTTTATTTGCTTACATATTTTCAGATATCTAAACAAAATATTGGCAAATATTATTCTCTCTTTTCTAAGTGTTAGTGTTCTCACATCCCAGATTCTATTTAAAAGGACAATGTCTTAAACTTCATTTTTAGTTTTGCTTCTCCCATAGCACTCACTGTCTTAGTAACACATAACATTAAAAAATTAATTGGTGATTAATTTTATAATCTTCTTATAATCAGAGTAGAATAAGTCAAGATAGTCTTATTGTAGGAATATAACAGGGAATCTTAAAGACATCCAAGGATTGAACCCAAAATACTATCTAGCCAGGTGGGAATGAAACTGGAAAGTCAGGAACTGAAACTACTTTTCTTATCTCTCATGGTTCCTATGTTCCCTCATCTTTATTTATATCTGTGCATATACTTCATTCTCCTATTTTTCTTTACAGACTTTTCTCTTTTCACTCAGGATATCTAATATTCCATACTTGCAGCCTCACTATGGTAATTAGACTTGTCTTGAGTTGACGCTGGCCAAAATTTCATATGGTCTTTTTCTTTAAGCACCCTTTGTTTGTCTTATTCTCTAAGTGCTTCAATTCTAAATTCTAAGGGAGTGTGTTCATTATCTTGGGTACCAAGATTTGACTGCTTTGAAATAGAATATCAGAATATTAATTAAGAGGACTTAAACAGACTGGGAGAGATAATTTTACTCTGAGAGTAATTAGAAACAAAACAGATTAAAGAAAAGTCAGTGACTTTGAGTGGTAGCTGTCTAATCTCTAAGTGGCTTTTTGTTCCCTTGCCTCAGGTCCAAGTTAAAAAATATATATGAAGGAAAGAAAAGGGGTCAAGGGAGAAGGGAAGAGAATAAAGAGAGGAGAGGAGAGGAGAGGAGAGGAGAGGAGAGGAGAGGAGAGGAGAGGAAGAAAGAGAGCAAGAGAATACTGGCTGTCTTTGGCCAGGTGTCCATCTCTAATCCAACCAGCTAATGGACATTTAAAGGTGGAGCAAATACTTAGAGGTGGTTTTTGTTCAATATGTTAATACCTTTGCTATATACAAAATATTATAAAAATATAAATTATGATTGTCAGGCAATTTTATAGAATCATTGCATTTTATTTATTTTTATGACAAACTAGAAGAGCAGTTTTATTTATTTTTGTATTTATGTATATATTTTTAAATTGAAGTGTACTTGGCATACAATAGTGTATAGAATCATTGCATTTTAGAGTCAAAGGAGAATTTCCTCATTTTTCCAAATTGGAAAGCAAAGGACTAGTGATGTTATATGACTTATCTAAAGTCATGTAGTTGTTAATGGGCACAGCTATGATTGGAAATCAGGTTATATGACTCCTGATCAATTGTTCTTTGCAATGGAGATTACTACAGTAAAATAAACTTGAATGGTTCTTTACAATGAAGCTTACTACAGTAAAATAGATTTGAATGGCCAGTGTGCATTAACAAATATTTTGAGAGAAATGTAGTACCATTATTTCAAATAAACATAATAACATAAATGAGCCTATAATAGTATTGCATAGTCATTTCCTAGGGAATTTGCTTCAATGTGCAGATAAAAGTTCATTATGAGAGGTACACGAAGTTTTGATTGCAAATAAGTACTTCAAATTTTTTCTAAAGAAACATTTTACGAGGCAGTATAAATAGTCCCTTTCTAATCTCCGTTCCTGTATTCATTTGCTTAGAAAATCTTTTTTATTTTCCATATATAAGGGAAAAGTAACCTTCTGCACAATCTCTGTATAAATTGTTGCAAATGCTAAGATCCAAGTTAATAAATGTTAACTATTTATCTGATAAGATCTTGTGGCACAATACAATTCTAAAAATATGAAAAGGAAATGTATTGATATGCTGCAAACACAGGCTGTTATCTATGTATAAACAATAAAATAATAATGTACCAGGGAGCAACATGCAGTTAAAGCAAGCATAAAACAGATGTCCAATAAGTATGCATCAGTAGCATTGAGACTATAATGTTGATATATTTACATTTCCAATAAATTATGCCCTCAAATATCCTGTTGTTTTACATGTAAGCAGCATGCTTTGCAAATAGAAAATAGGACTTCCTTTCATTTTGGCATCTTCTCTCCTTTAGTAGGTATCATGCTAATAATTTCAGAAATCTTTCTAACATAGCTTGACTGTAAAGTTTATTTTCAGACAACTGACTATTTTGTTCATACAAAGATTCTTACGTATGTCCTAACAATATATCAACAAACAGTTATGCCAAGGAATTTCTCATAGAGCCTGTTTCTATGTCCCTATCTTCATCATTGGAAGCAATGTTTGAGGAACAAAACTCAAATCAGCTTAGTAGGGAGTTTATAGGAACCGTTTTTCTACTATAATCAATCAGTTCACACTATGGCAGAGGCACAAAGCACCTTTGTTATCAAGAATAAAATGAGAGGCAAGAAGATGCTTCCTCATCCACTACCCCATGGCACCAAGGAATGGCCTCACCTTTGACTTATAAATGTTATGAAAATAATGCTTATAAATGAAAATTATTTTGTATGAAAATTATAAAATGTGATAGTCTTGAAATAAGGACATAAATTTATCTCTATTAACAACTAATATGGGAGAAAAGGACACTAGATTTATCAGTGCTATGAAGGTGAAGCATAAGATGAAGAGTGGGTGGAGATAGTGCCCAGAAGAAAGTTATTTGAACTGTCAAATAAGAGCCAGCATATGTAAAGGCCAGATCATCACAACTCATCGAACATGGATTAGGAGGGTTTAAAGGGCAGGTGGGGAGGACAAGATCCTCAATAAACTGGAGATGCCCAACTGGGACAAATAGTGCAAGTCAATAACCTATTTAATGGCTTTACACATAGATAATGCTGTTGAACAAGCTGTTCCAAAACGGGATTGTTCCATGAGAACTATACTTAAACTTTACTTATCTACCATTCCTTTCAAAAGTTATGCAGAAATGTTCTGGATGGGAGTCTCCTACTCTCTTTTGCCAAGCAAACCAGAACCAATTTGTTCCACCCGCTCTCTGTCCCTTTTCCTCTCCCTTTCTCTTTCTCTCTCTCTCTTCCATCTCTCCTCTTCTCCTTTTCTCCATCTGTTTGTTTGTTTGTTTGTTTGTTTGTTGTTTGTTTGTTTTAACTTCCTCCAGGGGCAGAAAAACAAAAAAGCCACTTGGAGATCAGAGAGCTACAATTCAGCCACCACCTCTTCTTTCTTTTAACAGGGGGTGCAGTATGTGTTTTCATTTTTAATTGTTATTTAAATTTTAGTAGTTAACATATAGTACAATATTGGTTTCAGGAGTAGAAATAGTGATTCATCACTTACAACACCCAGTGCTCATCATGAGTGCCCTCTTTAATACCCATCACCCATCTAGCCCATCTCCCACCCACCTCTCTCCATCAACCCTCAGTCTGTTCTCTATTGTTGGGAGTCTCTTGTGGTTTGTTTCTCTCTCTTCTCCTTTTCCCCCTTCCCATATATTCATCTGTTTTTTTCTTAAATTCCACATATGAGTGAAATCATACAGTATTTGTCTTTCTGAGAAGATATTTACAAACAACATATCTGATAAAGGGTTAGTATCCAAAATCTATAAAGAACTTATCAAACTCAACACCCAAAAAACAAATAACCCAGTGAAGAAATGGGCAGAAGACATGAATTATACACTTTTCCAAAGAAGACATCCAGATGGCTAACAGACACATGAAAAGATGCTCAACATCACTCATCATCAGGGAAACACAAATCAAAACCACAATGAGATACCACCTTACACCTGTCAGAATGGCTTAATTAAGAACACATCAAACAATAAGTGTTGCAGAGGATTCAGAGAAAGGAAACACTCTTGAACTGTTGGTGGGAATGCAAACTGGTGCAGCCACTTTGGAGAACAGTATGGAGGTTCCTTAAAAAGTTAAAAATAGAACTACCCTATGATCCAGCAATTGCATTAGTAGGCATTTACCCAAAGTATACAAAAATACAGAATCAAAGGGGTACATGCACCCCAATGTTTATATCAGCATTATCAACACTGCCTCATCTTTTATCTCAATGTTATTCCTAATTACTCTCAGATAAAATTATCTATCCCAGGCTATTTAAATAATCATAATTAATATTTTGGCATTCTATTCTAAAGCAGTAAAATTAGAGACTATTATAGACTCTTTCATAATAAAATAGAAACAACATAGTACTCAGAGGTGGTAGCTCACTGTCCAATTTGGGGAGAAAATTTAACAATATCTGGAAAACTTAAAGTATACTAACAAATGCAAACTAATGCAGCTGAAAGGAAATGCAAATACAGGGGCTTAAGAGTCTAGAATACAAACAATTGAGCATGGTGGTAGTAGGGAATAAAGGGTAGAGGCAGCAATAGTTCAGTGCTAATCAGGCGATACTCATAGAGGGATTGAGTCCAGATTTGGACTTGCAAGGGAGAGTGTGTCTTTATTCAGAGACAGAAATGAGCAATCCTAAAGGTTTCCTTTATTTTTTTCTACTTCTTCCTTTTCATTGAATTAATTGGGTTATTCAGGATCTACAAGGTTTTTCTTAAAATTCTCTAGACACCTACTTCTCTGAAGTTACTCTCTGAAGCTTTGGTCTGGGTATATTCCAGACTAACTTGGTCTACTAGTCCCTGTGTTCCTTTTTATTGATTACAGTTGTTTTACAATCTGACTGTTAAGAACGAGAGAGAGAGAGAGAGAGAAATAAGAGTACTATCTTCTGATAAGCCATTGTTTTATGCTTCACAAGCCAGAAAATGGCCCTGCAGTAAGTATATGAAGAGGACAATTCTCACTCCTCAGGCCTTTCTTCGTTTAGTTTTCCATCCAACCTCCCCTTTCACATACACTCTTTTCTCCTAGAAATCAAAGGCAGATATCTACTTTCTTTCTTTTTATGAATATTATTTTTCTGTTTTATATCAGACAGAGAACAAAGCACTAGAAAATCTGTTACATTTAGCATGTTCCTGGACTAAAAAACAAAATAAAAACCTCCACTTAATCCTTACATCCATCTTTCTCAAAGGCTTTAATTAAGGATACATACAGCAAGGCAGGATTTTTTTTTCCACTTCGTATAAGAACCTGAGCTTTGATCTTCCTCTGACAGGCCAGCCCTAAAGGCATTAAGTCAACAATTGTCAAAAAAAAGAGACTGGAGTCAGAAATAAAACACCTACCTGGGACTCATCTCTCTTTGTGAAGCTTTTGCTTCACAGAGTTATTACCCAACACAGCTACAGAAAAACTTTTTATTGCAAACTGACTTAAGCCAATTTGATCACACACAACTCTTTTCTGTAGATAAGGGTTGTCACTAAGGAAGTTTGAGGTGAGTAAGGTTTACTTAGTTTCCCCAAACCTCACTGCCAGGTTATAATAAAAGCAAGTATAAGATCAAATTATGTCACACATACATTAATTAAACATTCTTTAGCAAGCAGGCAGAAACTGATCATAACTCTGTTCTATAAGCTCTATAAAGGCTTAGCTCTCTGTCATTTTAGGTGCTCCTAACATTACCTTGCATGAAAGGAAGCTCACGGCAGATACAACACTATTCTAAAGGGGTGTTTGTCTATAGTCAACATGAAGCAACTAGATATTCTCTATAACTTAGATCAGTGGTTGTTCAAACTGTTTGGGATCCACTTAACAGGAATGCCTCATCGGACTCTAAAACACTTTCATCAAATCTGAAGAGAAAAGCTAAAATAATTTATCCAATATTCATACCTTTATCTCAAATACCTTTCATTTCTCTAGCAATAGCCCATTTCTAACAATCCATCATGGTAATTAACAAGCAATGAATTTCACCAATAGAAGACTATTTCTGACATTCTGTATGACAATTAGCAAAAGCCTCAGGTGTGATAGAAATAGAATAACAGAAGCACTTGAAAAATCTGGGTCTGAAGTCTAGCCTTTCTAAGAGAAGATACTTGACAACCCCTGGAGTGAGGGTTAATCTTTCCCAAATCTGATCATTTTAGATTTTTACATTTCTATGAGCACTGGGTATTTTATTGAAGTGTTCAAACACTATATTGTATACCTGAAACCAACTTTACACTGTATGTTTAAAAAAAAAATAAAGCACATGTTTAGATAAGATTACAAGATCATTACAAAACTTCCTAAATATCTAGTTGGCCAACATGTCAATAAAAGATTCTAAAGGCAAATGCAGAGGGTTGCATAGTTGTTAATAAAACTTAGGTCTTTTAATATTAAGATTCAACTTTATGTAATCAAAGACCTAATAAAAAGAAAACATAGAAACTTTGTTTTTCTAAACGATTTTGAATTTGAACAATCAATCCCCTCCCAAATCTAACTATAACCTGGGTAACATATACATAATATCACACTATGTGTCCTGAGGTATTTTAACCTATTATAAAAATCACAGCATTTAGCTGCCATAGGAATAGAAGGCTAAGTTAAAAACTAAAATGTTACCCTCTTTGATAAAGAAAAACGATTTTGTTGATTGTTTAGAAGATAATATGAGAACTCAACCTGAGTGGAGTTTGGAGTAGTGAACATTGATACCTTTTCATTCCTACAATTCTATGTAAAATCACCTCCCTTACTTGTATTGATAGCTACATTACCAGAAACTTTTCAGTGGCCCTGAAAATATTTGAGGACCACAGATATTTCCTCAAAGGCAGCTCTCCCATTCCACTTTCAGTAGGGTGAGTTTGAGTTTTTATTCTAGTGGCAGGGATAAGTATATATTGGTCGTGCAAAAGATTTGGAGGTTCTGATTGTTCTTTTGTCATCTTTGGCATTTGGTAAGTCTCGATATTACCAGTGAGTTTAGAGTTATAAATTCAGTCACATTTTGTTTTATTAACAATGTCCAGAAGTCATCATAGACCCCACAGACTTCTTCCTCATGTGCTCCACGGGTCATTGGTATGTGTAGTCTTCATTGTGTTCACAGAACATTATTTAAGTTGCCTTTTTCAGGGACTAGTGCACATTATAGTGGCAAGTGCAACTCCTTGCTGGCTCCTCCCTTTGTTGTCCCTTTCTTTTACCACTAATACCGCCACCACCAACAGAACACACATACACAACTTAATTTAGTACTGCACTGCAGGTAAATTTCAAACACCAAATCAAAGTCTCTTAGCTGAAGTTCATGGCAGACAGTTTCAGTCTAAAGCTAGTAATAGTAATAACTACAAAAGTGGAAGTTTGTCATTTGATTGAACAAGTGCTTTATTGTCCCTCCCTCTTTCCTACCTATTGAACCCAGAGAATCACAGACAGATAAGAAGGGAGAAATATATGGTTATTTGATCAACTCTCCACTGGCTCACTTAATGTTGAAGATAAAGGTGTCATCTACACAGGAAAGAAAAGTTCCAACCAACTCTTTTGATATGTAGTCAGGTAAAACTCCAATGAAAAAGCAATCCTTAAAACTATTCCACCTAAGTGGTTTACTGGAAACTTTTATCCATTCAATTAGATATACCCATAGTCAGGATCTGAACTATTTCCCAACTATCAGACTTTTTGTCTAGAGAAAGGCCCTTACATCCCTATTTGCCCCCAGAGATAGCCTGACAAGATTATCAGTATTCTGAGTTTTTGCTATGGCACTCAACAACTAAGTATTCCTGATAATTTCCTTCTAAGAACTATCTTCATCTTTAATGTAAATGTACCAATTTTGGTAATGTCTTTTATTACATTTATTTATCTACAAATGTCTCCATATGTTATTGCTAATAGAAATAACTCTAATTTATACATTTTCATACCGAAATACATACCCACTAAGAACATTTATACATCATTGTTAAATGAAGGTGGAGTTATTACAAATGTTATACATTGCAAAGAATGGAGTCTTTGATGAATAAGGGTTATCGCTCAAATCTCTAAAACCAAAATGTTAACCTTTTCAAAGAGATTTAAAAGTTACTGAATCTGAGACATGCTTTATTCTTATGGAAGGACAAGTTAATACCCCTTCTAACAAACTCAAGTATTTTTTTACTCATTTCTTTTCCTATAGTCCTATCTCCTCAGAGTAAAAGTGTAAGACTGTCAGTTCTTTAGTATGATTATAATCATGGGAAAATTATAGCAGAAAGTGGGCCATAGTAACTCCTTGGAAGATTCCCCCAAATCTAGGACTTATGTCTGAGGCATGTTTTGAAAGACATGAAAATTCTAAATTAGTAACCCCTTTTAAATCATTTACAATCCTCATTTTAAAATGTCATGCAGGGGGCATGTGGGTGGCTCAGTCAGTTAAACATCCAACTTTGGCTTAGGTCATGATCTCACCAGCCCTGCATTGGGCTCTGTCCTGACAGTTCAGAGCCTGGAGCCTGCATCAGAGTCTATGTCTCCCTCTCTCTCTCTCTCTGCCCCTTCCCCATTTATACTCTGTCTCTCAAAAATAAATAAACACTTATGAAAAAAAATTAACGTCATGCAGGACATGCTTGTACAGACAATTAAACTAAGGACTCAAACAGATTGTATAATATAGGTCTATCTCATTTCAAAAGCAGTTGTGCTTTTGCTGTTACACTTTACTGTCTCTAATCTCTTACCCTGTCACAGCACTCTGCATTCCCAATTTTGGTAAGGCCAGCTGCCAGAAGCTCAGCTTACTGTCTCTGATCTCCCATAGCAAAGCCTTATGTACCTCCTACCAGATAAGTTACCACTCTCTACTTCATTATGTGTTTATTACTTGAGAATCTTCCTCATTATACTGTGAACTCCTTGTTAAGACTAGCAACTGTGAGTCATCACTTTGTACCTAGATTTCACATAGTTTTCATCACATAATAGGGCATATTTAATAAATGCCTCTTTGAATTAATGAACAAGTACTGGGGGATCCTGAGAGGAAGAAATAAATTTTAGAGAGCAAGATTTCAATTTACTTAGCCATTAATTGCTGCATGACTCAACAATTTTTATTTAAATAAAGAGGAATATCAAATATAGTTGGCCAAGGTAATGTTCAACAGAAAGAAGCATCTTTTGAATCCCTATTTTGTGGTTCAAGGGAAAAAAATCATAAAAATAACTACAGTAATCAGTATTATTTCACCGTGTTAAGAAAGGTAAGCTCTTAAGAAGACATTCCTCTGAACATCTCAGCTTCTTGATTGCTTCAAGGAGATTGCTGCTCAGTTGGGTCAGTTTTATGTGTAGGTAAATTAGGCAATGTCTACATGGTGTGATTTTAAGGATGCCAGAAAACACACTCCTGTTGAAAAATCTCCCCCCATTAGGGGCACCTGGGTGGTTCAGTCGGTTAAGCGTCTGATGTTGGCTCAGGTCATGATCTGACAGACAGTCTGTGGATTCGGGCCCCACATCAGGCTCTGTGCTGTCAGCTCAGAGCCTGAAGCCTGCTTCAGATTTGTGTCTCCCTCTCTCTCTGCCCCTCCCCCACTCATTTGCGCATGCTCTCTCTCTCTCTCTCTCTCTCTGTAAATAAAATAAAAGACCTAAAAAAAAAAAAAAAAAACAATCTCTCCCCATTAGATGCCTCATAGTACTTGGAATTTGGAATTTTCTCAGTAATCAATACTTTGAGTTAAGGCTCTGAAAGCCCCAGCCAAAATGTACACAGGCTATATAGGAAACTAAACACACAAAACCAATGTTGGTAATTGACATTTGCACCTCCTATAGTTTCTCAGAAAGCTGATGCCAAGTAATTCAGAGGTAATACCCAGGTAAATCGGATTCTGAAGTATAGGGTGGAGTTGGATTGAGGATAAATGAAAGAAAAGACCAATTCTACAGTGGAGACATCAGTGTGAACTCTATGAGTATCATTAGAGGGGGGTGGGCCAAAGGAGAGAACAAGAAACCAAAAGGTAAATGGGAGATCATTTAATTTGGAAACTTGAAAATTTTACCAAGGACCAGTCCTGTGGCTAAAAATACAATATATGCTACCCAAAGGAGGATAATTAAGTACACACTGTGCATGAAACTTGGTCCTTATTTAACACTTGAAATAAAACTTCTAGACACTTAAGACTAGGGAATAGGGAGGTGGGTGAGGGATGGGCTAGATGAGTGATGGGGTACTAAGGAGGGCACTTGTGATGAACACTGGGTATTGTATTATGTATGTAAGTGATGAATCACTGAATTCTAGTCCTAAAACCAGTATTGCACTGTATGTTAACTAACTAGAATTTAAATACAATTTTAAAAATATTTTTAAGTTTATTTATTTATTTTGAGAGAGAGAGAGTGCAAGCACATGCTCAGGGTAGGGGCAGAGAGAGAGAGAGAGAGAGAGAGAGAGAGAGAATCCCAAGCAGGCTCCACACTGCCAGCACAGAGCTGTAAGGCTTGAACCCATGAACCGTGAGATCATGACCTGAGCCGAAACCAAGAGTTAGATGCTTAACCAACTAAGCCACCCAGGCACCCCTAAATACATTTTTTTAAATAGTGGAGAGTATGCAGAAAGTCTGGAAAAAATGGAGTTGCTATTCTCTTCCTTTTCCACTGAGAATTGTCTACTAATTTAAGGTGTCCATGCTAATTGTAGACTCATACTTCTCTGTGAATGTTATTTCTTTAGAGTGACCATAAGATGTGAATCAAGCTTTGCTATAGAATTTATGTTCAAAATGTCCATGTATCTTCCTAATGTGTCATCTCACATTTGTTATTACCTGGTCATGGACTGCCTTTGAATATCTTATGAAATATTTATGAAAACAAGGGATGTGAGAATCATGTGAACAAAGCATACACAAGCAACTAAACATTAGTGGCAACAACCAACAAAGCAAGATCATTAATCAGCCTTCATTCACATTTAAGCATGCTTGATTCATGTCTCTCAGTCCCAAGTCACACTTTGTTTAAAGACATTTGCTTACTATTCATGGAATGGCAAGTTCAAATAAACTCTGTATTTTATTAGAACTTTTATAAATTAACTCTCTTGAACCAGAGAAACCTATCACATTTGGTCCCAACATATAATTTGATGTTTCCCTTCTGTGATTGACAGCAGATGTCAAAATGTGTGAGGAATGAATCTCAGACTAGAAGCCTACAAATAGGCCTGAAGAGGAGAAGAGGTAAAATGCAATATGGAATATAATTAGGATTCCAGAATGAGGATATGGGCATTCTGCCTTGAAAACACTAAATACAATGTGCACAGCAAGCCACCAGCAGGGCTATTCACTATTTCAAACCTCCAAAATCATCTTCATGTTGATGTAAGTTTACATGCCAGTATGTGTCAAAATTGGGATTCAACCCTAGTTCTTCATATGCCAGAACACGTGCTCTTTTTTTCCTGCTGCAGCTGTTATATAATATGACTACTATTTTCACCAAAGTAGAGCAAAAGCCCATAGGTGAAACCCTTTCTTGTGCCTATTTTTCATGTCTTAGAGTCTTCTATTAAAGCACCTACACTTGCTTGTACTATTCTGCTGGCAACAAGTCTGTGTCATTTGGCACAGTTATCATCTCTAAATAAAAGAAACTGAGCTCAATTGCTTAAAAAATAATGACTTATTCTTTTTCATAAAACAAACTGTCTGGAAGTAGGGTATTACTACTACAGTGACAGACATTGGTTCAATTGTTCAGTGATGTCAAGGACACTGTTCCTGAAATTTTCTTGATGCTTCCATCAGAACCAGAAAATGGCTGTTGCATGGGTCACAGCTCTCCAGAGAAGCCAGAATTATAATGAGGACACCAGGAACTAAAAGCAGTTGGAGAAAACTGTCACATGGGGCAATTCAAAAATCCTGAAGCCAAACTTCATTCTTTTGCAACTTTGCAAAGATTCAGATATGCTACTAAAGCATTAATGGAATTGGAAATCTGAAGCTATTGTAAGTAGGTCGCTTTGCCTTTTGGTTGGTACATTACAAAGTAGAGTCTCGAAAAAAATTCATGTTGCCCTGGAGAGGCGTTAGAAAGCAAAAGGAAGTAGGGTATTTATTTGCTGAATTTTGAGTGATGAAAATCACATACTTTTGGCTGACAATTAGCCAAAAGCCTTTTCCAAATCTCAACAGCAACTTTCACTGATGTTGAGAAAGTTTATTTTTCATCTTTGAATATACAGGTAAGGCATGAAAGCTGAATTTCACAAATGTTCCCCATACTTATTTAGAAGGAGGAATTTGTCTAATGTACTTTAGTGTACTTTGTGTGGTATTAATTAAAAACAATTAAAACAGTTAAAATCCCAGAGCAGAGAGCAGTAGGTGAATATTAAGAATACAATCTTACCAATTAACACACACACACACACACACACACTCACTCAGGAGATGTCTTGTCACCAATGGGTTACAGACCCATATGGTGCATATGTATGGGAAATTATTCCTAGATTCAGTCATTAGGATCTAGCAAAAGGGAGCTTCATTAATCAGATGTGCTAATATGCCTTTACTTTGTGTTGAGGAAAATAAGCAAGATAGGATCAACTACGTTAAAACCAATTCTGGATGTATTTGTTCATGGAAATGAAATTAGAGTAAAATCTATAATACACAATGAGTGGTATCCATAAAAAATCTATACCTAAGTGTCCTTGTATATTAATAGGATATGCTGAGCATGCTACTAGGTTCTGAGGATTCAGACATGAAATTGTCTGCCTTCAGGTAGCTCATAATCTTGTGGACTTGAAATTTTCCTCTTTTACTCTTTTACTTCCTTTACTTCCTTCATCAGCTCAACAAATGTGCCTGCAGCCTCCAGATGCTTGTTTTCAATGAAATAGGTTTGAAAATATAGGACATAGCCTGCTATTCTTTTCATGATAAGATACAAAGCAATTCTTTTCCCAACAGTTGTCATCCTTTAATTTTTATGAATATGCCTTTTATTATTTAAAATAATAAAGCTCCCACAGCTTTGGTTATTTCTAAGAGACAAGTTATCCCTTAGTTAAAAATAATTTTTAAAGACGTTATCTAATTTTTCCCCATTACCTACAGAATGAAGTCCAAATTCATTAAACACCTTCCATAATGTGTTTCAGCCTTAGTTTGACAGCTAGTCTCCCAAGGACCCTATTCTGCAACCAAACTAAACTAATGTAAAACCCTGTGGTAATATGCCCTACAATAAAGCAAATAGGCCTAACTTGATGGGCCACTGCCTCCCACCTTCTGTGTAGGCCCAGTTGAAAATAGTGAAGTTAAAGTTCTTAGCTTGGGCCACGAAAGTAAGAGGCAAGATGTGAAGAAGACTGCCTGATTGGAGAATAAGTAAGAAACCCAGTTTTGGAAAGCAGAGAGATGTAGGCCATGTCACCAGCCTTATCCAATCTTCCTGGATCTGTCCAATGAAACATGTGCCAAATATTGGTATATTCTGAAAGTTACTTCTCCTGTCCTAGAAGACCCTTGTTAGTCACCCACCAGGTATTGCCAAACTGCAGCCAGAACCTGAAAAAATTTGAACTGTTTAACCAAATCCCTGGCAAGCTAGCTGTATAGGCCTGTCCTAGTCCTTCCATTAATCTCCCAAAAACAAAAAAAACCACACATTTTACACAGTAAAGTTTTTTATGGATACCACTCATTGTGTATTATAGATTTTACTCTAATTTCCTTATATGAACAAACACATCCAGAATTTTCTCACATTGCTTCCTTTACTCAAACTATCTCCTGCTTGCAGTGCCTTTCTTATTAGAATTTTTTAAAGGCAGTCTCAAATATCACTTTTCTCTGGTAAGAGGCCAGATATTAAATTTCAGGCTTTGTGGGCCATATGATCTGTGTCATAACTATTCAACTCTGCTGTCATAGTGTAAAAGCTACTGTAGACAATATGTAAATGAATGAATATAGCTGTGTTCCAATAAAACCTTATTATAAAAACAAGCGGCATGCCATATTTGGCCTCCAAGACCATAGTTTGTCTAACCTTAGTCTTAGATATTTCTTTACCTAATGCTCTCACTAGAATTTATCTCTCTTATTTAGAATGCACAGTATTTCACTTAAACATTTCTGATAATGCTTATCACTTTCTGTGTTGTAGGGTTTTTTTTGTTTTGTTTTCTTTTTGTTTTTGTTTGTTTTTGCTTTTCCTCTCCTGTGGATTGAAAATTCCTGTATTTTTTTTAGGTGCTAAATAAGCTATTCTTGAACTGAATCCAGCAAAGAAACAACAAAGAATCCTCTTCTTTGCATTTTATAACTTGTAGTATAAAACAAAAAAAATCTCTTTTAATCTTGTATGTTAAGTGTTAGAGACAGCAAAGACTCTTCATTTGCCTAATTTCTGTTTTACTCCTGTTCCTTAATTACTTAAATACTGATTTTTAGTTGGAAACATAGCTGCCTGGAATGATGACTATAATTTCTAGTTTTCCTTTAAGTTATATGTGGCTAGGTGACCATGTTCCGGCTACAGAGATACATAAACAAGTGTCATGGGCAATATCTGAGAAGTGAGTTTATCTTTAATGGAAGTGAGTTTATCTTTCTTATCTTATTGAGTTGAATAGCCATCTTGGATCATGTGACATAAAGCTCACAAGGCAGAATAAGACCAAGTTTTTCATGAATGTGCAGCTGACATACCAACACTGGACATTCAGATTCCTTTACATAGAAGAGAAACAAATTCTATTCTACTTAAGCCACTTACATTTCGAATACCCATAGTCAGACCCAATACTCACTGGCATGACTAACAGCTCTCTACTTAATGAAATCAAGGTTATGGCCTGATTTTGAGTCACTTCCAAGGATCAGAGGCCTACTTGGGCTGGTCTCATAGATCGCACAATTCTTTACAAATGGTAAGACAACGAGAACTAGGAAACCTGTCACTTTTACACACTTGTTCCTCTTTGCTTCAGTTTCATCCAGCATTGGCCTTGCTCTGCTTATGAAAGGCCATCTTGTACTTTTCTCCGTAGGTTTGCACCAGCACAAAACTTCCTATCACTCAGTGCAGCCTGTCTCCAATTGAGTCATTGCTGACATATTTTTTATTGTTTGTTTCTGCTTATCTCTTGGTGAATAGTTCTGGCCGCATAAGTATAAGGTCTCAACTTGCTATTTTTTCCCTATACCCCTATTCTTTGAGTGTTTCTCCCCTAAGTCATAAGCAATAAATAAATATATACGTAATGTGGAAAAAGATAAGGCTATCCCTTTTCCTCCTTCTTCTATTTAATAGTCACAGTCCCTTATAACTGCCTTTATTTCAGAAGGGGCATGGCTGTCTGGATGACTAAATTACCAGCTTGGTTAGCTTCCATTTTCTCTCTAAATTCCCACTTCTCTCAACTCTTTTCCTACCTGTTTTCTAAAGAATAGCTGATTAACTCTGAAAGAATTAAGCTAAACTGCATTTTATAACCCTTATCCCTCCTAGAATTTTCAAAGCTACTTTTTGCTTGAGATTATCTGCGAGGGGCCTGAACTCCTCTATTTCCTCAGAACATTTAAAGCATTTTCGGGGCGCCTGGGTGGCTCAGTCGGTTAAGCGGCCGACTTCAGCTCAGGTCATGATTTCGCGGTCCGTGAGTTCGAGCCCCACGTCGGGCTCTGTGCTGACAGCTCAGAGTCTGGAGGCTGTTTCAGATTCTGTGTCTCCCTCTCTCTGACCCTCTCCCGTTCATGCTGTGTCTCTCTCTGTCTCAAAAATAAATAAACGTTAAAAAAATTTTAAAGTATTTTCAAACATAAGAAAGCAAGGGTTTCAACACAGTATTTCTTCATGGAATACGTGAGAAAGTTACCCCCCTCATGTATGTGTCCTTTCAACTTTTTTTTTCCTTTTCTCTCCTCTCAGCCTATCTGCTCTGTAAGAGAATGTAAACACTTAAAATTCATTTGGGAGGCCTCCTAAATAAAGAAGCCAGAAATATTTTTTTATAAACTGAAGTATCCTTTTAGTATTATGAATGAACAATGCAGCTTGTTTTGTTTCATCAGTTGGATTTCAGCTAACTGGTTCTAAATTTCTATCTGTATTGTTCCTGCTTATTTTCTCTCTTACTTTCCTTGTTTTCAGTTATAGGAAGCAAACAATGCAGCATCAAAATTCCATGTTCCAAAAATTCTCTCCATTGATCTGATTCGTTTGTAGGAGGTCCAGTAAATATTAGCAACCAAAGGAATAAACAAAGATCTCATGTAGCTAATGATACCAAGTAAACAAGGGGCTCATGAATTCAAAGGGTGTGCATATGTGCACATAAAATCTCACCAAATTTTAACTCTCTGGAGATGATTTATTGCATATTTATTGTAATTGGAATAATTGAAAAACAGAAAAGCATTTACCCACTTTGGATTCTAATATTCAATACTGTTTAGTGGAGGAGAAGGATAATCATTAATAGACTGATATGTCTTCAACAGGTAAATGACCATTTAAAGAAGCCAGTTTCCTTATAGGATGTAGACAATATTTTAGAGAACTGAAGGCATCATTTTTAACAGTCTCCAAAAACAACAATCACTGCTTTCTGCAGTATGCCCATACTCATTTGGATGAAACCACAGAAACCAATAATCCCTAGAGTGCCAGCAAATCTTCTAGTTGTATACTACAAAGTGTTCAGTAAAAATTATCTGGTATTATTGTTGTCATTACTAATAATAGTATTTTTATAGCTTCTGAATGAAGTTGAGAAAATTAATATATTTGTAAAATAAAACAACAATTTACAAAGTTCTTTCCACTCATTGCCCATACAAAACCCCTGCAGGCTAATTCAGGCAAGTACTTTCATCCTACTTTTAGTCTGATATCTAGCTTATGCTTCCTGGATGACCAGTGACCAGCTAGAACACTTCACCCATAACTATAACTGTGCCATCAGCTTATGTGATAATTTCACCCTGGAACCCTGGAACAGGTTGTTTTTCTTTTTAAAGTTCCTTAGGTGATTTTAATGTGTAGCCTGTAGTGAAAATCACTAATCCATATCAATTTGTTAATTATTATGTAATTCAAATAATAATTGAGTACCAACAGATGCTTCTGGGAAAATTCCTCACTCACATTTTACAATGCATAAGAATCACCTAGAGAACTTGTCAGAAGACAGTTTCTTGAGCTCCATTCTCAGTGATTTTAATTTAGTGAGTCAGAGTGAAGCCCCTAAATCTGTGTTTCTAACAAGCTCATAGGTGATGTAGAAGAACAACTCTTAGAGAATCACGAATTTGTATCAAAGGCTTAGTCTTATGGTATGGGATTTCAGATTTTCTAGCAAAATTTTTTTTTCTACCAAAAAAATGGTGGAGAGGGTTAGATTTGGACCTACAGAGGCTTCTCAATTAATTCTACAATAGGAAAAGTCTGACTTGCATTTTCATCTAGATTAGGTTTATCTGCCTCTACAGAAAACCCAAAATAATAGTAGTTTAAATATACAAAGTTTAATTCTTTCGCATAAAAAAAGTCCAATAGACAGACATTCTAAAGCTAGAATGGTGGTACAACTAGGCAATCAATGACCTAGGATCCTTGTATATTTGTTTCACCAATCTTTATATATGGCTTTATCTTTGAATCCACTTCATGTTCTAATATGGCTATTAGAGGTCCAGACAATGTGCCCATATTCAAAGATGTAGAAAGCAGATTTTTCCAATCATGAAAGGGGTACTTTCCCTATTTGATCCCTATTTCTGGAGCTGTATCAGAAATTTCACCCAATAAATTTTATGTCCATATCACTTTTCAGAACTTTACAATATGGCAATACCAATCCACAAAAATGCCTAAATATAATAGATGAGGCTGTTGCATTTTAGTTAAGCCAAAACAGATGACTCACACGCCAATGGAGGTGCATTCTCACCTCTTGTCTAAGGCAGATTTGCTGATTTGTGGACAGCTCTCTTTCACATGGTGATTCTAGAATTCAGGCTCCTTCCATCTTGTGGTGATGTCATTCCCTAAACCCTCATCACAAATATTGCATCTGGCAGGTGGAAAGGGTAAATAATTTGGAGATATCCTTTTTTTAAATGCCAAGGCCCAGAAGAGGTAGGAATTCCTTCTATTCACATTCCTTTGGCTACAACTCAGTTGACATTATCAAAGCTAATAGCACAGAAGGCTATAAAATGTAGTCCACCTGTGTGCCTTAAAACAGAAGGAAGTGGATTTTTGATGAAGCATCTCTTACACACTAGGAATTATAATCTTATAGCTCATTATATGATGGCACCTAAAAACTAATAGTTTTGTTGGTAAAGAAGATAGGATAAGTGGATGTAGGTTAGGTAACTAGCAGTCTCTGCCATCTTAATATATATCTAGAGTCCAATATAGAACCGCTATTTCATCTTAAAAATGCAAGAAAAATACTGAAACAGATGTGACATGATCTGGGTTCTCACCTAAAGTGTTATTTAGTATTAAACTGTGTGACTAGGGATATATCACTTAAACATTTTACTTTAATTTTCTTATCTGTAAACTAGGAGTGATTGCCTCTATTTAACCTATATCTGAGAATTTTGTGATAATCCAAGGAGAATACAGATATCAAAATATCTAAAAATACAATGCAAGCATATGACTGTCAGAAAACAGGTTTTCCTCTTTGGGCTATTTGTATAATGTGGAAAGTATCTCAAAGTTTGTAAGTCAAGGTAGAATTCAGTGGATAATGGACAGAGTGAAGATCTATGAAAACTTACTTAAGGTTTAAGCCAGAAAAAAAAGCCAACAAAATAGCTTGCCATTATAGAGTTGTAACTCAGAATACAAAGACCAATCTGTCACTTGGTTTTGAAACAACATGTTTGGTTTGTGACAGTAATGGTTGTCTTTGTAGCATAAAATGGATGGTAACGAACACTGGTAAAAGGTGGCACAATGCAGAGTGGCAACTAATCTGACAAGAGAAAATTACCCTAAAAGGCAGAAATGCAGCATCTGCCTTAGCCTTGGGCTGGACTTGAAAGGGTGTAGACTTTATATTTGGGCAAGGTAAGTGGGAGAACTACTGTGCTCATTCCCTCCTACAAAGAGCAGTCACACCTCTAGAGTGAAAAGGTGTTGTTCCTTCTTTGACTGATAACTCATTCAGGTATCCTATAGAGAGCAATTTACACCTATTTTTGGAGAGGTAAGAGGCAGTATCTTTACTACAGTGAAAGGGATGACATCCAGAGGAGGGAAAGAAATGAAGAAGCTTGGTTTGGGAAGCCAATCCATTCCTCTCAGAATAAACTGGTTACAGAAGTTTGATGGTGTTCACTGCCCAGAGCGCCAGCTGTAAATTGAGGTGGTCAACGTAGAAGTATTTAGGATAAAGGGAAGGAGCTAAGGGAGCTGTGGAAAGGGTTTTACTGAGCTGTCAACCCTTGATCCACCATGTCTACCACCCAACCTCCTCATAACCAAATCCCTGCTATATTAGTCTCTATAGGCAAAATGTGTCTTTTCAAGAGCATAGAAATATTCTATTTACAAGACCCATATTTTATACATATTTTCCATCACCACTCTTGAGTTAGAGAAGTCTAGCTCAGTGTTATATACAAGACAGGTATTTACCTAATGCCTAGGTATTTAACTCTCAAATATACCAGGCTCTTCTAGGGATCAAAATCCTCATTATAATCATGCTTTAATTTATTACTTCCTAAACACTAGTAATCAAATTGGCACCTGGCGGTGCAGATTCCAGAGCCCACCACAAAATCTTAATCAGAATCTGAGGGTGGGTAAGGGGCTTGCTTTTTAATTTTTGACAAGTTCTTTTGGAAATCCTGTATCCTAAGGTGCACAATACAGTGGTAGTTAATCCAGGGTGCAGAGAAGACTCACGGAAGACCTTGTATTTTTTTTTCAGTTTATTTATTTATTGAGAGAGAGAGAGAGAGAGAGAGAGAGAGAGAGAGAGAGAATATCCCAAGCAAGCTCTGCACTGTCAGCATGGAGCCCAATGCAGGGCTTGAACTCACAAACCCTGAGATCATGACTTGAGCCAAAACCAAGAGTCGGACACTTAACTGACTGAGCCACCCAGGCGCCCTGAGGTTTTAGTTTTTTGATGAAAATATTCTCACCCTGAAAATTCTTATTACATAGGTCTGAGATAAAATTTGGTGATTGTGTTTTGTAACATCTGAAGCAATTCTGTTACCTATCCATAGTTAAAGAAGACTGCTCTGGACTAACATTTACTGGTCTTTAAACAGAAGCTTTTTCTCAATACCCCTGTTGTGAGTCTCCCACTGCCCTAACACACTTCTTCCAGAGAGAATCCAAAGTCTTCTCTTTATAATTTTAACACTAACCAGTCTCCACAAGGCCTCAGGGTCCCAGGCACCATCCCTATATCCACATCTCCAGAGAAAAAATCAGGCTCAGTGATGCACAATGTAATGATCTATATTGTTTAAAACTTACAACTGTTTTGATCATCCTACAAGGAGGTAGGAGGATGGGGTTTACTCAGTGTTTGTTGTAATACATTTGTTTATCAAACTACAGCCCAAGCATACTCATTCTGACAGTTTGTTTGAAGTTTATGTGTCTCCTGATGCAAATATATAATTCGTGCCACTGTTGATGGGAATTGCAGCTTTCCAAAGAGGGGAAAAGAGACCACCAAGAATCTTGTAATGGTGGCTCAGGAGAGTATACTAACAACATAAATGTTAGCACAATTATGTACATTCTCCATCTGCTTCCTAGACTGATATGTTTAGGTGTGCTATTTATATAGCAAGTGCATCTGCATTCACGTATTTGGGAAGGCTATTGTAGAAGTAGATGTTTATATAAGGTCTTTTGAACTGGGAACACAGCAGGTTTGGCCTTTATTGGATAGTAGAGCACAGTAATCAAAGCTGTGTTTTCTTGCCATTGTTTGTAAGGCTGATTGTGGGTGACACAAGGAAGCAAAAGTTCCTAATGTTCAATCAGCATAGAATTTCTACTTACTTCCCCCCACCTCATGTTACTGAAGTTGGGCCTGTGGACACAAACTAGATAATTAATAATAAAAGGTATTTTGCACTTATCACATGACATGCATTTTTGAAGTGTTTTATGTGCACTTTCTTTTTCATTTCATTTTCACAATATTATGAAGAAAGTATAATATTACCATTATCTTCACTATTCACATTTTACAGTAAGGAAGCTGATGCACAAAGAATTTACTTTTCTTACACTCAATGTCAGACTAGACTTCAAACACAGGCAATCTAGATTCAGAGCCAGAGCTCTTAATAGCCATAGTATACTTCCTCCAGAAAAAAGCCTGTTATAGTGGAAACAGAATGTGGTTTGCAATAAGGCTAGAATCTACTTCCATCACTTCTAAGCTGGGTGATCTTGGGCAAGTCACCTAAGTTCCTGGACTCTCAATTTCTTCATCTGCAAATGATGATAATAATAGTATGGTAGAGTCACATTATATTTATACATTTAACTTAGAAGCTAACTCTAATAAACTAAAACCTCAATCACCGCTGAGGTATAATTGCACTGTCTTGTGTAATCATCATACCAAACAAAACTGATAATACATGTTAAGGTTATAGAGACTAACATAAAAATAATGTAAAATGTGGAGACCATCAGCAACATTAGAATTTTCTACTCATCTGCCATCTTCTTCTAGGGATTGGATAATTATCTCAAAGTCAGTAAGATTTTAATTTTTTGGCACCAATATACAATGTTTCCTTTTGTTTTTGTTCTTTTCCTTAGTTTAGCTCAGGGACTCTCAAACTTTAATGTGCGTAAGGATTATCATACAGTGATACATACACAAAACCATGAATACTTTTAATGAACAATTTAAGGAAATTTGATGGATAATTTTAACTTGGTACAATCTTTACATATTTGTGTGAACTATGAATAACCAAGTACCCAATACCTCTCTCGCTACCTCAGAGATGTTTTGAAGACTAATTGACATAACATTTATGAGTATATAACATAGTATCTGGCTTATAGTAGATATTAAGAATATCTAAAATGTATATATGAATATGAATACAATCAGAACAAATCCATCATAGCATCATGGCATAATTGTTAAAACATGAGATCTAGGGACAGACTTCTTTCTGTTTGCATCTTCCTTCTTCCACTTGCTAGCTATGAAATTTGAATTATTTATTCAGTTTCCCTGTGACTAGTTACCTCCTGAATAAAAAGTGAGAATAACAACAGTCTTATAAGATCGTTGAAAGGATCAAGTGGCTTAATATATGGAAATATTTAGAACAGAACCTGGCACAGAGTAAATGGTAATTATTATTACTATTTATTCAAGAAGGCGATTTCTGCACCAGCTCTTTTTCTTAATGTTTATTTATTTACTTTTGAGAGAGAAAGAGAAAGTATGATCAGTGGAGGGGCACAGAGACAGGGAGATAGAGAATCCCAAGCAGGCTCTGCACTGCCAGCACAGAGCTCAACACAGGGTTCAAACTCTTGAACCCTGAGATCATGACCTGAGCCAAAATCAAGAGTCACTCGCTCAAGTGACTGAGCCACCCAGGTGCCCCTCTGCACTAGCTTTTGAAGAAAATTATGACAAGTAATTGCTGGAAGAAAACAGAAAGGATTTATTCTTGGATGATGTAGACACAGAGGCCAAACTAAGTAAGGTGGTGAAGCCTGAGTAGCTACAGTTAGAGGCACTATTTAAGTATAAAAATAGGTAGTCATCCACCAGATTTCTATTCCTTCAGAGACAAGCCTTTAGATGTGTCAGAATAGTATGTAGCTTAGAGCAGACCTACTTGCAGCAGCTTGTTAGGTACTCAAGATTTCCGGTTTCAATTAGTTTAGTGATATTGCATCTCATAGGTATAATAGCACCTGTTTTCTTTCTAACTAGGATATAAAAAAATATCATTTTCTATCTTTGCATGTTTATTGGAACCTTTCTGGTGTGCAACAAATAACTGCCATAAAGCCTTTGAGGTTTAATATTATTTTTCCTTATGCACCCATAAATGGGGAAAAAAACCTAAAAGTTCTGAGTTTAGCTTTAGATATAATATGCAATATAGCAATTTATTTAATTGTCTTAAGTTAAATATATTTACAAGACCTATTTTTGCTTCTCAAATAATCTTTGTGAAGTTCAAAATATAAAGTACTAACACTAAAGACTGTTAGTGTTCTTGGTATCACCTTTTTGAATCTCATTATAAGCAGTAAAACTTGAGATCATTTTTATGATGACAAAAGGAACAAAACACAATGTCTTCACATTTGGCCATGGAAGGTATGAAAGTCAGACCATATACAAACTAAAATGAAAATAGGTGCTATTAGAGTCATTGATTGCTACATGTAATATCACTAAGGTAATTGGGTGTCAATTGCACGGTCAACTTTTATGTTGGAAATATAAATTATCTAACAGAACTCTATACTCTGAGAGTCTACTTGATGAGATGTCACATTTTATGAATTAGGATTACAATGCAGGATAGTATATATTTAAGTACCAAGTGGTGTGGTAAGAATGTGCCAGGGCTTTAGAAATTCAGAGAAGTAAAAGATCTTTTAGAATTGGTATAGTTAAGAGAAGTCACATGGGCAGAGGGCACTGGAGAACTGGTATCTTGTGTGATAATTTATTAATTCTACGGTTTAATGAGAAAATTTCTTGGTGCTTTTTATCCCCACTGAAGAAAGGAAAATCTTAGAGATCTAGGGTTTCCTTAACTCCAGGAGAGGAATAAATGATATTTTATACTTTAGAGCAAGTGAGGAGGAGTTGACACCCTGAAGATAACCTTGTTTGGGCAAGGAAACCCCATAGAGGGAATGACAATTTATTGACTATTGTAGGTAAATTGTGCCTGCCTCCATTCATATGTTGAAGTCCTAAACCCAAGTACCTCATAATATGAATATATATGGAGATAGTGTCTTTAAGAAGGTAATTCAGTTAAAATGAGGTCATTAGGGTATACACAAATCCAATATGATTTTCCTTATAAGAAAAGGAGATTAGGACCAAACATATGTTTGTGTGGGAATATATGTCAAGAGGGAATACCACTTGGAGACACAAGGAGAACACAGGCATCTAGAAACCAAGGAAAAAGGCCTCAGAAGAAACAACTCTACTGACACCTTGATTTCAGATTTTTAGCCTCCAAAACTGAGGAAATAAATTTCTGTTAAGTCACCCAGTCTATTGTACTTTGTTATGGCTGCCCTAGCAAATTAATATAGTGAATTAAAACAACAGCTATTATTTAGTTCATATTTCTTCTGAGGCTTTTGTGATAGGTTGGCTCAGCTAATCTTGATTGGCCTCACTCATATGTCTATAGTTCATCAGGTAGAGAGTAGATGATCCATGATGATCTCATTCACTTATCTGGAGGTCTACATTCTCTTGGCCATGATACCTCACTTCTTTTCAACATGGCCTTTTAATTATCCAGAAGGCTCACCTGGGCTTCTTTACATGGTGATTGCTGTGCTGGGTGCCAAGAGCAGCAAGACAGAAAAAGGTCCTAAGTTCAAATACTTTTCACGCATCTTGTTTGTGTCACATTTGATAACATCACATTAGCCAACACAGGTCACACGACCAAATCCAGATTTCAAGCAGCAGAGAAAATAATCTCTTAATGGAACAATATCAAAGTCACTTTGCCAGGAGACATGGGTAGAAGGATGAAAATAATTTGAAGCCAATGTTGCAATTTGCCATAAAGAGAATAGTAGTTTGGTGGTTCAAAGGTTTAAGGGGAACAGGTTCATGTCCTTATGCACCTTGATTTCTAGAGACTGGTAAAAGGACTGTGCCAGAAGTAGATCAGATATGAGCCTTATAGAGAATAGTGATTTGAATGTGATAACTTGAATAAGGATGCTTGAATGATATCCTGTAAAAAAGCACTTACCTAGTGAGTCTTGATGGTTCCTTATGACCAAGTTTGGCAGAATTGAGTAAAATTACTGTCAGAACTTCCTGCCTTCAAGGGACCATTTTGGACAAAGGATGGAGCCTAGAAGTTAAGAAATACTTTAGGGAGCTATGACGTAGGATAGATAGTGGAGAAACAGAGTCAAAGCAGGAATAGGTGACTATAAAGAGAAGCAATAGGCAATGATGACTATTAGAGGGACACTCAAAAGCCCTTGAAACTCCAATACAACCATAAGGATGGAGAAGGCACTCCCATAAAAAATCCCTCAGCCTTGATGAATGGCTGCTCAAACTGAATTTAATTTTATTTAAAACAAACAAAATAAATAAATGTGGCTTTTATTGCATCCTAAGTGTTTTGGTAAAGTCATTTGATACCTACACATAGAAATCAGTATGATAGAGAAGAGCATTCCAAACAGGGTTAAATGCCATTAAAGAATACAATGAGGAAAGTGCAGTGTGTGTGTGTGTGCGTGTGTGTGGCAGGGTGGGAAGAGGAAATAGTGGTAATAAAAGAGCCCCAAAGTACTTGAGCAAAAGAGATGGTGCATATTATGGATCACCTTGAATACATTACTAAGAGATTTATATTTTATCTAGTAACCAGGGAGGAACTAAATAAGAGAAATGTGTTTTTAAAAAGCATTATTTCGGGGCACCTGGGTGGCTCAGTCAGTTAAGCGGCCGACCTCGGCTCAGGTCATGATCTCGCGGTCCGTGAGTTCGAGCCCCGCGTCGGATTCTGTGCTGGCAGCTCAGAGCCTGGAGCCTGTTTCGGAATCTGTGTCTCCCCCTCTCTGACCCTCCCCCGTTCACGCTCTGTCTCTCTCTGTCTCAAAAATAAATAAACGTTAAAAAATTAAAAAATAAATAAATAAAAATTAAAAAAAATAAAAAGCATTATTTCAGGAGGATGGAAAAGTTTCTTTATCAATCATACAGCATAATTTAGTGGAAGAGTGTGTGCTCAAAGTCACATAGGACTGATCTCTAGTCCTATTTCCACTGCTTACTAGTTATGACACTTGGACTCTGTTTTTGATCTTTTTATGCTCAAAATTTCTCATATGAAAAGTGGAAGAGAGATAATAACAGTATATATCTCATAGGCTGTTCTTATTAATAAATAAGAAAATGTGCTTAAAGTGCTTAGTATGGGAACTACTGATAATAGGTACTTACTAAGTGTTAAAGCTAAACATAGAGTAGGACAGCCTCCCTCCCTATCCTTATCACTCCCTATTTTTTAATTTATTTTCTTTAATTTACATTCAAGTTAGTTATCATATAGTGCAACAATGATGGCAGGTTCTTTAATGCCCCTTACCCATTTAGCCTATCCTTCCTCCATAATCCCTCCAGTAACCCTGTTTGTTCTCCATATTTTAGAGTCTCTTATATTTTGTCCCCCTCCCTGCTTTTATATTATTTGTGCTTCCCTTCCCATATGTTCATGTTTTGTATCTTAAATTCCTCATATGAGTGAAGTCATATGATATCATTCCCTTTACCTGGGCCCAGGCTTACATGATTACATATTAGTAATCATTGCAGGAATTCAGAGCATGTGAAGTGCCCAAATGGACAGTAAAACTCAGATTTTGTTTTTTATCATTTTACAGAGAAAGAAG
The DNA here is from genome assembly GCF_018350175.1 of Felis catus. Lineage (NCBI taxonomy): Eukaryota > Metazoa > Chordata > Mammalia > Carnivora > Felidae > Felis > Felis catus. Next base: position 105,272,213 of record NC_058386.1, read on the forward strand.
AGAGTTAAGAAAGCAGATGCAGATGGGAATATGTGTCTTCTCAAAAAGATAAGATTTTTGAGACCCTTTTTCAAAAACAATTCAGTCTGCATTCTTGAGACAGTTAATGAGATATGCTAATTAGGGATAAATGGGTCTGCTATGAATTCTTGATAAGAAAACAACTGCTTGGCTTACTTTACTTTCTTTGCTTTCTAGGGAGGAAGTCAGAGTTTGAAGACAATAAGATATGATAATGTATAAGACACTGCCTTGAAGAAAACAATTCAAAATAACTGTTTCTCAAGTCAAGCTCTAGGAGAAATGATGATTAGATCACACCAAGCAAGAAAGATGACTCCTGTAATTCCAATGAATGAGACCAGGAAATGGAGACAAAGTGGTTAAGATGCCACGACAACAAGTAGCTGAATGGAGTTGGAAAAGATAATGCTTGCCTTAACTAAACCCCTGTAACACAAGGGAGGGGTACCTATTTCTAACCATGGCTCATGGCCCCAAATTAATCTCATCCTTTGAAAACATGTCAGAGAACCATGGAATAAGGTTTTAGTTTTAGTTTTGTTTTCTCTCTCTCTCCCTCACCCCTCCCTGTCTCTCCTCACCCACCCCCAGTGCCCGCCCCCCCCCCACAATTGGTTCTGTTTCTCTTAAGAACTGACACTAACACACTACCTTACTTTCCTTTAGCTCTTATTTGCCTGGTATATCTTTTCCATAATTGTATCGTTTAAATTCGACTTTTCTCTATTATTTTAAGTGGGTCCTTATAGATAATATTTTGTTGTTTTTTTTTAAATATCACTTGCAGAATTTGTCTTTATATTGGTAAGTTTAGATCACTTATATTTATTTTATATATTATAGTAGAATTTTCCCTCATTTTTCTTATTTTCTATTTACATTATATTTTCCTTTATTTCTACTGCATTATTCAACTAAACATTTTGATTCCAAATATTTGTTTTTAATACCCTTCATTTCCTGCTTCACAATATTAATATTCTTTATTATTCTAAGGATATTTATTATTCTTATTTAAAATTCCTGGTCTCTTTGTTCCAATAATTCTTATTCATGTGGTAGTTATTGTCTTCCTTTTATGTTGCCTGTATTCCTCATGTGTCTAGTTATTTTAGCATTCAATTTCTTGGTCCCACAGAAGTACCATGTACCTATCTGGTTATGTATATTTGGGAAGGGCCAAATTTTAACCAGTTTGTGCCCCATATGTTGCATTAGACGGTAGGGGATATGTCCCAAGAGATAGTGCTTGCTCCGGGCATGAAAGAACCACTATTAAACATATTTATTTGCTGTCACTCTGGTTTTGGGGATAAGCAGCACTAAAAGTGGCAGTCTACTTAGTCTACAATCCATGAGCTCTGAAGTTTTGTGGGTAATAGGATGAAGGAATACTCTAGAATGGCTGATCACTCTGCACGTATCCACATCAGCTTCTTAAACATTACTGAGTCTTTACAATGCCCTGATATTAACCCACTGACACCAGATGATCTGCGATGTTACTGCCAATTTATGTGCCAATGAAATAAGCAATGATCATTCTAAGGCAATGTAAAGAAGAGTAATAGGATACAAAAGCTCTCACACAAATTATTTTTCCATTGTTGTATCTGCCTAATCCATGCATTAAGCTGAAAAATATGTTCTGTGCACACACATGTGCACACACACAAATTCATACACAGAGAGTTCTTGACAACCTTTGGTCTCTCCAATGGTTTCTCACATTAAAAAAAAAATTGTTTAAGAAGTAGAATTAAGTGGGGCGCCTGGGTGGCGCAGTCGGTTAAGCATCCGACTTCAGCCAGGTCACGATCTCGCGGTCCGTGAGTTCGAGCCCCGCATCAGGCTCTGGGCTGATGGCTAGGAGCCTGGAGCCTGTTTCCGATTCTGTGTCTCCCTCTCTCTCTGCCCCTCCCCCGTTCATGCTCTGTCTCTCTCTGTCTCAAAAAAAAAATAAAAATAAAAAAATTAAAAAAAAAAAGAAGTAGAAGTGATTCATCACTTACATACAATACCCAGTGCTCATCAAAACAAGTGCCCTCCTTAATACGCATCGCACATGTAGCCCATCTCCCACCCACCTCCCTCCATCAACTTTCAGTTTGTTCTCTCTCATTAAGAGTCTCCTGTTATGAGTTTCCCTTTATTCTCTCTCCCACTTCATCCCATATATTCACATGATTTATTTCTTAAATTCCACATATGAGTGAAATCATATGGTATTTTTTCTTTCTCTGATTGACTTATTGTGCTTAGCATAATACAATCTAGCTTCATCCACATCATTGCAAATGGCAAGATTTCATTTTTTTATTTTTATTTTTTTATTTTTTAATGTTTATTTACATTTGAGAGAGAGAGACACACACACACACAGAGATACAGCCAGACAGAGAGACAGAGAGAGAGGGAGGAGGGGAGGGGCAGAGAGGGAGACACAGAATCTGAAGCAGGCTCCAGGCTCTGAGCTGTCAGCAAAGAGCCCAACTCAGGGCTCAAACTCATGAACTGCGAGATCATGACCTGAGCCGAAATCGGACACTTAACCAAATGAGCCACCCAGGTGCTCCAAGATTTCATTTATTTAATGGCTGAAAAATATTCCATTGTGTATATATACCACATCTTCTTTATCCATTCATCAGTTGATGGACATTTGGGCTATCACCATTTTGGTTATTGTTGATAATGCTGCTATACATACGGGGTGCGAGTACCCCTTCAAATCTCTATTTTTGTACCTTTGGGTAAATACCTAGTAGTGAAATTACTGGATCATAGGGTAGTTCTATTTTACTGGTTTGAGGAACCTTCATATTTTTCTCCAAAGCAGGTGCACTATTTGCATTGCCACCAACAGTGCAAAAGATTCTGCCTTCTCCACATCCTTGCCAACATCTGTTGTTACTTGTGTTGTGGATTTTAACCATTCTGACAGGTGTGAGGTGGTATCTCAGTGTGGTTTTAATTTGTATTTCCCTGATTATGAGTGATGCGGAGCATGTTTTCAAGTGTCTGTAAGTTATTTGAATGTCTTCTTTGGAAAAGTGTCCATGTTTTCTGACCATTTCTTAACTGGATTATTTGTTTTTTGAGTGTTGAGTTTGGTAAGGTCTTTGGAGATTTTGTATACTAACCCTTTACCTGATATATCATTTGAAAATATCTTCTCCCATTCTATAGGCTGCCTTTTAGTTTTGCTGATTGTTTCCTTCAGTTTGCAAAAGCTTTTTATGCTGATGAGGTTCCAGTAGTTCATTTTTGGCATTTGTTTCCCTTGCCTTTGGCAACATGTCTAGTATGAAGTTGCTCTGGATGAGGTCAAAGAGGTTGTGACCTGTGTTCTCTTCTAGGATTTTGATGGTTTCCCATCTCAAACTTAGGTCTTTCATTCATTTTGAATTTATTTTTGTGTATGATTAAGAAAGAGGTCCGGTTTCATTCTATATGTCGCCGTCTAGTTTTCCCAACACCATTTGTTTAAGACTGTCTTTTTTCCATTGGATATCCTTTGCTGCATTGTTGAAGATGAGTTGACCATATAGTTGTGGGTCCATTTCTGGGTTTTCTATTCTGTTCCATTGATCTATATGTCGGTTTTTGTGCCAGTACCATACTGTCTTGATGACTGCAGGTTGGTAATATAGCTTGAAATTCAGAATCATTAGGTCTCCAGTTTTATTTTTCTTTTTCAGGATTACTTTGGCTATTTGGGGTCTTTCATGGTTCTATACAAATTTTAGGATGGTTTGATCCAGCTCTGCAAAGAATTCTGGTGTTATTTTCATAGGGCTTGCATTAAATGTGTAGATTGACTTGGGTAGTACAGACATTTTAATGATGTTTGTTCTCCCAGTTCATGAGCATGCAACATTTTTCCATTTCTTTGTGTCCTCTTCAATATCTTTCATAAGTCTTCTATAGTTTTCAGAATACAGAAATTTTATCTACTTAGGTTTACTCCTATATATCTTATTTTTTTTGGTGGAATTACAAGTGGCATTTATCCCTTGATTTATTTGTCTGCTACTTCATTATTGGTGTATAGAAGTGCAACAGATTTCTGCACATCAAGTTTATATTCTGCAACTTTGCTGAATTCATGTATTCTAGCAATTTTTAGTGGAGTCTTTGGGGTTTTCTACATCGAGTATCATGTGACCTGCAAAGAGTAAAAGTTGACTTCTTTGCTGATTTGTATGCCCTTTATTTCTTTTTGTTGTCTTATTGCTAAGGCTGAGACATCCAGTACTACATTAAATACTAATGGTGAGAGTGGGCCTCCTTGTCTTGTTCCTGACCACAGGGGAAAAACTCTGTTTCCCCATTGAGGTCTTTCATATGTGGCCTTTATGATGTTGAGGTGTGTTCCCTCTATCCCTACCTTGTTGAGGGTTTCTACCAAGAATGAATGCTGTATTTTGTCAAATTCTTTTTCTGTATTTATTGACAGGATCATATACTTCTTATCCTTTCTTTTATTAATATGGTGTATCATGTTGATTGATTTGTGAATATTGAGCCAGCCCTGCAGCCCAAGAATAAATCCCACTTATTCATAGTGAATAATTCTTTTAATGTATTGTTGAATTCGATTTGCTGGCATCTTGTTAAGAATTTTGCATCATCAGGGATATTGGCCTATATTTCTACTTTTTAATGGGGTCTCTGTCTGGTTTTGGAATCAAGGTAATGCTAGCCTGATAGAGTGAGTTTTGAAGTGTTCCTTCCATTTTTATTTTTTGTTACAATTTGAGAAGAATAGGTATTAACTCTTTCTTAAATACCTGGTAGAAGTCCCCTGGGAAGCCATCGGGCCCAGAAACCTTGTTTGCTGGGAGATTTTTGATAACTGATTCAATTTCTTTGCTAGTTATGGGCCTGTATAAATTTTCTATTTCTTGGGGCACTTGGGTGGCTCAGTCAGTTAAGCTTATGACTTCAGCTGAGGTCATGATCTCATGGTTTGTGAGTTCAAGCCCCGTGTCAGGCTCTGTACAGACAGCTCAGAGCCTGGGGCCTGCTTCAGATTTTGTGTCTCCCTCCCTCTGGCCTACCTCCGTTGTTCACACTCACTCTGTCTCTCAAATAAACTTTAAAAAATAAAAAATAAATGAATAAATACATTTTCTATTTCTTTCTGTTTCAGTTTTGGTAGTTTCTGAGTGTCTAGGAATATCTTTTCTTCAAGATTGCCCAGTCTGCTGGCATACAACTTTTCATAGTATTCTCCTATAATTGTTTGTATTTCTGTGGTGTTGGTTGTAGTCTCTCTTCTCTCATTCATGATTTTATCTTTCCCTTTTCTTCTTGAAAAGTCTGGCTAGAGGTTTATCAATTTTGTTATTCTTTTAAAGAACCAGATCTTAGTTTCACTGATCTATTCTACCAGATTTTGTTTGTTTGTTCTTATATCATTTATTTCTCCTCTAATCTTTATTATTTCCCTTGTTCTGCTGACTTTAAGCTTTATTTGCTGTTCATTTTCCTGCTCCTTTAGGTGTAAGGTTTGATTGTGTATTTGGGATGTTTCTTATTTCTTGAGATAGGCCTGAAATCCAATATACTTTCCTCTTAGGACTGCCTTTTCTACATCCCAAAGGGTTTGGACTGATGTGCTTTCATTTTCATTGTCTCTCATGTACTTTTAAAATTCTTCTTTAATCTCCTAGTGAACCCATTCATTCTTTATTAGGATGTCCTTTAACCTCTATGTATTTGATGGCTTTCCAAATTTTTCCTTGTGTTTGACTTCAAGTTTCATACTGTTGTGATTTGAAAATATGCATGGGTATGGTCTCAATCCTTATGTACCTGTTGAGGGCTGATTTTTGACCTAGCGTGTGATCTCTTCTGGAGAATGTTCCATTTTCACTCGAGAAGAATGTATATTCTGCTTGTTTAGGAAAAAAAGGTCTAAGTACGTCTGTTAAGTCCATCCTATCCAGTGTCATTCAAAGCCATTGTTTTCTTGTTGATTTTATGCTTGGATGATCTGTCCATTGTTGTAAGTGGAGTATTAAAGTCTCCTACAATAATGGTATTATTATCAATGAGTTTGCTTATGTCTGTGAGTGATTTATATATTTGGCTTCTCCAAAGTGTGGGCATAAATATTTAAAATTGTTAGATCATGATGGATAGACCCCTTAATTATGATATAATGTCCTTCATCTTGTTACATTCTTTATTTTAAAATCTAATTTGTCTGATATGCATATGGCTACTCTGGCTTTCTTTTGATATCCATTAGCATGACAGATGCTTTTCCATCTTCTCACTTTCAATCTTCAGGTGTCTTTAGGTCTAAAATGAGTCTCTTGTAGGCAGTATATTGATTATCTTGGTCTTTTATCCATATGATATCCTACATCTTTTGATTGGAGCATTTAGTCTATTTACACTCAGAGTGATTATTGAAAGATATTAATTTAGTGCCATTATGTTACCTGAAGAGTTGTTGTTTCTGGTGATGTTCTCTGGTCCTTTGTAGTCTTTGTTCCTTTGGCCCTCTTCTTTTTTTTCTCCACTCAGAGTCCCCCTTAATATTTCTTGCAAGGCTTGTTTAGTGGTCATGAACTCCTTTAGGTTTTGTCTGGGAAACCATCTCTCCTATTATGAATGACAGCCTTGCTGGATAAAGAATTTTTGGCTGAATATTCTTCCCATTCAGCACATTGAATATTTCATGCTACTCACCTCTGGCCCACCAAGTTTCAATGGATAGGTCTGCTGCTAACCTTATGTGTCTACCATTGTAGTTTTAAGGACATTTTGTCCCTAGATGCTTTCAGAATACTCTACTTGTCTTTGTATTTTGCATGTTTCACTATGATATGTCATGGTATTGATCCATTCTTGATTTTGAGAAGAGTTCTCTGTATCTCTTGGACTTTATTGCCTGTTTCCTTCCCAGAGTAAGAAAGTTCTCAGCTATAATTTGTACAAAAAAACATTCTGCCCCATTTTCCCACTGTTCTTCTTGGATTCCTGTGATATGGATATTGTTTCATTTTATGGAATCACTAAGTTCTCTAAGTCTCCCCTTGTGATCTAATAGTTCTTTCCCTCTCCTTTTCAGCTTCATTTTCCATAATTTTATCTTCTATATCAATTATTCTCTCCTCTGTTTCTTCAGTCCCCATTATGATTGTATCATGTCAGTTTTGCCTCTCAGTTTTAGCATTTTTTATTTCAGCCTGATTAATTTTTAGGTCTTTGATATCTGCAGCAAGGGTTTCTCTGGTGTCTTCTCCACTTTTTACAAGGCCAGCTAGTAGTCATATGACTGTTGTTCTAAATTCTTGTTCAGATATATTGCTTATATCTGCTTTGAGCAAGTCACTGGCTGTGATTTCTTCTTGACCTTTCTTTTGGGGAGAATTCATCCATCTTGTCATTTTGGCTAAGTTTCTGTCTTTTGTGTGTTTTAAAAGCATGTTGTGTTTCCTGCACCTAAGAGTAATGCTATATTAAAAATGTGTCGTATGCTTTTCAGAGCCTGGCACTTCAAGAAGTGTTTCTGGTGTATGCTCTGTGTACTCTGCTATTGCATTTTGGCTGCTCTTTCTCACTGGTCTGTCTTCTGCAGAGTTCCTCTTTGCTTGCAGGGGAGTGCTTGCACCTTTAACAAGGTATCCTGTGTTTGTTAAAATAAGCCTGGAAAGGTTACAGGGAAGATGGTGGCATAGGAGGACGCTGGGCTCACCGCGTGTCCTGATGATCACTTAGATTCCACCTACGCCTGCCTAAATAACCCAGAAAACCACCAGAGGATTAGCAGAAAGGAGTCTCTGGAGCCAAGCGCAGATGAGAGGCCCACAGAAGAGGGTAGGAAGGGCGGCGAGGTGAGGCGGTGTGCGCTCCATGGACTGGTGGAAGGGAGCTGGGGTGGAGGGGCAGCCTACTAGCCAAGTAGAGCCCCTGAGTCTGACTGGCAAAAGCAGAGGGGCTGAACGGACTGTGTTCTGACAGCAAGCGCAACTTAGCGTCTGGGAGGTCATAAGTTAACAGCTCTGCTCAGAAAGCGGGAAGGCTAGAGGACAAATGGAGGGAGAGCTGCTGAGCCCCCTGACGACAGAGCTCAGTTTGGTGGGGAACAAAGGTGCTTGCCAGCGACATCTCCCTCGCCCATCCCCTAGTCAAAATCCCAAAGGGAACCAGTTCCTGCCAGGGAACTTGCTCGCTCAGCGCAAACACCCAACTTTGTGCTTCTGAGGAACCAAACCTCCCGCAGCAGATCTGACTCCCTCCCGCTGCCACAGGGCCCCTCCTGAAGTGGATCACCTAAGGAGAAGCGAGCTAAGCCTGCCCCTCCTGCCCCCGTGCACCTTGCCTACCCACCCCAGCTAATACGCCAGACCCCCAGCACCAAAAGCCTGGCAGTGTGCAAGTAGCCCAGACGGGCCACGCCACCCCACAGTGAATCCCGCCCCTAGGAGAGGGGAAAAGAAGGCACACACCAGTCTGACTGTGGCCCCAGCGGTGGGCTGGGGGCAGACATCAGGTGGGACTGCGGCCCCGCCCACCAACTCCAGTTATACACCACAGCACAGGGGAACTGCCCTGCAGGTCCTCACCACTCCAGGGACTATCCAAAATGACCAAACAGAAGAATTCCCCTCAGAAGAATCTCCAGGAAATAACAACAGCTAATGAACTGATCAAAAAGGATTTAAATAATATAACACAAAGTGAATTTAGAATAATAGTCATAAAATTAATCGCTGGGCTTGAAAACAGTCTGGAGGACAGCAGAGAATCTCTTGCTACAGAGATCAAAGGACTAAGGAACAGTCACCAGGATGTGAAAAATGTTTTAAACGAAATGCAAAACAAAATGGAAACCACCACGGCTCGGACTGAAGAGGCAGAGGAGAGAATAGGTGAACTAGAAGATAAAGTTATGGAAAAAGAGGAAGCTGAGAAAAAGAGAGATAAAAAAATCCAGGAGTATGAGGGGAAAATTAGAGAACTAAGTGATACACTAAAAAGAAATAATATACGCATAATTGGTATCCCAGAGGAGGAAGAGAGAGGGAAAGGTGCTGAAGGGGTACTTGAAGAAATAATAGCTGAGAACTTCCCTGAACTGGGGAAGGAAAAAGGCATTGAAATCCAAGAGGCACAGAGAACTCCCTTCAGACGTAACTTGAATCGATCTTCTGCATGACAAATCATAGAGAAACTGGCAAAATACAAGGATAACGAGAAAATTCTGAAAGCAGCAGATGTAAACGTGCCCTCACATATAAAGGGAGACCTATAAGACTCGTGACTGATCTCTCTTTTGAAACTTGGCAGGCCAGAAAGGATTGGCACGAGATCTTCAGTGTGCTAAACAGAAAAAATATGCAGCCGAGAATCCTTTATCCAGCAAGTCTGTCATTTAGAATGGAAGGAGAGATAAAGGTCTTCCCAAACAAACAAAAACTGAAGGAATTTGTCACCACTAAACCAGCCCTACAAGAGATCTTAAGGGGGATCCTGTGAGACAAAGTACCAGAGATATCACTACAAGCATAAAACATGCAGACATCACAATGACCCTAAACCCGTATCTTTCTATAATAACACTGAATGTAAATGGATTAAATGTGCCAACCAAAAGACATAGGGCATCAGAATGGATAAAAAAAAAAAAAGACCCATCTATTTGCTGTCTACAAGAGACTCATTTTAGACCTCAGGCCACCGTTAGATTGAGAGGGAGGGGATGGAGAACTATTTATCATGCGACTGGAAGCCAAAAGAAAGCTGGAGTAGCCATACTTATATCAGACAAACTAGACTTTAAATTAAAGGCTGTAACAAGAGATGAAGAAGGGCATTGTATAATAATTACAGGGTCTACCCATCAGGATGAGCTAACAATTATAAATGTCTATGCGCCGAATACAGGAGCCCCAAAATATATAAAACAATTACTCATAAACATAAGCAACCTTATTGATAAGAATGTGGTAATTGCAGGGGACTTTAACACTCCACTTACAGAAATGGATAGATCATCTAGACACACGGTCAATAAAGAAACAAGGGCCCTGAATGACACATTGTTTCAGATGGACTTGACAGATATATTTAGAATTCTGCATCCCAAAGCAACAGAATATACTTTCTTCTCGAGTGCACATGGAACATTCTCCAAGATAGATCATATACTGGGTCACAAAACAGCCCTTCATAAGTTTACAAGAATTGAAATTATGCCATGCATACTTTCAGACCACAATGCTATAAAGCCTGAAATCAACCACAGGAAAAAGTCTGGAAAACCTCCAAAAGCATGGAGGTTAAAGAACACCCTACTAACGAATGAGTGGGTCAACCAGGCAATTAGAGAAGGAATTAAAAAATATATGGAAACAAACAAAAATGAAAATACAACAATCCAGATGCTTTGGGATGCAGTGAAGGCAGTCCTGAGAGGAAAATACATTGCAATCCAGGCCTATGTCAAGAAACAAGAAAAATCCCAAATACAAAATCTAACAGCACACCTAAAGGAACTAGAAACAGAACAGCAAAGGCAGCCTAAACCTAGCAGAAGAAGAGAAATAATAAAGACCAGAGCAGAAATAAACAATATAGAATCTAAAAAAACGGTAGAGCAGATCAACGAAACCAAGAGTTGGTTTTTTGAAAAAATAAACAAAATTGACAAACCTCTAGCCAGGCTTCTCAAAAAGAAAAGGGAGATGACCCAAATACATAAAATCATGAATGAAAATGGAATTATTACAACCAATCCCTCAGAGATACAAACAATTATCAGGGAATACTATGAAAAATTATATGCCAACAAACTGGACAGCCAGGAAGAAATGGACAAATTCCTAAACACCCACACTCTTCCAAAACTCAATCAGGAGGAAAGAGAAAGCTTGAACAGACCCATAACCAGCGAAGAAATTGAATCGGTTATCAAAAATCTCCCAGCAAATAAGAGTCCAGGACCAGATGGCTTCCCTGGGGAGTTCTACCAGACGTTTAAAGCAGAGATAATACCTATCCTTCTCAAGCTACTCCAAGAAATAGAAAGGGAAGGAAAACTTCAAGACTCATTCTATGAAGCCAGGATTACTTTGATTCCTAAAGCAGCCAAAGACCCAGTAAAAAAAGAGAACTACAGGCCAATATCCCTGATGAATATGGTTGCAAAAATTCTCAATAAGATACTAGCAAATTGAATTCAACAGCATATAAAAAGAATTATTCACCATGATCAAGTGGGATTCATTCCTGGGATGCAGGGCTGGTTCAACATTCGCAAATCAATCAATGTGATACATCACATTAGTAAAAGACAGATAAGAACCATATGATCCTGTCAATCGATGCAGAAAAGGCCTTTGACAAAATTCAGCACCCTTAATAAAAACCCTCGAGAAAGCCGGGATAGAAGGAACATACTTAAACATCATAAAAGCCATTTATGAAAAGCCCACAGCTAACATTATCCTCAATGGGGAAAAACTGAGAGCTTTTTCCCTGAGATCAGGAACACGACAGGGATGCCCACTCTCACCGCTGTTGTTTAATATAGTGTTGGAAGTTCCAGCATCAGCAATCAGACAACAAAAGGATATCAAAGGCAACAAAATTGGCCAAGATTAAGTCAAGCTTTCACTTTTTGCAGATGACATGATATTATACATGGAAAATCCGATAGACTCCACCAAAAGTCTGCTAGAACTGATACATGAATTCAGCAATGTTGCAGGATACAAAATCAATGTACAGAAATCAGTTGCATTCTTATACACTAACAATGAAGCAACAGAAAGACAAATAAAGAAACTGATCCCATTCAAAATTGCACCAAGAAGCACAAAATACCTAGGCATAAGTCTATCCAAAGATGTAAAAGATATGTATGCTGAAAACTATACAAAGCTTATGAAAGAAATTGAAGAATATATAAAGAAATGGAAAGACATTCCCTGCTCATGGATTTGAAGAATAAATATTGTCAAAATGTCAATACTACCCAAAGCTATCTACACATTCAATGCAATTCCAATCAAAATTGCACCAGCATTCTTCTCGAAACTAGAACAAGCAATCCTAAAATTCATATGGAACCACAAAAGGCCCCGAATAGCCAAAGGAATTTTGAAGAAGAAGACCAAAGCAGGAGGCATCACAATCCCAGACTTTAGCCTCTACTACAAAGCTGTCATCATCAAGACAGCATGGTATTGGCACAGAAACAGACACATAGACCAATGGAATAGAATAGAAACTCCAGAATTAGGCCCACAAACATATGGCCAACTCATCTTCGACAAAGCAGGAAAGAACATCCAATGGAAAAAGACAGCCTCTTTAACAAATGGTGCTGGGAGAACTGGACAGCAACATGCAGAATGTTGAAACTAGACCACTTTCTCACACCATTCACAAAAATAAACTCAAAATGGATAAAGGACCTAAATGTGAGACAGGAAATCATCAAAACCTTAGAGGAGAAAGCAGGAAAAGACCTCTCTGACCTCAGCCGTAGCAATCTGTTACTCGACACATCCCCAAAGGCAAGGGAATTAAAAGCAAAAGTGAATTCCTGGGACCTTATGAAGATCAAAAGCTTCTGCACAGCAAAGGAAACAACCAACAAAGCTAAAAGGCAACCAACGGAATGGGAAAAGATATTTGCAAATGACATATCGGACAAAGGCTTGTATCCAAAATCTGTAAAGAGCTCACCAAACTCCACACCCAAAAAACAAATAACCCAGTGAAGAAATGGGCAGAAAACATGAATAGACACTTCTCTAAAGAAGACATCCGGATGGCCAATGGGCACATGAAAAAATGTTCAACGTCGCTCCTCATCAGGGAAATACAAATCAAAACCACACTCAGATATCACCTCACACCAGTCAGAGTGGCCAAAATGAACAAATCAGGAGACTATAGATGCTGGAGAGGATGTGGAGAAATGGGAACCCTCTTGCACTGTTGGTGGGAATGCAAATTGGTGTAGCCGCTCTGGAAAGCAGTGTGGAGGTTCCTCAGAAAATTAAAAATAGACCTACCGTATGACCCAGCAATAGCACTGCTAGGAATTTACCCAAGGGATACAAGAGTACTGATGCATAGGGGCACTTGTACCCCAATGTTTATAGCAGCATTCTCAACAATAGCCAAATTGTGGAAAGAGCCTAAATGTCCATCAACTGATGAATGGATAAAGAAATTGTGGTTTATATACACAATGGAATACTACGTGGCAATGAGAAAGAATGAAATATGGCCTTTTGTAGCAACGTGGATGGAACTGGAGAGTGTGATGCTAAGTGAAATAAGCCATACAGAGAAAGACAAATACCATATGGTTTCACTCTTATGTGGATCTTGAGAAACTTAACAGAAACCCATGGGGGAGGGGAAGGGGGAAAAAAAGAGGTTAGAGTGGGAGAGAGCCAAAGCATAAGAGACTGTTAAAAACTGAGAACAAACTGAGGGTTGATGCGGGGTGGGAGGGAGGGGAAGGTGGGTGATGGGTATTGAGGAAGGCATCTTTTGGGATGAGTACTGGGTGTTGTATGGAAACCAATTTGACAATAAATTTCATATATTGAAAAAAAAGAATTTTAATATCAAATCTTTTGCAAAGGTAGAGAAACAAGAATGCTGAACCCTGTGATTAGGCATTTGATTTTTTTCTCTGAGCTTCCTGGCAGCCTTGGCAAAAAGGTAACTATGCGGTTTTATGTATTTGTGTGTAGGTATAAAGAAAATATATTTTTTGAACTAACTTCTGAGAGGAATTTTTCATATATATATTATATATTACATATAATATATAATAGGCAGTATCTTGGGCGATGGTTTCCTAGCAAACGCAGAAGTGCTTTTGAGATAGTTCTTTCTCTCTTTGGCAACGTAAAAGTTGAAGGAAAACATGAATACCTAATTAGGTAAAGACACTTTGCAAAGACTATGAGCCAATATTGTCTGGAGTATTTCAGGACTGTTTTGATTTTTGATAGCAGCTGTTTGGTCAGGACTAAGGGAATGCTCTCTTCTAATCAGTAGCCAATGTTTGGGATGCAACGGGCTGAGAACAGAATTTCCCTCTAGCTAGTCCACCAGAAACCTTTATCCTACTTCCGTTAACAGGGCGCAGAGGCACGAAGGGGCCAGCAGCTCCTACAAGAAGCAAAGCCTTCTTGTCTCTTGCTGCCACCTTCTAAGTGGCTCTTCTCTGTGTGTGTCTGGCTCTTCACATTTCCTGTGCATCAGGAGTTCACAATCTTACCCGAACCTCAGCACCACACCGGAATAACAGAGCCTGTTTTGTTAGCCTCTGTGTATAACAAACCATCCCAGAAGTAAGTGGCTTAAAACAGCAACCATTCACTGGCTCTCAGTTCTGCAACAAGGCAGCTTGTCTCTGTTCTATGGGGTGTCAGCTGGGTTCCCCCCAACCCCGCGTTTGTAATCAGCAGAAGGATCCGAGATGGCTTCACTCACTGTCTGGGCCTTGGTGGGGTAGCCTAAATTAATGGGGGCTCACTGGGCCTCTCAAGCTCAAGGAGGCTGTCTCAGGCTTCCTTACTTAAGGCAACCAGGCAAAACAATGAAAGTTCAAGCTGCAAGGCCTCCGGAGGCCTAGGCCCGCCACCAGCTCACATCCCTCCCCCCTGCATCCTCTTGCCCTATGGTCAGCCCGGATTCAGCCTGTGAGATGGCTACACAAGGACGTGAATTCAGGAAGGGGGGATTCATGGAGGATCACGGGGTGGCAGTCATCCACAGCCCCATCCCATCAATAAACCCAACAACAGTAGGCAGTGGCTCTCAGCCAAGGGGTGGGGAGGGACAGAAGGGGACAGGTATGTCCTCCCTGGGGAGTGGAGAAGGGTGTCATTTGGTACTAGCTCTGTTCTCACTCCAAGTTCCTGGACTCAGCCCTTAACTACCATTATCAAAATCCCAAATACCAGGCTTTATGAGTTCTTAAAAATTTCGAAAAGGATATATGAGAGGTGAACCTTTGAAGAGATGGAAGAGTCAGTGTTTCAAGAGGCCTCCTGGCAGCCACGCTTGAAGACCTTGTAAGCACGGGGCACATTGAGCTATGCCGCTCTATGGCCGACTTCCTGATACTTGCAGACGGCGGCATCCCCAGGCCTCCCCAGCCAGCTGTGTGGTTGGAGATCTCGAGGTCATTTTTACATCAGCTAAAGTGAGAGATACGGCATGTGAATGGCAGCCTGAAAGTCAGCTAAGTTTTCTCCAGGATGGAATGAGAACACCTGACCGACCAGCCTCATTGGCCCTAACTCTGCACAAGGGTCACTCTGTGTAAAAGGACGAGTCGAATGACAATAAAGGCCATATGCTAATGACTCTTGCAGAAGCAGGAAAGCTGGAGGGCTTGATAACAAAGCCATTGGATAACAGAATCAGGGAAGAACATACTCTGACTTCAGAGAAACGGTGTAAATCTTTAAAAAGATGGAATAAAAGCAGACTAAACATAAAAAATAAAATAAAATAAAATAAAATAAGCCTGGAAAAAGGAGGGAATAAAAAGCCTAATTCCCAAAAGAGAAAAGGAAAGGGAAAAAGAGAAACCCTACTGAGAATCAAAAAACTATAAGACTGATTTTAAAGAAACAGGAAGGTAAAATAAAAGTAAAATAGAAAGAAAAAGAAAAGAAAAAAGAAGCCTGATCCAAAAGAAATAGAAAATGAAATGAAAAAACAAAAATAAGAAACTATGAGCCTGATTCCAAAAGACAAAAAGAAGAAAGAAAAATAAAGAAAAAAAATTAAGCCTGGTCCTATTTCCACCAGAAGTGCAGGTGTCATCTTGAAGCACTCAATTTTCAGTACACTTGGTACATGTGGGGTGCTGCCAGTGCTGGTCTTCTGGAGGAGAGGTCCACTGCATTGGCTCAGACTCTATCTTGCCCCAATGAATAAGCAGTTGTCAGGCACAAGGAGATGGGGTTTGGTGAAAGCAGGTCCCACCTCCACTGGGGGCTGCCATGCTACTCTCTGAGGTCCCATCATGTTGGTGCTGGGGAGAAAATGGTGCCACCCCAATCTCTCATCCCCAGAACAACCCCCTGCTGTTCAGGAAGCCCTCACAGAAGAGCAAGGGTAATCAGCTTGCCCTGCAGCACAGCTCTCCTGTTTTTTCTTTGCCCTGCAGCTGGGATTCAAATCTTGAAGTCTTGAAGGACCTGGCATCAGGCAGACTGACTCCCCCCTCTTGAGTAGAGCCTCTTCAGGCTGTGTCTAATGTCCTTTGTACCAGAACAAAACAGTCCCATGCCCGTACGGAGCATGGAATCTATGGTGTAGCACCACTAAAAGCAGAAAAAAAAATTACATGCCCTCTAGATGTGCCTCTGTCCCCTACCAATGAAAAGAATTTTGCTGGCACTTACAGGGTCTTTTGTCCTTGGAGAGGCAGTATACCCTCTTCCAAAAGTATGCCAATAAGGGAAATATTCTCTCCTAGTCCACCTCAGAGATCCCAACACCACACTATGCACTCCGGGACCAGCTCCTTCCACCCAAAGAGCTTGTGCCACAGCTCTGCTCCTCAGAAAGTAATGCACTTCCAAAGCCTCAGAGTTTAAATTCCAAATGCTATTTAAAAACAAAAACCTGTGACACTCAGTACTTCTCAGCCCCCAGTCCTTGGTCCAGAGAGGTTTTTCTCTTGTGCAAACTCAATGGCCACACTCTCCCAAGTACACACTCTCTCTCTCTGTCTCTACACAGAAAGTGTTCACTCCCTTCTGTGGCACCGCCATTTTTCCCTCTTCCAATTCAGTTTCACACAACTTGCACCTGCTACACTGTATCCCTCCAACTGTGGAGATCCTGCTACCAGTACACAGATCGATTTCCTGGGCGTTCCAAGTGATCTTACTTAAATAGAGCTGTGTTTGAGGGAGGAGGAAAGCCCAGGGTCTCCCAAGTATACTTCTCGAGCATTTTAACTCCTCCCTTTCTCACATATTTTATGTTAATATCTCCAATCCATGGTTCCATCTTTGTTTCTGTGATTTCTTTACAAAGGAAATCCAGAGCTCCTTTCATACTTTTTTAATTAATTTATTAAATGTTATTCTCTTTCATAGATGTGAAAATACCACATGTACAAAATAATATATAAAATAACTCTGTACAGTTTAAAGGACAATGATAAAATGAACTTTGATTTACCTACCATTCAGGTTAACAAATAGAATATTAGTGCTTCAGAAAGGCACCATTTGTCCCATCTAATGTAGCATAATAGTTAAGAATATAGGCTTATGCCTCAGACCACCTGGATTCAATTCCCAAGATCTAGTACTTGCTATCTTCATGAACTCAGAAATATTAGAAATATGCCCCATGCTTCATTTTCCAAACTACAAAATGAGGGTGATAATAACAAATAGCACTTGCCACATAAGTTCCTTTTTGCTATTAAATGTTAATACATATTGGGGCGCCTGGGTGACACAGTTGGTTAAGCGTCCAACTTTGGCTCAGGTCATGACCTCACAGTTCGTGAGTTCGAACCCCGTGTCGTGCTCTGTGCTGACAGCTCAGAGCCTGGAGCCTACTTCAGATTCTGTGTCTCCCTCTCTCTCTCTGCCCCTCCCCACTCATACTCTCTCTGTGTTAAAAATAAGTAAAACATTAAAAAAAATTTTAAATGTTAATACATACAAACCATCTGGATGATTACTTGGCACATAGAGTTATCTGCTATTATTATTGTTCACATTACTATTTCCAATCATATTCCTTAAACTGTAAGGTAAGCAATATTCTGATTTTTGTGTTATTTATATATTTTTATATAGCTTACCACACATATCTGTCCCTATATAATACATTCTTTTGCATTGTATTGCATTTCTAAATGTGGAGCCATACTACTTGTATTCTTGTGTGTCTTGCTCTGTTTCCAAAACTTGGTAGATTTTCAGATTCATACATTTTCATATATATAATGATTCCTTTATTTTCACTTCTGTCTAGTTTCTCATTCAACTTCTCATAGATATTGTTTCTGTTTCCATAGGCAATGTTGCTATTCTTATACAATATTCATATGTAATATTCTTATAGATGTATCCCTGGTGAACAGTTTAAGAATTCCTCTGGAGTATATACACAAGAGTGGAATTTCTGAGTCATAGGGTATAGAATAGTCAAGATAGATTAGGTTCTGTTGTGATCACAAAGGCAGCTCAAAATCTCAGTGGTTTTTAACTTTGATGAAGTCCCAATATTTTATTTTTGCTTTTGTTTCCCTTGCCTCAGGAGGCATATCTAGAAAGAATTTCCTATGTCTGATGTCAAAGAGGTTATTGCTTCTGTTCTCTTCTATGAATTTTATGGTTTAAGGTTTCACATTTACATCTTTGATACATTTTGAATTTATTTTCATGGATGGTATAAGAATTCTGTCCAGTTTCATTCTCTTGCATGCTACTGTCCAGTTTTCCCAACAACATTTGTTGAAGAAACTGTCTTGTTTTGTGTTGGATATTTTTTCCTGCTTTGTTGAATATTAACTGGCCATATAGTTGTGGGTTCATTTATGGATTTTATATTCTGTTCTATTGATATATGTGTCTATTTTTTTGCCAGTACCATACTGTTGTATTCACTACACCTTTGTAATATAACTTGAAGTCCAGAATTGTGATTTTCTTTTCTTTTGTAAGGTTTCATTAGCTATTCAGGGTTTTTTGTTCCATACAAATTTTAAGATAGTTTTTTTCTAGCTCTTTAAAAAATGCTATTGGTATTTTGATAGGGGTTGAATTAAATATGTAGATTGCGGTGTAGTATAGACATTTTAACGATATTTGTTCTTCCAATCCATGCTCATGGAATGTTTTTCCATTTCTTTGTGTCTTCTTCAATTTCTTTCATCAGTGTTTTAAAAGTTCTCAGAGTAAAGGCTCCTGAGTGGCTCAGTTGGTTAAGCATCCATCTTTGGCTCAGGTCATGATCTCTCAGTTCATGAGTTCAAGCCCTGCATCAAGCTCTATGCTGAAAGTTTGGAGCCTGCTTTGGATCCTGTGTCTCCCTCTCTCTCTGCCCCTCCTCCATTGGCACTCTGTCTCTCTCTCAAAAATAAAACATAATTTTTTTTAAAGCTCTCAGAGTATATGTCTTTTACCTCTTTGGTTAGGCTTATTCCTAGGTATCTTATGGGTTTTGGTACAATTGTAAATGGGATTGATTCCTTGATTTCTCTTTCTGCTACTTCATTAATGATGTATAGAAATATAACAGATTTCTGTATGCTGATTTTTTATCCTGTGATTTTACTGAACTCATTTATCAAAATAAAAAGCTTCTGCACAGTGAAGGATACAATCAACAAATCTAAAAGGCAACTGATGGAATGGGAGAAGATATTTGCAGATAACATGTCCAATAAAGGGTTACTTTCCAAAATATATAAAGAACTTATAAAACTCAACACCCCAAAATGAATAATGCAATTAAAAATGGGCAAAAGACATGAATATCTTTCCAAAGAAGACATACAGATAGCCAACAGACATAAAAAGATGTTCTAGATCACTTGTCATCAAGGAAATGAAAATCACAACTACAATATCACCTCATACCTGTCAGAATGGCTAAAATCAGTCACACAAGAAACAACACATATTAGTGAGGATGCGGAGAAAGGGGAGCCATCTTGCACTGTTGGTGGGAATGCAAACTGGTATAGCCACTGTGGAAACAGTATGGAGGTTCCTCAGAAAGTTAAAAATAGAACTACCCTGTGATCCAACAATTGTGCTACTAGATATTTACCCAAAGAATACAAAAGTACTAATTCAAAGGGATACATGCACCCCAATATTTATAGCAGCATTATCGACAATACCAAATTATGGAAAGAGCCCAAGTATGCAACAACTGATGATGGATAAAGATGTGATTATGTTTTATATATATATATATATATATATATATATACACACACACACACACACACACACAACACACACACATACACACACACACACACACACAATGGAATATTGCTCTGCCATAAAAAGAATGAAATCTTGCCTTTTGCAATGACATAGATGGAGCTACAGAGTATTATGCTAAATAAAATAAGTCAGGGAAAGACAAATACCATATTATTTCATTCATATGTGAAATTTAAGAGACAAAACAAGCAAAGGGGAAAGGCAAACTAGATTCTTAACTATAGAGAACAAACTGATGATTACCAGAGTGGAGGTGGGTGAGGGAGATGGGTGAAATAGGTGATGGGGTTAAGGGGTGCACCTGTTGTGATGAGCACCAGGTGATGCATGGAATTGTTGAATCACTATATTTTATACTTGAAACTAATATTACACTGTTAACTAACTATAATTTAAATAAAAACTCAAGAAAGTCTCAGTAGCTTAATGCAACAAATACTTATTTTTCACTCACATGAAGTTCACTATGGCCAAAAACTTTCCTCCATTTGTAGAATCAATGAACAAATTTTTTTATTTTGGTGTGTCACTACTGTAACATATGGTCACTGGAGCAGGGAAGGAGAAACTGGAGAATTTATACCTACTTTTAAATGTTTTGGCCTAAAAGTAACACGTCACTTCTCACATCCTATTATCCAAAATTAGTTTCACGGTATCACATAACAGAAAGGTATCTGGGGCATGTGGGAGAACGTGTATATTTGGACAACAGTAAATGTCTCAACCATGTTTACTGTTTACTAGGAAATGAAAAACTGTTTTAGAAAGTTGTTCTATCAATTTACCCCACAAGCAGTGGGTTAGTGTTTCCATTGTCCTTATCTTGAAATACTTGGAATTGCCTGCCTTTTTCATCATTGCCAATATGGAGGGTATGGAATAGTATTGTATGTTTAATTTTCAGTTATATGGTTACCATGAGTTGATTATTTTTTGTATGTTTATGGCTCATGTATGTTTCCTTTTCTGAAATGCCTATGGTTTTTGTACCATTAAGGACTTAATTTTTCTTTAGTTCCAGATTTATTGAGAAATGATTGACATACATCACTGCATAAGTTTAAGGTATACAGTATGATGGTTTGATTTACATGTATTATGAAATGATTACCACAACAGGTTCAGCTAGCATTGATCATCTCATATAGATACAATAAAAAGAAAGAAGAAAAAAGAAAACAAAAAATTTTAACTAAGAACTCCTAGGATTTACTCTCTTAACATCTTTCCTATGTCATTTTTCTTAATAACTTTTTGGAATTCATTTTCTATTCCCAAACATCAGTTCAATTGTACCTAATCCAAATTTGTTTCCCCTGAATTTTTCCCTTTTTTAAATATCTCTGTGTTTTGTTTTGATGAAAAGAGGTTCTTGATTTTATTATAGTCAAAGTTATCTTGTGTTTTCCTTTATGAATTGAGCTTTATATGTCTTAAATTTCTTCTGTTTTCCTTTATGAATTGAGCTTTATATGTCTTAAGTTTCTTCAATGAGGTTTTCAAACTATTCTCCTCTATTAATTTCAAGGTACTTTTAATTTTGTTTTTCATATTTAATTTCTATGTATACTTTAACCCTAGAAGTTAGGGTTGATTTTCATATTTTCCCATCACATGAACAACCCAAACTCTTCCATTTGTCCATTGATCTTCAGTGTCAATTCTGTTTTAAGTCCTATATATTCTGCCCCACTGGTTTGTCTATCATAGTGAAAACACCACATTTTTTAAAGTTTATTTATTTTGAGAGAGACAGTGAGTGTGCATGAGTTGGGGGGAGAGGGGCAGAGATACAGGCAGAGAGAATCTCAAGCAGGCCCCACACTTTCAGCAGAGTCCCATGTGGGGCTCAAATCCATGAACCATGAGCTCATGACAGCTGAAACCAGGAGCTGGATGCTGAACCGAATGAGCCACCCAGGCACCCCCCACATGATTTTTATAAATGCATTTCAGAGTACATCTTGATATTTTATGGTGTAAGTTTTTTTCACATTTGTCTTCTTTAGGAATGTCTTGGTTATTCTTGGCCTTTTGTTCTTGCATCTATGTTTTAGAATCTGTTTGTCAGATTCCTGAAAATCATGTTTGACTGGCATGTCAATGGATATATATATGACTGTTGGGAACCTGACATGTTTATACTATGGAGTCTACCTGTTCAAGAATATGGTATATTTATCTAATTATTTTAATCATCAAGGTGACTGAATAATTTGGTAAGGGCTCATCAATCCCATTTTATTATTTAGCCTATTATTTTATCCAGATTTCATATCTAACAATTGGTCTTCAGTGTACAGAATTTACTTTCAATTTGTTTTGAACCTTAAGGTTCTATTTGCAGGCCTTACATCTTTCCTTGAAAAATTAATCAAAGAAAATCAGTGAAAGATTAATATTATAATATGCTATTTCCTTAATATATTTAATTTAATTATTTAAGGCAACTAGGTGCTTTCTTTAAGCTCACTTGAAATTTAAATCTTCCTTAACCTGTACCTACTACTCATTCTGATATGAGGCCTACCCTCAGAAACAGAAAAGGCAGAAGCACAGTAGGAGCAGAGAAGTCATTTCTGTTTTTTCTCTGTCACCTTCAAGCATCAGACCCTCCTTGCTCTTCCTTATTTCAAGTATATCTTTCAAAACCCTTTCAGTAATCTTAGCCCTTTGTGTAAGTCCACATTGACTCTGAATCTTAGTCTTTCTGCTATTCTTATATCTCATGTTACTCATTTATAATCATTCTTTTTATATTTTTCTTATTCATTTGAATGATTTTTTATATTCATATTTTCATCTTTGAGTTTTTCTCCTCTCTATTAAGTCTCTTCCTGCTTTGGTTTCAGGGATGGAGTTAGACCTATCTTTTCATTGAAGTTTTGACTGTTCTTTTCTATGTTTAGGGTTCACACCACACCATCCTACACAGGCAGCACATGCTGGGCATAGAGTTTTGGTGGAACACTCTGAAGTATTGTCTCAGGGAGAGAATAGTCAGAATTGGAGTTGCAAGCCAGAGACTGTGGACACAGGTTAGCAGCATACCTGGGATTGAAAGAAGTTGATCACATAGAAAAAAAAAAAAAAACTACCTTTATTCTCAATTTTGCTTCAGGCTGGTCTGATGGGAAATCTACTAAAACTATGCCCTAACTAAATAGTGCAACCAGTTACCTAGGTTTTAACTGTATCATGGGAAACTGTCATGTCAGATGATTTTCCTAAGTAGAACGACCTGCTTCAATTCAGATGGTAGAGGAAGTTCTATAGTCTAATGCTGTCAGGCACTAGCCTCTGGCTATCCTGACAATCTGGATAGCACACCCATATTCACATGCAGAAAAGAAGCTAAAAAATGCATACCAGTTCATTTTCTTAGTTATCTAAAATGCTATTTCAGGTGGATGGGAAGCTGTGATTGCCATATTCTAGGGTTCGTTCCAGCATCCTTTTCCCCCTCTTCAAACAGATGTGCTGCTTACTTCTACCTAAGCTGATCTACTGTACTCCAGAAAATATTCTATCAGTAATATTCATTCATAAAAAATACCAGAAAAAAATTATACTATTTTTCTTTACATGAGGTTTTATCTCATTTCACTTTTCCAGAGTGTGAAAATCAATTCACCATCGCTTTCACATTTCTTTCTACATTGTGCCCCATCTTATCTCCTTTATTAGTATTTCCTCTACTGTCTCTTGGAGATACAATATAAGAAAGTAGGACAGCGGAGGCAAGAAGATGGTTTAGGATTCAGAGTAATTGAGGAGGACTAGAACTATCTAGTTTTAACTTGTTTCATCTCAGTTTTTAATGTTACATGCATTAATCACATTACCTGTGGTTTTCAAATTTTGCTCCAAGGATATCTTAGGCCCTAGGGAGAGTCTTAGAAGTCCAAGTAATAACTGAAAAAGGGCTCTGTGATTTTAGTATTAAAAATAACAGAAATTTGTTTATTCATTCAACAAATATATACTTCATATCTACCATGCACCAGGCACAGTTGTAAAGACAATGTTAAACAAGACCAATAAGGACCTGGCACATCAATCCATTGTTATTCTAAACTGAGTCAAATACTGCTCATTTCTGCAGAGTTCTATAAAAAAGTACACCCTCTTTCACTCAGAGCACATATGAACTGAAAGCAGATTCCTGCTTGTGGGGTTTGAATAACTAGATATCTGATTCATAGACCTGAAAGTAGGCCAAATATTGCCCTATACTTATGGCATATGTTTGTTTCCACATAAGCAAATATATATTTGTTTCCAGATAAAACAATCTCTGGTTCTCTAATTTTCACTTACTTCTAATTGATGCTACTGAAAATTTCATTTTTGTAGTGCAAAACCAACATTGCAGGGCCCCTTTATAAGGCTGATATCCAGAAATAGTATGAATATCGGCTTTATAAGATATTTACATTTGGGACTTTGTCTTTGGAGAGACATGATTCAACCCACTCAAGCATTATTGAGTGACTTTATTATAATGGTTCTGTAATGTTGAAAAACCAATTTTGAAAATTAAATAATTCCTTTTAAGATTCTTTTTAAATATCTACAATATATAATCCAAAACTTGATGGGAACTTTGGCACCAAGAAATTTAGTGAATAATTCAAAGTGTCTATTATGTCATGATATCAGCAACATGATAAGGTGATTTTTCACTTCTATTTAAAAAAGCAACCTGATGATATATAGTTGTCCCTTCTACTATATCAATCAGAGAACTAGTATCTTTCCATATGTGGAAATAATACATTGTTGTAGCTGAAAATGTTAAAATTTAAATTATATTCCACCCTGCTGTCAAGACTATATTAACCAAACTTAAATATACAAAAATATGGCAGTACAATAAAACACAGAGTATGATAAATCACTAAGCTTCTCTATTTCATATATGTATAGAGAGGTTGGATTAAGTGCTTGAATCTTCATGCTCAAACTTGTCTCAGTGTTCAAACATTTGCAGAAAGGGAAAAAAACAGAATTTAAGTTAGCATCCAATTCTACCCTTAGAAGACATTTCTTGCTCAGGCAGAAATTGTCTTCACATTAGCACTAAAATAAATTTAAAATTTATATTTACCATGGGACAAATGGGGGTGGGAATGGGATGTGTACTAAGAGCTTAATTGAATAGCTGTTCTAAGAGCAGAATATCCAGAGTCACACTGACTAAAGGACTAGAATTGGATCTAGATGTTAGGAAGTGTCATCCTTTTTCTCAAAAATCAGCAGTACAGCAACAGAGGCTAACTTACTTCCCTTCCACCCATAGTCATAATGGGAAAATTTATAGTATATCATGTCAGAGAAATAACTTCTATGAAACTTGATAAACTGGCATTACTCATCAACAGCCACACAAAATATCACTTACTGGATAATAAAGCATAACACTTTCCTTGATATAGTCCAAATATTTTATGGAGCACCAACTATGTGACTAATACTGATCAATTTGTCAAGAAAACTAATGCAAATAATAATATGAATAAGGGGTGCCTGGGTGGCTCAGTTGGTTCAGTGTCCGACTTCAGCTCAGGTCATGATCTCACGGTTCATGAGTTCGAGCCCCACATGGGGCTCTGTGCTGACAGCTCAGAGCCAGGAGCCTGCTTTGGATTCTGTGTGTGTCTCTCTCTCTGGTCTCTCCCCACTCATATTCTGTCTCTTTTTCTCTCTCTCAAAAATAAATAAACATTAAAAAAGTATAGTATGAAAAATAGCTATATATTATATAACTATATTATATAACTATATTATATAACTATAATAATAATAACAATAATAATAATAACAACTAGTATTATCATAATAGTTAGCAACTAATATAATGCTTACTATGGGCAGTCACTCCACTAGGTGGCTTATACATAATCTTTCATTTAATCCTCACAACAGGCTAATGAGACAGAGACAAGGATCATCACCGTTTAAATAATGAGGCATGCATGGGAGCTTGTTTAAGTGACTTTCTCACAGGTACATATGCACTAAGTAGTAAAGCTGAGAGTCAAACCTGGGGATCTACTTCAAAGCCTACACTCTCATGGAATTGATAGTCTACTTGGGGGAGAGAGACAATAACATGAAAATGCATTAATCAACAAGAAAGTTTCATCTAATAATAATTGTTATAAATAAAACAAAATAGGATAATAAGTTAAAGAATGGTGGCTGGGGGAATTAATATTAGATATGCTGGTAAAAGAAAATATACACTATATTCAACAAGTATTTATTGAGCATGCATGATGTGCCAAACACTTTGAGCCATAGGGATTCAAGGTAAAGAATCAAAGTTCCTATCCTCATGGAGCTTAGATTATGGTAAAATAGACAGTTAATAGACAATCACCCACATATACATACAATTATAAACGATATTCACAATTTTGTAAATGTTACAAAAGAAAGATAAAGGAGTGGGATTAGAGATGATATCAAGAGGAGCTAATTTAGGTTAAGAGAAAGTCAGGGAAAGCTTCTCTAAAGTGTTCCACTTAAGATATGTCCCAAAGAATTAATGAAATTTAACCAGATGAGAAGATTCCACAGTAAGAGGAAAAAATTTGTGAAGTCACTAAGGTATGACAGAGCTTCATGCTTTCAAGGCACTGAAAGGCCATTCTGATTAGATCATAGATATCAAGGAGAAAATGATGAGAGCTGTCAAAAGATCGTAAGATTGCTATCTGGATAAACAATTAGAAGGAGTACGTGAAGAAGCACAAAACTCAGTTAGGAAAATATTCCTGTAATCTGCTTGGAAATTCTCTTCTCTCATTTAACACCAGCTGCAGATTGGGCCTTCATCACTCATATCACAACATTTGGAAGAGGTTCAAAAGAGAAGAACTCCAGTAATCCTGAGCATGAGGAGAATGACAAAGCTTTAAGATCAAAGAATAGTTTATTAACTACTACTTTCCAGTGCTTGAAACACAGCAGATACTTAGTGATAATTTGGAGAAGTGAGCTAAATAGATCAAGCCTAGAGAATGTAAATTCATAATTATTCACCAGACTAAAAAATAAGGCCTAGGGAGATTCCACAATGCACTATTAATCTTTTTTTAAAATGTTTATTTATTTATTTTGAGAGAGAGATTAAGCAAGCGAGTGGGAGAGAGACAGAGAGAGAGAGGGAGAGAGAGAATTCTAAGCAGAGGCTGGATCTCAAGACCATGAGATCATGAACTGAGTTGAAATCAAGAGCTGAATGCTCAACTGACTGAACCACCCAGGTGCTCCTCACATTGAATCTTTTTTTAAAGTTAATTTCTTTATTTTTGAGAGGGGGAGGGGCACAGAGAGAGAGGGACAGAGGATCCAAAGTGGACTCTGCATTGACAGCAGAGAGCCCAATGTGGGGTCTGAACTCATGAACAGTGAAATCATGCCAAAGTCGATGCTTCACCAACTGAGCCACTCAGGTGTCCTACGTTGAATCTTAAAAGAACTTTGTCTAGCTACATGTTTCCCAACTTTTCTTGTGCATAAAGAATCACCTGAGTCATGATCTTGTGGTTGGTTCATGGGTTCGAGCCCCAGGTTAGTCTCTGTGCTGACAGCTCAGAGCCTGGAGCCTGTTTCGGATTCTGTATCTGTATCTCCCTCTTTTTTTGCCTCTCCCCCACTCACACTCTGTCTCTCTCTTAAAAATAAATAAACATTTTTAAAAATTTAAAAAAAAAGAATCACCTGAGGATCTTGTTAAAAATTCAGATTACCTTTCAATAGTTTGGGCCAGTGGGCCTTTGACTTTGCATTTCTAATAAGCTCCCAAGTGATGCTGCTGTTGCCAATCCCCTGACCACAGTATGAGTAACATTTAGTAAGGGCATATATAATGCATACTTATCATTCTAGTAAGTATTTTTAGGGCCAATGAAAAAGATTAGGATTATTAAAGTATTTTTCCTAAAATAGCAGCTAAAAACACAAATTAGTCCAAGATGAAATTAGGAAATTAAAAGAATGACAGATTCACACCTAACAGGCTGGTAAGTGAAGCTGGTGACATTCTATAGCTACATAACATTTTTGGTTTTGGCAAAAATGATTGATTATTGCATCGACGTAACAAAGCTCTAAGTTAATGGTGAAATATTTGCTTTGTCAACTGTTAACCTACAATGATTATTTTAAGTACAAAACACAGCTCTCTGTTCCATGCCTATCAGGTGCTCAGCCAGAATTCCCTGTAAGCCCAATTCTGTTGCAGTTACTGGTGGCTGGGCTGTGATCCAGAGAAGCAGCCAGATGAGGACAGAGATGCCTTTGCTAGCTGTCACTATCTGCATAAAATCAGATGTGTGACACTAAGGTAGATACGTATCGTTTACCTCTGGGACTAAGAAAACTCATCCATTTTCTATTCTATACCATGCTCTGCTTTGGAAGATCTTGTCTTTTGGTTACTTTATTTCCCTTCATTACTGCCTTGGTATTAACCTAACATTAGTTTTTCCATCAATAAATTTTATCTTAAAATAGTTGTTCCTAGATTAAAATAGCATTTTTATGCGTTTATTTGTGTCAAGTTGAAGGAGGGTCAGGGTGGGTTTCCAGAATACAGAGTGTGGTGCAAAGTAATCTCTAAGACTCTCTGTGGTCTGGTAGCAACATTAGCTGCCATTCAATTCATATCTATAATTTTCCTCTCTGGAAAGTCCATAGTACAGCACAGAAGCCATGCTTTCTTGACTCGTATATTATCAAGCTCCTAACAAGACTAAATTTTCAATGCTCATTTCTTAAGTGAAATATGAAGAACAGTAATTCTCCCACTTTGAAGTACATTAGAATCACAAGAAGAGTTTTTAAACATCCCTATACCCGTGTCACACACAAAACATAAGAGTCATAGGGAAAAAATGCCACCCAGACAACAGTACATTGTAAAGATCTACAAGTGATCCCAGTGTGTGTGCAGAAAAGATTGAAAATCAATGGTGACTATCTTATTCTTTCCCTAAAATGTGTCTGTACTTTTAACTATGGCTAGTTGGAAACAAATTCTCAAATGAATTTGTTTTATTGCATCTGTGATAATTATCAATGGGGAAGAGGCAGGGGAAAGGAGACAGCCTTAAAACAGTAGTTCTCAGCTGGGGATAATTTTGTCCTCCAGGAATATGTGGCAATATCTGGAGACATTTTTTTTTTGGCCACAAGCAGAAAGGGGATGGGTGCTGCTGGCTTCTAGTAGATTAAGTTCAGGATACTGCTAAACATCGGTGCTATACCTTAATAGTGTGAAAGTAGAGAAACCTGCCTTTGAAAGACACTGCCTTAGTAATGCCCCACAAATCCCACCTCATGAACATTTTCCAACCTGATATAAAATTAGTACCTGGCCTGACCAAAAATAACCAAAACCCATTCAAATGGACCTCACTGCTTTGACTTTAGGGATATTTCTAATATTAATTACATACTTATCACAACCCATCTCTACTGTGTATGTACAGGTGTGTCTGAGAAAGAGCGAATACGAGGAAGTGAAAGAGGAGGAATCAAGATAACGGGACAGCATGGATTTTTTTTGCATATCTCATCCCTGAAATGAAGCCAGTTCAACACTAAAACATCCTGCATACCTAGAAAACTGATCTGAGGATTAACACAAGAATCTTCACAACCTGAACCACAGAACTCAGCATATGTGGTGTGGAGAGGTGAACTGGGGGTGAGAGAAGCCAGAGGGCAGGGAGCTGTTTTTGCTTGCGGATAGAGGACATAGACAGGGGGACAGTATGGGAAAAGCACGCCCCGCCCTGAAAAGCAGCTGGAGAGGAAATGGAAAAGTGGAAATAGCCACAGGGACTGAACTAAAAAGGGAGAAAGGAGAGGTTTTAAATTTCATTAAGAATCTATAAACAGGGGGAGCGCAGAGTCTAAAACTCCACAGGTCAATACCTGGTGATGCTCTGGTGGGAAGGGCGAATCCCCAGGAGCAGAGTGAAGTCCTGGCAGTCCTCAGGTCACATGGGAACAGGCAGTTCCCCTCTGAGGAGGAAATTTGGTAGAGGCTGTGTGCCCCCACCCCACAGGCAAAGGTGCCAGCAGACCCTGGAGAACAGCCACATTCGCTGGTGCTGGAACAAAGTCACTAAGGTTGAAGCCTGGTTCCAGATGTGTGTTGTGATTTTACATAATCCCAGAAATGCTGCTGCTACATGATTGCATGAACATTTTCTAGGGCAGGCTGGCACCCAGCTACAGTCTCTGGGCATTGGCAGCAGCACAGTCCTGTGAACATTCCTGGGTGCAGCTGGCACCTAGCCATTGCTCAGTGAGACCCTTTCCCAGAAGGTCTGAGCAGGACAAAGCTGCAGTCCTTCAGAAGTGAGGGGTTGGGAAACACAGCCACATGTGAGATAAAACTCAAGAGGGAGGTGCTGCCTGGCAACCTGATGTCTTGGTCACGAACAGTGTAAAAGTGGTGAGTGGATGGAAACCGGAGACAAAGGACAGGTGTGCAATAACTGACTAGGGAGGACAGAGTTCCAAAACTAGAGATTGGGTAGCTGGGTGACGCCATTTTCACCCCTCCAGTGGATGTGCATACACACCTACAAGCACCACAATAATCCACCCCAATAAGCTAAGCAGTGCCATCTAGTGGAGAATGGAGCTGTTACACTAAGCCCGGCCCAACTGGACACACCTCCTTTTCAGGAACACCACAAATCTCTCCCCTTGCTTAGTTTACAGACTCTAAAGTGCTTCAGAGTCTGTCTTCTAGGGGAAAACGATGTAATTTCAATCATATTTGGGTCTGTTTGTTGGTCCATCTATTCGATTTTCTTTTTTTTTTCTCTTTTTTGTTTCTTTTATTTTTCTTGAACACAGAAAGATGGAAATTTTATTTTTATTTTCAATTTTTATTAAAAATATTTTTCTTTAATTTTTGTCTACTATAAGTTTTACTTTTTTGTAAAATTTTCAAATTCTATTTTACTTCCATCATTTCATTTTGTTCAATTTCATTGAATTCATTTTTTCAAATTTTAAAACGTTTTCTTTTTTTTTTTTCTCTTCCCCTTTTTCTCTAATATATCAAGCTCCTTTCAATAACCAGACCAAAATACACCTAGGATCTAGTACCCTTTCTTTGATTTTTTTCCTGTGTGTGTTGTTTTTAATTTTTTAATTTTAATGTTTTTGTTACCTTATTAATTCCTTTTCTCCCCTCAAAATGATGGAATGAAGGAATTCACCCCAAAAGAAAGGGCAGGAAGAAACGACAG
Organism: Felis catus; assembly: GCF_018350175.1. Classification (NCBI taxonomy): domain Eukaryota; kingdom Metazoa; phylum Chordata; class Mammalia; order Carnivora; family Felidae; genus Felis; species Felis catus. The sequence continues at coordinate 105,303,525 of NC_058386.1, forward strand.
CCAGGGACTTAATCCACACAGACACAAGTGAGATGTCTGAACTAGAATTTAAAATCATGATAATTAGAATACAAACTGGGGTTGAAAATAGATTAGAATCCCTCTCTGCAGAGATAAAAGAATGAAAAGCCAGTCAGGATGAAATAAAAAAATGCTATAACTGAGCTGCAATATCAAATGGATGCCATGGTGGCAAGGATAGAAGAGGCAGAGCAGTGAATCAGCGATATAGAGGACAAACTTATGGAGAATAATGAAGCAGAAAAACAGAGGGTGATTAAGACAAAAGAGCACGATTTAAGAATTAGAGAAACCAGTGACTCATTAAAAAAGGAACAACATAAGAATTATAGGGTTTCCCAGAAGATGAAGACACAGAAAAAGGGGTAAAAGGGTAATGTGAACAAATCATAGTGGAAAATGTTCCTAACCTAGGGAAGGATACAGACATAAAAATCCAGAAAGCACAGAAGACTCCCATAAGATTCAACAAAAACCAACCATCCACAAGGCATATCATAGTCAAATTCACAAAATACTCAGGCAAGGAAAGAATCAGGAAACTAGCAAGGGAAAAACAGTCCTTAAACTACAAGGGAAGACAGATTAGGTTTGCAGCAGACCTATCCACAGAAACTTGGCAGGCCAGAAAGCAGTGGCAGGATATATTCAATGTGCTGAATCAGAAAAATATGCAGCCAAGAATTCTTTATACAGCAAGGCTGTCATTCAAAATAGAAGGAAAGATTAAAATTTTCCCAAACAAAAATTAAAGGAGTCCATGACCACTAAGCCAGCCCTGTAAGAAATTTTAAGGGGGACTCTCTGAGGGGAGAAAAGATGGGAAAAAAAAACCCAAAAGACCAAAAACAACAAAGACTAGAAGGGACCAGAGAAAACCACCAGAAAATCAAACTCTACAAGCAACATAATGGCAATAAATTCATATCTTTCAGTACTCACTCTAAAGGTCATTGAACTAAAATGCCCAAATCAAAAGACATAGGGTAACAGAATGGATAAGAAAACAAGATCCAACTATGCTGTTTATAAGCATATAGACCCACACTAGACCTAAAGACACCTTCAGATTGAAAGTAAGGGGATGGAGAACCATCTATCATGCTAATAGTAGACAAAAGAAAGCCAGAGTAGCCATACTTATATCAGACAATCTAGACTTCAAAATAAAGACTGTAACAAGAGATGAAGAATGGCATTATATCATAATTAAGGGGCATATCCACCAAGAAGCCCTAACAATTATAAACATGCTATAAATGTGGTGGCACCCAAATATATAAATCAATTAATCACAAACATAAAGAAACTCATTGATAATAATACCAAAATAGTAGGGGACTTCAACACCCCACTCACACCAATGAAAAGATCATCTAAACAGAAAATCAACAAGGAAATAATGGCTTTGAATGACACACTGGACCAGATAGACTTAACAGATACATTCAGAACATTTCATCCTAAAGCAGAATACACATTCTTCTCCAGTGCACATTGAATGTTCTGCAGAATAGATTACATACTGGGACACAAATCAGCCTTCAACAAAATATCGAGATTCTACCATGCATATTTTCAGACCACAATGCTATGAAACTCGAAATCAACCACAAGAAAAAATTTGGAAAGACAACAAATACTTGGAGACTAAAGAACATCCTACTAAAGAATGAATGGGCTAACCAAGAAGTTAAAGAGGAAATTAAAAAGTACATGAAAGCCAATGAAAATGATAACACCACAACCCCAAAATCTGGGATGCAGCAAAGGCGGTCATAAGAGGGAAGTATATAGCAATCCAGGTCTTCCTAAAGAAGGAAGAAAGGTCTCACATACAGAACCTAACCTTACACGTTAAGGTGCTGGAAAAAGAACAGCAAATAAAACCTAAAACCAGAAGAATACAGGAAATAATAAAGATTAAAACAGAAATCAATGCCATTGAAACAAAAAAAAAAAAAAGCAAAACAGTAAAACAGATCAATGAAACCAGAAGCTGGTTCTTTGAAAGAATTAACAAAATTGATAAGCCACTAGCCAGTTTGATCAGATAGAAAAAGGAAAGGACCTAAATAAATAAAATCAAGAATGAAAGAGGACAGATCACAACCAACACAGCAGAAATACAAACAATAATAAGAGAATATTATGAGCAATTATATGCCAATAAAATGGGCAATCTGGAGGAAATGGAAAAATTCCTAGTAACGTATAAACTACCAAAACTGAAACAGGAAGAAATAGAAAATTTGAACAGACCCACACCCAGTAAAGAAATAGAATTATTAATCAAAAATTTTCCAAAAAACTAGAGTTCAGGGGCAGATGGCTTTTCAGGGGAATTCTACCAAACATTTAAGGAAGAGTTAACACTTATTTTTTTGAACCTGTGCCAAAAAAATAGAAATGGAAGGAACACTTCCAGACTCTTTCTATGAAGCCAGCATTACCTTGATTCCAAAACCAGACAAAGAACCCACTAAAAAGGAGAACTATAGACCAATTTCCCTAATGAACATGGATACAAAAATCCTCCATAAGATATTAGCTAACCGGATCCAACAATACATTAAAAAATTGTTCACCAAGTGGGATTTATACCTGGGATGCAGGGCTGGTTAAATCCTCAAAACAACAATATGATTCATCACATCAATAAAAGAAAGGACAAGAACGACATGATTCTCTCAATAGATGCAGAGAAAGTATTTGATAAAATACAGCATCCTTTCTTGGTAAAAACCCTCAAGAAAGTAGGGGTAGAAGGATCATACCTCAAGATCATAACAGCCATATACAAAAGACCTAACATTAATATCATCCTCAATGGGGAAAAACTGACAGCTTTCCCCCCAAGGTCAGGAACAAGACAGGGATATCCACTCTCACCACTGTTATTCAACATAGTATTGGAAGTCTTAGCCTCAGCAATGAGACAACACAAAGAAATAAAAGGCATCCAAATCATCCAGGAGGAGTTCAAACTTTCACCCTTTGTAGATGACATGATACTGTATGTGGAAAACCCAAAAGATTCCACCAAAAACTGCTAGAACAGATCCATGAATTCAGCAAATTTGCAGGATACAAAATCAATGCACAGAAATTGGTTGCATTCCTATACACTAATAATGAAGCAACAGAAAGAGAAATCAAGGTATCAATGCCATTTACAATTGCACCAAAACCCATAAAATACCTAGAAATAAATCTCACCAAAGAAGTAGAAACTCTATACACTGAAAACTACAGAAAGCTTATGAAAGAAATTGAAGAAGACACAAAAAAATGGAAAAAAGACTCCATGCTCCTGGATAGGAAGAACAAATATTGTTAAAATGTCAATACTACCCAAAGCAATCTACATATTCAATGCAATACCTATCAAAATAACACCAGCATTATTCACAGAGCTAGAACAAGCAATCCTAAAATTTGTATGGAACCAGAAAAGACCCCAAGTAGCCAAAGCAATCTTGAAAAAGAAAACCAAAGCAGGAGGCATCACAATCCCAGACTTGAAGCTGTATCACAAAGCTGTAATCATCAAGACAGTATGGTACTGGCACAGATCAATGGAACAGAATAGAAAACCCAGAAATGGAGCCACAAACGTATGGCTAACTAATCTTTGACAAAGGAGGAAAGAATATCCAATGGAATAAAGACAGTCTCTTTCGCAAGTGGTGCTGGGAAAACCAGACAGTGACATGCAGAAAATGAACCTGGACCACTTTCTGACACCATACACAAAAATAAACTCAAAATGGATGAAAGACTAAATGTAAGACAGAAAGCCATAAAAATCCTTGAGGAGAAAGCAGGCAAAAACCTCTTTGATCTTGGCAGCAGCAACTTCTTAACACGTCTCTGAAGGCAAGGGAAACAATAGCAAAAATGAACTATTGGGACCTCATCAAAATAAAAGTCTTCTGTACAGCGAAGGAAACAATCAGCAAAACTAAAAGGCCACCAATGGAATGGGAGAAGATATTTGCAAATGACATATCAGATAAAGAGTTAGTATCCAAAATCTATAAAGAAGTTATCAAACTCAACACCCAAAAAACAAATAATCCAGTGAAGATATGGGCAAGAGACATGAATAGACACTTCTCCAAAGAAGACTTCCAAATGGCCTACCAACACATGAATAAATGCTCAACATCACTCATCTTCAGGGAAATACAAAACAAAACCACAATGAGATAACACCTGACACCTGTCAGAATGGCTAACATTAGCAACTCAGGCAACAACAGATATTGGCAAGGATGTGGAGAAAGAGGATCTCTACTGCACTGTTTGAGGGAATGCAAACTGGTGCAGCCACTCTAGAAAACAGTATGGAGGTTTTCTAAAAAATTGAAAATAGAACTACCCTATGACTCAGCAATTGCAGGATTAGGTATTTATCCAAGGTATACAGGTGTGTTTCGAAGGGGCACATGCACCCCAATGTTTATAGCAGCACTATAAACAATAGCCAATGTGTGGAAAGAGCCACATGTCCAAATGTCCATCAATGGATGAATGGATAAAGAACATGTGGTATATATATATAATGGAGTATTACTCAGCAATCAAAAAGAATGAAATCTTGCCATTTGTAACTACATGGATAGAACTAGAGGGTTTTATGCTAAGCGAAATTAGTCAGAGAAAGACAAATATCATATGACTTCACTCATATGAGGAATTTAAGATACAAAACAGATGAACATAAAGGAAGGAAAGCAAAAATAATATAAAAACAGGGAGGGGGGACAAAACATAAGAGGCTCTTAAATATGGAGAACAAACAGAGGGTTCCTGGAGGGGTTGTGGGAGGGGGGATGGGCTAAATGGGTAAGAGGAACTAAGGAATATACTCCTGAAATCATTGTTGAACTATATGATAACTAACTTGAATGTAAGTAAAAAAAAATAATTTAAGAAAGAGGAAGTGAAAAGAGAAAATGAGTGAGGGAGAAAGAGAGAGAGAGAGAGGTTATTAGTGATTTCAATAGAACAGCATAATAGTGGTACTTGGAATTGGCAAGAGAATCTACCACTGATCTGAAATCTCACTTCTATCAACAGAACAGAATTTGGGAAAAGATGAATGGTATACCTCTCTTTTAATTTCCTCTTCTTTATTGAAATTTTAATGGAAGGTTATATCATTCCCACCAGGCTGAAAATAAGCTACACTCAAAAAAAGTGATACATGTGAGCATGTAAGCTGTCTTATAATAAAGATTTCTTTCTCTGCAAATATAAAGCATCATGGAGAGACATAGTCTGGCTGAACTTGTGGAATTATTATAAACATTCTGTAAGTGACAGGAAACAGGCCTATAATCAGTTTTATAAATATGTACTAGGCAGTTCCTAATAACTAATGCACACTGCATGCAGAAAAACTCTCTTGAGGCATGGTTCTTGGAGTCAGATATTCAGTATTAATTACCAGGGAAATTTATTAAGTGGGAAATGGAAAATTAGACTCAAATATCTATATTAGCAATGTATATACATGGCTAGCTTAGAGACATGGTGACTACACTATTATACTGTCATGGAGCTCACAGCAGAAGTCCTCTCTCAACACCTCAATACATTTTAACTAGATGTGTTGTTGAGTGAAGAAGGAGTGACCACAGAGAAAATGACAAAACTGAGGACACAGAAAAGGGGGAAAGGGAATTGCCCAACTATAACTGAGTTTATCACAATTTTATCAAGTGCTGGCCCTAATATAGCTTATAGCTACAGTTAACATTTATTGAGTTATTTCTATGTACTATTAACTGTACAAAGCAGGTTGCATGCACTATCTCATAATGACTTTGTGAGAAAGATATTATTATGTTCATTTTACCAATAAAGAAAAAAGAAGTTTGGGGAGGTGAAATGACTTGCTCAACATTATATAACTGCAGAGTGATAGAGTTGATGCTCTAATCTAAGTATATCTGACTCCAAAATTTATGTGTGTGAGAACTGTGCTGTAGTAGTACTATAAAAAGAAAGTAGGAAATTTTAGGGAATCATAGTATTCTAAAACTGTAAGAAGCTGTGGAGATAAAATACTTTAGTCCCCCCTTTTCTTACAGAAAGGAATCAGTATCCAGAGGGAAAGGATGGTTAGCTACAAACATACAATCCTAGTCAATTATTTCTTCTACTCTACTATGTCAATTAAGTAGATGTTCCTTAGAAAGAATCACTATCAGGCCCACACACAGTCCTGCAGCCCTGAACTAGGTACTAAGACAGATAGAAGAAACAAAGATCATATTATTTCTAGTGTCAAGAAGCTTTCATTCAAATTTAGAACAAAGAAAACCCTCATGTTTTGATCATTTTATTAAATTCCTAAAAAAGGCAAGTCCATGTAATATAAGCTGTGTTTATAAGCACAGAAAGAAAATGGAAGAATGCCATGATCAGAGCCAAGGGGGAGGAAGAGAGATGCTTCCTAGAAAAGGTAGATGCATTTGCTTCACTTGAGACCTCTTTGTGATAATAGGAAAGAGTTTGTCACACCCAAAGTCACTTCCAGATATGTGAGGTTAGGCATAAAGATATTGGTGAGACACAAAGGGTCCCATTTACTGATTAGCAGGCTACATATCCTTGGACAAGTCATTTTACATCCATGCCCTGGTTTCTTTGTAATGCATAACAAATCAAGCTTACTGAACAAAACTTATAAGGGCACTGCCAGGATTACAAGTAAATCTTTTCAAGGTACTTGGAACAGCATAAACCAAAGTTTCATTTAACATACAAAACACTGTAATTATATGGAGGTAACTGCTTTTTGAAAATTTTTGATTAATCCACTTTTTAAAATCTACACTATCACTGCAGATTAATGTTATGCTTTTTTCAACTTTCAAGTTTAATAAAATATATTTACTGATATTCTAGCACTAAAAAGTTTACCTAGTTATCACTAAAATTAGACCTTATACTTTAAACAGGTTTTGATTAGTCTCAGAGTTTTGAGGAACTTATAACTCCAGATTCTATGTATGATTTTTTGCATATGGCCCAGCCTCCATCAAACTATATACCTAGTGGAATCAGAAGGAAATCAAAGATTTGAAAATGACTTTTTAGGAAAACAGAAATTTGAATACGGGTCACAGATTATATATTTTAGACACAACCATTTTGTGTATTTTCCTGAAGTTGTAAGGACTCAGTAATTTTTATTTTTTTATTATTTTTTTAAACTTTATTTATTTTAAGAGAGACAGAGATAGCAAGAGTAGGGGAGGGGCAGGGGCAAGAATATCTCAAGCAGGCTCTACGCTACTAGCTCAAACTCATGAAGCCATGAGATCGTGATCTGAGCCAAAACCAACACTTGGACACTTAACCAACTGAGTCACCCAGGAGCCCCTGGACTCAGTAATTTTTCAACTAAAAACAGAAAAGGAATTCAGAAGAAACTACTATTTCCCAGGGTTTGGGGGTTTAACATCCCAGTGGTTTTCTATGTGGAAACCATTCCTTCATTTCTCAAACCATGGGGAAAGTACATCTAACCCCTCAGAATACTTCTAAGAAGCTGAGAACTGAGAACAGAGAATGACAACTGTATTGAGAATATCCAGGGAGTCCAGAAGGTCCTACTATGATTATATTGTCAGAAAGATCATAGAGATGAAATTGTCAAGGTGAAGTAATACTATAGTGGGAATATGTCATTGTGGTCAGTGAAATTATGGAAGAAAAAAGTCAAATTACCCTGATCAGTAGTTCTGTGTACGGTTCCTTAGAAGTCCAAGAAGCCTTAAGCTATCCTTACAGTCAGATAATTTTAAAAAATATGTTTTTTAGGCACAGATTAAAAAAATACCAGAAGGGGACATGATGTAGTATAGACAACTAGTTCCATACCATAAGGAAACTAAATCCATCACAAGTGAGAATAGTAAAGCAAGGCTAAATTACAACAGAAGGAGGAATCACATATTTTCTGGCTTTGTAAGAAAGGCATGTCTCCCAATGAGCAATATAAAGCTATACACAAATGCAAAGAGACAGAGATATATGAAAAATAAAAGTGTGAAGACAGCAGCAGCTACAACAATACCAATAGCTGTAGTTAAGGCAGAATTCTTGATACATTTCAAACTGGACTAAAGTAAGTACAAAGGGAGTTTGAGAGGCTTCCCTACAGTTTCTAGAGCCATTATTTTCAGATGCTAGACTCAAAGGACAACACCTCTAAGATCAATAGAAACACATCAGTTTAGTACAGACTTGGCTTTAAAGAAGCCTCACTGGGCAAAGAAGGTTTATTTAATAAAAGGTGCTGACGCCATTGGTTGACTATTTGTTGGAAAAAATGAAGTTAGCTCTCTACTTCAGGCCTCACCAAAATTATTTCCAAGTGGATTTAAAAGCAAACCATAAAAATTAAACCATAAAAGGGCTATAAGAAAACATGGGTAAATAGTTGTCTGTTTTTATGGTGGGGAAAATCTTGTTAAGCATAAAAATCAAGCCAAAACAAACAGAAAAATGATAACATATTTAAATACATAAAATTTTAGAACATACTCGGAGGCATTTTCAACATAGATTACAAAGGGCTAATTGTCCTTAACTCTTATACAAACTTTCAAAAATCAATAATAAAGTGATAAATACCTCCACTAGCATAATGAACTAAATCAGGGGTTGGCCGACTATAGCCTCTGAGCCAAATCTGAACCACAGCCTGTCTTTGTAAGTAAAGTTTTATTGGAACACATCCATGCCTATTTATTTATGCATTGTATAATGGCTACTTTGCACTACAATGGCAGAGATGAGTAGCTGTGATAGAGAAACGATTTGGCCACAAAGCCTAAAATGTTGACTATCTGATCCTTTTCAACAAAAGTTTGCCAATGTCTGAACTAAAGAGGTGAATAGAGAATTAACAGAAGAGGAAAGGCAAGTGGACAATCTATTTACAAATAGATATTATTCAATCTACTAGTTACCAAAATTGCAAATCACAAAAATAAGAGACCAGGTTCACCTATCAAATGGGCATTATTAGCAATGGTTCAGGGAAAGGTACGATATCAACTACCTTTGGGTGGAATGTAAATAGGTAAATTCTTTGGTGGGGATATTGTGACAATATGTACCAAAAGCTTTGCAAATGATTATAGTCTTTGGACACAGTAATTCCACAGCTAGGATTTTGTCCTGAGAAGTCAAAAGATACACACAAATATCTATGCATAAGGATACTTCTGAAAATAATAAGAATGTAAAACTAGAAATAATTATATATTAGAAAAATATTTTAATGACACAGGATAATATTCCATATATATTAATTTTTAATTAAAATATAGTTGCACAGTATAATTTTAAATGAAAGAAAAAGTCCAGGGTGGGGGAACCTGAGCTTGATCTCAAACCTGTGTTCTGCTGCAATTCAGACATAACTAGTCTCATCTGACAACTAGTGAGGTAAACCACGTAGAAATATATTGCATGCAAGAGTGAGGAACCTTCTTAAATAGAACTCACCTTAAGGGAAGAGGAAGTTACACAGAATAAACCTGGCCAAGGATGACAACTTGACCTAAAACAAGGCCTTTGTCATAGAACTCTATAAGTCTCCATCCACCCCCCTACCATAAAATAAGAACAAAAAGACTTTCTTTGCCTCACTTACCAGTGTATGCATCTCATTAAGAGGGAAAATGTTAAAATGCTTTGAAAACTGCTAAATATTTTCAAAATATGTTCTCCTTATTAGTTTAGGTGATCAGAGGCAATTCCTCAGAAACTTAGCTCATGAGATGGGTTTGTCATTAACTTCTGGTGTTTTCTTCAGCCATTACAAATACTAGTGCAATTAATTTGAGATGAAGTCTTTTGATACTATTTCAGGTGGAACAGGTTTTCCTCACAAGGGACTTAGTTTTTAATTTCCAATAAGGTTGAAAGGCAAGCATCTGAAAACAGTAGGGCTTCTTATATAGCCCAGTTAATGCTGCGGTGTTTTATTACATACATTTGCCATAATACTGCTTTTATTAATATAGTCATCTCCTTGACACAAGCTATCATAGCAGCCACATGTGTATGTGTTTAAAATTAACTTCTACAATCCTTTCATTATCACAGGAGCCTTGCATCTCTATTTTCTTTTATGCTTAATGGGTAACTACACACTTCTCACTGCCACCACCCCTCCCACTTACCTCAATGCAGAATGCAAACATCTTGATGTTTTACTTTAACTATTAAGGTAGTTGGGGAGGCAGTAATGAAAATAACTTAGCATTTACTGTTATTTTTGTGTACCCAGAATGTACCTGTCAAAAGTTGCCTAAAATCAAACTGATGGAGAAAACATAAGGATGGTTCTTTCCCTCTTTTCTTCTATGTGATCACATTCTTCCTTTCATCCATCCATACTTTAAACATACTGAACTCTGAAATTACTTATATCCTCTTCAAGTCATATTTCTCCCCTTGTCTCTCATTTTCCACTGCTATCACAGTCCAGTGGTTCCAAAATTTTAGCAGGCATCAAAATCCCTTGAGGGATCGTTAAAATACAGATAACTGGGCCCCACTCCCAGAGTTTCTGAGTTAGTAGATCTAAGAGAGGCCCAAGAATTTGCATGTTTAAATGATCCCACGTGGAGTTGATGTTGTTGTCTGGGGACCACTTTGAGAATATTGTCTTAATCTGCTCTTTCTACTTTAGTATAACAGCCTTCTAATATCTATTCCTCCTTCAATCTGCTGTGCATGCCTACTCCATGAAGGAGAGAATAGTAATCAGTAAACAGGATCTAGAGTCAGACTGAGCTGGATTTGAATGTTTATTTACTATGTGACCTTGGACAAATTACTTAATATTTCTGCACCTCCATATCCTTATCTGAAACAATAGATAGTGATAGTACATATTTCATGACATCATTGTGAAGGTTAAATGAGATAATTAATATAAATCAGTCAGCACAATGTTTGCTGTATTGTAAGAATTAAGTCATAGCTATTATCATTATTTACAAAATAATTAGTCTTAAAATATCTCTATACTAATAGATCTACAGTAGTCAAGAAATGAAAATGGTTTTGTTTAAGTAAGGCTACTGAAAATATAATCTAATAAAAGAGTAAAAAACATGCACAAAGATGTTTGTGTAAAGGTGTGTATTGTGGATTTAGGTGTAATGTAAAAACTGGAAATATATGCCCGATGATACGAATTTGTCAAATAAATTATGGAACTTTAGTAACAAAATGCAATGCAATCCTTAGCAAAAAGTAGTATAACAGAGTGACTAAGTGTGCAAGCATGGCTCTGAAGCAAGGCTGTCTGAACTCAAAATGCCAGTTACCCTACTTAGAAGTTCTGTGACCCTAGATAAGTTCAATTGTACTTGCTGTTAGTCCTACCCTGACTTTGCATTCTTTTGGAGTGTTCAGTTCAGACTACAACAAATTACCACAAATTTAGTAGCTCAAAAGAATACATATCACTATCTTATACTTTCTGTGGGTCAGAAGTCCAGGAACAGTTTATCTGGTTCCTCAGCTGTGGGTCTTACAAGGCTATAATCAAGATATTGGCCAGGGAGTGTTCTCACCTGGAGGCTCAATTAAGTTGTTGGTAGAATTAATTTCTTTTTCTTTGTATGACTGATAACCCTAGATTTTTCTGGCTGGATTTTTCTCAGCCAGAAGTTGCCCTCAGATTCTAGAAAGATCTCACAGTTTTTAGAGGCCCTACAGTTTTTTTGTCATGTGGGATCCTGAAACATGGTGGCTTACTTTATTGAGCCAGCAAAGAGAATCACATTCCATTGCTAAGAGTCTATATAAGACTCTCCATGTTATATAATCTCCATGTTATATAATCAGGGAGTGACTATCCCCTTACCTTATTTTATTGGATAGAGGCAATTCACAGGTCTCACCCACACTTAAGGGGAGGAATTACACAAAACTGTGGACAATACAGGTCAGGATAGCATTGGGGGTCACCTTAGGGTCTACCCACAAGTGCATACTAAAAAGCTGACTATCTGATATCTGCTGAAAGATTACCGTGGTGTAGTCTACTTACCCAGCTAAATCTCTGAATATTAGATAACCCTGAATTTCCTGTATTCTACCTGACTATCCACTGGGATACCCAATTTTTCCCCAACATTTTATTTTGAAAAAAAAATCCAAACCTATGCATAATTTCAAGGTGTTGAATAATACCCTTCATCTAAATTCTGTTACCATTTTATTATATTAAGTTCCTCTGTCTCATATATATGTATATATCTATCTATATCTATACTTATCTATCTACATATGCTTTTTTTGATGAACCGTTTGAAAATACATTGCGGGTATAATGAGACATCACCCCTAAATAATTTAGTGTGCATCTCCTAAGAACAAAGACATCCCCCTATATAACCACAGTACCATACCAACCGAGAAAGCCAACATTAATATAATTTTATCAAATATATTAACCATATTTATTTATTTTATTTTTTTTATTTTTGGGACAGAGAGAGACAGAGCATGAATGGGGGAGGGGCAGAGAGAGAGGGAGACACAGAATCAGAAGCAGGCTCCAGGCTCCGAGCCATCAGCCCAGAGCCTGATGCGGGGCTCTAACTCACGGACCATGAGATCGTGACCTGGCTGAAGTCGGACGCTTAACCGACTGCGCCACCCAGGCGCCCCATATTAACCATATTTAAATATCCCAATTATTCTAATAATGTCCTTTATAGTTCTTTTCCCTTAGAATCCAATTCAGGATCACATGTTTTTAGCTTTCATATTTCTTAAGTTTCTTTTAATCCCTTCAATCTAGAATATTCTTCAAAATTTATGTTTATGTATGTGTGTGTATATCCTTGATGACCCTGACAATTTTGAGAATTACATACCACTTTTGTAGAATGTCCCACAATATAAGTTTGTCTAATCAATTCATCACAAGTGGATTCAGCATAAACATTTTGGCAAGAATATCATGTAGGTGGTATTGCACTCCTCTCAGTGCCTCTTATTAGAAACCACATAATGTCACTTTGTTCCATGTTGTTGATGTTTTGTTTACTTATTTAGGAAATGGTTTCCATCATTTTCTCCAATGTAAAGAAGACTAATCTTTGAGACAATGTAATATCCTAATCCTCAAAAACTTTTCACCTTAGGGCTTTAGTACCATTGATGATCCTTGCCAAACCAGCTATTAAATTGGTGGTTGCAAAATCAAATTTTTAAAATTTTATTTTTCTTCTACATTTATGCATTCATGCAATATAAAAAAGCTATTTCTATTCTTATCTACATTACCTTTTTTGTGTGAATGTGAACATTCTTATAAAGTCACTGACTCTTAAAAACAATGTATTTTAAATCATTCCCATCATTCTTTATGATTAAATTTCCTCAAATTTGGCTACTGAGAGCCTCATTAGGCTGCCTTCTACATATCCCCTCCATTTTTAAAAATCACTTCCTTACTTACTTCCCATCTCTGAGTATGTAATAGGCATCTCAAATATAACATGTCAGAAACAAAACAAAATTCTCCCATCTCCTGCGTTCCCTATCACATCAACTATAACAATTGTTTACTTGTTGCTCAAGTTCCAAACCTAGGAACCATCCCTGATTTCTCTTTTTCCCTTATCTCCTATATCCAATCCAATATGATTTCTAGCAGCCATATCTCCTAAATATGTCCTAAATCTAAACACATTTAACTGTCTGTACTTTTAAAATTATATTACAAGAATTATAATAGAATTCATGGAATCCAAAATTCTATCACCATCATCTTTCACCTGGAATTCTCTCATTGCCTCATAACAAGAGTTCCAGTTTCTCCCTATGTTTAGCTAAAGTCCATTAGTCACACAAAAGATAATCATTTAAAAATGTAAATTGGACAATAGTCAGTGAGTTAGAATTCTACAATAGTCTTCCATTCACATTACAATGAAATTCAGACTGTTTACCTTGGCTTACAGAGCTTCATCTCCGCCCCCCCACCCCCTGCCCCATACTCCTTACCTCCTTGTGTAGTACAATCAAGCCACACCAATTTGTTTGATTTCTTCAGCATGTCTATTTCTTTCCCATATCAGAGGGCCTTCCCATTTCTCAGCACTGCTGGCTTATTCTCACCATTCATGCCTCAGTTTAAATGCCACCTTATGGGAGAGGCCTTTGACCACCCAATATAAAAGAGGGCCTTACAATCAGTCTATCTCATCAGCATGTTTATTTTCATCACAGCTCTTTTCACAACTATAATTATCTTATTTGTTTACTTTTTACTGTCTGATCCTCCCACTACAATGTAAAGTCCTTAAGAACAGTCTTCATTTGCCTTGTTCTCCATTCTCTTCCCAACAATTAAAACAGTGTCTCATACATAAAAAGTGTCAAGTAAAATATGCTGAATAAATATATGGAAGAACTAATAAAAATAAATATATGAGAGCTGGGTAGAGGGAAGAAAATCTGCTAGGTAGATATTTCATAAGTGATACTGTCAGCTGAAATATCCAAAACTGTAACAATTATTCCTCTTTCCTTTTTCAGAGTCATGGACATTTTGCAATTTCTACACTGTTAGGGGAAAAAGAATACCATGGCATATGTGTCACAATTTACAAAGTTGGCATCATGTAATATGTTCTTTACCATACAAAAAGGCATGTGGTAGGAGATAGGGGCAGGTGGCAAGGCCATTATAATGAAGATCATTAGGGTTAGGGCAGACGTTTTTGTTAACTGTTCTCAAATTGCATCGTGTAGATGTTTGTGCCTATAGTCTAGGATCCAGGGCAGTCCTACACTATAATAATGGAGACCCACTCTTCTTTTGAAAACTGTTACTTTGGATGACTAACAATTAACCAACGTCCTTGGGAAAAAGAGTCCCTTGTAACATTTCTTTTCAATCAAATTCATTCAGCATGTACTTAGGAGCACCTTCCAAAATAAATTAACCATAGTGAAAAGTAAGAAACAAGAGAAAACAGGGAAGAAAATGACAACACGTTTCTTAAGACCTATCATTCACATTTGAGGATAAATGGAAACATCACCATAAGAAATATATAGAGTAGGGACTTCAGTATTTGTTATATTTATATAGATTTATATCTCACTTGTATATATGTATGCCATCTGTTCTGAATAATCCTGCAGGATGAGTACTATTATTTGCTATTTACAGAGGACAAAAACAGAGTCAGACCTATTCACTGTTTTTCCAAGACTTCACTCAAAGCTACTAATTTGCACAGCCATGTTTCCAATCTGTTTTCCTTCAAAGTCTGTGTTCTTTTGAATGTATTGCCTCAATAAGGGTAGCAGAATATCTTTAAGGTGGAGGAATATATAATTAAAGGGAAAAATGGATTTTAGCTCTGGAAGACAAATGTTGTCTTTCATCAGGACTTCCCAGAAATGAGACACAGGATATCAGACATAGGCACAGCTTGCCCATTGATTGGGTCTAAACTTCTCAAATGTCCTTCACAAAATGTGTTTACCATAACCAATTCTCTCCTGAGTCCACTCTAATGTCAAGGGTTTAGGAGAGTAAGGTAAGTCAGACTTTCCTCTAATACAGTGGGAGAACAATACAGACCATGGCATAAAAATAGGCTGTCTCAGACTCGTCCAAGAAAATTTAGTTCCTGAAGTAGCACAAAGAGTTTGCTATAAGGTTTTCTTTCCTATATGAATAGCATGGCCCCAAGGACTACGTTTGAGTGAGATTCTGGAGGAAACTGCAATTTCATTTAAAAAATATGTCTTATAGTCTTATAACTTTCCAACCTTCACAAACAAAAATTCATTTCTAGCTGAAACCTGGTGTCATTCTTTTCTGGCTGGAATGTGAAGATTTGGGGAATGGGTGAAAGAAATTTATTGAGTTGTTAAAAATATATGATCCAGGTCTTGTCTAGTTTTCATGTCCATGGCTCATAAACACAGTTGCTCTCTTTCATGCTTCATTTCTGTCAATCACTGTGATAAGCATAGTGGAATTCCCTTCCTCTGCCTTCCCAAACAAAGGCAAAATAAACAAAATAATATTTTGATGTAGAACCTCAGCATTTTAATGAAACTGAACTATTTTCTATTTCTAATGCAGGCCTCGAGATCTGTTATCAGGTTGGGGGAAGTGTGAAATATTTTTTTTAACAGGATCAGCACTGAGAAAAGCATGAGGGTGGGCATTAGTTTGAGCCACTGGGGAAGGTGAAAGAGCAAAGGCCTTATGCAGTATGCTGGGCAAACATGACCCTAGCAGATGTGCTTAGCTTTTCCATCCAGATTTGAATTCAGAAAAAAATTTGTGAAGGAGCTTGGCAGAAATGTTTATGCTTTGGGTACAGGTTCTCAAAAACTAAAGAAATTGAAACTTATCCAATGTCAATACCTACATCAAGCATAGCTTTACTATCCGTTACCAACTTGACTTATCCATCAAGTACTTTTGTTGTAGTTGGTCTGGATTTTTGGAGGGCTAAATATAAGAAACAGTTATTACTCATAAATATAAATCTTGTCAGAAAGACTCCACGATAGGGGTGCCTGGGTGGCTCAGTCAGTTAAGCACCCAAATTTGGCTCAGGTCATGATCTCACAGCTTGTGGGTTCAAGTCCCATGTCTGGCTCTGTGCTGACAGCTCAGAGCCTGGAGCCTGCTTCAAATTCTATGTCTCCCTCTCTCTCTGCCACTCCCCACTAACACTCTGTTACTCTCTCTCCCTCAAAAATAAATAACCATTAAAAAACTTAAGTACATAAAAAAAGAAAAACTCCATGATAGAGGACGACCAAACAAATGAGAAGACAGAGGCTGGTGGAAAAATATTTGTACCTCCTCAGAATGTCTGCTCACTGTAGGAGAGCTACTGAGACAGCTAGACAGTTATCTGCTGTAGGATCCTGACCTGTCCTATTGAGGGTGTACAAGTTACACCGTGTTGGCATATAGTCAGCTGGAAGATTAATATAGTCCTCAATTCACTGCTACATTAGAGCTTGATCAAAGAAACCAGCTAAGTATTCAATAATTTATATCATGATTGCAGAGATACTGAAAAGTTTTATTTTTCTTAAATACATAATCTCCTCCCTGATCCCTGGATCAACACTCCCAACAAATTTCCTCAGAAGCTACACAATATATGGAAAAAATAAATTAGAGATCTAAGAAGCACCAAGGACAGAAGTTTAACCACATATAGATATACCTAGAAGTCAACTAAAGTTTTGCAAGTACAGTATAACCTAAGCCACAATGAATAGTATTTAAAAACTGGAAAGAAGCTTCCTGGTTCAAATCCTGGTTCTGGTAGTTATTAGTTATATGACCTTGGGCAAGTTACTGTACTTCTCTGTACCTTAGTTTTTTTTTTTATTCCATTAAGACTTACAGTGTTATGAAGCTGAAATAAATGAATAGTTGTAAAGTGGTTAGAACAGTTCCTGACATAGAGCAAGTGCTATATAAGTGTTTACTATTATTCTAAGCTACAGTTCTAAATCTGTCTTGTCTTCCATAAGAAATGAGCACAAGAGAAGAGTGTGGGTAGATGAGCCTATACTTTAATGTATATTATTGTCATAATTTGCATTCAAACAAACAAAAATGATAGGCCAGCCCCTTTATCAAGCTAGTCTCCTGTATCCCAGAGAATATTATTTGTCTTCCCCTCATCTCTGTTCATCTCCTTTCCTTCTAGTAATTTAACAGTTTTAACTAAACATACATTTCTTAAGCAAATGAATAGTGTCCATTCAACCTCTAACAAGTAAAAGCATACTACAGTCTTTCAAGGCCCAGCTAGGATATTCCATCCTCTGGAGAATCTTTGCCTGATTTTCCTGAAGGCCCCAGCCCACAGTGATCTCTATTTTTCTTGAACTTACATAAAAATGCATTTTGTAATACATTCCTTACACTCACAATTTGTAAAATTATCTCAGGATTTATTTGTGAGACTTGTTTGTTTACCCAACAGGATAACAAGAATTTTTAGGTCTGGAAATGTTATTATACCTTCTGTAACATCTAGCAAATGGCTAGGCATAGCAAAGGAGCTTCACGGCTCTTGCTTAATGATTGACTAATATATGATTAATTAAATGTTCTTCAATTCATTCAACAAACAATTTAACCTTAGAGAGTTTCATCCTATCTGAAACTAAAGTTTGAAGTTAAGGGGGAAAAAACATCAGCACAGTCTCACCTTTCTAGAATAATGTCACCTGTCAACCTTCTGAGGTTGTTTTCTTTTAATCCTTTCATAACCAAACCATAGATTACTGAACGCAATTTCCCAGAAAAATGTACCATGAGACCCTGTGGGCAAAGCATTCTCTGATGGGAACTGAAACTACCCCCTCAAGCAATACGGATGGTCCTGAGCCAGCAAGACCCCCACCTGGGACTGGCCATACGACAATGATCGACCTAAGACAATGATCAACCTGACCTTTCCTGCCCACCTGGATTTACCCACCAATTTTTGTAACACATTTTCCTTATATAAACATGGACGTATTTTCAGCACTTTGGAGACAGTAATTGAGACATTAGTCCACTGTCTTCCTGGTGTTGGCCTCAATGAAATAAATTCCTTTCTTGTTTTCACCACCACCCATCTGTCTGTCATTGGATTTTGTTAGCAGCAAGTGGCCACACCTGGACTGCTTGGTACCCGTGGAGTCATGTGCTCTTGCACCCCTATGCCCTGACCCAGTACCTTGTCAACTGCTAGCCTGGTTGATTCCTCCTTTTCACCATTTCTGTTTAAGGATTATGGTTAGAGTCTCAAACAAACAGAGACAGATATGGGCAGCTGACAGAAAAAAATAACAATGGGGTTTCTTTGAAAACCACTTATCCTATATTTTAAATAAATAAAATCTTCATATGAAAGGGAGGATAAAACTTTATCTGCATGCATCTGAAAAATGCATTTTAAAATACCAAATGTAGGTTCTTCAGCTGCCACTTAGATGCAAGGTCTTGGGGAGGGTGAGAAAAAGGCATGGACTTGTCTGCATCACCTCAGTTCTTTAGGGAGAAGAGATCCAACATGATGGAGAATTAGGGGAACCTAAAGTTCCCTCATCCCTCAAACACAGCAGTGTTGAGGCCAAGGAACTTGCAATTCTAAGAGTCTGGGCTGCAGAGTGACAGACACATCTCCAGAGGCCCACGGGGACAACTGGCAGGTCATAAGGTACATGACTGGGAACTGGGAGAGATAAAATAGGTGGTGTAGGCACTTAAGGGAGGGATCCCTTTCTGCAGAGAGACAAAGAAAAGAGAAAGAGACGCTGTGGAAGTGTAGGACTGTATTTGTACAAGAGAAAAACCATGGACTGAGGATGGAGAAAGATCCAATCTCTAACTGTGGGGTTTTCTCCAGGCTGGGGCTGGCTGCCCTGTTCATGCACCTGTGGAGGAGGAGAGCCATCCCCAGGCTTGGTAACTAGTTCAGAGGCACAGTCCACAGTGGGAGAAAGCAATCTCCTCCTTCAAGGGCTGTGGGAAGAAGGTATATAACCATTCAAGGGATGAAGGACCCTACCTGCACCCACCAGAGAGAGGCCACTTATCAGTGGAGCAGAGTGGCACTTCCCTGGAACCAGGGCGCATGGGGTAGAACCCTTTAAGACATCAGAATTTAAATTCCAGCTGAGTGCCAGGGAAGCAGGGCATCATTGGAGATGGACAAACCACCTTTTTCATGCCCACAGCACTGCAAAGATGGTGGAACAGAGTGGTACTGGACACCTGGTCTGTGGAGGAGAGACTGGGGTGTTGCCATTTTTCTCCCCATCACCAATAAGGTGGGGCTTCAGGGAACTACAGTGGGCCCACAGGGGAGGCGGGACCTGCCTACACCAAACCACGTTCCTCTGTGCCTGGTAACTGTGTATCTACTGGAGAAGGATAGATGCTGATGAACCAGACAGCCTCTCCTCCAGACCAGTGCTGCCACCGGTTCTAAAGCACACAGCAGTTTTGCATTTTCTGATTTAATTCTTGGACAATTCTTATTATATACATTTTTCTCTTACATTTCTCCTCATTTCTTCCCTCCGCTAGTCGGGCTATTCTGGTTGTTTGTCTAAGCAAAAATATTTAATCTATTTTCTTTTTTTTTTTAATTTTTTTTTCAACTTTTATTTATTTTTGGGACAGAGAGAGAGAGAGCATGAACGGGGGAGGGGCAGAGAGAGAGGGAGACACAGAAACGGAAACAGGCTCCAGGCTCCGAGCCATCAGCCCAGAGCCTGACACGGGGCTCGAACTCACAGACCGCGAGATCGTGACCTGGCTGAAGTAGGACGCTTAACCGACTGCACCACCCAGGTGCCCCTAATCTATTTTCTTTATACCTGTTCTATATCCCCTTCTTTATTTTCCTCACTCTCTGCATTAAGCCATATAGTTTCTCAGCCTGGCCAATTTTTTTTCTCTTTTCCTTTTCCCCCACCCCTGTCTCATTTCTCTCTTTGTATGGGATAAGAAATCTTCCACCAACACTGCCCTTACCACCCCCATTGTTTCTTTTTGTTTTCTGTTTTTCTTTTGTTTTTACTTTTGTTTTGTTTTTTACAGGGCAACTTCAATCAACATGGTGGAGCGTCTAAAACATCATGAGGAGTAGGGAGATAAAGCAATCAGAGTCACAACAACAGAGAGCAAGTAACACACTTCAAAAAACACCTTCTGAAGGGCCAGGCCCTGGACAGTGTATGACCTTTCTTTAATACAGTAGTCCTCGCAGGTGCAGGACACATAACAAGCTTTTAAAACACATAAGGGACAGAAATCTAGCCAAAATGACAAAACAGAAGAATTCTCAAAAGAAACCCCAGGAAAAAAATGACAGCCGAAGAATTGATCAAAACAGATATAAACAATATATCTGATCAAGAATCTAGAATAACAGTCATAAGATTAATTGTTGGGCTTGTAGAAGTCAGCAGAGAATCTATTGCTGCAGAGGTCAAGGAACTAAAAAATAGTCATGATCGATTACAAAAAAATGCTGTAAATGAGGTGCAAAATAAACTAGATGCGTTGACAATGATGAATGAAGAGGCAGAGGGGAGAATAGATGAAATAGAAGACAAAATTATGGAAACATATGAAGCTGAGAAAAAGAGAGAGAAAAAATTCTGGACCATGAGGGGGAGAATTAGAGAAGAGACTCCATAAAATATAATAATATCTGTATCATAGAAGTTCAAGAAAAAGAAGAGAGAAAGAGGCCAAAGGTATACTTGAACAAATCATAGCTTAGAACATCCCCAATCTGGGGAAAGAAACAGACACTGAAATCCAGGAGGCACAAAGAACTCCCTTCAGACATAACAGGAATCAATCTTCTGCACAGCTTATCATAGTGTAACTGGCAAAATACAAAGATAAAGAGAGAATTCTGAAAGCAGCTAGGGACAAAGGAGACTTAACCTACAAAGGTAGACACATAAGGATAGTAGCAGACCTATCTACTGAAACTTGGCAGGTCAGAAGGGAATGGCAGGAAATATTAAATGTGCTGAATAGGAAAACTATGGAGCCAAGAACGCTTTATCCATCAAGACTGCCATTCAGAATAGAAGGAGAGATAAAGGTTTTCCCAGAGAAATAAAAACTGAAGGAGTTTGTCACCATTAACCCAGCCCTACAAGAGATCCTAAGGAGGACTCTGTGAGTGGAATGTTGCAAAGACTATAAGGAACAGAGGCATCACTACAAGCATGAATCCTACAGATAACACAATGACACTAAATCCATATCTTTCAATAATAACACTGAATGTAAATGGACTAAATGCTCCAACCAAAAGATAGGATATCAGAATGGATATAAAAAAGCAATACCCATCTATTTCCTACCTACAAGAGACCCATTTTAGATCTGTGGACACCTTCATATTGAAAGTGAAGGGATGGAGAACCATCTATCATGCTACTAGAAGTCAAAAGAAAGCTGGAGTAGCCATACTTATATTAGAAAAATTAGATTTTAAACTGAAGGCTGTAACAAGAGATGAAGAAAAACATTATATAATAATTATGGGGTCTATCCATCAAGGAGAGCTAACAATTATAAATGTTTATGTACCCAATTTGACAGGACCCAAATATATAAAACAATTAATCACAAACATAAGCAATCTTATTGATAAGAATACAATAATTGCAGGGGACTTTAATACTCAACATACAACAATGGACAGATCATCTAGGCAGAAAATCAATAAAGGAACAATGGCCCTGAATGATACACTGGACCAGAAAGGTTTGACAGATATGTTCAGAACTTTTCATTCAAAATCAGCAGAAGACATATTCTTCTCAAGTGCACATGGAACATTCTCCAAGATAGATCACATACTGGGTCACAAAACAGCCCTCAATAAATATAAAAGAATTGAGATCATACCATGCACACTTTCAGATCACAATGCTATGAAAGTTGAAATCAACCACAGGAAAAAGTTTGGAAAACCTCCATATACATGGAGGTTAAAGAACATTCTACTAAAGAATGAATGGGTTGGGGCACCTGTGTGGCTCAGTCGGTTAAGCATCCGACTTTGGCTCAGGTCATGATCTCATGGTTTGTGGCTTCAAGCCCCAAGTTGGACTCTGTGCTGTCAGTTCAGAGCCTGGAGCCTGCTTCGGATTCTGTGTCTCCTTCTCTCTGCCCCTCCCCCGCTCACGCTCTGTCTCTGTCTCCCAAAAAATGAATAAACGTTAATTTTTTTTAAAAGAATGAATGGGTCGCTCTCTCCCCGGTATCTCACCGCTGCGTCAGTGCAGTTACACATCAGCAAATTAATGACAGGAGAGAGGAGGCCCCTGCTCTTGGGCACCCGCAGGAACTTACTCCAGCTCCAGACACACCGTAAACACTTTCATCTAACGGAAGAGAAGCTGTGAAATCGGATTTCTGAACCACAAGACACTTGTGTAAAAACTGCATTCCATGCCAGGCCTGAAATGTTCCAAAGATCAGTTCGCTATCAGCATCCCAGGTGGTGCAATTAATAAAGAGCTAGTTGGGGCGCCTGGGTGGCACAGTCGGTTGAGCGTCCGACTTCAGCCAGGTCATGATCTCGCGGTCCGTGGGTTCGAGCCCCGCGTCGGGCTCTGGGCTGATGGCTCAGAGCCTGGAGCCTGTGTCTCCCTCTCTCTCTCTGCCCCTCCCCTGTTCATGCTCTGTCTCTCTCTGTCCCAAAAATAAATAAACGTTGAAAAAAAAATTTAAAAAAATAAAAAATAAATAAAAAAAAATAAAGAGCTAGCGTGGGGCCACTGGCACAAACAAGGCAGCTCCTTAGAACGTGAACTTACTATTTGTTCTATTCCTTGGGTAGATAACGCCTGTTAATTACTCTGGAGAAATTATTTTGGCGAGGAGAGAGGGAAGATGGCAGCGTAGGAGGACACTGGGCTCACCACGCGTCCTGCTGATCACTTAGATTCCACCTACACCTGCCTAAATAACCCGGAAAACTGCCAGAGGATTAGCAGAACGGAGTCTCCAGAGCCAAGCGCAGACGAGAGGCCCACGGAAGAGGGGCCCCTCCTGAAGTGGATCACCTAAGGAGAAGCGAGCTAAGCCTGCCCCTCCTGCCCCCGTGCAACTTGCCTACCCACCCCAGCTAATACACCAGATCCCCAGCATCACAAGCCTGGCAGTGTGCAAGTAGCCCAGACGGACCACACAACCCCACAGTGAATCCCGCCCCTAGGAGAGGGGAAGAGAAGGCACACACCAGTCTGACTGTGGCCCCAGCAGTGGGCTGGGGGCAGACATCAGGTGGGACTGCGGCCCCGCCCACCAACTCCAGTTATACACCACAGCACAGGGGAACTGCCCTGCAGGTCCTCACCACTCCAGGGACTATCCAAAATGACCAAGCGGAAGAATTCTCCTCAGAAGAATCTCCAGGAAATAACAAAAGCTAATGAACTGATCAAAAAGGATTTAAATAATATAACAGAAAGTGAATTTAGAATAATAGTCATAAAATTAATCGCTGGGCTTGAAAACAGTATAGAGGACAGCAGAGAATCTCTTACTACAGAGATCAAGGGACTAAGGAACAGTCACAAGGAGCTGAAAAATGTTTTAAACGAAATGCAAAACAAAATGGAAACGACGACAGCTCAGATTGAAGAGGCAGAGGAGAGAATAGGTGAACTAGAAGATAAAGTTATGGAAAAAGAGGAAGCTGAGAGAAAGAGAGATAAAAAAAATCCAGGAGTATGAGGGGAAAATTAGAGAACTAAGTGATACACTAAAAAGAAATAATATACGCATAATTGGTATCCCAGAGGAGGAAGAGAGAGGGAAAGGTGCTGAAGGGGTACTTGAAGAAATAATAGCTGAGAACTTCCCTGAACTGGGGAAGGAAAAAGGCATTGAAATCCAATGCCAAAAGGCAAAGAGAACTCCCTTCAGACGTAACTTGAATCGATCTTCTGCACGACATATCATAGTGAAACTGGCAAAATACAAGGATAAAGAGAAAATTCTGAAAGCAGCAAGGGGTAAATGTGCCCTCACATATAAAGGGAGACCTATAAGACTCGTGACTGACCTTTCTTTTGAAACTTGGCAGGCCAGAAAGAATTGGCACGATATCTTCAGTGTGGTAAACAGAAAAAATATGCAGCCGAAAATCCTTTATCCAGCAAGTCTGTCATTTAGAATAGAAGGAGAGATAAAGGTCTTCCCAAACAAACAAAAACTGAAGGAATTCATCACCACTAAAACAGCCCTACAAGAAATCCTAAGGGGGATCCTGTGAGACAAATTACCAGAGACATCACTACAAGCATAAAACATACAGACATCACAATGACTCTAAACCCGTATCTTTCTATAATAACACTGAATGTAAATGGACTAAATGCGCCAACCAAAAGACATAGGGCATCAGAATGGATAAAAAAAAAAAAGACCCATCTATATGCTGTCTACAAGAGACTCATTTTAGACCTCAGGCCACCTTTAGATTGAGAATGAGGGGATGGAGAACTATTTATCATGCTACCGGAAGCCAAAAGAAAGCTGGAGTAGCCATACTTATATCAGACAAACTAGACTTTAAATTAAAGGCTGTAACAAGAGATGAATAAGGGCATTGTATAATAATTACAGGGTCTATCCACCAGGAAGAGCTAACAATTATAAATGTCTATGCGCCGAATACCGGAGCCCCAAAATATATAAAACAATTACTCATAAATACAGGCAACCTTATTGATAAGAATGTGGTAATTGCAGGGGACTTTAGCACTCCACTTACAGAAATGGATAGATCATCTAGACACACGGTCAATAGAGAAACAAGGGCCCTGAATGATACATTGTATCAGATGGACTTGACAGATATATTTAGAACTCTGCATCCCAAAGCAACAGAATATACTTTCTTCTCGAGTGCACATGGAACATTCTCCAAGATAGATCATATGCTGGGTCACAAAACAGCCCTTCATAAGTTTACAAGAATTGAAATTATACCCTGCATACTTTCAGACCACAATGCTATGAAGCTTGAATGAAATCAACCACAGGAAAAAGTCTGGAAAACCTCCAAAAGCATGGAGGTTAAAGAACACCCTACTAACGAATGAGTGGGTCAACCAGGCAATTAGAGAAGGAATTAAAAAATATATGGAAACAAACGAAAATGAAAATACAACAATCCAGACGCTTTGGGATGCAGCGAAGGCAGTCCTGAAAGGAAAATACATCGCAATCCAGGCCTATCTCAAGAAACAAGAAAAATCCCAAATACATAATCTAACAGCACACCTAAAGGAACTAGAAGCACAACAGCAAAGGCAGCCTAAACCCAGCAGAAGAAGAGAAATAATAAAGATCAGAGCAGAAATAAACAACATAGAATCTAAAAAAACGGTAGAGCAGATCAACGAAACCAAGAGTTGGTTTTTCGAAAAAATAAACAAAATTGACAAACCTCTAGCCAGGCTTCTCAAAAAGAAAAGGGAGATGACCCAAATACATAAAATCATGAATGAAAATGGAATTATTACAACCAATCCCTCAGAGATACAAACAATTATCAGGGAATACTATGAAAAATTATATGCCAACAAATTGGACAACCTGGAAGAAATGGACAAATTCCTAAACACCCACACTCTTCCAAAACTCAATCAGGAGGAAAGAGAAAGCTTGAACTGACCCATAAACAGCGAAGAAATTGAATTGGTTATCAAAAATCTCCCAACAAATAAGAGTCCAGGACCAGATGGCTTCCCAGGGGAGTTCTACCAGACGTTTAAAGCAGAGATAATACGTATCCTTCTCAAGCTATTCCAAGAAATAGAAAGGGAAGGAAAACTTCCAGACTCATTCTATGAAGCCAGTATTACTTTGTTTCCTAAACCAGACAGAGACCAGTAAAAAAAGAGAACTACAGGCCAATATCACTGATGAATATGGATGCAAAAGTTCTCAATAAGATACTAGCAAATCGAATTCAACAGCATATAAAAAGAATTATTCACCATGTTCAAGTGGGATTCATTCCTGGGTTGCAGGGCTGGTTCAACATTCGCAAATCAATCAACGTGATACATCACATTAACAAACAAAAAGAGAAGAACCATATGATCCTGTCAATCAATGCAGAAAAGGCCTTTGACAAAATCCAGCACCCTTTCTTAATAAAATCCCTTCAGAAAGTCGGGATAGAAGGAACATACTTAAACATCATAAAAGCCATTTATGAAAAGCCCACAGCTAACATCATCCTCAACGGGGAAAAACTGAGAGCTTTCTCCCTGAGATCAGGAACACGACAGGGATGCCCACTCTCACCGCTGCTGTTTACCATAGTGCTGGAAGTTCTAGCATCAGCAATCAGACAACAAAAGGAAATCAAAGGCATCAAAATTGGCAAAGATGAAGTCAAGCTTTCGCTTTTTGCAGATGACATGATATTATACATGGAAAATCCGATAGACTCCACCAAAAGTTTGCTAGAACTGAACCATGAATTCAGCAAAGTTGCAGGATACAAAATCAATGTACCGAAATCAGTTGCATTCTTATACACTAACAATGAAGCAAAAGAAAGACAAATAAAGAAACTGATCCCATTCACAATTGCACCAAGAAGCATAAAATACCTAAGAATAAACCTAACCAAAGATGTAAAAGATCTGTATGCTGAAAACTATAAAAAGATTATAAAGGTAATTGTAGAAGATTTAAAGAAATGGAAAGACATTCCATGCTTATGGATTGGAAGAATAAATATTGTCAAAATGTCAATACTACCCAAAGCTATCTACACATTCAATGCAATCCCAATCAAAATTGCACCAGCATTCTTCTTGAAACTGGAACAAGCAATCCTAAAATTCATATGGAACAACAAAAGGCCCCGAATAGCCAAAGGAATTTTGAAGAAGAAGACCAAAGCAGGAGGCATCACAATCCCAGACTTTAGCCTCTACTACAAAGCTGTCATCATCAAGACAGCATGGTATTGGCACAAAAACAGACACATAGACCAATGGAATAGAATAAAAACTCCAGAACTAGACCCACAAACGTATGGCCAACTCATCTTTGACAAAGCAGGAAAGAACATCCAATGGAAAAAAGACAGTCTCTGTAACAAATGGTGCTGGGAGAACTGGACAGCAACATGCAGAAGGTTGAAACTAGACCACTTCCTCACACCATTCACAAAAATAAACTCAAAATGGATAAAGGACCTGAATGTGAGACAGGAAACCATCAAAACCCTAGAGGAGAAAGCAGGAAAAGACCTCTCTGACCTCAGCCGTAGCAATCTCTTACTCGACACATCCCCAAAGGCAAGGGAATTAAAAGCAAAAGTGAATTACTGGGACCTTATGAAGATCAAAAGCTTCTGCACAGCAAAGGAAACAACCAACAAAACTAAAAGGCAACCAACGGAATGGGAAAACACATTTGTAAATGACATATCGGACAAAGGGCTAGTATCCAAAATCTATAAAGAGCTCACCAAACTCCACACCCGAAAAACAAATAACCCAGTGAAGAAATGGGCAGAAAACATGAATAGACACTTCTCTAAAGAAGACATCCGGATGGCCAACAGGCACATGAAAAGATGTTCAACGTTGCTCCTTATCAGGGAAATACAAATCAAAACCACACTCAGGTATCACCTCACGCCAGTCAGAGTGGCCAAATGAACAAATCAGGAGACTATAGATGCTGGGGAGGATGTGGAGAAACGGGAACCCTCTTGCACTGTTGGTGGGAATGCAAATTGGTGCAGCCGCTCTGGAAAGCAGTGTGGAGGTTCCTCAGAAAATTAAAAATAGACCTACCCTATGACCCAGCAATAGCACTGCTAGGAATTTATCCAAGGGATACAGGAGTACTGATGCATAGGGCCACTTGTACCCCAATGTTCATAGCAGCACTCTCAACAATAGCCAAATTATGGAAAGAGCCTAAATGTCCATCAACTGATGAATGGATAAAGAATTTGTGGTTTATATACACAATGGAATACTACGTGGCAATGAGAAAGAATGAAATACGGCCTTTTGTAGCAACGTGGATGGTACTGGAGAGTGTGATGCTAAGTGAAATAAGCCATACAGAGAAAAACAGATACCATATGGTTTCAGTCTTATGTGGATCCTGAGAAACTTAACAGAAACCCATGGGGGAGGGGAAGGAAAAAAAAGAGGTTAGAGTGGGAGAGAGCCAAGCATAAGAGACTGTTAAAAACTGAGAACAAACGAGGGTTGATGGGGGGTGGGTGGTAGGGGACGGTGGGTGATGGGTATTGAGGAGGGCACCTTTTGGGATGAGCACTGGGTGTTGTATGGAAACCAATTTGAAAATAAATCTCATATATGAAAAAAAATAAATAAAAGAATGAATGGGTCAACCAGGCAAGTAAAGAAGAAATAAAAAAAATATATGGAAACAAATGAAAATGAAAACACGACAGTCCAGACTCTGGGATGCAACAAAGGCCGTCCTGTGAAGAAAATACATTGCAATCCAGTCCTATCTCAAGAAACAAGAAAAATCCCAAAAGAAAATCTAACAGCACACCTAAAGGAGGTAGAAGCAGAAGAGCAAAGAAACCCCAAGGCCAGCAAAAGAAGAGAAATAATAAAGATCAGAGCAGAAATAAACAATATAGAATCCCGCCCCCCCCCAAAAAAAACAGTAGAACAGGTCAATGAATCTAACAGCTGGTTTTTGAAAAACTAAAGAAAATTGATAAACCTCTAGCAAGATTTCTCAAAAATAAAAGACAGAAGACACATATAGATAAAATCATGAATGAAATGGAATTATTACAACCAATCCCTCAAAAATACAATTAACAGAAAATACGATGAAAAATTATATGCCAACAAATTGGACAACCTGGAAGAAATGGACATATTCCTAACACACACACATACTACCCAAACACAAACGGGAAGAAATAGAAAATTTGAACAGACCCATAACTAGTGAAGAAATTGAATCATTTATCAAAAATATCCCAACAAATAGGATTCCTGGACCATATGGCTTCCCAGAGGAATTCTACCAGACATTTAAAGCAGAGTTAGTACTGATCCGTCTCAAGCTGTTCCAAAAAATAGAAAGGGAAGGAAAACTTCCAGACTTATTCTATGAAGCAGCATTACTTTGATTCCCAAACCAGACAGAGACCCCACGAAAAGGAAAATTACAGGCCAAAATCTGTGATGAATATGGATGTAAAAATTCTCAATAAGATACTAGCAAATCTAATTCAACAGCATATAAAAAGAATTATTCATCATGATCAAGTGGGATTCATTCCTGGGCTGCAGGGCTGGTTCAATATTTGCACATCAATCAATGTGAGACATCATATTAATAGAAGAATAAGAACCATATGATCCTATAAATAGAATAAAAAAAAGCATTTGACAAAATACAGCATCCTTTCTCAATAAAAACCCTCAATAAAGTCGGGATAGAAGGAACATACTTCAACAAAAGAAAACCCATTTATGAAAAGCCCACAGCTAATATCATCCTCAATGGGGAAAAACTGGGAGCTTTCTCCCTGACATCAGGAACACAACAGAGATGTCCACCCTCACTGCTTTTGTTTAACATAGTGATGGAATTTCTAGCATCAGCAATCCAACAACAAAACGAAATCAAAGGCATCAAAATTGGCAAAGATGAAATCAAATTTTCACTTTTCTCAGACAACATCATACTCTACACGGAAAACCCTGAAGACTCCACCAAAAGTGTGCTAGAACCGATAAATGAATTCAGAAAAGTCGCAGGGTACAAAACCAATGCGCAGCAATCAGTTGCATTTTTATACATCAATAAATGAAGCAATAGAAAGAGAAATCTAGAAAATGATCCCATTCACAATTGCACCAAGAACCATAAAATACCTACGAATAAACCTAACTAAAGATGTAAAAGATTTGTATTCTGAAAACTATAGAAACCTTATGAAGGAAATTGAAGACACAAATGGAAAAACATTCTGTGCTCATTGATTGGAAGAATAAATATTGTCAAAATGTCAATACTACCCAAAGCAATGTACACATTCAATGCAATCCCATTCAAAATTGCACCAATATTCTTCTGAAAGCTAGAGCAAAGAGTCCTAAAATTTATATGGAACCATAAAAGACCCCGAATAGCCAAAGTAATAATATTGAGGAAGAAATCCAGAGCAGGAGGCATCACAATCCCAGGCTTTAGCTTCTATTACAAAGCTGTAATCATCAAGACAGTATGGTATTGGCACAAAAACAGACACATAGACCAATGGAATAGAATAGAGACCCCAGAATTGGACCCACAAATGTAAGGCCAACTAATCTTTGACAAAGCAGAAAAGAGTATACTTTGGAAAAAAGACAGTCTCTTTAACAAGTGGTGCTGGTAGAGCTGGACAGCAACATGCAGAAGAATGAAACTAGATCACTTTCTTACACCATACTCAAAAATAAACTCAAAATGGATAAAGGACCTGAATGTGAGACAAGAAACCATCAAAACCCTAGAGGAGAAAGCAGGGAAAAACCTCTTTGACCTCAGCCACAGCAATTTCTTACTCTACACATCTCCAAAAGCAAGAGAATTAAAAGCAAAAATGAACTATTGTGACCTCATCAAGATAAAATCTTCTGCACTGCAAAGGAAACACTCAATAAAACTAAAAGGCAACTGATGGAATGGGAAAATATATTTGCAAATGACATATCAGATAAAGGGCTAGTATCCAAAATCTACAAAGAACACACCAAACTCCACATCCGAAAAACAAATAATCCAGTGAAGAAATGGGTAGAAGATGTGAATAGACAGTCTTCCAAAGAAGACATCCAGATGGCCAACAGGCACATGAAAAGATGCTCAACGTCACTCCTTATCAGGGAAATACAAATCAAAACCACACTGAGGTACCACCTTATGCCAGTCAGAGTGGCTAAAATCAAGAAATCAGGGGATTATAGATGCTGGAAAGTATGTGAAGAAACGGGAACCCTCTTGCACTGTTGGTGGGAATGCAAACTGGTGTAGCTGCTCTGGAAAACAGTGTGGAGGTTCCCCCCAAAATTAAAAATAGATCTACCCTATCACCCAGCAACAGCACTGCTAGGAATTTACCCAACGGATACAGGAGTGTTGATGCATAGGGGCACGTGTACCCCAATGTTTATAGCAGCACTTTCAACAGTAGTCAGATTATGGAAAGAGGCTAAATGTCCATGAACTGAGGAATGGATAAAGAAGATGTGGTTTATATATACAATGGAATACTACTTAGCAATGAGAAAGAATGAAATCTGGCCATTTGCAGTAATGTGGATGGAACTGGAGGGTATTATGCTAAGTGAAATAATTCAGGCAGAGAAAGACAGATACCATATGTTTTCACTCATAGGTGGATCTTGAAAAACTTAACAGAGACCATGGGGGAGGGAAAGGGGGGGAAATTACAGACAGGGAGGGAGGCAAACCATAAGAGGCTCTTGGATACTGAGAAGAAACTGAGGGTTCATGGGGGTGGGGGAGAGGGGAAGGTGAGTGATGGGCATTGAGGAGGGCACTTGCTGGGATGAGCATTGGGTGTTGTATGGAAACCAATTTGCCAATAAATTATGTTAAAAAAAGAAATTATATCCTAAATGAAAGAATACAGGCATCAAGAATATCTTCCTGGAAAAAAAATAACATCTGAGGGAAGAATTGAAGCATGTGTAGGAATTTATCAAATTGGATTGGAAATAGGGTCTAGGGAAAATATTCCAGGTAGAGGGAATAGAATGTGAAAAGTACCAACACGGGAGGGAGAGTAACCCATTCAAGATTCTGAAATATGTTTAATAAATTTGTTTCATAGGAGTCTGGTGAAAAATTGAGAAATAATGAATGAAACTACAGAGGTAAACATTCAACTCTTGAATCCTACCATTTCTGGATTTTTTTCCAGGGTTTGAGGGCCTTAGCACCAATTTTCTTTATGGTCTTGCAGTAACACAAGTTACACAAGTCACACAGTCACACAAGTCAAGTACACCATCAACAGCATGTTGCCTAGATTTCTTATTTCATATCTTCCAGAATTCCTTCATGTAAAAGGAAAAATATTTCAATGCACCATCTAAAAGTACCGTTGGACATCTTAGTAAGTTGAAAGGAGAGAGATTCCTGTCTATAACACAGAATTCTGCCTCTCAGTTTCTGTTTCTGGTACAAAATAGATGTACCTTTCCCAAGAGGTTGGCCATCAGGGATGATTTGATATTTCAAGACCTTGTGACAAAGCACACAAGTATATGGCTTTATTCTGATAGGTACATCAGTATTAGCAAAATTCAGTCTATCACAATAGGCCACAAAAAGAGTTACATCCAGAAAGCAACAAAGAAATCATTACCTCACAACCAGTATTTGATTAAGCTAAAGAGTTCAATAAGAGCAATGGAAAAATGCCATAAAATGACCTGTTTATGAAATCACAGGAAATATTTTAAAAAACAACTGTTTAAGCTCTCAGCTCTTAGAAAGATAAATGCCTAATATTTTTGAATACTTATTTTTCCAAGATATCTTGAAATATTTTATTCTTCTCATGGATAAAAAATGTGCAGAACAGATTTATACGTCAATTTTACAGAAACATCATTGGGATATATTGAGCAACTGTGATGTGTGAGGCTCTTTAGTAAGTATAGGAAAAACAGATCCTGGGCTAGGTTTCCACTCTAATGATACTAACTATGAGTACTGCCATATTCACCATCAATTTATGTTGGATTCTTTTAGTTTTCACTTAAAGGATAATTATGGGGGTGTCTGGCTGGCTGAGTTAGTTAAGTGACCCACTCCTGATTTCAGCTCAGATCCTGATTTCACACTTCGTGAGATCAAGCCCCAAGTCAGGCTTCAGGCTCCATGCTGTCAACAAGCTGTCAGCACAGAGTCTGCTTGGGATTTTCTCTCTTCCTCTCTCTGACCTTCATCTGTTTGCTCTTGTATGTGTTTTCTCTCTCTCTCCTCTCTCTCTCTCTCTCTCTCTCTCCTCTCTCTCCTCTCTCTCTCTCAAAACAAATAATTTTTTTAAAAAAGGATAGTTAGCGGTACCTGGGTGTCTCAGTTCGTTAAGCATCTGACTTTGACCCAGGTCATAATCTCACAGTTCGTGAGTTTGAGCCCCACATCAGGCTCTGCATTGACAGTGAAGAGCCTGTTTGGGATTCTCTCTCTTCCTCTCTCTCTCTCTCTGTCCCTCCCCCAGTTTTACAGTCTATGTCTTCTCTCTCTCAAAGAAAATAACTATACTTTAAAAAGGATAATTATGGAAGAAAAAAGAGTGATGCAGTTAATAAGAGAAATGGTACTGTTGCTTTCTATTTTCCAAATTGCATTTCCTGTAAATATTAGTGTTCCAGGAGAGGTTTAATAGGTGTTGGATTTAAAACAAGAAAAATAAATTAAAGCCAAGTTTAACAAACTTGAACAAAATTCTTATTTACAGGATTTCTCAGAACATGTTACTAATATGCACTATCAATCTCCAAGAAAAGGATATTATATGCAACATTTCCCAAAGGTATTTGTCCTTGTTTTTAATGGAACTCCCCCAAATAGAGTCTATAAAACACACCACTAATAAAATATAAGGAACCATTTACTTTTAGAAACTATGGGTATCATCATGAGGTTAAAAATAAGGTAAAGCTCCATGTGTTTGAGTGTTCTCTGATATGAATAAATGCCATACTTCAAGTATCCCACTTCAATACTGCAATCTTCTTTCCATGAAGCCTTTGGCTCAAATTAATCTTTTGAATGTCTCGGATGTCATAGCTCTTTTTAGTTGTACCACAATTTAGTACACACAGCATTCTGTGGCAGACAGATCACTAGCAATGGATGCAGAATGCAAGAGTTTTAATCCTAGATAGGAAATGTTAGCAAATAATAATCTCCCTGAGCTTCAGTTTCTTCAAGTATGAAATAAAGAGAATCATACTAGCTAAAATGAATTGACTTATATGTGAATTATAAAATACTATATAATTATGCTATTAGAAAAAGTGAGAAAGAGAGAAAATACTCTAGGGTAAAACGGTGTATTCACAATTTGTCTCAATATAATTCTGGTTACACCTTTGTTGTTTAAATTTTTTTTTGATGACAAATAGCATCAATATGTCTTTAAACTATTTAATGTAGCACAATTATATCCAGAAGAATTATTACACAATATTCATATTTTGGTATATCTTACAATGGCTTTATACATAAGATTTATTTTCTTCCCTTCCTCCTCTGCTATGCTCAATCAATCTGCTGGAATCATGATGGAAATGAGAGCATTTAAGTGTTTCACTTTGCTCTTTAGTTTGCTGGCTACACAAATGAAAAGTAGTATATTTCAAGGCCAACCCAGTGTTTCATTTCAATAATTTGCAAACTCTTGCATTTACAGCAATTCCTTGCATATAGTTACCTTGAGAGTGTTATACGTAGCAAATCAGTAATTCAAAATTTTTTTCAGGATTAGAGAAAGTAACATTTATTTGATTTTTAGAAGCTGAGACTCAGTCACAATGTGAGTTTCTCAAGGTGACCCAGCAGGCTAGAGATGGGAACAGAACTTAGAACTCTAATTTCCTATCCTGGCTCCCTCCAATTGTCCAGGTACCCTCCTTAACACAATCAGGTTTCACCTACAAGAATAGTGGTTAATATCTCCTGGTGCTAAAATGGAATTGGAGGCTTAAAAATGGAAATTGGTTACTTAATTCATTCTAAATCAATGTCTCTGTTGATAATGCATCTGTCAATGTAAGGATCAGGGATCCAGCTGGGTACTAGTGCATAGCTCTTCAGTCATTGTCTCAGGATGTCCTTGTGACATTAGAGAGAAGATCAGATTTTCAATCAGGCTTCAGCTGTGCTGCCTGTTTTCAGAACACATTAAAATGCACTTAGAGTGACCTCTTTCCATTGGACAAAGAGGTAAAGGCATTCTTGAAAGAGATTATTGAGGTTTAGGGATCAGACGAAAAAATAAATTTGAACAGTAGCTACTGGATGCTTATAATGGGCTCACAGAATGTTTAGATCTTCAGTATGGGCCTTGAAAAAAAAATCTTAAAACATATAGGTGACATGTATACATTGTTGAGGTCATAAATTTCCTTAGAAGTAAAAAAAATGTGCATGTGAATAATTTATAGGTGGCTAAGATGAATCATGGCTACTTGCAATTAGACTCTGAGAGAACTCTGTAAGACGAGGAAGCATTTCATAGACATCTCTGCTTCACTGTCACTTAGCGTGGTACCTGGCATATAGTATTTGTTACATGTTCTTTGGATGAATGAATGAATGTACAAATAAATGAATGACAAACATATATCTATATTCATGAAGTGATGTTCTTAGTAATTGTCCATCAGGTTCATCCCTTGGCATCTGAGTTATTATTTCAAAGTAATTTATTCTTTTTTATACCCTGTCACATTAGTACACATGCAGGGCCCATATAAGTAGAGAAAGAAGTTAGCTACTACTCAACTTAGGAGAACTTGGTTCATAAGTTTTCTTGTGCAAATATAGTAAATTGCTACTTATCTAATATAATTGAATAATGGCATATTCAAGTCAAGTAAATAATCAGTTCAGAAGAGGTTGAAAAGCATATGTATCATTTCTATGCATCTATGTTTGTGCTTTGTTTATGTAATCTCATTTAATGTTTTCAACAACAGACCAAGATAAAGACCATATTCTCTGTTTTTAAAAAGCTGAGGCTTAAAAACATTAGGTAAGTTCTCTAACATCACAGGGTAAGCAGTGAATCAATGATTATATTGCAGATCTAATATTATTACTAAAATTCTTTCCCATTGACTTTAGCATCAACCACCTCCCAAAACACACACACACACACACACACACACACACACACACCAATGCTAATAGAATAAGGAACATCCAAGCCCCTTCACAATTTATTCTCCTTTTCCCACTCTTTCAACCAGCAGTACATATTCTGCTCTGGACACAACAAATTACTTGTCATTTTCCTGAGACATGCCATCTATTTGGATACATCTTTTTGACCTTTCGTTCATGATATTCTCCCTGGATGGAACTCCCTACTCTCTGTTCTCTGCTTAGAATTATTTCTGGCATTATCAGGTCTGATTGAAGTACTACTACCAATCCATGCTCTGAAATTCCTTTGTTCAAACTGATACTATAACCCTTATAACAATGTAATATATATTAAAAATATAAAATAATAAATTACTACTTATATTTATATTTGTATTTCTAGGAAATAATTTATAGATACAATATACACTGCTAAGTTGGAAAAAAAGCAGCCTGCTTTGATGATTCAAAAGGCACTTTAGTATCTTTCAGTGTTGCATAAGTACATATGCAACATTAGTTGCATAAAACTAATATTCTGGTGATAATAGTATTGTTGTGAAAACATCATGTACTAAAGCCATAGAGACCTGATTTGAAAATCTCAGCTCTATCAATTATTAGCACATATCTTGGGAAATTCACTCTGATTCACCATCTTCTCATCTGTAAAATGGGGATATAATAGTTCCATTCCAAAGGGCTATTGTGAAGCTACAATTAAATGACCTTTGTAATGTTTGGTGTATAATGGGTACCAAACAGATATTAGCTATTATTATTATTAAGTTCTAGATGTTCACAAGTCCAGATCAATTAAGAAGCTATGCTATAGAATACCTGATCAATGAAAGTTTACATTACAGATGCAGCTCTGCTGGGAAAAGACATAGGCCAATGGCACAGTCTATCCATTTTGAGTGTGAGCTAAAATTGGGTCCATATGCAGAGGCCTATGGAGCACAACTTTAGCTCATACTAAAAAATACAGTGCTTAACAATAATAACTAATACCTCCTGGTACCAGGAGCTGGTATCATAGGAATGCCTTCAGAAGTTCAGACAAACTTCTATCAGGAACTCAGTCTCCTCATAGCACCCATAGATTCTGATCAGATTACTGTCAGACTGAATATCAGCTAGGTCATCATCGGAAATAAGCAGTGGCTTATAGTCAAGACTTATTAGATAACTAAAACCAATGTGGCTGGGAGCCACAAGCTCCTATATACTGTTTGGGCAAGACAGTTCAATAAATTCCTGGCTGAAAAACTCTGGGTTAAGCCAGCTGGTTGAAAGTTTAGCAGAGAGGATTAACTGGACTGCCATCAGATGAGTAAATCAGTGAGCTGTGTCACTGGCCATGTACAGAAAACAATCCACTTGTAAATGAACCAGCTCATCAAAATTTTTTAAATAATAATTTAAATAGCTTTTTTAATTAAATTGAAGAATATTTTAATAATATTAAAAGTACTTTTTGAGCATTTACAATGGGACAAGCTGTGTACTAATAAGCACATTTCATGCACAGTCTCATTCAATTCTCATACAACCCTATGGAATAGGTACTCTTTTAGTCCCTGCTTTGTAAATCTGAAAGCAAAGGCCAGGAAAATTATATAATGTGTCCCAAATCACTCAGTTAGGAAGTAAAACATCAGGGATTTAAATCTAGGTCTAAATGAAGACATTTACTTGTTAATAACTTCTTTTTAAAAAAAAAAACTCAAGGTTTTGTCAGAGTTTCATGTGTTAGTCATAATTCAAGGTTTCCTCTGCACTTAGGCAGATATACTTCATCAATATTCAGGTGAATAATTCTGTATAAAAGTTTGAATAGGTATATAGGTAGGTAGATACTGTTAAAGGAAATTTTCCAAAAAGGAAGAAAAATTTTCCTTTGTAAATACTGCAAAGGTGTCAGAAGGGTTGGCTAGCTGAATTAAAAGAAAAATAATTCAGAAAAAAAATCTTAGAAATTACCAAATAAGCAATTTTATATTAGTATTTGCATGGTGGAGAAAAAAAGACAGCATCTTTTTCACATTATTTTTCATGTTCACAAATCTAATGACATATGTTCTGCCATTAGCATAACAGACATCAGGAATAAATTTGTTTTTGTAGGGAGTCCAGATTCACAGGGAAAAAAAAAAACCCAAGGTTTTATTACTTAGAAGACCAGAATTAGAATATTCCTATTATTTTTGCTATGTCCATGGCAAGTCATAAAGAATGTAAATCTTCATTCTGACCCTGCATACATCCCAGTGAAAAGGGGCTAGAAAAATACAACTTCTGTGTGCTGTGAATTTTTTTGATTCAAAAGTTGTATTACCCATATTTGATTTAAGCCTTTCAGGTTTTTTTTCACATGTTTATATGGTGACAATATTAAAATCTATTTTATGTTCAACAGAAATGTTCTGTTTTGAAGCAAAATAAATACAGTAGGTATAGAGAGGTGATTGTCAGATTGTCAAATTATACGGTTGTCCTGGTAAGTAGAGGATTATATCACCTTCACATTTAAATATCTATGTAGACTCAAATCGCTAAGTTGTTCTTTAGCTATTATATGTTCTCACCTATTTAGAGTATTTCTTTGGCCTCCTGCTTAAGGCTCCTCGTTAGTATAACCCTTCCTTCTCCTCCTCTTCCTTCTCTCCCCTTTTTTATTCTCTTTTTCTTTTTCTCTTTCACTTTCCTTTTTGTCTCTCTCCTTTTCATTTTCTGCTTTCTTCCAGAATGGTAAATCACCACTATAATTTTTCTTTTGTATGAATAACTTGTTCATTTTCTTTTTCTTTCATTGCACTATAAGCTCCAAGAGGGCCAATTACTGTGTATATTTTGCTTACTGCCCTATGATTAATACTGATCTCAAATTCTGGCACATAGTAGATACTCAGTGAATATTTGATGCATGTATTCTGGCCTCTCTCCAATACTGATCTTCACTCTGAGGTCCACTTGCACAAACATTATAGAAATTTAGGAATCACAATCTTAAGTGCTTACAAAGCAAGTTGTAGAAATGAGTAAGTGACCCTGGTGTAAAACCAATTGAAAATAGTTGGTACTGTGGAGAAATAAAGAGTACACACAGTGTCTAAAGGCATTCAAATAAAGGAAAAAATACTGCACTGGCCAAATGAAATATAATCAGTGTGTTAACAGTTTGTGACCACTCTTTTGGCTCAATGAAACCACTGTCAATAATACTGCAAACCTTCCATCATCTCCTAAAATCAACTATCACATAGAAATATGCAATTAGCTACAAACTGTTTGTTACAAGGAATTCTGAGATACACCTGTCAAAGAGTATGCACTTACATCATCTGAAGAGAATGAATTTAGGTGAAGATATTTGAGTGGTTTCTAATAAAGAGAGAGAACAAAATTGAATGAAACAGCAATAGGATGTCTGCCATAAGTTTATCAGTTTTCTTCTCCTGGGAAATTTTCCTCTGGAATTGTAATGATCTATGAAATTGAGTCACTTAAAAGCAAATAAACCAGAAATAAAGAAATAAAAAGAGGAGGAAATGCTAGAATATCTGTAATTTATAATTGAGTATTTTCAATGAAACCATATATCTATAAAATGTCTATTAAAATGGCAGTGATGACAGTTTTATTTGAAAACAGTGTGTAGAAAGGAAGGACTTGCTAAGTAAATCCATGTCTATGAATAACATTTTCATGTTAATGTAAAAGGAAAACTCCTATATCCTATAAATATGCATACCAACAAACCAACAAGAAAACAAGCAAATTGAAAACAGGGACCTAAAAAGAAAAACAAATATAAGTTTTATTTGTCATATCTTCTATAACATTAAAGGCTGGGAAATAATTAAACAATAACTATGGAGTTTTGAAGAAAAACAAAATGGCAATTGAGTTCCATAACCAGAGAAACTACTATATACCTCTAAGGTATATAGCCCTAACGACAGCAGAAATAAAGATATTCAGATAATCAAGGATGAAAAAGTATATTGCCTAATTATTCTATCTAAAAAAATTGCTCTAGTCAATCAAGATATGAGTCAAAATAATTAATTTGAGAATGGAGAGGGTATGCTATAAAACAAACAAGTAAAGAACTTAGGAAAATGTAGAGTATAAGTAATTGTTTTAAGAGCTCTGAAATAGTTTAAATTTTTTTCTGATTACCAGAGGCAGATTTATAATAAAGCTCATGAAACTTGAGCTTTAAGTCCTTTCACATGCCCAGAACCCTCTCAAGATACTAGAAAGAACAGCCCCTAACAATATGTTTATAGATCATATGTTTTAGAGGAAAAAAACAAGAATAATATATTTTAGCTACAGTTAGTTTTCTCTTCACCATCTCTTTTATTATACTCGTCCTTGTGTCAGGGACATTGAAGTAACCATGGACATTTTGGGGAGTCACCTAAAGAAAAAGTGAGTTGGGGATACATTTTGTTGGGTTTACTGAGGTGTATATATATATATATATATATATATATATATATATATATTACATATATAATTTATAATACATATGTAATATATATTACAATATGTTATATACACTCATACACAATATTGTTCACAGTTATTTACATATATAGTTGTTAGTAGCTATCCCAGGAATGGCTTCCAGAAATACCTGTGGTACCTATTGTGCCAGTATTCTTGGTATCATAGCATAAAGGAACACAGATGACATTACAATTTAAGCATTTCCATGCTCTCCAGCATCTGGCATCAGAAGTAGAGGAGAAGCAAGGTTTGAAAGATATGGAAACTAGAAGCTAGTCTGTGGAAAATTAGCTCAAATCTTACGGGTCATATAAGAAAAAAACTTGATAGAACTTTTCCAAAATTCACCTCAATCCTCAAAATTTATGTGAAATTACAAATAACTAGTTCCAATGCTTAGAATCATCCTAAATTACCATTAAAATCTACTTCAACTGTGCTATTGGAAAGATAAAATTACCTTTACATTCTCTCTTTTAATGTTTATTTTATTTCTTTTTTGGGGGGTGGTGAGCAAGCACAGGAGAGGCAGAGAGAGAGGTAGAGAGAGAATCCCATGCAGGCTCCATGCTCAGCAGGGAGCCTGATGCTCAGGTCATGATATCATGACCTGAGGTGAAATCTAGAGTCAGATGCTTAACCAACTGAGCCACCCAGGCACCCCTTACCTTGGTATTCTCTTGAATGAAAGTGAGATTTTAAAATATTTGATCATCTCTTCATAGGTCACAGAATATTTCATTAAAATATTAGGGAAAACAGAATTATAGACATAGGCAAGTTAAAGGATATGCACATTTATATTGTTCAATATTATTGTGTGATCTTTCAAAGATTATACTCCCCCACCAATTGTGAATGAAAGAAACAGCAGAAACACTATTTATATCTTTAAAATCTACTCAAAACCAATAGACAAATTTCAAACTTAAATATCCATATTAATTAGACTATATTAGTTACCCATTTAATGTTTTTTTTTCTATGAATTATCTGTTCAACTCTTCTACCAATTTTTATTCATCTACCCATTTTTATTTTGATCCTTTAAACTAATCACAATAAAAATAGGATATATAACTTCTGAATTTTTTAAGTGCTTATTTATTTATTTTTAAGAGAGATAGAGAGTGAGTGGGGGAGGGGCAGGCAAAGAAGGAGACAGAATCCTAAACAGACTTCATGCTCTCAGCACAGGGCCGGATGTGGGGCTCGAACCCATGAACCTGAGCCAAAACCAAGAATCAGATGTTTAACCAACTGAGCCACCCAGGTGCCCTGCCTGTAACTTCTGAATTTTTAAATATAAAGCAACCAAGGAAAAGATGATCACATTTTCAAAGAAAAAAATAAAGAAACATTTAAAAAAACCAAACAGTATTAGAAGTCAAAGCAAATATAACAATTACCAAAATAATTTCTTATAAGATATTGACTTGTATATAAATTATAGAAATAAAATCAAATTATTTGTCCTTTACAGGGCATATTTAAAACAACATTATGTAAAATTATATAAGTGAAAAGATAGAACTTGACAGAATTATTTATTTTAAAGAATACTTGAAGAAGATAGACATGGGATTTTAGACAAAGAGAAAATAACATAATAAAATAACAATTTAATGTGATTAAACAAAGACCATTTAAAATACAGAGGTAGTAGATGGAACAAAATGGAGAGTGTGCATATATACATATATAATGTTTGGAAATTTATTCTATGGTAAAGTTGGCAATTGTAATCACTAGGACAAGAATATATCTGCATTTCTCTGTGGGACATTTTTGATATTTTGAGCAGGACACTTCTTTCTTCAGCATTCTCCCACATATTGCAGGATATTTAGCATCATTGGTCCCTAGATTCTAAATGTCAGAAGCACTCCCTAGTCACTGTGACATACAAAAAGTATATACACATTTATAAATTCATCTTAGTGGGGAGATACTGCTCATAGTTGAGTAGCAGTGGTATATAAATGGTATGGGAAAAGCTGACTACCCACCTATAAAAAAATAACACTAAAAACAAAGTTAGATTATCTAACAAAAACAATTTCATATGGACTAAAAATTTAAACATTAAAAAATGAAATCACACTAGGACAGTATTGTGAATAATTATTGATCTTGGGCTTTGGGATCATGATTAGAGTGGGTCTAATCATAAAGAAAAGCACGGGTAGTTCTTTATTTGATATTAACACTAAACCATCCTAAACAAACATTACAGGTAAGTGATAAACTAGGGAAGCATTCTCAAGATAGAACCAAAATGAAGAGGTAATATCCTTAGATTATAAAAAGTTTTTAAAAATGAGATATCACATTATACCTGTCAGAATGACTAAAATTAACAACACAGGAAACAACAGATGTCAGGGAGGATGCAGAGAAATGGGAACCTTCTTACACTGTTGGTGAAAATGCAAACTGGGATAGTCACTCTGGAAAATAGTATGGAGCTTCCTCCAAAAGTTAAAAATAGAACTACCCTACAACCCAGAAATTTCACTACTAGGTATTTACACAAAGGATACAAAAATACTGATTTGAAGAGACACATGCACCAGAATGTTTATAGCAGCACTATCCACAATAGCCAAACTATGAAAAGAGCTTAAACGTCCATTGACTGATGAATGGATAAAGAAGATGTAGTGTGTGTGTGCATGCGCATATATATAAAATAGAATATTACTCACTCATCAAAAATAATGAAATATTCCAATCTGTAACAACATGGATGGAACTAGAATGTATTATGCTAAGCAAATAAGTTAAGAAAAAGACAAATACCATACGATTTCATTCATATGTGGAATTTAAGAAACAAAACAAATGTACATGGGGGGGCGGGGAAGAGAGAGGTATACCATAAAACAGACTTAACTATAGAGTACTGAGGGTTGCTGGAGAGGAATTGGGCAGGGGGATGGGTTAAATGGGTGATGGATATTAAGGAGGGCACTTGTTGTAATGAACAGTGGGTGTTATATGTAATTGATGAATCACTAAATTCTACACCTGAAACTAATATTACACTATATGTTAACTAATTGGAATTTAAATAAAAACTTGAATCAAAAAAATTGTTTTAATAAAATAAAATTACATACGAGATGGTCAAAAAATAGCTTAAA
Organism: Felis catus; assembly: GCF_018350175.1. Lineage (NCBI taxonomy): Eukaryota > Metazoa > Chordata > Mammalia > Carnivora > Felidae > Felis > Felis catus. The sequence continues at coordinate 105,347,751 of NC_058386.1, forward strand.
AATGTGCCAACATTAAAAAAAATGGTTCAAGAAAGTAATTCAACCACCCAAGTAGTCAAGAAAATTCAAATTAAAAAATAACATTGTATCTTCTCAACTAACAAAGATAAAAACAAAAAATAACAATACCTGGAGTCAGTGTAGGCACACGAAAATTGGTACTCTGCTACACTGTAGCTGAGTTATTTCAAAATATGTGCCAAATGCCTCAAAATATTTGATTGACAATTACTACTCCTGGGAATTTATCATACAAAAATAATTAGAAGTTTGCAGATAAAAGGTGATAATCATAGCATTGCTTGTGGAGGCATTTAGTTATAGATAACAAAGAGACCTTTCTATCCTAAATATATGGCATGGAGAGACATTGTTTTTTTAATGTAAGGAGTCCAGAACTGGACAAACAGCACTTTTAATCTCAACATACAGTTTTGATCTCTGGAACCAAGGCTACTGTTCCAGTTCTCATCATCTTGTAGCCAAAAGGAAAGTAGGAAAAGTCAGAAAAGCACAGAGCATTAGTTCATTTTTAGAGGAAGAAATTGGAAGTGGAATATACCACTTCACTCATATCCCACAGGCTAGAATATAATCACATGGTCAAATTTGCAAAGGAGTGTGCGAAATGTAGTTTTAAGTGTGGCAGCCATGAATCCAGCTGAAGCTATGAGTTCAATTAATAAGAGGAGAATGGAGATTGATGCACATCTTTCAGTCTCTGCTACAGTGAAACATTACAAATGGCCAGAATGTCCAAGATTTTTTATTAAACATACAGATAGATGCATATCTATATGATGGAATAATCTATAACTATTAAAATTAATACTGTGGAAGAACATTTCATTACCTAAATAAAAAGTCCTTGTCATATTCTTGTGTCAGTTGCCTTACTACACTGTATACAGAAAATCCGACAGCAAGAGCACAAGGTATTTAGTAGTCCATATTCATATTTGACAACTTTGTTGAGGATTTAAGGTTGAGTCAGGCCTTAGCAGATACATATTGAATAAAAAAATTCTCTATTCAAATAGAGAATTTATTCAAAAAGCTCTATTTATTCAAATTACTTAACCTAATCTCTGCTACATTTTTGTGTAATCCTGTTTGTAGATAATCCAACATGTGCTTCCATTGCAGTGTTTAATGCAATAATTACTACTTTTGATTGAGTGGTTAATGACTATCATTCACAATGCTACACATTTTCCCTTCATTAACTCTTTTTGTCCTCAAACACTCCCAGTGGTAGGTACTAGAATTATGCTCCTTTTTTTTTGGCTGACAAATAAGGAAACTGAGGCTCAGAAAGGTAAAACTTGTCCAAATGCAATAGCTAATAAGTGGCAAAAACAAGTCTAGATTTCACTCCTAAGCTTATTCTCTAAGCCACTGTAATATTTTGGAACTGAATGATTATCCTCTACCAATAATTTTTCTATAATTATACAATATAAAGTCAACTATTTACACAGTCAGATTTTTTAGGAAGATAAATACATTGGAGTCAAGAAAAAAACAAAAACAAACAAACCTCTCACGTGATGCATTCCAAAGCCAAACAAAGTGATTTATGTCTTGTCCAAAAGGCTGCTCCTATCCACTAATGCTGCTGATAGAGGTTTGGCACTAACTACTTAATAAGGAGAGGCTGAAGGGAATTTCTATTATTTCATTTGCACAGAGTATTATACCCCAATAAAAAGAGAATTACTTAACATAAGAAATATGAATGCTTCATGTATCATCACTGCCATCTATCTTAACTATAATGGAATAAGATAAAGTCACATAAAGGATCTCACATCATGGCAGAATTGCCCTAGGTCTGGAGAAAAAAAAAATTACACTTGTCTTATACACATTGTCCTCCCCATTCTCACCACATGCCCCAACCCTAAGCAATGGACAAGCAAATAAATTAAGCATCATCAAAATTCCATTATCTTATCTACTGTGATATTTCTGACTGGAATGATTTCTCCTTCTCTGACTTGATGAGAAATGGATGAAATTTGTAAGAATAAAAAATTGAATGTGATTATATAATGAAACTTCCATGGAAGTACACTTCATTTGTTTTAAGACCCATAAATACAGGCAGACAACACAATAAAATATGAACAAAAAACAAGGTAAAAGTCCAGCTTCCCCTGTAAAGCTCTAACATTGGCAAATTTTAGCAACCATCCCTGTTCATTGGGCTTGGTTACCCTCTACCACACCCTCGTTAGGCAATAACTGAACTTACCATTATCACTGCCATTAACTTACTACAACTCTTCTGTTTCCCATTCCTTCACAACCGTGCTCTCTGTGAATGAATTGTCATGAGTTCATGGTTTATTCTACCCCAAAGAACCTACTTGTTGCCTTTAAGCCGTGACCTCCTGGAGAGAGTGACTTATCCCACCGCAAGACAAACTAATAGGAATTTCAAACATTATGGCAGATTGGTGAATTCCATCATAGCAAATAGAAATGCAGAAGAAAGTTTCAGCCTGTTTTCCCTCTCCCCTTTCTTCACCTTTTTAGATAGCATACATTGGTTTATTTTTTCATTATTTTTTAAATATTTTATTTTTAAAAATGTTTTAAGTATTATTGACACACAATGTTATATTTAGTTTTAGGTGTACAACACAATGATTCAAATTTTCTATATATTATTCTAGGCTCACCACAAATGTAGTTACCATCTGTCACCATACAATGCTATTACAAAACTTTTTATTATATTCCCTATGGTGTGTCTTTTATTTTTGTGACTTATTCATTCCGTAACTGGAAACCATTATCTCCTACCTCTCCATCACCCATTTTGCCCATCTTTCCACCCCTTTCCTTCTGATAACCATCAGTTTGTTCTGTCTATATATATGTCTGATTCTGCTTTTTGTTTACTTAGTTGTTTTGTTCTTTAGATCCCATAAATGAGTGAAATGAATTGAGTTTTTATTCATATGATCCAATAGCATACATTTGTTTATATGAACAAAAATTCAATTTGCGAAACTGTAGAAACTTGAAAAATGTAGAAAAGCTAAAGAAGAAATTAAGACTAAAGTAACCATATTAATATATATTTTGCCTTTTGTACTTTATCTTTTATTCCAGATAGGTATGTATACTTAAATATTTTTAGAAAAACTATAACTATAAACTACTTATGTTTTATAACCTATGTTTTTGAATTATCAGTAAAACATGGATGTTTTTCTAGATGATTAACAATTTTCCTACAGAATGAATTTTAATAGTTTATTCTTCATTTTGCCTGTCCTCCAAACCAATTGGTTTAATTAACCATTAGAACTAGGACATCTAAAAGGCATCTGGCAAAGATGACTGGTTTTAGTAGTAGAGAAGTTTGTGTTGTCATTATGCCTTTTCAAAATCATGGTATAGTGTACTTAAAAAATATTTTTTTTTATTTTTAAATTAGGCTAAACTCTTTCCCACTTTTTTATGAGTACGAATATAGACAGAGTCACAAAGTATCAGTGCTAAAATAGCCCTTAAGATTTTGCCATCCAACTTAAAATTTTTTACATGTCTGAGTTGGATTGCAAACCAACCAAGACTCAGAAAGTTTACTGTTTCCTAAGGTAATACAGTATGTTAGAAACAGAGCCTATACTTTAACCCAGTATTTCTGACTCCCTAAAATTCAGTGCTCTTTCAACATATGCCACGGATATATCATAACCATAGGCTCTGGGTTAAACAAACAAACAAAAGAAGCACTGAACTATATTCTGGAATGATCAAGTCTTTGAGGATGCAGAAAGAAAAAAAAAAGACTCACTTCAACCTCCCAGTTCTCTAAAGGGCATTGGGAACTAGAATCATTCACTCCCACACTTAGCCTGACAAGGTGTACATTAAAATGGCTTTGTGATACCACATAAATACAAAGCATCATGGGTGAGTACCGTAACTAATTTTACACCAACACATTGGATAACCTAGAAGAAATGGATAAGTTCCTAGAAATATACAAGCTATTAAGACTCAATCATGACGAAATAGACAACTGAAAAAAATGATTACTAGTAAGGAGACTGAATAAGTAATCCAAAAACTCTAACAAACAAAAGTCTAAAACCACATGACTTTACTGGTTAATCCTACCAAATATTTAAAGAAATATTTAAAGAAAAATTAATGCAATCCTTTCCAAACTCTTCCAAAAAATAGAAGAGGAAGCAATACTTCCAAACGCATTTTATGAGACCAGCATAATTCTGATACCAAAACCAGAAAGGGACACACACTACAAGCAAAGAAAATTACAGGCCAATAACTCTGATAAGCATAAATGCAAAAGTCCTCAACAAAATATTAGCAAACCAAATTCAACAGTACGGTATAAGGATTATATACCATGATTAAGTAGGCTCTATTCCAGGGATGCAAACATGGTTCAATATCTGTAAGTCAATCAATGTGACACACTACATTAACAAAATGAGAGGCAAAAATCATATGATCATCTCAAAAGATACAGAAAAAGCATTTGACAAAATTCAACATCCATTTATGATACAAATTCTCAACAAAGTGAGTATAGAGGGAATATACCTCAACATAATAAAGATCATACATGACAAGCCCACAACTAACATCATACTCAGATTTTCTTTCAATATCAAGAACAAGACAAAGGTGCCCACTCTCACCACTTTTATTTAATATAATACCAGAAGTCCTACCCAAAGTAATTAGGCAAGAAAAAGTAATAAAAAGCATCCAAGTCAGAAAGTAAGAAGTAAAACTATCTCTATTTGCCAGTGACATGATCTAATATATAGAAAACACTAAAGATTCACCAAAAATCTATTAGAACTAATCAGTGAATTCAGTAAAGTTGCACCGTCCAAAATCAACATACAAAAATCAGTTGCATTTCTATGCACTAATCACAAACTATCAGAAACAGAAAATAAGAAAACAATCATATTTGTAATTGCATTAAAAAGAATACAATAACTAGAAGCCTGTCTTCCAGTTTTAGAATTAATAAGTCATGGAAATAAAGGGGACAGCATAAGGATTATAGTTAATAGTCAATGATATTGTAATAGCATTGTATGGTGACAGATGGTAGCTACACTGGTAGTGAGCATAGCATACCATATAAACTTTTCAAATCACTGTGTTATACACCTGAAACTAATATAACATTGTGTGTCAACTATACTCAAATGTTTTTAAATAAAATAAAATCCCTAGGAATAAATTTAACCAAGAAGGTAAACATGGAACATAATTTGTACTTAGCAGCCAAAGCACATATTACAGGAATTGCTTGACTCATTCTCATTAAAATAAAACACACTGCTCTGGCTATCTAGGCAACTCCAAACAACTGACCAGTCAGAAATGACACTAACAGCTGGTTTCCTATTCCTAGAGCATTTCCTCATTCCTCTCTTTGATAATTATAGTCAACACCATGTTCACAGCCCAGAGGTGAGCTCTCAGCTCTGACTCTATTGTTTTACCCCAAACATGGCCTCTGATTCCCATCTTTGCTTCTCACCATAGCTAAGGTAGGCTGGCATTACACAAAACAAAATAACAAGAAAAAAATTCTTATGTATCTAAAAGAACAAAAAGAAATAACTATATAAAATAAAAAATAAACAGCAAAATAAGTTACTATGTCTTTCTAATGTCACTGAAAATTGGCTTTGCTCCTCCACTGTATTAACATTTCCTGACCTTTCTGGGAATGCCTGCCCAAACAAATGATCACATTGTTCACTACAAGAACTTCCTGAAATATTCATCAACTCTTCAGTGAAAAACACCCTATCATTCTTTGAATCTCTCATTTTAAATCCCTCAGTTTGTCCTTTCCATCTATCTTTTACTGTTGTATCATGATGTTTACCCACTCCTTATCAAGTTGCTACATTGTAAGTCCCACCTTAAATCAAACTTCCAATTAGCAGTAAGCTCTGACCTTTCCTTTGCTCTATCTGAGACCTTGCTGAAGTTTTGTAGAAGTGGTATTCGAAGCAATAAAATCTGTTCTGTCTTCTTAAATGGTTATGTTGATGACTTGGGGGAGCCAAGTATTGTTAGCAACTTTAGAGCTATAGACAGAACATCAGGACACCTTTTCTCAAAGAGTCTCCATTTCTGTAAAGCTCTCACAACACAGCCTTTGCATGGAGGTCAGGGGGCAGTAGCTAATGCAGCAACTTTGTAGTAAGCATTTCATGGGAGGCTGACTGTACAGGGCTATTGTTCTGGCTTCTACAAGATGGAACATCATTTAAGGGATGGAGAATTGTATTTCAACTTGCCCAGAATAGCGTTGCCAGGGGGGAAAAAGGGGCAATCTTATCCTGAGTGATAGAGTAAATAAAAGCTATAAAGAACTGGAAAAGGACCAAATAAATGCTTATCTCTGTGACAGCCAGTACCAGGGAATGTTTATTTTTAGCACCTCCCATTTGTAGGACCAGACCTGAGGCAAAGCAGTGAGGCCATTTTATAGTATCTTCCAGAGACATAGGAGACAGATGCACTATTCTGGGTTGGGCTGACATTGCCAGTATACAGAGTCATCTGTCCCAGGATATTGGACATATTTTAGCACATTCTAAGGCCAGAAATTTTTTCTCTTAATTGAATAGAAAAGCTGATGAGAACATTGATGATATGGAGAAGTAGTGATAAAGGTAAGTGAAGTGAGTTTTAAAGGTGAAGAGGAATAAGGATGAATTTGGGGGCAAAGCAATCAACTATTCTAGAACTTGCTGTTGAAAACAAATGCTGGAATAGCTGCTCAGGTGGTGTTTTCTTTTCCCCTCCTTGCTGAAGGAACTCCAAGGGGGAGAGGGGGAGTTAGTGATAGCTTGTGAAGTCCTAAGCTCCATAGTTGGTGATAGCTGGTTAACTCCTGAGCTTCATCACACCGAGGAGGATCTAAGTTGGTATTTCACTCCCCTTACTTTCAACACACACACACACACACACACACACACACACACACTAAATATAAAGATGATCTGGCTTTACCAATCTCCCTCTATAGACTACAAATTTAAACAGTATCTTTGCAGGTCCCTACCCATATACTTTCTATAGCCAGACTTAGAAGACAACTTGAGGATCTAAACATCTTATTGGGGCCAAACTGTGATGCCTCTTTTTCTTCAGTTGGAAATTGGTGTAGTACTTAACATATTTTTTTGGTGAAGATTAAATAAAACAACATATGCAGATCCCATAACACATGGGCACAAAACAGGTGCTTTAAAAATAGTAGTCCCCTAGGGGCACCTGGGTGGCTCAGTCAGTTAAGCATCCAACTTTGGTTCAGGTCATGATCTCACGGTTTGTGAGTTCAAGCCCCGCGTTGGGCTCTGTGCTGACAGCTTGGAGCCTGAAGCCTGCTTTGGATTCTGTGTCTCCTTCTCTCTCTGCCCCTCCCCCACTTGTGCTTTGTCTCTATCAAAAACAAATAAATGTAAATAAAATAAAATAAAAATAGTAGTCCCCTCTCATTTACCCACTCTCAGGATGATGGGCAAATAATTATTTTCACAAAATGATGAAAGGCATTGTTTATGCACTGCAGATTGAACATAATCATACTTTTCAGTAGAGTATACAACTTGTTTGAGACAGGTACACCTACTCCTGGCAAAATAGTTGGAATACTGAAATCTTTTGCAATTGAGTCTTCTCAGTGACATCTGAATCTATCCTACAGGGATAGACATTGAACTCATCACTTTGGAAAGAGGTAGAGGTCACCCATAACCTTCCCTGAATTATGAAGAGAAAAATTCTCTCCAAAGTACCAAGAATGAAATCTTAAAATATCTACTCAAATCTCACCGTACTTTTTTTCTTACCAACTTCCTTCCTTCCCCACTGCATGATAAATTGTTAGGTATCACCTAGGACTTTTGCCTCCTCACCCCTTCCAAAAAAAAAAAAAACTGCTAATATTTTTAAAACAGGTATCTTTAAACGAATAGATAAAAAATAACTTTAATTCAGAAGTAAGAACATATATTCTCATATCTAAATTAACAATATTTTAACAGATTTGGATCATTTGAGGTTTTTAAAAAAGGAGCAACATTTTAAAAATCATCTGTCCTCTGTGTTTGGTGGCAAACTTGAGCCTTATGGGATTTGAAACAGTTGAACTAGTAAATCTAGGGTAGACAGTGTTTATGATGGAAACAATGACAGACCCTTTACCATAAAACTACCAATAGAACTGAGTTCTAGGAGTGTGAAAATGTCAGGTGGTACAGGAAGATCTAAGATTTATAAGATTGTATGTGTTTGAGGAATGGAGGTGGGAAGTGTGCATGGTGATTCAAATTCACTAATCCTGCGAGGGAATGTTTTAAAAAGCCAATAACTGCTGGGAAATGTCTTTTTTCCAAGTTCTGTAGGAGGCATAAGCACCACACACCACTGTTATTTCTGTATCTTCCTTGTCCGCTATTCTAATTTCCTAACCATCTCTCCCTTCCCTATTCCTCACTTCCTGCAGTCCTCTAAGAGAATCTAATAAGTCAGGGGTCTGATATATTTTCCCATCCGTTCATAAGAGTGAAATGATGAGCATGATTAAGTCCCTCGGTCCCCCCTTCCTCCTCCCTGATTCTTCATTCTACATAGTCTTCCTAATAATAATTAGATATTTTAGAATTGAATCACCTTATTCCTACCCAGGGTCTTTTCTCAGCAAATTCCCAGGAGAAAAGAAAGGTTTTTCTCTTTCATGTGATTTTTGAACAGTCACTGATTAGTCGGCCCTGACAGGTGTTAGAAAATCTTGGTGTAGCCTTAACATTCCTATTGATTAGCTGATATATGACCTGAAACTTGGCTGAGCTGATTGCTTTATCACTAAAGCATTCAAGAAGTTCAGATTAGTTAGGCATCCTTGTAAACTCACATTTATCCAGAACTCAAACTGCCAAAAAGTTCAGAGTCAGAATTATTTCCAAGAAATAATTAACAGAAATGAAGGTGTCCAAAGTGCCTTCTGAATCACCTATTCCTTCTTCCTTTTTTTCTTACCACAGGCATTAATTCAGTTTCACTATATTGCTGAACACCAGACTAGCCTGTGGGAATAGAAAGATCCATAACACACGGTCCCTGTCATTGACGAGCCTGCAGTGTAATGAGGAGAGTGACATGCAATTGATAACTAAAATACAATAAATTAAATGCAATGATAGAAAGGTACCTGTGGGGCTGTAGCATTACAAAGGAGATGCCATCTTTTTGCCCAAATGAACCATGAAAGCCTTTTGTTTGGTTCTAATCCTTGAAAAATAGGATATCAATGTATCAGAGAAGCATGAACACTGGTCAGGGAGCTGACTATGCCTGGGTTCACAGTCTGATTCTGATATGTATTAGTCATGTAAACCAGGCTGTCACATATCATTTCTGAAAGTCATGCATTGTTTCTGAGCGTTGCTTTCTTCTTATGTATTACTTACCTCACATGCATTGTCTTCTTGGATTCTCATAAGATAGTAGTATTTCTATCAAAGAAGAAATCACAGTCCAGAAAAATCGAGCAACTTGCCTAAGTACACCCAGCTTGTTTGTGGCAGATTGGCTGATGCCAAGTCTCCTGTTCTTTCCCTGATGTTTTTCAGTGAACCCATAAGGGTCACTCAACTACATTTATTATGAAGAGAGCAGGCATTATTTTGGGAAGATTTCAATCCTGAGAGATAAATGCTATTTCTCAGTTTATGAGAGTATCTCATTAAATAGAATACTTCTTTAATCACACCCTTTGACACCACACATACAATCCCTGATCCTTCCTGTTAACTGAAATGGTGATAAATAATATATATAGTATGATCTTTATGTTGTGGTTTTTAAGCAGAGCTTTCAGTTCTATCTTTAGTCTATAAGTGCAGACAGAGCAAAAGCCTATTAGCCAATGGTTTGGCAGACAGTTGTTCCAGCCATGCATTGTTCTCTTTCTTTCCCTGTGCTGGCAAGAAGTGGAATGGGATACACCTGGAGTATCTTTGATCCCCTGGTCTCCTAATGCCTACCTCATACATGTTCATACCCTGGCTAAAGTTAACAGCTGACTGCCTACTTATAAAGTCAACAGTCAGGGGGAAAAACTATCTTACTAATTTTTTATGAAATGTACCCCTTAAAACTTAAAAAACTAAACAAAAAAACTCCTTTGAAAATGTGCTTATTTCAGAAGCCAGGTAGTATCTTCATACTGGTAAAATGATGGCAACAATTTTAGGTTAGTGAACTGGAATGAAGAACACCTGCCATGCCTCTGATAATCCTGGCATTTGGGAATAGTGATAAATGACTGGAGGTTATTAGACATGTCCTACAAAATGGTGCTGGTGAGTTGGAACTTAAAGTTTGTCATTTGCAAAAGGAAACTGACTTCCCCAATTGGACCTAATTATGACAGCCATGATAAATAGCCTTTCTGGGTTGACATGTTTATTTCTAAGGAACCTGAACAGGGAAATTGGTTTTATGCATTTGTGTGGGTGGGAAGAATTAAAATTTTTATCATTCCTTATAACAAATTTATCATCTGATAATCTGAAGGTATGATCAAATTGCAAAAGCAGATGACTTCCCCAGTCTCCTAAGCATTTGGTGTCTGTTAAGCAAGAAGACTATTAATCAGAAAGTGCAAGGGAATTTTTTCTTCCTTTATATTCAGAATGATCCTTCCCTAGGTAAACCTCTCTCCACCAGACAAATCATCATCATGTACTCTGCCTTATACTTGACAACTTCATATATGCCAATAGGGTTCTTCAGAACACCTAGGGAAGGAAAAGAGGGTGTAAAAGTTTCATTTTTTAATCAATTTTTCTCAGTTTGGACAAAGAAACATGCTAGTTCACTTCTCAGTGCTTTCAGGCTTTTCATTCCCATTTATTGAGGAGGGGGGGGGGATGAAATCCATAGAGATCTCTGGCAAATATGAAAACAAGTTGTCTTCCACTCCAGTCTTTACTAGGCTGCACAGCTTAATATTGATGATGACAGATATCATTTAATACTTATTAGATAGGCCAAGTCTAATATGAATACTAAGTCTATACTAATATGTTCAATCAAAAGCCCTGAGGGAAGTTTAATCCCCATTTTTTACATTAAATATAATTTATTGTCAAATTGGTTTCCATACAACACCCAGTGCTCATCCCAACAAGTGCCCTCCTCAATGTCCATCACCCACTTTCCCCTCTCCCATAACCCCCACCAACCCTCAGTTTGTTCTCAGTATTTAAGAGTCTTATGGTTTGCCCCTCTCCCTCTCTGTAACTTTCCCCCTTCTTCCTCATGGTCTTCTGCTAAGTTTTTCAAAATCCACCTATGAGTGAAAACATATGGTATCTGTATTTCTCTGCTTGACTTATTTCACTTAGCATAATACCCTCCAGTTCCATCCACATTACTGCAAATGGCCAGATTTCATTCTTTCTCATTGCCAAGTAGTATTCCATTGTATACATAAACCACATCTTCTTTATCCATTCCTCAGTTGATGGACATTTAGGTTCTTTTCATAATTTGGCTATTGTTGAAAGTGCTGCTATAAACATTAGGGTGCAAGTGCCCCCATGCATCAGCACTCCTGTATCCGTTGGGTAAATTCCTAGCAGTGCTATTGCTGGGTCATAAGGTAGATTTATTTTTAATTTTTTGAGGAACCTCCACACGGTTTTCCAAAGTGGCTACACCAGTTTGCATTCCCACCAACACTGCAAGAGGGTTCCCGTTTCTCCACATCCTCTCCAGCATCTATAGTCTCCTAATTTCTTGATTTTATCCACTGTGACCAGCATAAGGTGGTATCTCAGTGTGGTTTTGATTTATATTTACCAGATGAGGAGTGACGTTGAACATCTTTTCATGTATCTGTTGGCCATCTGGATGTCTTCTTTGGAAAAGTATCTATTCATGTATTCTGCCCATTGCTTCACTGTATTATTTGTTTTTCAGGTGTGGAGTTTGGTGAGTTCTTTATAGATTTTGGATACTAGCCTTTTGTCCAATATGTCATTTGCAATTATATTTTCCCATTCCGTTGGTTGCCTTTTAGTTTTGATGATTGTTTCCTTTGCAGTGCAGAAGGCTTTATCTTGATGAAGTCCCAAATAGTTCATTTTTGCTTTTAATTCCCTTGCCTTTGGAGATGTGTCAACTAAGAAATTGCTACGGGTGAGGTCAAAGAGGTTTTTCCCTGCTTTCTCCTGTAGGGTTTTGATGGTTTCCTGTCTAACATTCAGATAAAGCTTTCATCCACTTTGAGTTTATTATTGTGAATGGTATAAGAAAGTGGTCTAGTTTCATTCTTCTGCATGTTGGTGTCCAGTTCTCCCAGCACCATTTGTTAAAGAAACTGTCTTTTTTTCCAAAGTATACTCTTTCCTGCTTTGTCAAAGATTAGTTGGCCTTACATTTGTGGGTCCAGTTCTGGGGTCTCTATTCTATTCCATTAGTCTATGTGTCTGTTTTTGTGCCAATACTATACTGTCTTGATGATTGCAGCTTTGTAGTAGTGGCTAAAGTCTGGGATTGTGATGTATCAAGCTTTGGTTTTCCTCTTCAATATTACTTTGGCTATTTAGGGTCTTTTGTGATTCCATGCAAATTTTAGGATTGCTTGTTCTAGCCTTGAGAAGAATGCTGGTGCAATTTTTTTTTACTATCTTTTGTTTAATTTTATTTTTTTTTAAATTTATATCCAAATTAGTTAGCATATAGTGCAACAATGATTTCAGGAGTAGATTCCTTAATGCCACTTACCCATTTAGCCCATCCCCCCTCCCACATCCCCTCCAGTAACCCTCAGTTTGTTCCCCATGTTTATGAATCTCTTCTGTTTTGTCCCCCTCCCTGTTTTTATGATTTTTGTTTCCCTTCCATGTTCATCTGTTTTGTCTCTTAAAGTCCTCATATGAGTGAAATCATATATTTCTCTTTCTCTGACTAATTTCACTTAGCATAATACCCTCCAGTTCCATCCATGTAGTTGCAAATGGCAAAATTTCATTCTTTTTGATTGCCAAGTAATACTCAAATGTATATACATACCACTTCTTCTTTATCCATTCATCCATAGATGTACATTTTGGCTCTTTCCATAGATTGGCTATTGTTGATAGTGCTGCTGTAAACATTGGGGTGCTTGTGTCCCTTTGAAACAGCACACCTGTATCCCTTGGATAAATACCTAGTAGTGCAATTGCTGGATTGTAGGATAGTTCTATTTTTAGTTTCTTGAGGAACCTCCATACTGTTTTCCAGAGTCGCTGCACCAGCTTGCATCCCACTAAAAATGCAAAAGAGATCCTCTTTCTCCACATCCTCGCCAACATCTGCTGTTGCTTGAGTTGTTAATGTTAGCCATTCTGACAGGTGTCAAGTGATATCTCATTATGGTTTTGATTTGTATTTCCCTCATGATGAGTGATTCTGAGGATTTTTTCATGTGTCGGTGGGCCATTTGGATGTCTTCTTTGGAGAAGTGTCTAATCATGTCTTTTGCCCATTTCTTCACAGGATTATTTGTTTTTTGGGTGTTGAGTTTGATAAGTTCTTTTTAGGTTTTGGATGCTAACCCTTTATCTGATATGTTATTTGCAAATATATTCTCCCTTTCTGTTGGTTGCCTTTTAGTTTTGCTGATTGTTTCCTTCACTGTGCAGAAGATTTTTATTTTGATGAGGTCCCAGTAGTTCATTTTTTCTTTTGTTTCCCTTGCCTCCAGAGACATGTTGAGTAAGAAGTCGCTGTGGCCAAGATCAAAGAGGTTTTTGCCTGCTTTCTCATCGAGGATTTTGATGGCTTACATTTAGGTCTTTCATTTAGGTCTTACATTTAGATCTTTCATCCATTTTGAGTTTATTTTTGTGTATGGTTTTAGAAAGTGGTCCAGGTTCATTCTTCCAGAGCATGTCGCTCTCCAGTTTTCCCAGCACCACTTGAAGAGACTGTCTTTATTCCATTGGATATTCTTTCCTGCTTTGTCAAAGATTAGTTGGCCATATGTTTGTGGGTTCACTTCTGGGTTCTCTGTTCTGTTCCATTGATATGAATGCCTGTTCTTGTGCCAGTGCCATACTATCTAGATGATTACAGCTTTGTAGTATAGCTTGAAGTCTGGGATTGTGATACCTCCTGCTTTGGTTTTCTTTTTCAAGATTGCTTTGGCTATTTGGGGTCTTTTCTGGTTCCATACAAATTTTAGGATTATTTGTACTAGCTCTGCGAAGAATGCTGGTGTTATTATGATAGGGAATGCATTGAATATGTAGATTGCTTTGGGTAGTATTGACATTTTAACAATATTTGTTCTTCCTATCCAGAAGCATGGAATATTTTTCCATTTTTTTTGGTCTCTTCTTCAATTTCTTTCATAAGTTTTCTATAGTTTTCAGTGTATAGATTTTTCACCTCTTTGGTGAGATTTATTCCTAGGTATTTTATGGGTTTTGGTGCAACTGTAAATGGGGTCAATTCCTTCATTTCTCTTTCTGTTGCTTCATTGTTGGTGTATAGGAATTCAAGCAATTTTTGTGCATTGGTTTTATATCCTGTAACTTTGCTGAATTCATGAATCAATTCTAGCAGTTTTTATGAGGAATCTTTTGGGTTCCATATAGGGTATCATGTCATCTGCAAAGAGTGAAAGTTTGACCTCCTCCTGGCCAATTTGGATGCTTTTTATTTCTTTGCGTTGTCTGATTACAGAGGCTAAGACTTCCAATACTATGTTGCATAACAGTGGTGAGTGGACATCCCTGTCTTGTTCCTGACCTTAGGGGGAAAGCTCTCAGTTTTTCTCCATTGAGGATGATATTAGCATTGGGTCGTTCATATATGGCTTTTATGACCTTGAGGTATGATGCTTCTATCCCTGCTTTCTTGAGGGTTTTTATCAAGAAAGGATGCGGTATTTTGTCAAGTGCTTTTTCTGCATTTATTGAGAGAATCATGTGGTTCTTGTCCTTTCTTTTATTGATGTGATGAATCGCATTATTGTTTTGAGGATATTTAACCAGCCCTACATCCCAGGTATAAATCCCACTTGGTCATGGTGAATAATTTTTTTTTAATGTATTGTTGGATCCGGTTGGCTAATATTGAGGATTTTTGCATCCATGTTCATCAGGGAAATTAATCTATAGTTCTCCTTTTTAGTGGGGTCTCTGATTTTGGAGTCAAAGTAATGCTGGCTTCAGAGAAAGAGTTTGGAAGTGTTCCTTCCATTTCTATTTTTTTGGAACAGCTTCAAGAGAATAGGTGTCAACTCTTCCTTAAATGTTTGGTAGAATTCCCCTAGAAAGCCATCTGGTCTGGACTCTTGTTTTGGGAGATTTTTGATTATGAATTCGATTTCGTTACTGTTTATGGGTCTATTCAAATTTGCTATTTTTACCTGTTTCAGTTTTGGTTGTGTATTTGTTTCTAGGAATTTGTCTATTTCTTCCAGATTGCCCATTTTTTGGCATATAATTGCTCATAATATTCTCTTATTATTGTTTGTATTTCTGCTGTGTTTGTTGTGATCTCTCCTCTTTCATTCTTGATTTTATTTATTTGGGTTCTTTCCTTTTTCTTTTTGATCAAACTGGCTACTGGTTTATCAATTTTGTTAATTCTTCCAAAGAACCAGCTTCTGGTTTCATTGATCTGTTTTACTGTTTTTTTGTTTGTTTTGATAGCATTAATTTCTGCTCTAATCTTTATTATTTCCTATCTTCTGCTGGTTTGGGGATTTATTTGCTGTTCTTTTTCTAGGCCTTTAAGGCATAAGGTTAGGTTTTGTCTGAGACCTTTCTTCCTTCTTTAGGAAGGCCTGGATTGCTATATACTTTCCTCTTATGACCGCCTTTGCTGCATCCCAGAGGTTTTGGGTTGTGGTGTCATCATTTTCATTGGCTTCCATGAATTTTTAATTTCCTCTTTAACTTCTTGGTTAGGCCATTCATTCTTTAGTAGGATGTTCTTCAATCTCCACGTATTTGTTACCTTTGCAAATTTTTTCTGGTGGTTGATTTCGAGTTTCATAGCATTGTGGTCTGAAAATATGCACACGATGATCTTGATATTTTTGTGCTTGCTGAGGGTGGATTGGTGTTCCAGTATGTGGTCTATTCTGGATAACATTACATGTGTACTGGAGAAGAATGTATATTCTGCTGCTTTAGGATAAAATGTTGTGAATATATCTGTTAAGTCCGTCTGGTCTAGTGTGTCATTCAAAGCCATTGTTTCCTTGTTGATTATTTGATTAGAACATCTGTGCATTGCTGTGAGTGGGGTGTTGAAGTCTGCTACTATTATGGTATTATTATCAATGAGTTTCTTTATGTTTGTGATTGATTTATATATTTGGGTGCTCCCACTATTGGCACATAAATGTTTGCAATTGTTAGGTCTTCTTGGTGGATACACCCCTTAATTATGTATAATGCCCTTCTTCATCTCTTGATTCAGTCTTTATTTTAAAGTCTAGATTGTCTGATATAAGTATGGCTACTCTGGCTTTCTTTTGTTGACCATTAGCATGATAGATGTTTGTAGATCCCCTTACTTTCAATCTGAAGGTATCTTTAGGTCTAAAGTGGTCTCTTGTAAACAGCATATAGATGGATCTTGTTTTCCTATCCATTCTGTTACCCTATGTCTTTTGATTGGAGCATTGAGTCCATTGACATTTAGAGTAACGAAAGATATGAGTTTATTGCCATTATGTTGCTTGTAGAGTTGGAGTTTCTGGTGGTGTTTTCTTGTCCTTTCTAATCTTTGTTGCTTTTCGTGTATGTATGAATGTATGTATGTATTCATATTTTCATCTTTTCTCCCCTCAGGAAGTCCCCCTTAAAACTTACTGCAGGGCTGGTTTAGTGGTCACAAACTCCTTTAATTTTTATTTGCCTGGGAACCTTTTTATATCTCCTTCTATTTTGAATGACAGTCTTGCTGGATAAAGAATTCTTGGCTGCATATTTTTCTGATTCAGCACATTGAATATATCCTGCCACTCCTTTCTGGCCTGCCATGTTTCTGGGGATAGGTCTGCTGCAAACCTGATCTGTCTTCCCTTATAGGTTAAGGACTTTTTTTTCCCTTGCTGCTTTCATGATTCTCTCCTTGCCTGAGTAGTTTGTGAATTTGACTATGATATGCCTTGTTTATGGTTGGTTTTTGTTGAATCTAATGGGAGTCCTCTGTGCTTCCTAGATTTTGATGTTTGTGTCTTTCCCCAGGTTAGGAACATTTTCCACTATGATTTGCTCACATAACCATTCTACCCCTATTTCTCTCTCTTCCTCTTCTTCTGGGACCCCTATGATTCTGCTGTTGTTCCTTTTTAATGAGTCACTAATTTCTCTAATTCTTAGATAGTGCTCTTTTGCCTTAATCTCCCTCTTTTTTTCTTCTTCATTATTCTCTATTAGTTTGTCCTCTATATCGCTGATTCGCTGTTCTACCTCATCCATCCTTGCCGCTGTAGCATCCATTCAAGATTGTAGCTCAGTTGCAACATTTTTTATTTCATCCTGACTAGCTTTTACTTCTTTTACCCCCACAGAAAGGAATTCTAATCTATTTTTGACTCCAGCTAATATTCTTATTATTGTGATTCTAAATTCTGGTTTAGACGTCTTGTGTTTATCTGTGTTGGTTAAGTTCCTGGCTGTAGTTATATCCTGCTCTTTCCTTTGGGATGAATTCCTTTGTTTTGTCATTTTGAAGGGAGAAAAGGAATTAATGATGTAGAAAAATGTAAATTAAAAAAATATTAAAATTAAAGAATTAAAAATACACACAAAATCAAAAAGATGATGCTAGATCCTAGGTGTGTTTTGGTCTGGTGTTGAAAGTGGCTTGATAGATTAGAGAAAAAAGGAGAAAGAAGGAAAAAAAAAGGAAATCATTTCAAAATTTGAAAAACTGAATACACCAAAGTAGACTAAAATGAAATGATATAAGTAAACTAGAATTTGAAAAAAATTAAACAAAAGTAAAAAATATAGTAAAAAAAAATTAAAGGAAATATTTTTAATAAAATTTGAAAATAAAAATGATTTTTTTCTTTTTTCTGTATTCAAGAAAAGTAAAAGAAATGAAAAAGAGGAAAAAAGAAAGAAAATTGAATATATGGACCTTCTAACAAACTGAAATATGACTGAAATGATTTCATTTTCCCCTAGAAATCAGACTATGAAGTGCTTTATAGTCCGTAAACTAAGCAGGTGGTGAGATTTCTTGAAGAGCGAGGTTGGCTCATTTGGGTGGGGCTTAGTGTAATGGCTCTGTTCTCCACAATATGGCAATGCTAGCCTACTGGAGTGGATTGTATTGGTGCTTGCAGGTGTGTTTGTGCATGGGTGGGAGCAGTGAAAATGGCGCCACCAAGCTACCCAGTCTCTAGTACTGGAACTCTGTTCTTCCTGATCAGCAATCACCCACCCATCATTTGTCTTCAGCTTTCATCCACTCCCTCCTTTTACACTGTCTGTGACCAAGCCGTAGGTAATACCTCTCTCCTGAGTTTCATCTCATATGTGGCTGTTTTCCCTGGCCCCTTACTTCTGAGGGCCTGTGGCTTTGACCCATTCTGCCTCTCTGTGGAGGGTCTCACAAAGCAATGGCCAAATGCCAGCCACACCCAGGAAATTTTGAGGGACCGTGCTGCTGCCAATGCCTAGAGACTGAGGCCAGGTGCCAGCCTGCCCCAGAAAACATTCTTGAGATAGTGTAACAGCAGTGTTTCATGATTGTGGGAAATCACAACACATATCTGGTACCAGGCTTCACCCTTAATGACCTTGTTCTAGCACCAGCGAATGTGGCTCTTTTCTGGTGTCTGTTGGGCCCAGGTGGCCTCACAGCCTCTACAAAATATCCTTCCAGCAGTGGAACCACTTCTCCCTGTGTGGCCCAAGAACCTCCTGGACCCCACTCTGCTCCTGGGGATTTGCCCTTCTCACCAGAGCACCGCCAGGTATGGAGCTGTGGAGTTGAAGACACTGTGCACCCCCTATTTACAGTATTAATGGAATTTAAACCCTCTCCTTTCTCCTTTCTCATTTCTCCATTTTAGTTTAGTCCCTGTGGCTGTTTCTAATTTTCCACTTTCTCTTTAGGTGCTTTTGGGGAGGGGTGCTTTTCCCATAATCTCCCCACCATGTCTGTCCTCTTTCTTCACACAAAAGCACCTCCCTGCCCTCTGCAGCTTCTCTCTCCCCAAGTTCACCTCTCTGTGCCATGTACCTGATGAATTCTGTAGTTCAGGTTGTGGAGATTTTTGGGTTAATCTTCATACCAGTTTTCTAGGTGTACAGGATGGCTAAGTGTTGGTCTGGCTGTAGTTCATGGATGCAAGACACACAAAGAACTTCCCTGCTGTTCCACCATCTTGGCTCTCTCCCTGCTGGTGCAGTTTTGATTGGGATTTCATTGAATGTGTAGATTGCTTTGGGTAGCATTTACATTTTAACAATAATTATTCTTCCAATCCATGAACATGGAATGTTTTTCCATTCCTTTGTATCTTCTCCAATTTCCTTCATAAGCTTTCTATAGTTTTCAGCATACAGATCTTTTACATCTTTGGTTAGGTTTATTCCTAGGTGTTTTATGATTCTTGGTGGAATTGTGAATGGAATCAGTTTCTTTATTTCTCTCTTGTTGCTTCATTATTGGTGTATAAAAATTCAACCGAATTCTCTACATTTTTATTGAGTAGAAAAGAGGTTAGGAACAGTTTCTGCTTTTGGTAATATGTGTCCTAGTATTCTTTGACTTTTCACACTGTGAACATCTATTAAGATTTTTGAAATTATTTTTTAAATACCCAGAATCAGATCTGGAGCCTAATTTTAGTATGTTTTCACTGATGTAAGGGTACCTGAGGTTGGGCCCAATTTTACAGCTTTGCTGTTTGGCAAATTTGGTCTATAGTTATCAAAGTCCCAATATTATAGAGACCAAGTACAGCATGCCTATTGAATCTTGGTTATTTAAACAACACACCTTGATGTATCTGGGATTGAAATCCCTGTATCATAGAAATGTTCATATGCCAAAATCCAGCAGGAGCTGGATCCAGAAAGGATAAGATATGGCACTGTACCTGTCTACTAGGATAGGACACATATGGTCTAAGAGGCTGAGATTACAGTAGGAATTTATTTTTTTTTTTTTTTTTTTTTTTTTTTTTTTTTTTTTTTTTTTTTTATTTTTTTTAATTTTTTTTTTTCAACGTTTATTTATTTTTGGGACAGAGAGAGACAGAGCATGAACGGGGGAGGGGCAGAGAGAGGGGGAGACACAGAATCGGAAACAGGCTCCAGGCTCTGAGCCATCAGCCCAGAGCCCGACGTGGGGCTCGAACTCACGGACCGCGAGATCGTGACCTGGCTGAAGTCGGACGCTTAACCGACTGCGCCACCCAGGCGCCCCTACAGTAGGAATTTAGACTGTATATCAAGTCATGTTATCTTCAAGGTAAAGCAATTTTCAATCGGGATACAGGAAATTAGAACTACATGGCATTCACAAAAGAGTGAAATTTTCAGAAGGTGCTGAAGGCTTGAGATGCAGATTCAAGATGGGCAGTTTTCACATTCAGTGTTTTAGTCATGTCTCATTTAGTGTCAAGGAACAGGAAGTCATGAAAACTAACTCAAGTATAAATTAGCCTTTGGAAGTTGAGTAAAGGAATTGCTTCATCACAATAAGGGTATGTAGTGAAAGTGGGTGGCAACAGAAGTGAACATTAACTCAAGAAAAGACATGAGGCTTCATCGTTAAAAACTAGTAGGATCCCCGTGAAAGGTTGTAAGTATACATTACCAACACAGACATATACTTACTTCCCCCTGTACTAGGGAGTGGAGCTTGAGATTGCTTAAGTTAGGGATAGCAAATATATAAAACATCTTCTCTCTTTTGCCATGCCTACTACAGCAATCAGTAATTAATCACAGCACCAGTTTCTGGATACCACCACATAAGCCTTCTCAAAAGTTTACTAAGCAGTTACTGCCAATCTATCATTGTTGGAATGGGATGAAAATTATTTCCCATTACTGGCATAAGTACTTCCTATATTGCATGTCAGAAGTGAGAACAATACTATAGGTGGAAAGATTAGTCCAGCTCTGGACAAACTGAGCCATGAAAAGGCATTATAAATGAGGTGAGCAGATTAAGACAGAGAAGAAAGCAATATATGTATGTTAGGCCATGTCTCTCTGTGTTCTTTTGAATCATACCCAACCATCACAGAAATTGGCATGGCATGTGATGGAACCAGCACACATTTCTGAATCAAGCAGATGTAGATCCAGTCAATATTCCACAATTTACAAGCCTCAGGACCTTTAATTGTTTGAGTGCCAGCTTGAACTCATCTGTTTGAACTTATCTGTACAATGAGAATACTCAGATCCACAGGACAGGATCTATATGATTAAACTATGCAATATATGTGAAAGCATGGTGCCTGGTATGTGGTAGGTTCTGATAAATGCTAAAAAAGAAAGAAGTGAAACATAAAATGATTTGAATACTATCAGCCACAACCAAAATGTCAGTGATCATCATTCTTTCTCTGAATTCTTGTATCTAGGAAACAATTAAAAAAAAGACAGATGGAACCCAGAAAAGGCAAACAAACTACAGGTTCATTTGACTGTGCTGAAGTCCAGTTCTAAATCTAAGGAAAAGCCAGGTTGTGTGACTCCTACCTCACATTTACAGGTTATGCCTGTGGTCCCTGGATTTAACTCTGTCCTGGACTGAAAACAGATCCTACCTTGCCTCTGGGATTTCCTATACATGAATTATTTTAGAATTTCAGGGATCTCCCACTGATCCTGAGGTCACACTAGTGACATGAGTCACTAATGGAGCAGAAAAATAAATGCCACAGGTCTCCACCCTGCCTCCACAGGGTGGAGGCAAAAATCATATAAAATTCCACATTTCTGCTTCAACTAGGTGGCACCCAGAAGATCACTGTTGTACAAGCATTTTTGTTTCTTGAATATAACATAAAACTGTGTTTTCCCAGACACATTTCTCAGATGTCTCACAGGACCACCAGGTCAAAACTGTCTTTTCCCCCCTAAAGATACCTGGAAAATCTTATTTTGATGTGTGCCCATGAAGGAAAATAAAGAGCCTCCTAGAATGCAGCTGTAATAATTAGGAATGCTTTAATATTCTTCAGAGGCTAATGGGACAACATAACTTGTTTGCATCAAAGATGATCACATTAGTTAAAACGTCAGCCATTCAACGCTTTCTTCTTTATCTGAAGATATCCACCCTGAATGCCAAGCAATTCTTACTTTTTCATAGTATGGGTAGAGAATCATAAAAATTCTAAAAGAGGCAATTATACAAATTCATTTTTATCTGGTTTTGAGATGTTTGAAATTTGTACACATATTATTTTTTCTTTGCTCTACATTCTGGGATTTTGTTTGGATTAATAAAACAACTGGTCCTTTTGCTAATGAAAATTATGGGGTTATGAGACTCAAAATGTTGGATCTGGGGCATTCTAAATTGGCAGCAGCTAATCAATAGAGTGAACAATACACATGGAAGCAGTTGAGATGTAACATTATTCACAAAAGGAGGTGTGGAGGATAATAAATAAGCCTTCCATCTACTGAAAATAATTTTATATCCCTGACTTTTAGGTTCTCAAAAAGACTTCATTTGAATGCCATTATTTTTTCCAGAATGATTCTTGCTCTTTTTCTGGCACTGCCCTATCAGGATCTAGGGAGCATTTGCTAAGGTTTTTTTTTTTTTTTTTTTTTTTTTTTTTTTTTTTTTGTCTCCTTTCCCTTCTGAAAGCTTCTTCCTGACTTTTTCCATCCTCTTAACAGCTCACTTCAGTTGGCCCTTCCAAATGAGACAAGTGACCTCAGAAAACGTGCTATGCTTTGTTGAGAGAGTTGCTGAATAATATAGGACACAGAAGACCTGAAGTCATATGAACTGAGGACTTAATGGCTAAGTTTCATACAATGGCTGCACTCCAGCCAGCCAGAGAAGTAGCCTCTTGGTAGAGACTTCTACACAGAACAGATTTTAGTCTCTTTCTCATTCTAATCTTCTACAAGAATTCCTTACAAATCCTCTCAACAGCCCCTAAGCCCCTCCCTCATAGTACCCAGATCAAAGACAGAACATTTGATCCTACCCAGGCCATTGCTTTTCACCCCAGGAGCTCTTTCAACTAAATATAATTTAACTTCACTACATGCCTGCCATAAAAAATAGCTGAAATGGACCACAAGATTTCCTTCTCTTTGTACCATGTCCCCGATCCCCAGCCCCTCAGCCCTTTTCTTCTCAACCCATATGGGCTACTAAGATCCTTTCTCACTTTGAAAAAAATAAATGGTCTAAAAAAAGGTCTATTCTTCCCATGTGGAGTTGAGGAGTGGGGGGGGGGGGGGAGAGAGACTCTATAGTATATATCCTTGGTGCTAGGGATGGGTTCCCACTTTGATTAGCTACTGGACAATTCCTCACTCAATCTCACAGGACTATGTTAAATTAGGAACAGTCAGCCTTTTCTTTCTCCTTTATGAGCTGCCTCCATTTCAGTGCTTATAGATCAGACAGAGAAATTTTTCATGGTTCATACATGATCTCTATGTCATCACTAGCTGATTAAGAAAATTTGAAATTCCTATTTAGGTTACAGCAGAAATCATTAGAGCTAAGGGATTGAAAACACAAGTAGTAAAGGAGTACACAGAGCCAACCTACACAGAGCCAACCTTGGCAGGGATCAGGAGGAAACTGTGCTGGATTCATTTCTATTGTCTCTTTTCTCATTCTCCTCTGACTTTCCTCGTGCTGTTGCCTGATACTTCTTTTTTTTTTTTCCTTGCACAAGTTCAGGGTTTCCTGCAGTTGTGCTCTTGTGGCCTTAGTTGAATCTCCCTATTTTCCATGCTGCTTTTCAACATCCCTTCTCAGCTACTTTCAAGCGTTGGGAAGCTTTAACTTCAGATTTGTACAGGCCTAGATCACAGGTTAATTCTTAGGAAATGGGTTACAATTCACCCATTCACAGATAACCACAGCATATCAGGTTCACACTTGGCCTCTTGTGGTTATTTTATCTGTATATGTGTATGTATGTTTGTATGCCTGAGTTTGTCCTATATCCTCAACTGGAAAAACCATAGTACAGTAAGGTGATATAGTACAGTAGTTAAAAACAGGGCTTTGGAGTCAGACATCAATTTTTTATTCTGGCCCTAGAAATTTCTAGCCATATAACAGTGAGCAAGTTACTTAAACTCTCCTCTGAAAATGGAGCAATAATAGTGTCAGCTTCATTCAGTTGTTTTGAGGATTAAATGCATATAAGGGGAACAGAATCACATTTTGTATATAGTAGGCTCTCAACAAGTGGTAGCTGGACCAAGCTATTCAAGTCAGAATTCAAGAAATATGACTTATAGCAGATTTCTTCCCTAGCTCAATTCCATATACCCTGTAACAAAGGATAGTCATGATAGATTACAGAAGATGCAGTGAAAGGGGCCTTAGAGATCATACTATCTGATTCTCTCATTTTCTTATTAGGAACCTGAGATACAGAGATAGAAACAGACTTGCCTCAGGTAATTTTGGAAGAATGTGGCATACCCAGAGTTAAAACTCAGGACTCATTATTTACCCTCTTTATTTTATTTCAATTTGTGATATAATTTTAAGAATGTTTTTCTATTTAAAAAAATGTTTATTTATTTATTTTGAGAGAAAGAGAGAGAGAGATGGAGAGCAAGCTTGGGAGGGGCAGAGAGAGAAGAGAGTGAATCCTAAGCAGGCTCTGTGCTATCAGCGAACTCACTATGAGATCACGACCTGAGATGAAACTAAGAGTCAGACATTTAACAAACTGAGCCACCCAGGTGCTCCCAAAGTGGCTTTTCTGCACTAGCTTTTTGAACTGTCTGGTGGCAAAGGGGAGTTACAGCAAGCTCTGTACTACAGAGACCCAGAAGCACAGGAGGAGTGCAAAAGAAAGGAAAATAACCAAATGCTCTGCATGTTAGAAGCTTGCACTTTTAGTGGAGAGCAAAGATATACATACGCACTCAACATTAAGAACAATGACAAGGCAAAGGAACAAAACATCCAAAGTTGTAGTGCAATATGGGTTTATGAGAGCTGAGGGGACCAATTAAAAAAAAATTAAATAAAAAACTTTAGAGTTAAGAATACTTAATAGAGGATGACCACCTGGAAAGAAATGAAAACTACTCTTTCATTAGCTCTGTTAACATAGCTTCCCAAACATTTAAGAGTGATAAAAGCAGCAGAGGACACCATCCTTTTTACCTCACTGGAATCTTTGTTTGCCCATAGGGATCCATTTATAAGGAAGACCAAACATGTACCTAAATCTGGTTTCTATGTCCTATAAAGACAACCTTTCTACATGTTTGGCTTTTATGCAGCTTCCTCAGTCATCATCCCACACATTTACCACTATAGAAGGCTTTGACAGAAACCACTTAGTTAAAGTACACTTTCAGCTGCCAAATAATACAATACAAACTACCATGGCCAACTTCACACTCCTGGGGATGATCCTCCTCCCCCAGCTTTCCCTAGCGAAGTGTCAGACTGACCCTTGCCTCAGCAAGCTTAATGGAGAACAGACAACAGATTTCAGTAAAGGATCAGTTCCTCTCCTCAGCATGCCTGATCTATAATGAAAATGAATTACTGTTTTTTAATTCACTCAGAATAACCAAGTATAGATTAGTCTTTGATTCTGACTTTGCATATGCACAAATCCTATTGTCTAAGGCCTTAGCAGAACATTAATGTTTCAGGTATAGATGTGCAAAAGGAAGGTGTGCATAGATTAGCCAAATGTCCATTTATTCATTGACATGGCATGAGTCAAATGCTAGGTATTCAAAATCAGTATGTCCTAGTCAGTCTCCTTCCCAGGGACAGCGTTCACTTAACAGGTATTAGAGAAATGTTATTAATAATGCAGAGCTGTGAAATGGGCAAAGTTTCTCTGAAGGTTCCCTGAACTCATCTTGTTAGTGCCCTGCCATCATGCCATAGCATTCAAGGTATTTCTGATGTCCTATTGTGGTACCCAATTAAGATACCAGACAGTGCCTAGAGCCCAGCACTCTCCACACTTCATGCCATAGCCCAATATCTTGTACTCCTTATTTAATTCAACAAATGTGGATTGCATGATTACTATGGAGAAGTTCAAGTGTTTCCCATTGCCCCTTTAGGGAGGAAGCATGTTTTAGAATCCTAGGCAAGATATGCAACTAGAAAGATAGGCAGAGATCAGATTGTGAAGAATTTTGTATACTGTTATTTATAAAATTTTAGATTTATCATTTAGTCAGTGGGTATCTATTGGAGGTTTTAACGTAGGAAAATAACTGTCAGGTTTAGAAAAATAACACTGAAGACAATGTAGAGGACAAGAGTGACAGTACAGTCATTGCAAAGGGTGTAGTCAAGGACCAAAACTAGAATTCCTGGAGAAGAGTCAATGTTCCAACTCAACCCAAATCAAAGGTCAAGGCCATGGACTGGAAAATGTACAAACTATCACAAAATCAGGCCAAAAATATGTCACACACTGACCTAAAGTTAGCATTTCTCTAGCCCTAGTTAGGGCACTTCTAGCCAAGAATTTAGTGCATTGGGTATAGCTAGATTAAGCACTCTGAATGAGCTGATAAGGTGAGAAAATGGGATAAAAGGCAATTTTAAAAAAGAAAACTTGAAGCAGTTTGATAGACACTAAAATACTTGAGAACACCTGTACTCATAAGCATTCCAATCACTCTTGCAGCCTTGACTGGCAGAGAGGAAACTTGATGGTACTGTCCAGTGGACAATGACTGGAAATATAACTTCAGAATCTAGAACTATCACACCTCAATTCTTTCCCAATTACCATAATTTTCATTCTAAAAAGCAATAGAGGGCAACAGGCTTCAGTTAGGTTTATCATAAACAAATCTGTACCTACCTACTTCTGCAAATGAGGAACATATGGAACCACTAAGTTTCACCATCATGACTTATATTTCAGAGGATAGAGTTTTAGTCCTAGATCTTTGCAATAATCTTCTGTTACTATCTTTTTGCATAAGTTTTAATGAGGTTTAAATGACTTATTATATTTAAAGTACTTGTCAAATGCATAGTATATACCAAGCAGTCAATAAGTGTTAGTTATGGCAATGTAATCTATAAAATACATAAATTCAAATAATCACATAGATACTAGAGCCTTGACATTCCTAAGGTATATGGCCAGAGACTTCCACATATTCCAAATTTGTGAACCTATGTTATATAATTTCTCTTTTTAAAATGTTACAATAAAACTTCACTTTATGATTACATAACAATGGCCAAAAATCATTTATAAAGCTATGAAAATTAATTTGGCCACTAAAATAAACTTTTATTTTGTAATACTGAGAACTAACCTGAATTTGCAAATCTGAACCAATGGTCATGAGGAAGGTCAGTCCATGTAGTCATCTGGGATTCTTGTACAGAACAGAAAATGCAAATCCTAGCCCATCTGTTGCATCCCACTTGAAATTGAAGAGCAAAACACACTAAATCCTTCCCTTGCAGTCTGTCCCATGATTCAGTAAAAAAGGGCTGACCACCTAGTATATGCATATAACTTTTAAAAGCAACCAAAGTGCTTTTTCTCTCCATTCTCACACCATTACTATTTTTCTGTCTATATCCAGAGACACAGACTCGTAGCAAACACTTGGTCCCCACAAGCAAAATGTTACAGGTAAACATAAAAAGAAGAGATAAATGATAGATATAGAGGACAAAGAAAGAAATCCAACCCAATAATTATGGAGGTTACTGAGAAAGATATCAGAAGCAATAATCAAAGACATGATTAAAGAAACCTTTTTTTGTTTTTTTTTTAATACAATGAAAAGACACACGGTCAATAAAAAAACAAGGGCCCTGAATGAGACATTGGATCAGATGGACTTGACAGATATATTTAGAACTCTGCATCCCAAAGCAACAGAATATACTTTCTTCTCGAGTGCACATGGAACATTCTCCAAGATAGATCATATACTGGGTCACAAAACAGCCCTTCATAAATTTACAAGAATTGAAATTATACCCTGCATACTTTCAGACCACAATGCTATGAAGCTTGAAATCAACCACAGAAAAAAAGTCTGGAAAACCTCCAAAAGCATGGAGGTTAAAGAACACCCTACTAACGAATGAGTGGGTCAACCAGGCATTTAGAGAAGAAATGAAAAAATATATGGAAACAAACGAAAATGAAAATACAACAATCCAAATGCTTGGGGACACAGCTAAGGCAGTCCTGAGAGGAAAATACATTGCAATCCAGACCTATCTCAAGAAACAAGAAAAATCCCAAACACAAAATCTAACAGCACACCTAAAGGAACTAGAAACAGAACAGCAAAGGCAGCCTAAACCCAGCAGAAGAAGAGAAATAATAAAGACCAGAGCAGAAATAAACAATATAGAATCTAAAAAAACTGTAGAGCAGATCAACGAAACCAAGAGTTGGTTTTTCGAAAAAATAAATAAAATTGACAAACCTCTAGCCAGGCTTCTCAAAAAGAAAAGGGAGATGACCCAAATACACAAAATCATGAGTGAAAATGGATTATTACAACCAATCCCTCAGAGATACAAACAATTATCAGGGAATACTATGAAAAATTTTATGCCAACAAATTGGACAACCTGGAAGAAATGGACAAATTCCTAAACACCCACACTCTTCCAAAACTCAATCAGGAGGAATTAGAAAGCTTGAACAGACCCATAACCAGCGAAGCAATTGAATTGGTTATCAAAAATCTCCTAACAAATAAGAGTCCAGGACCAGATGGCTTCCCAGGGGAGTTCTACCAGACGTTTAAAGCAGAGATAATACCTATCCTTCTCAAGCTATTCCAAGAAATAGAAAGGGAAGGAAAACTTCCAGACTCATTCTATGAAGCCAGGATTACTTTGATTCCTAAACCAGACAGAGACCCAGTAAAAAAAGAGAACTACAGGCCAATATTCCTGATGAATATGGATGCAAAAATTCTCAATAAGATACTAGCAAATCGAATTCAACAGCATATAAAAAGAATTATTTACCATGATCAAGTGGGATTCATTCCTGGGATGCAGGGCTGATTCAACATTCGCAAATCAATCAATGTGATACATCACATTAACAAAAAAAAAAAAGAGAAGAACCATATGATCCTGTCAATCGATGCAGAAAAGGCCTTTGACAAAATCCAGCACCCTTTCTTAATAAAATCCCTTCAGAAAGTCGGGAGAGAAGGAACATACTTAAAGATCATAAAAGCCATTTATGAAAAGCCCACAGCTAACATCATCCTCAACGGGGAAAAACTGAGAGCTTTCTCCCTGAGATCAGGAACACAACAGGGATGCCCACTCTCACCCCTGCTGTTTAACATAGTGCTGGAAGTTCTAGCATCAGCAATCAGACAACAAAAGGAAATCAAAGGCATCAAAATTGGCAAAGATGAAGTCAAGCTTTCGCTTTTTGCAGATGACATGATATTATACATGGAAAATCCGATAGACTCCACCAAAAGTCTGCTAGAACTGATACATGAATTCAGCAAAGTCGCAGGATACATAATCAATGTACAGAAATCAGTTGCATTTTTATACACTAACAATGAAGCAACAGAAAGACAAATAAAGAAACTGATCCCATTCACAATTGCACCAAGAAGCATAAAATACCTGGGAATAAATCTAATCAAAGATGTAAAAGATCTGTATGCTGAAAACTATACAAAGCTTATGAAGGAAATTGAAGAAGATATAAAGAAATGGAAAGACATTCCCTGCTCATGGATTGGAAGCATAAATATTGTCAAAATGTCAATACCACCCAAAGCTGTCTACACATTCAATGCAATCCCAATCAAAATTGCACCAGCATTCTTCTTGAAACTGGAACAAGCAATTCTAAAATTCATATGGAACCACAAAAGGCCCCGAAGAGCCAAAGTAATTTTGAAGAAGAAGACCAAAGCAGAAGGCATCCCAATCCCAGACTTTAGCCTCTGCTACAAAGCTGTAATCATCAAGACAGCATGGTATTGGCACAAAAACAGACACATAGACCAATGGAATAGAATAAAAACTCCAGAACTAGACCCACAAACGTATGGCCAACTCATCTTTGACAAAGCAGGAAAGAACATCCAATGGAAAAAGACAGTCTCTTTAACAAATGGTGCTGGGAGAACTGGACAGCAACATGCAGAAGGTTGAAACTAGACCACTTTCTCACACCATTCACAAAAATAAACTCAAAATGGATAAAGGATCTGAATGTGAGACAGGAAACCACCAAAACCCTAGAGGAGAAAGCAGGAAAAGACCTCTCTGACCTCAGCCATAGCAATCTCTTACTCGACACATCCCCAAAGGCAAGGGAATTAAAAGCAAAAATGAACTGGGACCTTATGAAGATAAAAAGCTTCTGCACAGCAAAGGAAACAACCAGCAAAACTAAAAGGCAACCAACAAAACTAAAAGGCAACCAACGGAATGGGAAAAGATATTTGCAAAGGACATATCGGGCAAAGGGCTAGTATCCAAAATCTATAAAGAGCTCACCAAACTCCACACCCGAAAAACAAATAACCCAGTGAAGAAATGGGCAGAAGACATGAATAGACAATTCTCTAAAGAAGACATCCGGATAGCCAACAGGCACATGAAAAGATGCTCAATGTCGCTCCTTATCAGGGAAATACAAATCAAAACCACACTCAGATATCACCTCACGCCAGTCAGAATGGCCAAAATGAACAAATCAGGGGACTATAGATGCTGGAGAGGATGTAGAGAAACAGGAACTGTCTTGCACTGTTGGTGGAAATGCAAACTGGTGCAGCCACTCTGGAAAACAGTGTGGAGGTTCCTCAGAAAATTAAAAATAGACCTACCCTATGACCCAGCAATAGCACTGCTAGGAATTTACCCAAGGGATACAGGAGTACTGATGCACAGGGGCACTTGTACCCCAATGTTTATAGCAGCACTCTCAACAATAGCCAAATTATGGAAAGAGCCTAAATGTCCATCAACTGATGAATGGATAAAGAAATTGTGGTTTATATACACAATGGAATACTACGTGGCAATGAGAAAAAATGAAATATGGCCTTTTGTAGCAACGTGGATGGAACTGGAGAGTGTGATGCTAAGTGAAATAAGCCATACAGAGAAAGACAGATACCATATGGTTTCACTCTTATGTGGATCCTGAGAATCTTAACAAGAACCCACGGGGGAGAGGAAGGAAAAAAAAAAAAAAAGAGGTTAGAGTGGGAGAGAGCCAAAGCATAAGAGACTGTTAAAAACTGAGAACAAACTGAGGGTTGATGGGGGGTGGGAGGGAGGAGAGGGTGGGTGATGGGTATTGAAGAGGGCACCTTTTGAGATGAGCACTGGGTGTTGTACGGAAACCAATTTGACAATAAATTTCATATATAAAAAAAATAAAAATAAAAAAAATAAAGACAATGAAAAGAGACCTGAACTTAGATATAGCCTAACCAAAACAAATCTATATTAGGAGGATGAAGAAAAATTCCTACCAGCATCCAGAGAAAAATAAGCAGATTACCTATAAAGCTGAAAAATTTAAGCTAACTTCACACATCTCAGATACACACTATGTTCCAAAAGGCAACAAATGAAGCAATATCAACAGAATTTTGAGGGGAAATATTGTGAACTAAGAATTATACACTAAGCCTAATTATATCTCATGTGTAAATAAACAGTCTCAGATAGTCAAAGGCTCATAGGACAATAAAATGTTTAATTGTACTATTATATATAATTTCTTAAAATAGATGTTTGGACTGAATAACCACTGCCCAAATTGTAAATGAATATTTAGAATTCATAAACAGGGAAGTAATGATACAAAAAGACCGATTCTTTCGCTACCATAAAGACCTAGGTGCCTAATATCAACACTAGTAATGAAGTAAAGTTTGGTAGAAAAAACATAGGACTGATGGGAAAAGATTTGTGTTCATCATTATTATTTGGTTGTAAGCATCAATAATCTGACTCAAACTATATTCATATTAAAATCCATAGTTATATTTACATTAAGCTAGATTAAGCTAGTTTGAGCTGGATTATTGTCTGTATAATTTCTCTGAGCCTTAGTTTCTTCTTTTATGAAATAAAGATAACAATAACAATGATGTCTACAGTAAGGAAAATAAATAATGTAAGTATACAGGAGTACAATTTTAAGTAATTGCCGTAATTCAGGTGCAGTGCTTGATTTCAAATTCTCTAGCAAAAGCAACACCATTGTGTCTATTGTGTCCTTTTGGAAGAGTTCTCTTCATGTCATTTGGCTCCTTGCTCCACAATTCTTAGTTAAAACACGTCACATAAGACAACATGGACCTCTTTATGCCCCTGAAACTAATAAGTCCTAGACTTATCCAGATGTTTATATGCACCTCATTGGTCTACAGAAGAAACTTCTGTCTGATTTATAAGGTCCTCCAAAATAAAAAAATATTATATACCTACTCTTATTTTTAACTACTCTTACTAAATCTTCATCCCAGCCTTTGTTCCTTCTACATAGATCATGTCTCAACTGGATTAGAATATATGTTAAATGTAATTCTCTTGGTCTACACTGTCTAATCCTTCCCCTGCTCCCAAGCCAAACCATATCCCCCTATAAATTCCACCTATGCCATGACAAGTTTTCAGATTTTCTAAAACTCATATTTAAATAACATTGTTATATATTTTTTGCAATTAGCATAGTAATATTCTCAAATTGATTGTATTACACAATTTACTACACTATTCACTGTTCGGTGTGTATTCATATCACATCCTCAAATCAAGTGTAATTTCCTTTGGAAGAAAAACATGTTCATCATGAAGAGTTGTTAATGATGTGGGAAAACACTTATTTGAATGAAATAAAGTGGTGTTGAATGAAGAAAAGAAGGATAAAAATTGTATATAAAGTGTGATCTCTACCACATAAAAATGGATAGAAAGTAGAATAGAAGCAAATATGCTAAAATAACAACAATGTTTTCCCCTGGGTGGCAGAGTTATAGATGACTGATGTTTTCTGCCTTAAACTTGACTTTTTAATTTTTTTTTCAATTGGTATGTACATTTATATTCAGGAAAAATGAGTAAAGTCCAAATTTTACTCATGATGAAGATCTGTTCAAGAAGATGCTTTGGTGTTTCCTCTAATAGTTACATCATATACCTGTTTGACCAGTTCCATGGCTTTCTCTTAAATCACATTTCTATTGAGAATCACACATTTCCTTTGCATTTCCTCAAACCTCAAATTAACCACCTATATTGGTTAGGATGGTTTTGATTTCTGGTGAGAAGTAAACCTGAATAAAAGTGTCTTGACAAAATGGGGTACTGATTGGCTTAGAGAACAGAAATATCAAACCCATGACTGACATTTTTTTTTAAATTTTTTTAAGTTTTTATTTAAATTCTAGGTATTTAACATGTAGTGTAATAGTGATCTCAGGAGTAGAATTTACTGATTCATCATTTACATAAACACCCACTGCTCATCACAAGTGCCCTCCTTAATATCCATCACCTATTTAGCCCAAACTATGACTAACTTTAGACAGAGTTTGATCCAGAAAACCAAGGTATTATCAGGGTTCCATTCTGTTATCATGTAAGACTCTCTTTCTTTCTTCCTCTTCCTTCAAACTTTGTCAGACTATCTCTCCTCATGGTGTCAACAATGTCGCCATAATCCAAAAACATGAATTCTCAGAGTACTAAACCCATTGGAAAAAAAGGAAGTCTTCATTCCAGCATTCTCAGCAAAACTTCTGTGTTCATTATGATGGGACTGGATCACATTATTTGCCTACCTGTGACCCATTTATTAGATAAATGCCATACACTGATTAGTTTAGGCCAATCTAGACCAATTTGAAGCTGGATGTAGAATCAAACTCACATAAACCACTTGGCTGAGAACATGGGTGGGCTAGGGAAAGGATAGTTTCTAAAGGAAATTTAGAGTGCTGTTATATGATAGAGGAGAGAATCAGTGGTGCAGAGCCAACCCACGATAGCAAAACTTAGGTGTCCTTTTAGCATTCAATAATTTTTCTCTCTCTTGATGAAATTTTTTTGCACTTGTTGCAGCACTGGCTGAAACAATTTCAGGAGTGAAGTTTTCTTAGTTTCACATAAGAACTAAGAGCATAGGGTGAAGTATTCACATCATAGACTGAGTTACCATGGAATATGATGCTTTATTATTCAATATATCAACTAACTCTTTTGTCCAACTAAGAACCATCACTTTCTTACTTTTTTCCATATATCTTTAGCAACAGATGAAAAAACAAAGTTTTTTTCCATTTAACAATGTTATTTTTTATGAAAGCAAATACTGGTGACCATGTCATTCATTACTTAAGTACTCCTTCATATATTCTTGCTATATATATATATATATATATATA
Source organism: Felis catus (assembly GCF_018350175.1). Taxonomy (NCBI): domain Eukaryota; kingdom Metazoa; phylum Chordata; class Mammalia; order Carnivora; family Felidae; genus Felis; species Felis catus. The sequence goes on from NC_058386.1 coordinate 105,382,430, forward strand.
TACACACACACACACACACACACACACACACACACACATACACGTTACATACAATTTAAATTTTTGCCTTACTACAGTAAAAAAAGTCACTAAAACTAACTTTTGGATGACTCATAAATTTTACACCAAAATGGGGAATGTTTGAATCATGTACAGTATATTAGATTAAATCATATGAAAATTCCAATATTTAACTACTTTTGATCTACAACAAAGGCAATTTCATATGATTTAGAATAAAATATACACATATACATACACATATACACATTTGTTCTGGTAATTAGGAGTGCATCAAAATAGTTTGGCAAATTATAAATGCCAATTTGATCACTTCATATTTTACATTATGATTGATGGAAAAGGCAGGAAAAATATACACTCATGGATAATCAGAGGAAATGATACAGTTCAATCATTTTTATAAAAAGGCAATTGATAACCAACTTTTCTGTTTTTCTACTTGGCCTTATGTTCCTCTAAATTCAAATATGCCAAAGTACTTCTTGTGGTTTCTTTTCAATACACTCACTGAATGACCCTAAATAACCTCTACTAACACCTCCAATTTCCTTCCCTGTCAAGGCAGATAAGCAGTGAACAGCTGATGACTGGGTGGCTCTATGACCCCAACAACAGGATGACAAATATAGTTTCCTGAGAATGGGCAAGCTGACAGAAAGGAATCATTTACACCTGTCTGTTGGAAACAAACAGAAACTACCAACACATATCCCAAAACTGTTTAGCTACTAATGATCTAAACAAAATCTGACCTAAATGAGAAAGACATATCCCACCAAGTATTTTTCTTAATACTTTGTCTGAAAAACATATTCCAGTAAAAGTCGTTATTGTCTCTTCATCTGGTTTCCCTTTTTGGTGATCCAGTTTATCCCAGCCCAGAGTTCTCTTATTTTTCCCTGCCCTTAAAATTGAAGCAACCTAAGTAGAAATAAATAGACACAAGAGAATTTTCCTGCAAAATTGTTCCACAATTACAACAATCAAATGATCTAGGTAAAACCTAGTGTTTTCCTTACCATTTCAAGATCTCAAGCAACCCACACTTTAGTTAGCTGCCCTCTTTTAACAACAATCCAAAAGAAGAAGATCCTCTCCAAAATGTTATAGTTAATGAAGCTTCTTCTTAGAGTAGCTATGACTTCAGAGAAGGATCATAATGAGGAGAGTTATCAACCAGGACATATCATCTTGGAAAACTTTACTGACTACATGATGCCTACTAACTTTATAGGAGTAAACAATGGAGAATTTCACATCCGATTCAAAGACTAAATGTTCAGAGATGTTTACGTAGGTAGTTCCCCTTTTCCAAAGTGGAAATCTATCATTGGTCCTTTTCTAGTTCCTCATCTTCTCTGCCATTACACAATCTACATAGCATATTCATCAGCCTGCACATTATCAAGAGAGATGAAAGTAGACACCATGTACACAACATTCATTCACTTTCAGTGACACTTGAACCAAAGCAGAGCTTTGCACCTATGCTTTAATATTCACAATAATTCTGCAATTAATAGACAAAATAGAGGCTCAGAGATGTTCAGTCAGGAAATCAGGAAGCTAGATTTAAATCCAAATCTTTCTATTGGCGAATATTGTCCTCTTAGAATCCCCTCATATCAGGCTCTGAATACAAAGAACCTATTGCAAGCACTTTTACCTACCTGTATTCTATCAATTCCCCAGTGTCCCCAACTACTAAACTCTCTAAATCCAGAGTTTCTAAAACATGTTAAGTGATCCTATGCATTGCCCAAGTGTATCAGAGACTTCAATGGAGCTATGCTGAAGTACAGAAAGAAGGAGGCAAAATGAGAAGGCCATAGACACTTCAGAGTTATTATATCAAGTCACCTATGCACCTTTGCCCTCCCCTGACTCCAAATTCAGATTCTATGATGGTAGGGTTGACAAAATGGAGACATTTAGGAACTCAGCTCTTATGTGTATGCTTGTGTAATGTGTGTGTGTGTGTGTGTGTGTGTGTGTGTGTGTTTTGCATGTGTTTTGCATGCAGAGAATAATTTAATGTATTGGACCATATGGCTGTATTTTTATTCAAGATTTTTCTTAATAATTACCAAGCAGGAGTTGATATCATTAAATGGGATATTGTCAATTATATGCCACAGATAACAAACCCCAGATTTCTTAGGATTGCTGCAAACTTGGACATGAAACTTATCATAAAGGAAACAGCTGTCATCTGTTTTTCCTCTCCATGAAAGTTCAGAAATGAGAAAAGGTGATACAGTAAAAAGAAATGCAGACACGTTTAAGCTGTAGCGGGGAAGAGAAAAAGTCATTCTGTTCTAATTAACTCTTCCTCATCCCATCAGGACCAAGAATAGTATTTTCTCAGCCTCTGTTTCTAACTGAGGTGTGAGAAGGTGACACAAGACTATTCACTACCTCTGGAGAAGAAAGAGCCAATATTAGAACATTACAGCACAATATCATAACCCAGGAAATAGACCATAGCCTGCAGTTAAGAGCTCAGAGGAGACTGGTGTTTGAAATTCAATCTATTGAGTCAGAAACACTTCCTGTCATATTGTCTCCATCCTCCAATTTGTCACAAGCATGGTGTTAAGTCAGTGGAAAATGCCTCAAACTCATTGCTGCCTGCAATGTGTCATGGCAGAGTAACTGAGTATCTATAAACAGTGTTCCATTCTAGGGAACACTACTGGAGGACTTGTTTGTTCTAAAATATATCTTCCCTCACTTCTCCTGCCCCAGTATGACTTGATGCCTACAATTAATACCATCCAAAGCAATATTTAACAGTCTTTAGAGTCATGCACATTTCATCAAGATTAAAACATTCTCTTACCTGAAATGGGTAACATCCTATTGAGCTAACATAGTTGCAAAAGCTAATCTACCTGTCAGGTGGCAGAGAGCAGAACCCAAAGAGACTATTTGATGATGTGAGAGAAATAGCCTGAGAGAACGTTCAAAGTATGAAACTCTGTCTAGTTCTAGTGGGACACCACAGAAGGTCCTCAGAGTTCAGAAATCAGTATAAGAACCATGGGATACTTGTAGGGTGAAGAGAGGAAAAGGAAAATTCTACTGGTAACTAAGAGGGCACTGAAAAAAGGTTACCTGTTGGCTCCATCTCTGACAAGAGGTACAGTAAAAAGGGTACATAAGGTTTAGTAAAAGAAATCATTGGTGTATAGTAAGTGTGAAGAAGATTGAAAATTCCAAAGGTGCTAGGGCACTTTTAAAGAGGTACACCTTAAACATGAATTCCATAGGGATATCCATACATTGGAAGGATTTGAAAAGTATTCTTGGGAGGGCATTAAACCCTAAGTAAGATCTGGAGACTGTAGAGAATAGCACTAGTTTGATATAAATAAGACTCTGGTTAATTCATTTGTGAAGGACAGAAGATTATGTATTTACAATTGCTAACCTACTCATATTAGTCTTTGAGAAATGACCAGCAATGAGAAAGGTATGGGATATGAAGACTAGATATAGGTAAATGGCTTAATTTTAAAAACCGGAAAAATGGACTCTGGAACAAAACCCCAGAGAGATAAATGTTGATTTCTAGCAAAATTCAAGAGTTATTAAGCAGATGACTTTTCGGTATTTATGAAAGCAGAAAATATGGGTTCTCTGAAAATTCATGTTTGTTTCCTTTATACTGTTACTTAGCTGTCAGAATGGCTGGCAGATATGCTGAATGCTATAATTAGTTTGTATAGATTTCAGAAATGGATGTGATAGCTCTGGCAACTACACAGGATGATGTTGACTGGATTCACTTAAGTATATACTTAGGAAGTTGAAGGACCATTAACAGAGAATGCACCCCAAAGACTAAGCTGCAATCTGGGAAAACAGATTTCTATCATAAATCTTTTATACTCCATCAATAACTTGGAGTAGTCCCAAAAAGTTAACTAATTGACCACATTTACAAATTAGCCAAAGTAGAAACAGATAATTAATATGACAGAATCATGATTCAAAGGCATCTGAACAGATGAGAAATGATAGAACAAATGACATAATTTAATAAAGAAGAGTTCTGCACTTGAGAACAACAACAACAAAAAACCTTCCCCAATTAGGAGCAGGAGGAGGTTAGTAGGCTCTCTGTTCTGTGACCTGGCAAGTCAATCCAGAATAAGACATTCAGATTTGGGCCTCACATTTTCAAAGGGATGTTGAAAATCAAAAGAAAATCCAAAGGACTGGACTAAGTAGTTCTAAGTAGTTCTATGACTTATAAAAAATATCTGAAAACCTGACAATATCTAGGTGACAAAGAAACAGAGAAAGAAGATGGCAGTTACCTATACGAGCAGCTACCATGTGGAAGATATACACTTATTCTGCATAGCTCCCAGAGTAGAATCAGGAACAATGAGAAGTTAAAAGGTAAGTTCCAGTTCAACATAAGGAGGTCCATGTACAGGATTGCCTTGTATAATGTTGAACTCCTTTGCTCTAGAAATGTTTAAGCACAGTAAATGCCTACCTGCCAAGGGTATAACAGTATACATTTCCATACTCAGTGAAAGCTAGAAGATTGGACCAGATGAACTCTAAGATGCCATGTAACTCCAAGTTTCTACACTCTGTAATTCCAGTTTTAGAAAATATTTTAACCACAAAAAATTTTTAAATATATTCCCTTGGGGCTTAAGTATCTGGTTACTGCAAGATATATAGTATTAGTTTCCAATCGAAGAACTAACAAATATTTAACTCAAGCACCTCTAGAATAATGATAATAATTGCTAGTTGATAAGCAAAATAAAGTATGAACTACAGATATTTAATAAATATATGAATAGTACTCACATGTAAAATTCTTCACTTTTAGTTATTATGAGAGTAAATATGGGCAGGGAAGCCCCTGCTTATTATTTTTAACTCCTCTTCATTCAGAAAGTAAGCAAGCATACACAAAAGATGTGCCCCACAAAAGGTATTTTGCTATACAATGGATACTACTCAGATGCTATCTATTTCCTCAAGGAACACACAGTCCAATGGGAATGGTGGACATATGCTTTAGGAGGGTGTTTCCCTGGAGGACTGGATGCACTGCCTCTGGTTGCATCTTTAGGCCAGAGTAGAGCCAGCAGCTGGAACATATTGATGAGCTCCAGACAGGAGTACTATCAGTACCAGTACTGAAATCATCCCTTAGGTCCAAAATACTTCAACATGGAACTATCTAATCTATCTAATCTATCTTTCTATCTATCTATGTATCTATCTATCTATCTACCTACCTACCTGCCTACCTACCTGCCTACCTATCATCTCTTCCTGCCTCTTCTCTCCCCTACTCTCCTTCCTTATCCCTCTCCCTCTTCTTTTCTTTCTTTCTCTTCCTTCCTTCCTTTTCCTTTTTTTTTTACTTCTACAACCCTGACAACTCATTATGACCTAGATGACAATCCAGCTATGATAGACACCAAATGGAAGTTTTGATGGGGAAGGAATGCATTACACACTGTGATGGAAGATAAAAGCATCCCCAGAGACCAGGGCCAAGAGTGCTGACTGAAAATAAGGACATGGATCAGTGTTTAACTCATGTCCCAGTATATGGCTGGTACTGAATATATGTGTGATGAATGAATGAATGAGTAAATGAATTAATGGGCAGAAAATATAAAGGAGTGCATACCTCTGTTTGTTTCTAAAATGCTGTCTACATGCAATGATACTTTTAATTATCAATACCACAAGTATTTAAATAAAATAGGATATACATTTTAAAAATTAATTTCAGTATTAATTTAATAGTGTGATTCTAGAAAATTTAACCAAGAAATATTATACTCATTTGTTTTCATTTTGCTTTTCCATCCTTCAGTTAGAATACTTTCCAAAGCTCTTTCTCTATCCTGATACAAGGTGTCTTGCTAGTCCCACCTCATATAAACTACCAGACAGAAAGGATCAGAGTATCAAGATCAAAAAAGCATTTAATCCACTTCATTTTAAATGTAGACCCTTGGTTTCTATTGAGTCACTTTTGTCATCATGTGTGTATGTATTAAGGGTGATTATATCTAATTGTCTATTGAGTGTAAACACATATAATCATAAAATTACAATGTGTAGTTACATAATTATGATGTATAATTTAAAAAAATATATCACCAGAGTGATGTTGTAAAGATCTTCAGAGAGCAGTTTGAAGGATATATTACTTAGTCTCTGGCAACTCCCAATACTCAGGTTCAAGATGCATATGTATGTGTATATGTATACATATGCACTAATTTTGGGTGGCTGTCACAAAGGATATAATTCAGTATTATTGTCCATATTGGAGAAAATAATAAGGGCAAGTAGAAATGACTGTGTCTGAGAGGTTTCCCACTCTTGTTTCAAATCAGCATCTTATTGGGAGTATTTTAAATGTGCAGATGGTTAGCCCTAAGCCAAGCTTAATATAATATGAAGGATTGTACCCAAGGCATATATAGAATTATATATATATATATATATATATATATAATATGTATATATAATATATTATATAAATATATATAATTCAGAAATAATTACACACTTTACAAAATTAATCACTCAATAACTATGTTATATATATATGAGCATATAGCCAAACTAATTTATAAAGGATCTACTATAATTATTTTTATAATATTGTGAATGCTCATATTCATTCCTGCTGCCACAGACACACATTCAGTTTTGTTTTTCTTTTATGGTTTGATTATCTGCTAGTCTTTTTAAAATTAAAAAAAATTCCATCTTGGTAAGTGTACTACACACATTCAGTTTTATAATTTATCCCAGACTGTCAATGGTAGAAGCAGCAGCCAGGATGTATTTTTTTTTATTTCAAGTCTTCAAGAAAGAAGTAGTACAAAACATGAAGGCCTGAAAAAAACCCACAAGGAGAAAGATTTCCAGTATGCCAATTGGGAATCTGGGTGGCTACTGGTCTCAAGGTTGGCCAAGGTTTTGAATACCATACCCAATCTGGTACCATGTTAGATGTTTATTAGGACCTCTCTAAACTTGTTACATAAGTAAAACAGATACCCATCCTTCTGAAAAGTGAAGTTGAAAGAGACCCCCTTTTAACAGTGGAGAAAAACCTCTCATTCTACCAGCACTTCCTTTTTTTTAAGTTTATTTATTTTGGAGAGACAGAGAGAGAGAGAGACAGAGTATGAGCAGGGGAGGGGCAGAGAGAAAAGGAGACACAAAATCTGAAGCAGGCTCTAGGTTCTGGCTGTCAGCACAGAGCCTGACAGGAGCACAAACTGAGAGATCATGACCTGAGCCAAAGTTGGATGCTTAACCGACTGAGCCACCCAGGTGCCCTTCCACCAGCATTTCTAATATGAGATTTCCTTCATTGTACACAAAAAAATAGACCAAAATCCATATACAAACGTGGCACAGAAGATGTTAACTTTTGACAACTCTTTTACATGTGTCATGTTGGTTTCCATTGTTTCACAAGTGCAAATAATGGTGGTTGACTTTTTCACATCAGCCTCTTCAGTGATTATGAGTAATATGAAAAATTGATTCATTTACATATGACTTTGAATATGGCAGAAGTTATATCAGACCCTGCTTCCGTCAGGGTCTTCATCAAGTGAAAGGGGCCAAGTTTCATCTTTATCAGCTTCTAGAACATGTGCCAGACCAATGGCTGAAGGATGTCTGGTTCGCTGCTAGATTTTCCTAATGGTGATACCAATGTGATTGACTATTTCAGACACACTAGGCAACTCTGTTCCTATGCCTTTTACAGAAGCATATTTTTCATCCCATCTGGAGCAGCAATGAACATTGTTAGGATCTATGGAAGCTTGTTGTATAGTATACAGAATGATCTTTGCACTATAGTTACAGAACCAAGTTCAGCAAGCTCTAAGCCACAAAATTGGCAAATGTAAGTATATCTCTATAATTCTGTATCTATTACATGCTAATATATAATATAATTACTGAGAAATAAATCTAAGTTTTCAATTATTTATGGATCACTCTATATTTTTTAAAGCTCTACAGATTATTCTGATGAGTAGGCTATGGTTTCAAGGCAGCCTATAAGCAGGAATGACCATACGTCTAAAGTAAGTGAATTCTGTCTTTACAGAAAATTGACTATATTTACTGTCATCTGTTAGTATGATATCTCCACAATTATATTCACTTGGTAAGAGCCTTTCTGGAAATTTGAGTATTGTAGGTAGATTAAGCTGCCTTTTATTCAAGAGATGTAACACATAAGCTAGTTTCCATACCCTTTCACCTGATTAACCTATCAATAGTCATTTTCTCCTAAGGACCACAGAGCTCTGAGGGGATAACATGAAGCTTAGATGGCTTTGATTTTCCTTAACTATTATTTATGGAGCAACTATTCTGTGTCAGAAACTATGCTAGGCTTGTGGAGGGATATATATATAAGATTAATCAACATGGACTTTGCTTGGAAAGGATTTAAAAGTTTAATGTGGGAGACCTACTTGTCTGAAAAACTCTTTTGGTAGGTAGGGAGAGAAAGGAGTTTCTGGAATCAGAAACAAAGCTGGCAGGTTGACTACCAATTTCCCCTCAATGAGCCATGGAAGGAGATTGTCTTCAAAATAAAGAGACTACTATTAGACCCCACAAAATGAGTCATCTGTTCCTGAGTTGAAGATACATATTACTTTCAAAAGACTTCAGCATGCTCCCCCCAAAACTTTGCTAGCAAAAAGATACATTTCATTCTTTGCTCAATTTCCTTGAAAAATACTCACTGAAGAAGAAAGAGACAACAACTTCATGACACTGATAGTAATTGGAAGTGTTTGGCCTGGAAGACTTGACATGACCATTTGTGGTGCTATATTCACTTCTCTAATCGTTCATGACTCATATAATCAGACATAGTGGTTTGTTGATTCATAACTATACTGGATCTAACTGAACTTGCATTTCTCTGTCGATAAAATATTTTGTTCAAGAATCACAGGCCCAAAGAAATCAACAGGGAATTAAGTTTTTTATAAACATATTTATACATATTTATATATGTATACATATATATATGTATATATGTATACATATATATACATATTTATATAATTAAAAATATATATATATATATATCCTGAGAAAAGAGGGACATCATCAATATGGCAGAATAAGAGATCTCAGCCTCTTGACTCCCCCCAAAAGATCAACTATTATACAGCTATCTATGAACAAAAACAGCTCTAGGAAAGTTCTGGAGTCTACTTAAGAAACTTCAACAGAGTGGAACAAAAAAACCTGAGAATAACCACACAAAACAGGCAGGAAGAACAGCCTTCTTTTGCCTACATCATCCCATCCCCAGAATTTCTCAGTGCCAAGGGGGTACTCCTCAGCTAGAAAGAGTTCCCCTCACTGGGAAATAAACAAAGAAATGAGCTACCAGCTTCCAACCTTTTTGAGTCCATACATGAAAGACCCACTTTGGCTTCACTCCACCCAGGCACTGGTAAAGCTGACTAGAGACAGCTAGGAACAGGGGGAAAAGAGCAGGGGCTACGAATATCAGTTATACAGTGAGAGCAACCACAGTTACTAGTGACCTACTCTGCAGACGACCCCAGCAGATTTCATCACTGACAAAACCACTGATGAGCACAGCCACCACAGAACCCCTGCAATTTTTACTGAATTTTGCTCCATGAGGTATTCATTGTTGCTTATATGGTAGCCAATGCCAGCTATCTGAGCCCCTCTCTGCTCTCTACCCTAACTTCAACCCCACCAGAGCCCAGAAACCACACTACCAGACAATCCAGGCATCTACAGCTGTGTGACTGCAATATGCCAGCATAGAACCAGACATCTGGCCACACCCCACCACACATACACTTGGTGGTAGCCTCATGCCCTGTGTGCTTGCATGCTGCTTGCCTGACACTTGTCACCAGCTTCCATTGCTGTGTGCACACCCATGGCAAGATCTCACAGCCATAATTTCCTCATCAATAGCCAAAGCTCTCAAGCTGCATGTGGGGCCTCAATTTGGCCCTATCTCCTGTCACAGGCTTGCACCTTTGGGTGCACCTGCAACTCCACTGTAGATATCCACCTGCAAAACCCTACTCTAATTCTTATCACCAGCTGTTATTTCTATGTGAATAGCCATAGAAATATTGTGCAGCCATAGGACTGCACACTGATAGTAAAAGCCCCACAGTGACTTGTAGGCCTGTATCTGTTCCTATCTTCTGTCACCAGCCTGCACCATTGGGCTCACCTGCTATTATTCCCCTTATCTGTGTACCTGCGCACTCCTGGCCTGACTGTCATGGGCTTCCACTGATCTGTACATGCCCATGGAGAGACTGCAGCCACTGGAATGCATGCTAAGAGCCAGGGTCCCTGCAGCTGTGTATGAGCCCAGATTCAGCTCTATCTCCTCTCACTGGCCTATACCACTGGACTCACTTATTGCTAACCCTTCCAGCTGTAAACCTACATGCCCCCAACCCAACTCTTGACATTGGCCTCCACTGCCATGTGCCCATGGTGAGAACCAACATCTATGGTAGTTAGTGCATGCTCACAAATCTGCCCCCTGCATATGACAGTGCACCTGCAGTTGGCCTTGACCCTTGCTGCTTTCTCTGGCCCCCAACACTAGATATGTGTTTACAACCAGTCCTTGCCACTACATAGGCACCAGCAGTTAACCTGCACAGATAAACATATCCATGCCATTTGATATAGCCACTACCAGTGCCTATCCTAATCTCTAGAAACTGGACTTGGAATCACTACTGGAGAGTCAAACTGCCCTTATAGTCTCTGATGAACAGCCTGCAGTGCTCACCAAGAGCCACACAATTTTCAATGCTGTGGACCCCAATGGCATGAGTCAGGTAACTATGCCCCTTGGAAATGGCTCCACCATATCCCTCCCACATTTCATAACCTGAACAAGTAGATCCAGTATGATCCCACCTACAAGTGAAGGTACTTTCTTACCAAAGTGAATTCATAAAGTGTGGAAGAGGTAACTCCTTCTTCAAATGCGTGATTACCTACACAAAGGCTACAGGAATCATGAAGAGCCAAGAAAATATGACTTCACCAAAGGAACATAATACATATCCAGTTACTTGCCCCAAACAAATGGATATATGTGAATTTCCAAACATATAAATCAAAATATTGTCTACAGCTACACAAAGAGCTATAAGAGAATGCAGATAAACAATTTAATGAAATCAGAAAAATGATACAAGAACTAAATGAATGAATGAGAATCTGAATAAATATTTACAACACACAAACAGAAATTTGGGGGCTGAAGAATACAATGATTAAACTGAAGAATTCAATATCGATCTTCAAAATCAGACTGGACGAAGCAGAAGAAAGAATTAGTGATCTCAAAGACATTTTTTTGAAATTATCCAGTCAATGGAGCAAAAAGAAAAAAAAGAATGAAGAGGAATGAAGAAAGCCTATGGGAATCATAGGGCAACATTATGACAAACAGTCTATTCATCATTGGAGTTCTAGACAGAGAAGAGAAAGAAAAAGGGTCAGAAAGCATATTTTAAGAAATAATGGCTCAGAAAACCCCAAACTTGGGCAAATATTTAGACATTCATGTTCATAAAGCTAACAGAGTACCCTAAATTTTAAATCTAATACATTCTCCAAGACACATTATAGTAAAACTGTCTAAAATCAAAGACAAAGAGATAATTTTTAAAGCAACAAGAAAAAACAAAGTATCTCATACAAGAAAACTCCCATAAGTCTATAAGTGAATTTCTCAGTAGAAACATTCCAGCTGAGGAGAGAATGGGATGATATATTCAAAGTGCTAAGGAAAAAACTGCAAACCAAAAATACTTTACCCAGCAAAATTCTTCAAAAATGAAATGAGATAAAGACTTTCTATATCAAACAAATGCTAAAGAAATTCATTGTCACTAAACCTGCCTTACAAGAAATGCTGAAAGTAATTCTTAAAGCTGAAACACAAGGACTGTAACTAGTAACATGAGAACCTATGAAAATATACAACACATTGATAAAAATATATAGCCAGATTTAGAATACTCTAATATTGCAGTAGGGTGTGTTATAACTTAACTCTAGCCTAAAGCTTAAAGAACAAAAGTATTAAAAAACAACTACAGCTATAATAATTTGTTAATGGATACACAATATAAAAATATGCAAATTATGACATAAAAAACATACAACATTTGAGGAGGGAGCAAAAGCGTAGAGTTCTTGTATGCAAGCAAAGTTAAGTTGTTGTGGGAGTGGGTTGGGAAGATGGTGGCAGAGTAGGAGGACCCTAGGCCCACCTTGTCCCACAAGTGCAATTAGATAACTATCAAATTACATTAAATATCCCTGAAATAAGAGTTGAAGAAAGGCAGAACAAACTCCACAACTAAAGGCAGAGAAGAGGCCACATCCAAGAAAGTAGAAAGTGTTGACACATGATTTAGGAGAGAAATCTGATTGTGACCAGTGGTGGGAAAGCAGCCAGGGACCCTGAGAATGGCAGGAGACAGACTAGCACACAGAGGAGCCCACATGGGGAAGATGAATACCCTTAGCAATTGACTTGGAAAGCAGGAGGGGCTGAATTTTGTGAGTTCTTGAAACCAGCGGGATTTAAAGCCTGAAGTTTTAAACATCAATGAGATTGGCTCAGAGAGAGCACAGAGGGCATTGGGGCTGCTCTAGGAGAAAAGGCACAGCAAACAACCCATTGACATACAGTGTGGAAAACAGCAACCTGAAGACCACCTGGGGCACACAGTGGGGGAGGTTATTTGCTCATCCTAGAGCATGTCCCAGAGAGGCAGACAGAGAGACCCGTTTGGGAACAAAAGAACTAGAAGGTGTCATTTCCTTCCCCTACTCCTCAGCATAAACACAGAGCCACCTGGGGGAACCAGCACAGCACTGAGACTTCTCATATAACCTGCTTATTCCAAGTCCCACCCCCAAATTGTGCTCCAGTGGACATGCCCATCCCAGTCGCACTTGCCTCAGTCCCAGCAGACCCCCTTCCCCAGGAGACTAGCCCAACCCCTTGCCAACACTGCATCTCGTGACCCAGGAGTTTTGTGGGGTCTCAATTCTGATATCAGTGGTGACAGGGCTCATTTCACAAGCATACCAGAGCACACCTAGTTAAAACTCACCACATTGTCAAGGAACCTAGATGGCTCAGTGAGTTGAGCATCTGACTCTTGATTTTGGCTTAGGTCAGGATCTCAGGGTTGTGGAATCAAGCACCTCATCAGGCTCCATGCCTAGTATGGAGCCTGCTTAAGATTCTCATTCCCATAGGGGCGCGTGGGTGGCGCAGTCGGTTAGGCATCCGACTTCAGCCAGGTCACGATCTCGCGGTCCGTGAGCTCGAGCCCCGCGTCGGGCTCTGGGCTGATGGCTCAGAGCCTGGAGCCTGTTTCCGATTCTGTGTCTCCCTCTCTCTCTGCCCCTCTCCCATTCATGCTCTGTCTCTCTCTGTCCCACAAATAAATAAACGTTGAAAAAAAAAAAGATTCTCATTCCCTTGGGGTACCTGGGTGGCTCAGTTGGTTAAATGTCTGACTTTGGCTCAGGTCATGATCTCATGGTTCGTGGGTTTAATCCCTGCATCAGGCTCTGTGAGAGACTCTGCAGATGACTGGCCTGAAGAATAAAGCAGCCAGGACACAACAGTAGAGCACAAGCATCATACACTGGAGACACTCCTGGAAAAATCAGGTGCTGGGGATCAGAGGAGATTACACTGCAGGACTCTAAAGGACATCTTCTTCATAAGGCCATTACCTTCAAGAAAAGGAGATGTAGCTTACTTTCCTATTACAGAGAAACAGGCACAGAGAATTAGTCAAAATGAGAAGACAGAAATTTGTTCCAAATGAAAGAAAAGGACGAGGCCACAGCCAGAGATCTAAGCAAAACAGATAAAAGTAACATGCCTGATAGAGAATTTAAAGTAATGATCATAAGGATACAAACTGGACTTGAGAAAAAAAGGGGAAGACATGCATGAAACCTCTAACACAGATATAAGGAACAATATAGCAAAGATAAAAGGTTCAATAAATGAAATGAAAAACATACTTGATGGAATGAACAGCAGGCTGGAAGAAGCAGAGGAACAAATTAATGACCTAGAAGACAGAGTAATGAAAAGTAATCAAGCTGAAAAAAAAGGGAAAAAAACCTATGCAAGATGAGAATAGATTTGGGGGAACTCAGTGCCTCGACATTTGTATTATAGGGATCCCAGAAGAAGAAAAGAAAAGGGAGTATAAAATTTATTTGAAGAAATAACCTGAAAACCTCCCTACTTGGTGAAAGGAAATATAAATCCAGATCCGGGAAACACAGAGAACCCCCAACAGAATCAATGAAAGCAGATCTGCAACAAAACATATTGTAATTAAAATGGCAAAATGTAGTGATAAAGAAAAAAAGTTTAAAAGCAGCAAGACAAAAGAAGACAGTTACATACAAGGGAAATCCCATAAGGCCATTGGGAATTTGTCAATAGAAACTTTGCAAGGCAGAAGAGAGTAGGATAATATATTCGAAGGGCTGAAAGGGAAAAATCTGCAGCCAAGACTACGCTAAACAGCAAGGCTATCATTCAGAGCAGAAGGATAGATAAAAAGTTTTTTCAGACAAAAACAAGGAGTTCATGAACAATAAACCAGCCCTGAAAGAAATATTAAAGGAGACTTTTTTTGAGTGCAAAGGAGAGACCAAAAGTGACAGTTTAAAGGTGGGAAACACAAAAGCAGTAAAAATGAATATTCATGTAAAAAAATCAGTAAAGGAAATCACAAAATAAAAGGCTGTAAAATATAACACCATATACCAATATCATGGGGGAGGAGTAAAGAATGGGTTCAAACTTAAACAATCATCAACTTAATACAGACTGCTATATGCAAAAGATGTTACATATAAGCCTAATAGGAACCACAAATCAAAAACCACTAATAGATATGCAGAGAATAGAAAGAAATACAAATATATTATTACAGAAACCCATCAAACCATGAAAAAGAGAAAGATAAGAAAAAAAAGAGATAAAAACTTCAGAAACAACCATCACACAAGTAATAAAATGGCAACAAAAACATATCAGTAATTACTGGGAATGTAAATGGACTAAATAGTCTACTCAAAAGACATAGGGTGACAGAATGAATAAAAAAACAAGACCCATCGATGTGCTGCCCACAGGAGATTCATTTTAAATCTAAGGATACCTGCAGATTGACAGTGAAGGGATAGAGAAATATTTATTATGCAAATGGATATCGAAACAAAACCAGAGTGGCCATACTTATGTCAGACAAAATAGATTTTACTTTATTTTTTTGGATTTATAATAATTTAATATGTACATAAATTAAACACTACAAGTAAGTGGGGCAGGGAATAGAATAGTCAATAAACAGTGTTGAGGCAAATGTTCATTTAAAAAATAAAGACCTTTTGAATGCATATATTACACAATGTGGGAAAACAAATGCAGAATGGTTATAAGAGTTAAATACAAAACTCAAAATTGAAAAAATATGTGGGAACATACAAGCAAATATTTATCATAACTATCAATGATGACAGACATTCCAGGAACACACAGAATGGAAGAAGGATCAAAGGAAAAGATCAAAAGATTTGACTACATGAATGTTTTTACAAACTTATGTAAAAAGTTGCCCAAATTAAAAGCCAAACAATAGGGGCGCCTGGGTGGCGCAGTCGGTTAAGCGTCCGACTTCAGCCAGGTCACGATCTCGCGGTCCGTGAGTTCGAGCCCCGCCTCGGGCTCTGGGCTGATGGCTCAGAGCCTGGAGCCTGTTTCCGATTCTGTGTCTCCCTCTCTCTCTGCCCCTCCCCCGTTCATGCTCTGTCTCTCTCTGTCCCAAAAATAAATAAACGTTGAAAAAAAATTAAAAAAAAAAGCCAAACAATAAAATTGGAGAAATATTTGCAGAAAATAAAATAAGTTTAATATATTTACCCTGTAAAGATCTATTAGAAATGCATGCCAAAGAAACTACAAAAATGAAAAATGAAGTGAAAATACTGACATCTCCTTAAATAGGCTAAAAACATAAAAGGCAATTTACAAAAAAGAAAAATGAAAACATAGTTAAAAACTTGTTTAGATCTGTTTCATAGACCAGAATATGATCTATGCTTGTGAATGTTTTATATTTACTTGAAAAGAACATGTATTCAACTGCTGCTTTGTCAATTTTTCTATAAATGTCGATCAATGCAAGTTGGTTGACCATATTGTTCCAGTGTTCTTTATCTTTGCTGATTTTTTGCCTAAAAGTTCTATTAAATGTGAATTTATCTACTTAAATAGAATAACTTTTTCAACCCTTTTACTTTGTCTTCATATTTAAGGTAGACTTCATATAAAGAACATAATTTGACAATCTCTGCCATTAATGTGTTTAGACTATTTACATTTAATATAATTATTTATATCATTGAAGTATAATCTACAATCTGTTCCATCTGCTATTTGCTTCTTTTTTTCCTCTTTCTCTGTCATCTTTTGGATTTACTGAGTGCTTTCTATAGCTACATATATTTTTCACTGCCACTTAGGGAGGTCATTTCCTATCACCAACTCTATTTCTAATGAGCACATACTGGAAACTTATGAAAAAGAGCTTATAAGTGTATGCAAATTTTAATTATGTCTGGAATACCCAGGATTCTATACTTCTATAGTAATCATTATTAGTCTTTCAGAATCCTTTGAACATTTTATCATGATTTTCTCTTTTTTAAGTTTACTTATTTATTTTGAGAGAGACAGACAGTGCGAGGGGAGAGGGGCAGAAAGAGAGGAGGTGGGAGAATCCCAAGCAGGTTCTATGTTGTCAGCACAGAGCCCAACGTAGGCCTTCAACTCACAAACTGTGAGATCACGACCTGAACTGAAATCAAGAGTGAGACATTTAACGGACTGAGCCCTCCAGGGCAGAGGCAATGTACATGGGTTTAATGATAAAATATATATACCCTAACAGTGACTCGTGAATGCAGCTTGCACATGGCTACTCTTAATTGTTGATTCATTATAGCTTCCCAACTAATCCCATACAAGGAGATCTACAATTCTCCTTGACCTAACATTCTGAGTAGACATTCCATAAAAACAAAACATTAAATATTACTCAGTCCTTTGAATGTAAAAACAGAGGCTCTTCTATTGAAACATTTTGAGCTTCAATAAGATGTCAGTGCTTTGTTCAGCCTTTTTTAGTTAGAGCACGTCTGTAAGTCTCCACTGTTGAATTTCTACTGATCCTGGGATAAAAGTACAGAGAGAGTGACCTACGTTTTATATCAAAAAAAGACTAGTGACCTTTTTGTGTGTTCTAGAATATTTCCTCCTCCTAGCCTAACACTCATTGAGTTTCTTCCAATCTTAAAATAATTTAAAAAGGAGAAATATTAAATGACTCTCCTTATTGCTTAGGAAGTAAATACTTTAGTAAAAATGATAAAGATAACAGGAATCTCCAGCCCACAATAGAGAAAGTTCTCATTTGATTAGCTTACCAAATTCATGTAAACTTACCAAATTCAAGAATTATTCACTGAACACTTTATGTTCAGAACTGTCCTAATTAAGAAAGAGATTAGAACCTGCCCTGAAGTAGCTTATCCAGTTGTGAAAAAATAAGATACACATAGAGGAAACAAGAGAAAGTAGAATGTAATCAAGCTCGTGTTGTAGAGACAAATACCATAAGGATCCAAACATATAAAAGATCTTCTAAAAAAAAGACACTCTAAGGATTAATCAGATGTCACAGTAATTTGTCAGCAAATCTTACATATAGGTCTATTTTTTTTTACTAATAGAAGAGTGTTATTTTTGTCTGTTTAGCTTTGTTTGTTTGGTTTCAACCTGTTTTGTTTCTTTTTCAACCTGATTTATTTTTAAAAATGTGTTCTAAGCTATATGTTACAATGATAATAAAATTAATTCCCACAAACTTTCACCTAGATTCACCAAATGTTAACATTTCATCTCATTGGCATGCACATGACTGCATTTTCTCATTCTCTCTCTTGCTTGCTCTTTCTCCCAACCAAATTATTTAAGAGCAAGTGAGAGATACAGTAAATATTCATCTCCAAACACCACAGTATACATCTCTCAAGAACAAGGACATTCTTTTAATAAACCATGTAAAATTATCAATTTAGACAATTTAACTTGTTTCATCATCTAATATAAGCTATGTATGCAAATATTGCCAATATTTTAATTTATGTCATTTTTTTTTCTAATTGAGTATCCAGTCTAAAATCATTCCACTTAGCTGCCAAACCTCTTTAGTATAGTCTAAACTGGTTTTCTTTCTGATTATATTTCAAGATACTTACATGCCAGTTTGTTTTTAATAATGTTGAATTGTCTTTAGTTTTAGTTGCCAAAGATCTCTATAATTGAGTGATGCAAGGTGACCATAATAGTCTGTATCAATGGTTCCACATGAATTAAGCTTGGATAGCTCCACTTCTGAATTCGCTTTCTGACCAATTGAAGTACTCAAGTTTAACACCCAGTTATAGAAGGCTTCTTGGTGGGGTGGGAAGATTTGGAGAAAAGGATGAAGATATTCAAGGTGTGGGAAGATTTGTCATTGCACATGAACATAGCATACATATGAGGTAGTTAGAATAACAGAGGAGGGGGATAGATTAGTCCAAAGTAGTGAGTTGCCTATAGTTATAATTTAGAAATTATACTTTAATTGTTTAAATCAATACTGTAATAATAGTATTCATGCAGTCAATCATAAAGAAGCCTCAGAAAGAGAACTGCTGATAATGATACCAATCAATTGAGATACAAAGACAATAGACAGCAGCAAACTATTAAATGATTTATACTCTGGCTGTATTGTAGTAACAAGAACCATGCTTAGATTCTCAACATAAGCAACCAGAAATCTGGACAAAGTATATGAAACAGTTGTTTCCACATATTGGGCAATGGACAGCATTGGCCTGGGATCCCTGAGAGAAGGGAAACATAGAAAGTAAACCTCATGAGAGCTCCAGCCCCACAGTGAATGTATAGATGTTGAGAATCTAAACAGAATTAATTGACTTTGCTGAGTTGAAGAGTTGGAGTTCAGAATTCAGGGATACTGAGAAGGCTGGAATCTATAAGGCAGAATTTTGAATAAGAGAGAGCTATGCAGAAGAAAATTTCTAGACATACATATAGCCATCCTTTTGTGAATGCATAATACAAAACCTTATAAAAGCTAAGCAAAGAATGACCAGACAGTTGTAAGCTAACTAATTTCCATAAGTTGAGATGGGAAGTTGTAAATCTCATGTAAGTGAGGAAAAATTTAAGTTTCAACTGGCCAGAGCAGAGAGGCTGTGGTGAACCCAGGGATATTGAGTGGAGATACCAGAAGAATTCCTTCTTAGTAGCACAGATGAAGTATCCCTGGGAATAAAGATTAACCTAGAACTCCCTTAAAAAATGTTAAAAACAATCCTTGAGGGGATCAAACTGACCTGCAAGTTATTTATTTTTGCCAAAACAAAATTCAACACCTTTAATAGAAGATGACTAAATTCAGACAATCAACATCAACAGTGTCCAGTAGCCCACTAAAAAAATAATAGTCAAGATGTAAGAAAATATGTCCCTGTGTAGTCAAGATGTCAATTTTTTACAAATTGATCTAAATATTCAATGCAACTTTAAGAAAAATCCAAGCAGGATTTTTGGAGACGCAGACAAGATGACTTAAAAATTTATTTGGAATACAAGTGAACAGGAATAGAAAAAAATTTTTTGAAAAAGAATAAAGTTGGAAGACTCACTCTGATTTTAAGGTGTAAAAATTACTCTATAATAATCAAGAAGGGTATGGTACTGGCAAGGAATAAACACACTGATCAATGAAATAGAACAGAATCCAGAAATAGAACCACACAAATACAGTTAATTGGTTTTTTTGACAAATGTGCACAAGCAATTAAATGAAGAAGTGATAATCTTTTAACAAATGGCATTGAAACAGTTTGATATACATACGCAAAAAAATAATGAACCTCAACTAGGACATCTACGTGTATTTGGCTGTCTCAAAGAAGACACATTCTCATTTATAAACAAAGATTAAAAAGTTATTGTAAGTATTTTATTTAATATTTAATACAAATGGCCACAAGATTTTTTTAAGTAAAAAATTTACTGTTTACTATGGGCCAGTGTTTTATAACATGATTATTAGAAACAAGGCACAGGTAACTGGCAAGTTTGCAGGGCTCTCATCAAAATTGAAAACTTTTTTTCTTATATTTATGCCTCTTCTTGTTGTTTTACCATCATTATTCCATGAATTTTTTTCTTCATTCAAGCATCATTAAAATGCAGTGTTATAGTAGTTTTAAGCATACAACATAATGATTGAACAATTCTGCACATTTCTCAGTGCTCATCAAAATATTTGTACTCTTTTTAAAATTTTTATTTTAGAGAAAGAGAGAGAGCATGCAAGTGGGGGAGAGGGGCAGAGGGAGAAAAAGAAAATCTTAAGCAGTGTTCATGCTCAGTACAAAGCCTGATGTGGAACTGGATGAAGGGCTCAGTCCCATGACCCTAGGATCATGACCTGAGCTGAAATCAAGCCTTGGATGCTCAACTGACTGAGCCACCCAGGCACCCCAAGATAAGTGTACTCTTAATACTCTTTATCTCTTTCATTCACCCTCCACCCACATCTACTCTGACAACCACCAGTTTCTTCTCCACATTTAACATTTTTCTTGTTTGCTTGCTTTTTTCTTTGTTTTATTTTTTAAATTCCACATATGAGTGAAATCAAAAGGTATTTGTCTTTGACATTTCATCTAGCACTATACCCTCTAGCTCCAACCATATTGGTGCAAATAGCAAGATTTCATTCTTTATGCCTGAGCAATAATCCATCACGCACACACACACACGCACACACACACACACACATACACAACCACATCTTTTTCATCCATGTATCTATTGATGGACACTTGGGTTACTTCCATATCTTGGCTATTGTAAATAATACTACAATAAACATAGGGGTGCATATATCTTTTCAAATTAGTGTTTGCATTTTCTTTGGGTAAATACCCAGTAGTGGAATTATTGGATCATATAGTAATTTTATTTTTAATTTTTGGAGGAATCTTGATACTGTTTTCTGTAGTTCCTACACCAATTTTTATTCCCACCAGCAGTGCATGAGAGATCCTTTTTCTCCACATCCTTCCCAATACTTGGTATTTCTTGTCTTTTTGATACTAGCCATTCTGACAGGAGTAAAGTGATATCACAGTGTGGTTTTAATTTAAATTTTCCTGATGATGAATGATCTTGAACATCTTTTCCTGTGTCTGTTGGTCATCTGTATGTCTTCTTTGAAAAAATGTCTGTTACCATTCTGTGCCTGATTTTAATTGGATTATATATATTTTTGGGGTCTTACTGTACACATTCTTTATATATTTTAGGCTTTAACTCCTAATTAAATATATCATTTACAAATATCTACTCCCATTCAGTAGATTGTTGTTTTATTTCGTTGACAATTTCCTTCACTGTGCAAAAAGTTTTTGTCTTCACATAGTCTCAATATTTCAATTTTTCTTTTGTTTCCTTTCTAGATAAAACATATATAAGAATTTTTTCTATGGCTGATGTAAAGGAAATTACAGCCTATGCTATATTGTAGGAATTTTATTGTTTCAGGGCTCACATTTAGGCCTTTAATACATTTTGAACTTATTTTTGTGTGTGGAGTAAAAAAGTGGTCCAGTTTCATTCTTTTGCATGTAGCTGTAAAGTTTCCCCAGCACCACTTATCGAAGAGAGTTTTTTCCATTGTATATTCTTGACTGCTTTGCTGTAGATTAATTAAAAATAAACATTTGGGTTTATTTATATACTCTATTCTGTTCCATTGACCTATATGTCTATTTTTGCTCCACTATAATACTGTTTGGGTTAATACAACTTTGTAATATATCTTGAAATCTAGGATTGTGATGCCTTCAGCTTTGTTCTTTCTCAAGATTGCTTGGGATAAGATGGTAGCATAGGAGGGTGCTGGGCTCACCTCATCCTGCTGATCATTTAGATTCCACCCACACCTTCCTAAATAACCCAGAAAACCACCAGAAAACTAGCAGAACAGACTCTCTGGAGCCAAGCAAAGACAAGAGGCCCATGGAAGAGGGTAGGAAAGGCAGAGAGGCAGTGCTCGCTACAGGGACTGGTGGGAGGGAACCAGGGCGGTGCAGGGGCAGCCCACCCGGCAAGGCAGAGCCCCCAAAGTCTGGCTTGCAAAAGCGGAGGAGCCAGACTGCATGAGTTCTGACAGCCAGCGGAAATTGACATCTGGAATGTTATAAGTCAACAATTCTGCTTGGAGAGCAGGAGGGCGAGAGGACACTGGTAGGGAGAGTTGTTGAGCCCCGGAAGACAGAGCTCAGCTCCGTGGGGGACCAAAGGCACTGGCAAGCACCATCTCCCTCTCCCATCCCCCAGCTGAAATCCAAAGGGAACCAGTTCCCTTCACTGAACTTGCTTGCACCACACAAACACCCAACACTGTGCTTCTGTGGATCCATCCCTCCAAAGGGTCTGCCTTCCTCTAGTGCTGCAGGGCCCCTCCTGCATGGGACCACCCATGGAAAGCAAGGTGAACCTGCTCCTCCCCCCCCACCACCTTGCAACTTGCTGATGCACCCCAGCTAATAGGCCTGATCCCATTGAAGCAGCACCACAAGCCTGGCAGTGTGCAAGTAGCCCAGACAGGGGCAACACCACTCCACAGTGAGTCCTGCCCCTGGGAGAGGGGAAGATAAGGTACACACCATTCTGACTGCGGCCTCAGCAGTGGGCTGGGGGCAGACATCTGGTATGACTGTGGCCCCACCCACCAAAAAAGTTACTCCAGACAGCACAGGGGAAGTGCCCCACGCCACCCCAGGGACTACCCAAAAGGATGAAACAGAAGAACTCTCCTCAAAAGAAATTCCAGGAAGTAGAGACAGCTAATGAATTGATCAAAAACGATTTAAGCAATATAACAGAACAAAAATTTAGAGTAATAGTCATAAAATTAATCGCTGGGCTTGAAAAAAAGTATAGAGGACAGCAGAGAATCTATTGACACAGAGATCAAGGGACTAAGAAATAGTCATGAGGAGCGAAAAAAAATGCTATAAATGAGCTGAAAAATAAAATGGAGGCAACCACAGCTCGGATTGAAGAGGCAGAGGAGAGAATAGGTGAATTAGAAGATAAAATTATGGAAAAAGAGGAAGATGAGAAAAAGATAAAAAAATCCAGGAGTATGAGGGGAAAATTAGATAACTAAGCGATGCAATCAAATGGAACAATATCCTTATAATAGGAATTCCAGAAGAGGAAAAGAGAGAGAAAGGGGTGGAAAGTGTACTTGAACAAATCATAGTTGGGAACTTCCCTGATCTGGGAAAGGAAAAAGGCATTGAAATCCAAGAGGCACAGAGAACTCCTTTCAAACGTAACTTGAATCATTCTTCTGCACGAAATATCAGAGTGAAACTGGCAAAATACAAGGACAAAGGAAAAATTCTGAAAGCAGCTAGGGATAAACACGCTCTAACCTACAAAGGGACAACCATAAAGACTACTGGCAGACCTATCTACTGAGACTTGGCAGGCCAGAAAGGAATGGCAGGAAATCTTCAATGTGTGAACAGAAAAAATATGCAGCCAAGAATCCTTTATCCAGCAAGTTTGTCATTCAGAATAGAAGGAGAGATAAAGGTTCCCCAAACAAACAAAACTGAAGGAATTCATCACCACTAAACCAGCCCTATAAGAGATCCTAAGGGGGATTCTGAGTGAAATGTTGCAAACACCACAAAGTACCAGAGACATCACTACAAGCATGAAACCTACAGACATCACAATGACTCTAAACCCATATCTTTCTATAATAACACTGAATGTAAATGGACTAAATACTCCAACAAAAAGACATAGGGTATCAGAATGATAAAAAAACAAGAACCATCTATTTGCTGTCTACAAGAGACTCATTGTAGACATGAGGACACCTTCAGATTGAAAATGAGGGGATGGAGAACTATCTATCATGCTACTGGAACTCAAAAGAAAGCTGGAGTACCTATACTTGTATCAGACAAACTAGACTAAATTAAAGGCTGTAACAAGAGATGAAGAAGGGCATTATATAATAATTACAGGGTCTATCCATCAGGAAAGGCTAACAATTATGAATGTCTATGCGCCAAATATGGGAGCCCCCAAATATATGAAACAATCACAAACATAAGCAACCTTATTGATAACAATGTGGTAATTGCAGGGGACTTTAATACTCCACTTACAACAATGGACAGATCATCTATACACAGGATCAATAATGAAACATGGACCCTGAATGATACATTGGATCAGATGGCCTTGACAGATTTCTGCAACCCAAAGCAACAGAGTATACTTTCTTCTCAAGTGCACATGGAAGATTCTCCAAGATAGATCACATACTGGGTCACAAAACAGCCCTTCATTACTATAAAAGCACTGAGATCATATTATGCACACTTTCAGACCACAATGCTATGAAACTTGAGATGAATCACAGGAAAAAGTCTGGAAAACCTCCAAAAGCATGGAGGTTAAAGAACACCCAACTAAAGAATGAATGGGTCAACCAGGCAATTAGAGAAGAAACTAAAAATATATGGAAACAAATGAAGATGAAAATACAACAATCCAAATGCTTTGGGATGCAGCGAAGGCAGTCCTGAGAGGAAAATACATTGCAATCCAGGCCTATCTCAAGAAACAAGAAAAATCCCAAATACAAAATCTAACAGCACACCAAAAGGAAATAGAAGTAGAACAGCAAAGACACCCCAAACCCAGCAGAAGAAGAGAAATAATAAAGATCAGAGCAGAAATAAACAATATAAAACCTAAAAAAACTGTAGAGCAGATCAATGAAACTAAGAGTTGGTTTTTTGAAAAAAATAAACAAAATTGATAAACCTCTAGCCAGGCTTCTCAAAAAGAAAAGGGAGATGACCCAAATACATAAAATCATGAGTGAAAATGGAATTATTATACCCAATCCCTCAGAAATACAAGCAATTATCAGGGAATACTATGAAAAATTATATGCCAACAAACTGGTCAACCTGGAAGAAATGGACAAATTCCTAAGCACCCACACGCTCCCAAAACTCAAATAGGAAGAAATAGAAAACTTGAATAGACCCATAACCAGTGAAGAAATTGAATCAGTTATCAAAAATCTCCCAACAAATAAGAGTCCAGGACCAGATGACTTCCCTGGGGAATTCTACCAGACATTTAAAGCAGAGGTAATACCTATCCTCAAGCTGTTCCAAAAAATAGAAAGGGAAGGAAAACTTCCAGACTCATTCTATGAAGCCAGGATTACTTTGATTCCTAAACCAGACAGAGACTCAGTAACAAAAGAGAACTAGAGGCCAAATATCCTTGATGAATATGGATGCAAAAGTTCTCCATAAGATACTAGCAAATCGAATTCAAGCGCATATAAAAATAATTATACACCACGAGCAAGTGGGATTCATTCCTGGGCTGCACTGGTTCAACATTCCCAAATCAATCAACGTGATACATCACGTAAATAAAAGAAAAGATAAGACCCATATGATCCTGTCATACGATGCAGAAAAGGCCTTTGACAAAATCCAGCACCCTTTCTTAATAAAAACCCTTGAGAAAGTCGGGATAGAAGGAACATACTTAAAGATCATAAAAGCCATTTATGAAAAGCTCACAGCTAACATCATCCTCAATGGGGAAAAACTGAGAGCTTTTCCCCTGAGATCAGGAACATGACAGGGATGTCCACTCTCACGACTGTTGTTTAACATAGTGTTGGAAGTTCTAGCATCACGATTCAGACAACAAAAGGAAATCAAAGGCATCAAAACTGGCAAAGATGAAGTTAAGCTTTCACCTTTTGCAGAGGACATGATATTATACATGGAAAACCTGACAGACTCCACCAAAAGTCTGATGGAACTGATACATGAATTCAGCAAAGTGGCAGGATACAAAATCAACGTACAGAAATCAGTTGCATTCTTATACACTAACAATGAAGCAACAGAAAGACAAATAAAGAAACTGATCCCATTCACAATTGCACCAAGAAGCATAAAATACCTAGGAGTAAACCTGACCAAAGATGTAAAAGATCTGTATGCTGAGAATAATAGAAAGCTTATGAAGGAAATTGAAGAAGATATAAAGAAATGGTAAAACATTCCATGCTCATGGATTGAAAGAATAAATATTGTTAAAATGTCAATACTACCCAAAGCTATCTACACATTCAATGCAATCCCAATCAAAATTGCACCAGCATTCTTCTCAAAACTAGAACAAGCAATCCTAAAATTTGTATGGAACCACAAAAGGCCCCGAATAGCCAAAGTAATTTTGAAGACGAAGACCAAAGCAGGAGGCATCACCATCCCAGACTTTAGCCTCTACTACAAGACAGCCTGGTATTGGCACAAAAACAGACACATAGACCAATGGAATAGAATAGAAACCGTAGAACTAGACCCAGAAAAGTATGGCCAACTAATCTTTGACAAAGCAGGAAAGAATATCCAGTGGAACAAAGGCAGTCTCTTTAAGTAGTGGTGCTGGGAGAAC
Source organism: Felis catus (assembly GCF_018350175.1). NCBI lineage: Eukaryota > Metazoa > Chordata > Mammalia > Carnivora > Felidae > Felis > Felis catus. The sequence continues at coordinate 105,409,275 of NC_058386.1, forward strand.
TGGACTGCAACATGCAGAAGGATGAACCTAGACCACTTTCTTACACCATTCACAAAAACAAACTGAAAATGGATAAAGGACCTGAATGTGAGACAGGAAACCATCAAAACCCTAGAGGAGAAAGCAGGAAAATAACTCTCTGACCTCACCCAAAGCAATTTCTTACTGACACATCCCCAAAGACAAGGGAATTAAAATCAAAAATGAACTATTGGGACCTCATGAAGATAAAAAGCTTCTGCGCAGCAAAGGAAACAATCAACAAAACTAAAAGGCAACCAACGGAATGGGAAAAGATATTTGCAAATGACATATGAGACAAAGGGCTAGTATCCAAAATCTATAAAGAGCTCACCAAACTCCACACCCGAAAAACAAATAATCCAGTGAAGAAACGGGCAGAAAACATGACTAGACACTTCTCTAAAGAAGACATCTGGATGACCAACAGGCACATGAAAAGATGCTCAACGTCGCTCCTCATCAGGGAAATACAAATCAAAACCACACTCAGGTATCACCTCACACCAGTCAGAGTGGCTAAAAGGAACAAATCAGGAGACTATAGATGCTGGCGAGGATGTGGAGAAACGGGAACACTCTTGCACTGTTGGTGGGAATGCAAACTGGTGCAGCCGCCCTGGAAAACAGTGTGGAGGTTCCTCAAAAAATTAAAAATAGACCTACCCTATGACCCAGCAATAGCACTGCTAGGATTTTACCCAAGGGATACAGGAGTACCTATGCATAGGGGCACTTGTACCCCAATGTTTATAGCAGCACTCTAAACAATAGCCAAATTATGGAAAGAGCCTAAATGTCCATCAACTGATGAATGGATAAAGAAATTGTGGTTTATATACACAATGGAATACTACGTGGCAATGAGAAAGAATGAAATCTGGCCTTTCGTAGCAATGTGGATGGAACTGGAAAGTGTTATGCTAAGTGAAAGAAGTCATACAGAGAAAGACAGATAGTATATGTTTTCACTCTTATGTGGATCCTGAGAAACTTAACAGAAGTCCATGGGGGAGGGGAAGAAAAAAAAAGAGAGGGGAAGAAACAAAAGAAAAAAAAGAGAGGGGAAGAAAAAAAAAAGAGTTTAGGGAGGGAGGGAGCCGAAGCATAAGAGACTCTTAAAAACTGAGAACAAACTGAGCGTTGATGGGGGGTGGGAGGAAGGGGAGGGTATTAGGGAGGTATTGAAGTATTGGGATGAACACTGGGTGTTGTATGGAAACCAATTTGACAATAAATTATATTTTTAAAAAAATAAAAAAATAAAAGTATAAGTGTAAAAGATAAAAAAATAAAAAGGCTTTCTTTATTTTTGAGAGAGAAAGAGACACAGAGAGACAAAGATACAGAGAGAAAGACAGAGAGAGACAAAGAGAGAAGGAGAGAAGGGAAGGGGCAGAGAAGGAAGGAAAGAAAAAGAATCCCAAGCAGGCTATGCACTGTCAGCATAGAACCCCATGTGAGGCTCAAACTCAAGAACCGTGAGGTCATGACCTGAGCTGAAATCAAAAGTTGGATGCTTAATCACCTGAGATACCCAGGTGTCCCAGGTAATATGAACATTTTAATAATATTCTTTAAATCCATGAGCATGGAATATCTTTCCATTTGTTTCTGTCATCCTCAATTCAACAATGTTTTATAGTTTTCTGAGTATGGGTCTTTCATCTCCTTGGTTATGCTTATTTGTAAGTATTTTATTCTATTTGTTACAATAGTAAATTACCTTGTTTTCTTAAATCTCTGCTACTTCATTATTAGTATACAAAAATGCAACAGGTTTCTGTATATTAATTTGGTGGAGTCTCTAGGGTTTTCTATATATAGTATCATGTGATATGCAAATGGTTAAACTTTTACTTCTTTACCAACTTGGATGCCTTTTGTTTATGTCCTATGAGATTGCTGGGACTAGGACTTCCAGTACTATGTTGAATAAAAATGGTGAGAATAGACGTCCTTGATTTCTTCCTGATCTTAAAGGAAAAAAAGGTCTCAGTTTTTCACCATTAGACTATGTTTTCTGTGGCTCTTTCATATAAGGTCTTTATCGTGTTAAGGTATGTTACCTCTAAACCTACTTTGTTGAGTTTTTATCATGAATGAATATTATATTTTGTGAAATGCTTTTTATGCATATAGTGAGATGATCATATAGTTTTTATTCTTTCCTATTAATGTGATGTATTACATTGATTAATTTGCAAATACTGAGCCACCCTTGCAATGCAGGAATAAATCCTGCTTGATCAGAGTGAATGATTTTTTTTAAATGTATTGTTGGATTTAATATGCTAATATTTTCTTGAGGATTTTTACATCTGTTCATCAGAGACATTGGCCCGTAGTTTTCTCTTTTGGAGTGTCTTATATGATTTTGGTATCAGGGTAATGCTGGCCTCCTAGAATGAATTTGGAAGCTTTCCTTCCTCCTTTATTTTCTTTTTTCAGCTTAACATATTTTTAATATATTATTTAAATTCAAGTTAGTTAACATATCATGTAGTATTGGTTTCCGGAATAGAACCCAGTGATTCATCACTTACATACAATGTGCAGTGCTCATCCTAACGAGTGCCCTCCCTATTGCCCATCACCCATTTAGTCCATCCCACCACCCACCTCCCCTCAAGCAACCCTCAGTTTGTTCTCTGTATTTAAGAGTCTCTTATGGTTTGCCCTCCTCTCTGTTTTTACCTTATTTTTCCTTCCCTTCCCCTATGTTCATTTGTTTCTTAAATTCCATCTCTTTTATTTTTTTGTATTATTTTAAGAAGAATAGGCATTAACTCTCCTTTAAATATTTGGAAGAATTCACCTATGAAGCCATTTGGTGCTGGAATTCTGTTTGTTGGAAGTTTTTTTTTTTTTGATTACTGATTTAAATTAATTGCTAGTAATTGGTTCTGTTCAAATTTTCTACTTCGTTCCAACATAGTTTCAAAAGTTTATGTTCCTAGGAATTTATCAATTTTTTCTAGTTTGTGGAATTTGCTGGCATATGATATTTCATAATATTCTCTAATAATCCTTTGTATTTCTGTGGTTTATATTATTTCTCCTCTTTTATTTCTGATTTTATATCAATTCTTCTCTCTCTATCTGTCTCTCTCCCGATGAGTTAGATTAAAGTTTTATTAATCTGTTGATCTTTTCAAAACACTAACTCCTGGTTTCATTGATCTGTTCTATTGTTTTTGTTAGTTTATATTTCATTTATTTATGCTCTAGTATTTATTATTTCCTTCCTGTCACTGTCTTTGGACTGTGTTTACTGTTCATTTTCTAGCTCCTTTAGGTGTAATGTTAGGTTATTTATTTGAGATATTTTCTTCTTCTTGAGGTAGGCCTATATTGCTACAATCTTCTTTCTTAGAATAGCTTTCGCAGCATCCCAAAGATTTGGACCACTGTGTTTTTATCTTAATTTGTCTCCATGTAATTTTTATTTCTTCTTAGGTTTCTTGGTTGACCCATTCTTTGCTTAGTAGCATGTTATTTAGCCTGCATGTATTTGTGTTCATTCCATATTTTTTTCCTGTGATCGGTTTCTAGTTTCATAATCAGAAAATATGCATTGTATGATTTCAATCATTTTGAATTGAAATTTGCTATGTGGCCTACTATGTGGTCTATTTTGGACATGGTTCTGTGTGTACTTTAAACGATTTTTATTCTGTTGTTTGGGGTTGAAATATTCTGAATATATGTTAGGTCCTTCTGATCCAGAGTATCATTCAAAGCCACTGTTTACTTGTTCATTTTCTGTCTATCCATTGATGTAAATGGGATGTTAAAGTCCTCTAGTATTATTGCATTCCTGTCAATTTCTTCTTTTATATTCATTAATAGTTGCATTATGTATTTTTGTTCTCCCAATTTGGATGCAATTATATTTACAATTGTTATAACCTCTTGATAATTTATCATTATTGTAGTGTTCTTCTTTGTCTGTTTTCATACACTTCATTTTAACATCTAGTCAGTCCAATATAAGTATTGCTACCCCAGCTTTCTTTTTTATTCCATATGAATGATAAATATTTTTCCATCATTTCACTTCAATCTGCACATGTCTTTAGGTCTGAAGTGAGTATCCTGTAGGTAGCATGTAGATGGATCTTTCTTTTTTATGCATTCAGTCACCCTGTGTCTTTTGATTGAGGCATTTAATCCATTTACATTAAAAGTAACTATTAACAGGTATGTACTTTTGTTTCTTGTTTTATGGTTGTTTTTGTAGTTCTCTGTTCCTTTATTCTTCTCTTGTTCTCTTTCCTTTTGGTTTGATGGCTTTTTTTAGTGATATGTTTGGATATCTTTCTCCTTATTTTTGGTGTATCTATTACAGGTTTTATATTTGTCCTCTAGGTTCATATATAATGTCTTATGCATGTAGCAGTCTATAAGAAGTTGATAGTCACTTAAGTTTGAACCCATTCTAAACACACTAAATTTTTACTCCCTCTCCATATGTTTTATGTATATTATGTCATACTTAACGTCCTTTTATTTTGTGAATCCCTTGACTGATTTTTATTAACATAATTTATTTTACTACTTTTGTGTTTTAACTTCTGTACTGGCTTTATACGTGATTAATCTACTACTTTATTGTTTGTATTTACCTGTGAAATATTTTCCTTTCTTAATTTTCTTACTACTCCTGATTATGACCTTTTCTTTCTACTCAAAGAGTTCCCTTTAACATTTCTTGTAAGGTTGCTTTAGTGGTGATGAACTCCTTTAACTTTTGCTTGTCTGGGAAAATATGTAGCTCCCCTTGTATTCTGAATGATAGCCTTGCTGGGTAGAGTAATCCTGGTTGTAGGTTTTTCCTTTCAGCACTTTGAACATTTCATGCCACTTCATTCTGACCTGTGAAGTTTCTACTGAAAACTCAGATGATAGCCTTATGGGGTTTCCCTTGTATGTAACTGTTTTCTCTTGATGATTTTAAAATTCTCTATCACTGATTTTTGCCACTTTAATTATGTATGTTGGTGTGGACCTCCTCAGGTTGATTTTGCTGGGGTCTCTCTGTGTCTCTTGGACCTGGATGTCTCTAAGAAAGTTTTCAGCTATTATTTCTTGAACTAAATTATCTGTCCCCCTTTCTCTTTCTTCTCCTTTTGGGATCCCTATAATGTGAATGTTACCATGCTTGATGTCAGTGAATTCCCTTAACCTATTGTTTTGTTTTATTTTATTTTTTATTTTTCCTGTTCAGCTTGGTTACTTTCCATCACTGTGTCTTCTAGCTCACTTACCCATTCTTCTGCTTCTTATGATCTGATATTGAATCTTCTGGTGTATTTTTAATTTCGGTAATTGACTTCTTCATCTCTGGCTAGTTCTTTTCATATTTTCGATCTCTTTATTGAAGGTATCACTGAGATCCTCCACTCTCAAGTCTACTAAGTATCTTTATGACCATTACTGTGAGTTGTTTACCTCCATTTCATTTAGCTCTTTTGCTGTGGTTTTGTCTTATTCTTTCATTTGGGACATATTTCCCTTTCTCTTCATTTTGTCCAATTCTGTTTGTTTCTATGTATTAGGAAAGTCAGCTATGTCTCCTGATCTTGAAAGTGGTATCCTTATGAAAAAGAGGTCCTATGTTGTTCTATAGTGCAATGTCCCCTGCTTACCAGAACCAGGTACTTCAGGAGTGTCTCCTATATGGGTTGTGTGTCCTTCACTGTTATAGCTGAGTACATTTGTCTTCACTCCAGTCAAGTGCAATAGTCCAGTTTGCCTGTTGTGGGCAGGCTTTGGTTTCTGTGCTGTTAAGGGGTAAGTTTGGGGCTGCAGTGGACTTATAGTTAGGTGGAGTCAGCAGTTTGACAAGATTCCTAGTCTCAGCCTGTTTGCTGGGGCTGTGATCACATGGAACTAAAGGGAGTTCTCTGTGCACTGTCCCCTGAGAAACTTTTATTGCAATGGGACCTGCAGTCAAACCAGATCCCTGCCCCCAGTCCATCTGCCAGGACTGCAGTGACCCTCAATGGTAGTGCTTTCTCCCTGTGCTGCACCCCAAGAGGTTTTTTTTGTTTGTGGGTACAGTTAGTAGCAGATCAGATTTCTGCCCTCAGATTAGTAAATACATTTTCTTCATATATAAACCTGGTACTTTTCCAACTGCTGCTTCTATGCTTTCCTATTGCTCTCTGGCTCTCCTTGAAGAAGCCTACTCTTAAAGTACATTGAGTTAAGCCCTACTGAATGTAAAAGCTAAAGAAGTTAAGCCTCACTTGTTTTTAAAGCCAAATGTTATGAAGACTCAGTTTCTCAGTGCAACATCTGGGGTGTCTGGGGTAGGATCTGGTCCTCTCCCTTCTCTGTGCTTGTGGTGTCCCTCTTGTCTGTGGTTAGTCTTGCTAGTAGTTTGTATCCCAACTATGTCTCTGTTCCTCATACCCTTTTTGATGTGGCCTCCTTTCTATGATTAACTGTGAAAAATCTGCCCTGTCAGACTTTGGGTCAATTTCTGGGTTAGCTGCACTGATGTGGCTATTATCTATGTGTGTCCATGAAACAAGGTGAGCTTAGTATCCTCCTACTCCACCAAATTCCCAGAAGTCTCCCCATTATTCACAGTTTTAAGCTGTTAATGATCATTCCATTATTAAATGATGCAGATAATTATCAAGTCTTTACCTCTGTTTGAAGTTTTTCTTCTACTATTTAGGAAAAAATCATAATCAACAGCTACCTATGAATTCTTTACTTCTCCCATTTTGTCAGCGCCTAGATGAAGAGAGTGTGGTAAAAAAAATACAGTGGAAAAAAAATGAAAAAGAAAACAAAATAAAATAATAAGTTAAAAAATTGCTACAAGAGGGAATGAGGAAGTAAAATAATTAGTCAAGTTAATATTTGAAATAGTGAAAACTAAATTCCTAAGAATTGTATTTAGAACACTCCATGATCCATCTCATTCCCTTTCAGACCCATATTTCAACATTCCCCTCTATGTATTCTATATTGTATGCAAACTAGTCTACTATTCATCTAAAGAACATATTTTACATCTTTCCACCCATGTGCCTATGATCTTGCTAACATAATTTCCTCTGCCTGATATGTCTTTCTCTCATTTCTGCATATCCAAATTCAACTTAGTCTACAAAGTCTCATTTAAATGCTTCCTAATCCATGGACCTTCCAGATTATCCATCTAGAATATTTTCACGTTTTTCTGATTTTTTTCCTCACATTCCTTTATGTTTTTCTCCCCCATGGCACTTTTTATATTCTATCAGAAATGCATGTACACATTTTGTATTTCCTGCAAGAACTTTTTAGAATAATCAGTTTTTTCTCTCCCTTGAAACACAGTACAAAAAATTAAAATAATCATACTCCTCATTTGAAGACGAACTATCATCATCTGTTCAAAGTTCATATCAAATTTACCAACATAACCACCACAATGCCTTACATTTAGTGTAGCCTAGAATATACATTCAAAAATTTGTTTTCTGAGTGAATGAATAAAATGAGTTAATAAGTAAACTATGAGGCTTGGCTCCCCCCACCATGTAACCTTCGATTTCTCATCCATTTTCATAACTTTCTTAGTACTTCTTCCAGATATAGCAGGCTACTTTATGATAGATGCCTTCCTGCCAATAGCAACCAGGAAAGAAAAAATTTAAATTAATGTATTTGAATGTATTGGATAATTTCTATGACAATAAACATTTGGGGGTCTAAGATTCTGGAAGCGGGAGGTGGAGAACAAAGAACTGAGGCCAAAATACAGTTCTATTTTCCCATTGAGGTACTTGCCAATTTTTAATCAGCAACAGAGAGACTAGTAAATCAAACAGAAATTAGTAGATGGCAAGTGGTGGAGATATAACAAGCTTTCAGAAATCTCATGGATTAGAATAACTCAGAAATGATATTCACATCCTCTCAAGGAAGAACAACCCTGAAAACAGGCCGGTCGTGGCAGTTGGTACTCCTGACAAACAACTCTCTAGTAATAAGGAGAAATCAGAATTAGTCTAGCTCCCACAGGGAACAAAACCGATTTTAAAAATAAACTAAATTCAAGACTTGATTAAGGTGATCTTGTCCTCTTCTAATTTTTCCTTAGATGTAAAAGAAAATCCTCTCTGCAGGAAGAAAATATATGCTGTACTCTTAAATTATGGTAATAATTTTTATAAAAATCATTACATTAAATAAAAAATACTAAGCATGCCAGAAAAAAGGATAAAATGAGTAAAAAAATAGCATAAAAAAGGCAATATAAAGTAATATAAAGGAGATAAAATTACTGAAATTATCAAAGCATAGCTTAAGAAACATATGTTAAATATGTTCTAAAAGATACATGAAATGATGGAGTTCAACAGAAAACTGTAGTCAATAAAAATTAAATGTAAAACATAAAACTAAAAAAATAAAAGAAGAAATTAAGAATTTAATAAATGGACCTGGTCTCAGAAAAGATTAGAAACAATTAAAGAATGAACAAACACAGGGTTGCTGGAGGGTTTGTGGGAGGGGGGGAATGGGCTAAATGGGTAAGAGGTATTAAGGAATCTACTCCTGAAATCATTGTTGCACTATATGATAACTAACTTAAATGTAAATTTTAAAAAAATACATTAAAAAAAAAGTATGAGCAGTGTCTCAGAAAAGATTAGAAACAATTAAAGAATGAGCAGTGGGGAGCTGGGGTGGCTCAGTAGGTTAAGCATCTGACTTCAGCTCACTTCAAGATCTCACGGTTTGTGGGTTCGAGCCCCGCGTTGGGCTCTGTGTGGACAGCTCAGAGCCTGGAGCTTGCTTTGGATTCTGTGTCTCCCTCTCCCTCTGCTCCTCCCCTGCTCGCACTCTGTCTTTGTCTGTCTCTCAAAAATAAATAAAATGTTAAAATTTTTTTAAAAAAAGAATGAGCAGTGAACTGGAAAATACGTTAGTACATATGATCCTGCATATTGGAATTATAGAGAGAGAGATAAAGATAAAACATATAGAAGAGAACATAATGAATATAAAGGACATGGCGAAGAAGAGAGAGTGAATGGGGCAGAACAAATATTTCAAAAGACACCAGTGAAGAATTTTGCCAGTTTTGCTACAAATCAAAAGCAGAAAAAAATATAATAAAAACAATACCTAAGCATCTCATAAAACAAATACAATGAAATGAAATCTTAAAACAGAGATAAAAAACATATAGATTTCAAAGGACCAACAATATGATTTATAACTGCCTTATTTTAAAAAAGGTAAAGCAGAAGATAATAGAAAAACTGTTAACCTAGGGGTGTATACTTAGTGAAAATGTCTTTTAAAAATGAAAGTGAAATGAAAAAACTTTCTGAATACTAAAACAATGTTTTAGATAATTTTTAGGCCATACTAAGAGAAATGTTGTAAAGATACTTTATAATGATAAAGGCCCCATACATCAAAAATGTATGTACTAACAATCTCAAAATGTTAGTACTTAATATAAAATAAAAATATACAGAACAAAAAATAATAGGCATAAAAATTTTTTAAATCCATAATCACAAATATTTTAACTTAAATAAAATAGTCACATATAAAATCAGTAATACTGTATAAGATGTGAATAATGTGATTGACAAACTTAATCTAAATGACATTTTAACAAGGGCTACACATAGCAATTGGAAAACATTAATTCTACTCAAATGTAAATGGAACATTAACCAAAATTTAAAAGATGCATCTTATCACAAATCTCAACATTTTTCAAATTACTGAAATCATGTGTTCTCTGACCACAGTATAATTAAGCTGGAAATAAACAACAATTATAACTAGAAAATCATCAAATATCTTAAAAAGTAAAAAAAATATATATGTTTAAATATCCCATGGACCAAAAAGAAGGAATAAGAATGAGAAATGAAATATCTTGAACTAAATAATAGTGAATATATCAAATCTTACAGAATACCTTTAAATATATGCTTATGGAGATATTTATAATCTCAAAATATTATATTAGAAAGAAGGGTGCCTAAAAATCATTTCAGTTATCTATCTCAAAAAGAAGGTAAAATAATAGCAACATAAATGCAAAGTAAGAGGAAGGAAATAACAAAGAGCAGATTTTAATAAAATAGAAAACAAATATAAGGGAGAACATCAGTAAACCAAAAGTGAATTTTTGAAAAGATTAATAAAATAGATAAACCCTAATAAGATGTTTAAAAAGAAGTAAGAAGGTGCAAATAACCAATATCAGATCCTGTGGATATGAAAAAACTAACAAAAGTGTTGTGGTGGTTTTAAAATGCCCACAAATTCTTTGATACTTTCCCTTTTAAGAGGTAGATCCAAATTCTCTTGTCTGCTTGAGTATGGACTGGACTTTGCCACTTACATTTACCAAATAGAATAAGAAGTGATGGTGTGCAATTTTGGAGAGTAAATTATAAGGGTGCTTCAGCTTCTTGATTGTTCTCTCTTTTGGGTTATTTGCTCTGAAGGAAGACAGATGCCAAGTCACCTATGGAGAAGCTAGGAACTGGGGCCTCCACCCAAAAGCCAATGAGCAAATGATACTTCCTGTGAATAGTCATGTGAGACATCTTGGAAGTAGATCCTTCAGCCATGGTAAAGCCTTCATATGACTACAGACCCACCTGACACCTTGACTACAACCTCATGAAGAGACTTTGATTCAGAAACACCCAATATACTGCTCCCAGATCTGTGACCTTCTGAAACAATGTGAAATAATACGTATGTGTGTTTTAGGATACTAACTTTGTGGGTAATTTATTATGCGATTAAAAATAAATTTTATAAGGGTATAATGAAAAACACTGACAAAATTTTTTCTCAAAATTTATGAAAATTTACATTAAATAAACAATTTTAAAAACTTACCAATATTGGGACATAGATAAATAAATATTTGATTAGCTTAATAACTATTAAGGAAATTAAGTCTGTAATTAAAATTCAACAAATAAAAAATCTCCAGGAAGAAATGAATTAAACAATAAATTCTTCCAAATATTTAATAAAAAATCTCAATTATTCTTAAATATTTCTAAGGATGAAATAAAAAATACTTCCCAACTAGTCTTATGAGGCAACCGTAACTAAAGGTACTAAAACCTGAAAAGGACTTTAACAGAAATAAAAAATATATGGCATTCTTTCTCATGAGCACATATGTCAATGATCTAAAGAAAATATTAACAATTGAATCCAAGGAATTTAAAGATAATGGAGTAAGATAAATTGCCACCATCCCCCAAAACTTGGGTAGTTAGAACTAAAAACCAAACAATTAACTTATCTCTGTAACAAAAGAAGAAAAGTCATGTGATCATGTCAGTAGATGATGAAAAAGTATTTTATACCATTCATCATCCATTAACAATGATAATAAAAACAACATTTAACAAAGGGATAGAAGGGAATTTAGACATTTGATAGTATATCCAAAATATAGCAAGATTTATATTTAATAGTAATATATTGAAAGTTTTTAAACTGGAATTGGGAACAAGACAAGGATCCTATCATCACCAAATATATGCAACATTATGCTGGAGGTCCTAGCCAATACAATAAGTAATATATAATACATGTAGTTAATATTTTCAGGTGACATGATTGGGTACATAGAAAATCCAAAATAACCTTTAGATAGAAAATTAGAATTAATAAATGAATGTAGTCTATTCACAGAATACAAGGTCAATATATATTTTTGAAAATATACTTCTAGGGCGCCTGGGTGTCTCAGTAAGCTGAGCATCCAACTCTTGGTTTTTGACTCAGGTCATGATCTTATGGTTCATGAGATCAAGCTCTGCATTGACTACATGGAGCCTGCTTGGGATTCTCTGTCTCTTTCCCTTCCCCCTGCCCCCCAACCCAAAAATAAATAAACTTAAAAAAAATTATACTTGTACAGAATTGTCATTAGAAAATATATTTTTTATAAAGATACCATTCTCCTCTTATAATTTTTTTTTAAAAAATAGGTAACATGTATAAAACTGTAAAAACATCAAATACCTAGCAATAAATCTAAGGAAATGTATTCACAATACTTCAACACAAAAAATCACATGCCAATATTGACAGATATCAAAGAACCCTAAATAAAAGGAAGGATATACCACAGTAATGGACTGGAAGACAACATTGTAAACATAACAATTCTGTGAAAAAGAAGTTATAATTTAAATGAAATCCCAATCAAAGCCTAGCAGGTTTTTTGGTTTTGAAAATTTGTAAGTTGATTCTAACAGTTTCAAAGAAATGCAACAGGTAAAGAATAACTGAGACAATCTTAAAAGATAATCAAAATTGGAGGGCTTATATTAGAAGATATTAAGACTTATTAAACTACTATATTTAAAACAAAGGGTTTTCTATAAAGGCAGACAAATACAAAAATCAAAGAAGTCTCAGAAACAGATCCACATATATAAAGGATTTGATTTATGTCAAAGGCAAGATGACATGTAATGAACTGGATAAATGCTGGGTTGTTTTTTTTTTTTTCCCAAACAAGTGGAAGGGATCATTTGGTCACATACATGAAAAAAGTACTGACTTCTATTTCATATATACAAAAAATAATTCTAGATAGTTTGTACATACAAATCTGAAAGGTAAAATGACAAAGTCTTTAGAATATAACATAGCACAGTATCTTCATTAGCTTTAGGTTCAAATATATTCTAAATAGGAAAAATTTTAAAGCATCAGCCATATAGGAAAGATAAACTGGACTATTTTAAAATCATTTGTTCATCAAAAAATGCCATTAAGAGAGTGAAAATGCAATCCATGGTGTGTAAAGAAATATCTGCAATTCATTTATTCTATTAAAGATTCATATTCAGAATATATATAACCTCCTACAAAGCAGTATGCAAAAGATAATGCAATAGAAAGTGGGCATACAAATTACAAGTAAAGAGATGAAAGATACTCATATTAATTAGTTACCAGGGAAATGCAAATTAAAATCCCAGAGATAGCATTACATACATATATCAAAATGGCTATAACTAAAAGAATACTATGATAACATCTCAAAAAATTAAAAATAGAATTACCATATGATCCAGCAAACTCCACTTCTAGGTATATACCCACAGGAATTGAAAGCAAGGACTCAAACAGGTATTTGTACACCCATGTTCATCATAGCAGCATTATTCACATAGTCAAAAGGTAGAAACAACCCAAATGTCCATTTACAAAAAATGGGTAAACAAAATGTAGTATATACCTACAGTGGAATATTAAAAAGGAATAAATCTGATGAATGGATAAAGAAATTGTGGTTTGTATACACAATGGAGTACTACGTGGCAATGAGAAAGAATGACATATGGCCCTTTGTAGCAACGTGGATGGAACTGGAGATTGTGATACTAAGTGAAATAAGCCATACAGAGAAAGACAGATAGCATATGTTTTCACTCTTATGTGGATCCTGAGAAACTTGACAGAAACCCATGGGGGAGGGGAAGGGAAAAAAAGAAAAAACAGAGGTTAGAGTGGGAGAGAGAGCCAAAGCATAAGAGACTCTTAAAAACTGAGAACAAACTGAGGGTTGATGGGGGGTGGGAGAACAAATTGAGGGTAGGTGATGGGCACTGAAGAGGGCATCTTTTGGGATGAGCACTGGGTGTTGTATGGAAACTAATTTGACAATAAATTTCATATAATAAAAATAAATAAAATAAATAAATAATAAATAGGAATAAATCTTTAAAATGGAATGAAATTCTGATATATGTTACAATGTGAATGAACCTTAAACACATTATGCTAAGTGAAATAAGCCAGACACAAAAGGACAAATATTCTATGATTCCACTTACAAGAGGTATCAAATTAATATAGACAGAAAGTAAAATAGTGGTTACCAGGAGGTAGGAGAAGAGGGGATTATGAAGTTATCATTTCATAAGTACAGACTTTCAATTTGTGATAATGAAAATCTTCCAGATATGGATACTGGTGATGTTTTCAAAACAATATGAATGTACTTAATGCCACTGAATTGTACACTTAGAAATTGTTAAAATGCTTAATTATGTGATATAGATTATCATTTTTTTTAAATTAAGGACTGTAAATACCAAATATTGTAGAGAACGTAGAGCAACTGGAATTCTCATACATGCACGACCATTTTGGCAAATTTTTGGCAATGTCTTTATAAGCTGAAAATAGGCATTTTTATGACCCAGCAATTCCACAATTAGGTTTATATACAATATAAATAAACCACTGCTACCTACTGTAAGATGAATGGATCTCACACTATTGAACAAACAGTACATATTGTATACATATTTTATATTTATATAAAGTTTAAAAACAAGTAAATCTTATCTATGGAATTAGAACTCAGGATGTCAAGCTTGTGGCTACCTTGAGGTGTAGGGAAAATGCGTGGCATTCTGGGGTGCCAGAGATGTTCTGTTTCTTGATCTGAGTAGTGGTTACTTTCTGAAAATTCACGGAGCTATATACTTATGTTTTGTGTACTTTTCTTGTTATATGCTGTACTGCAATAGAACTGTTTCCTAAAAAATCAATCTTCTGGCACTCTGAACATTCCAAAACATAATCTGAACATTTCTTTTCATCACCCAATAATATAACAGAGCAAAGGAAGCTTTCTAGAATTCTTCCCTCATTGGAAATGGTTACAATAAGCCAAGGCAAAATCATCTGAATATCAATCCATTTTCTAACTTTGGAAAGCAAGTAGTCGATTTTGCATGCCTGTGGGCTTAGTGACTCACACTTTCCCTTAAGCAGTATGCAAGAGCATCTTCTCTCAGTAGGCAATGAATTATAAAATTTGTATGCAATCCATTTGTGATGGAACTATGTTCAGTCACAAAATAAATATGATGTGCACACGTGTGTGTGTGTGCACATGTGTCTGTGTGGTAGGATATGGGAAGTGATAGGTACAAGGAAGCTAAATCACTTTAAGCCTCCAACTATATATAAAGGTTTACAAAATCCTAAAAGTTAAAAGTGTGGGCATTTATTTCTTTAGGCAGAAAGCAACAGAAATTTTGTATGATAGAAATAAGTTATTCAACCTTAACCCAGTTTAATTTCTTTTGCTTTTCTACAAATTTTTGTTCAGAAAACTACATGTCTTTCTGTTAATTTCATGGCTTTGTATTTCAGAGCTACCCTCGTCTTAAAATAAATTACCACAGGGTCTTCCTCCTAGCCTAATGTCTCTTAAGGAGTCAAGAAAAACTAAGTCAAAAGAGAAGTGGAGGGGAAAAAAACACATTTTTTAAAAGGTAGAGAGCAGAAAACTTATAAGGGGAAAAATGGGAAATAATGGTAAGGACAATGGATAGAAGAGATCAAGAGGAAAAGAAGAGAAAGCAGGAGGAGAAGAATCAAGTGGATGTGGAGGAAAGAGAAATAACAGAAAGGAAATACAGAGAAACATTGTCAAAGCAGTGGGAAAAGAAAAAAAAATAGAGCCCAGTGGAAAGCAAACACCCAGAAATCTGGATGTTAAATAACGCAAACACAAATAAACTGCAAAGTAAATCTCCAAATCACTATCAAAATCGTTCATACTTTACAAAAGAATTGTCATAAAGAATTAGCACTTCCAACACCTGTAGCTATGCCATAGAAACAAAACTCTATACCCACTACACTCTTTAACCTATGGTAACACTTTACACTGAGAGACCTTGAGAAAACACAAATTAAGAAACCAGTAAGGCAATCAAGAATTAGACATAAATAACTCACAGTCTGATCTCACACTATATTCTATTCAATTACATATGGGCAAACCTGATAGCATCTATCCATTTTTTTTCTGGGGCTTCACTATTTTTGTCAGGGTATGAGAAACCAGGGACCTTCTTAGAACACAACTTCAAAGTGCAGGAGGAATTAAGGCCATGGGCTTAACTTTGAGTAATGGGAAATGGGTGCTGGAGAATAAATTATTTCTCTTTCTGTCCCTAGACCTACTATAAAGAGAAGTATTTATTTATACAGATTCTCATAAGAGAATCCCATGAACTTGAGCAAGCTCTTATATCAAATGCTGACCAGTTTAACCCTTGTATTGGCTTTCCCTCTTTCCTTGTCTCATTCACCTTTTCCCTCACTCATTTTCCCTGAGATTACACTCCCCAATAAAGCATTTGCCTTAGATCTAAATAGAAATTTTCTCAAAGACGACATACAGATGGCCAACAGGTGAAAAGATGTTCAACATCATTAATCATTGAGGAAATGTGAATTGAAACCACAGTGAGATACTACCTCACACCTTTTTGAATGGATAGTATCAAAAAGACAAGAAATAACAACTGTTGCCAAGGATGTGGAGAAAAAAAGGGAACCCTCCTTCACAGTCACTGGGAATGTAAATTGATGCAGCCACTGTAGGAAACAGTATGGGGGTTCCTCCAAAATTAGCAATAGTAATGCTATATGATCTAGTGATCTCACTACAGGTATTTACCCAAAGAAAATGAAAGCACTAATTAAAAAAGATATATGCACCCCCTATATTCACTACAGCATTATTTACATTAATAGCCAAGATATTAAAGCAACCCAAATGTCTGTTCATAGATGAATGGATAAAGAAGATGTGTCTCTCACACACACACACACACACACACACACACACACACACACAATGGACTACTACTCAGCCACAAAAAGAATGATATCTTGCCATTTGCAGCATGTATGGACCTAGAGGGTATTATTCTAAGTTAAATGAGTCAGACACAGAGAGAGAAATATCATATGATTTCACTTATATGTGAAATTAACAAATCAAAACAAATGAACAAAACAAAACCCAGATTTATAGATACATAAAACAGACTGGTGGTTGCCAGAGGGGAGAAATTTTGGGTAAAGGCAAAAAAAAGAGGTGATGAGGATTAAAAAGTATAAACGTCCAGTTATAAAATAAATAAAACATGAGGATGTATTGTACAAAATGGGGAAATAGTCACTGATATGGTATGAACTTTGTAAGGTGACAGATAGTAACTAGATTTATTATGGTGACCATTTCCCAATGTATATAAATGTCAAATCACTATACCACAAACTAATACAATATTGTATGTCAAATATCTCCCAATGAAAAGTAGCATTTGGTAAAAAAAAAAAAAAAAAAAAAAAAGAAAGAAATATAAAATCTGATATGCAAGTGGTCAGGCTTGAATCTGCATCTATTTTCCAAATTTCAGTTTTTCCCTGTTCCCCTCAGAGTTAGTCCAGCCATACAACTAGATTTGTGCCTAAGTATTATTGTCTACTTCTGAAGTACCAACAAAGACAGGATGTTTTGGTATATGTGGGCTTGCTGTGAATTAGTTGATTCCTTGAATCACTAATTCTACACCTGAAACTCATATTACACTGTATGTTAACTAACTGGAATTTAAATAAAAAATTAATAAAAAAAATAAGGCTACATTTGCCCATACCAAACAAAAGTCCATTTTGGGAGAAAGAAAAGCAAAACCTGACTCAACAAAGTACAAGACATGAAATTGAAAAACAAATAAGATGCATAATAAAAGGGGCACCTGAGTGACTCAGTCGGTTGAGCGACCAACTTGGGCTCAGGTCATGATCTCATGGTTCAGGAGTTCGAGCCCCACATTGGGCTCTGTGCTGACACCTCAGAGCCTGGAGCCTGCTTCAGATTCTCTCTCTCTCTCTCTCTCTCTCTCTCTCTCTCTCTCTCCCTCCCTCCCTCCCACGCTCACACTCTGTCTCTCAAAAATGAATAAACGTTAAAAAAAGCATCATAAAAGCATGCCTGCTCATCCAGCCAATAAGTTTAGAAATAACAACGATAGATGATAATGTACACTTTGTACATTTGTTCTTAACAACATGCAGTGTATACCCATGCTTTCCACCCCATGGTGATGAACTTTGCTCCAAATATCTCAACAAGATCATCTATTAGCCCACCAAATGGGCCCATTTCATGTTGATTTCCATTAATATCTTGATTACTGCTGAGGCTAATTAGGAAATACAACCAATCCTAAATAGTTAAGGCAATAATGATCACTGACCTTTCAAGTAACACGACTGCATTTGCAATAGGCCACAATGCCTACTGAAATAAAGTCTAAGTCCCTTAGCATGAAATTCAAAGCTGTGAGGCTCACATATTCTGTCCCTTACTAACTACTTCAGTTTCATATTCCAATTACTATCTTTGTTTTATCTTAATTCAAGGTATACTGCTTGCTTTTCCTTAAGCACTCATCCCTACCTCCAGGACTTTGTTCATAGTAATCCCACATCTTAGAATGTCCTCCTCCTACAGCTACCTCTCAAGCTCATATCTATCCTTCAAAGTTCAGTTCAAATGATATACCCTCCACAAAGGCTTCCATAATTATTTATGAATTCTGAAAGCTTTTTGCATGTATCATTCATAGGCAGAGTAAGTACATGTTTTACATATGTTTTACTGGTATATTAATAGTGCTCCTTTTACTCTCAAAAGCATTGCAGTTTGGATAATATATCATATGAGCATCATACCTATATGACTATGATATTCATCACATCCTGTTTATTTTTTTAGATTTGTGTGTACATGTTTTATTATTCATACTACACTGTAACCCTCTTTGTGAACAGAAACCATACCATATATAAAGGTACTTAAGGATAGTGACTTTCATATTGTTCAATAATTCTTTATTGAATCAATCAACGATAGAGTAGTTGATTTGCTCATTAATGGAGTTATAGGGCTTAAAATATTGAAAACTTTATCTTTGATGGCCAATTATTATTAATTATTGATGCCAATAATGAAAAACTTTCAGAATTTTAATCATGACCAATCATAGATCCAAGTAAATTTATCCCGTGCTTGAAGGTTGGATTAAAGTATTAAGTGGGTCTTTTTGAGCTCTTATATTTAATGGTCATGATAAGCAGATCTGGAAGTGTTTAGGCTCTAATGTGGCTTCACACCTTCAGCTTACTCAGATGATGAATCTGAAATAACTCTATGTACTTCTTCCAGAAACAGAATTGTACCAGGAAAAAGTCCAGAAATCCTCCTGCTCAATATGTGGCATATTTAGAAAGTAATAGAATGGTTCTCATAAGAAATGAAGAGCTAACATCTAGCTTTTAATTTTCTTCCAAAACATATTCAATTATCCCTATATCTCAACAAGTCAGAGAAAGCTAATAAAGTCTACTCTTCTACCCTTTTAAGAAAACCAAAATAAAAAAGCATATCAGTGTAGGTAGAAAAAAATGCATCCGTATAAGCGTCACCATGTTTTCCAGTTTTGGAAAAGCAGATTCCAGTAGTAATTCTCCCAGAACTCTAAATTATCCAGGAAATACTAAACAGATGCAATTCTTTATGAGGAGGTTGATAATAACAATTTAAATGGATTTCCAAATATCTTCTCTTCCCATTTTCAAGTTTATAATACAAAGGCCATAAAGGAAAATAAGGATAAAGTCAATTAATATCATTTCTCAAATTCAGGTTTGATTTTTTTCACCCTCTTTTTCTATTAATTCAGCAATTTCTATAACAAGTAGAGATCATGAAGCCCTACTTTTCTCTGCCCTATCCTTTACCACACTTTTATTTTCATGAATTCAGTGAGATAGTGTTTGGTAATAGTGTCAAATTAATAGAAAACCTGAGGTCTAGCAATTTGACAATGATACAACTGTCACAATGGTCCTACTTTTAGCATGTACTAGACATAATTAGAATCAAATATCTACCTCTTAGCATTTCTCTTGTGTTCACCCAACTTTGAAAGTCTCAGGTCATTAAGGCATATCAATTAGTAATGATTTTTCCCAGCCCCCAGCAGCTAGTGAAGCATACATTAAAGGCGAAATCTGCAGTTGAAATTTTAATGTGCGCTATTTGAAAATATCTACTTTGACGCACAGAACAGTATCATATGAGAAACTCATTTGCTTAAAGTTTTATATTGCAGCCATTAAAAAATATTTAATCCCCTTGGATGAATGCCCTATGAACATTTCCATACCTATTAAGTAATATTAATTATACAAAGGTTTAGAAAACATATGAATCATTAAAAGTAGAAATGGGATGTGCAATAGCCCAGAAGAGCTAATGTTATCACTTTTGTGTCTAGTTTAATGCTTTCTCAGTAGGATCATTTTTAACTAACTCATCATGACCTAGGGAAAGTTACTTCCTTTGAGAGTAGAAAGGTGGGGGCAGAGGAGACAAGAAAGAGATATCACGAACTCAGCATATTTTAAATATTCATATTAAATATCACTCATGTTTTAATCAACTCAATTAAATATATTCTGACGGTCTGTAGAAGTAATACTTTACAGATTTCACTGCATGATAGTCCTGCTGTTTCATGGCTAGACTGCAACATGAAAAATGACTTGGTCTTTATCCAGACCAAAACAAAGATAAAAGAGAAGAAATAAAGGATTTCACTAATGCTGAGATTCCATGGGTTTAATTACAGATTACCTTTAACACAAATATACATGTATGATATTATTCGTTGCCATAATTTGGAAATGTGTTCAATGTCTGATATTTATTAGTGGTATTGGCAGTCAACAGGGATAGCCCCACTCATATGAAGGTCTATGGGAAAGGTATTGGGGCCAAAAAGAATCCTCCTGGCTGAATTACTTCAGTATCTGAGGTCACTAAAAAGTTTAAAGTTTCAAAATGATTCATTAATTAGGGGTCCAAATTATGGTATAAATATATCATGTGATGAGGGCATGCTTAGCTCAAATAAGCTATGTGATGAGTTAGGTAAAATCATTATTCTAGTTTGGTAAGAAACATGAATAAAGTCTGATGATCGTCAGGAAAGTTAGAGTACTGACTTTATTTATGTTCTCAT